>NC_088885.1:18356989-19023864 GCF_037157495.1 Lathamus discolor
AGTCTGCACTAGCTTCAGTGATAAGCAGATTTTATGTTTTCCTGCCCAAAAGTGCTGAGCTCTGCAATCTGCCAAGGAATGACACAAAGAGACCTCTCTCACCACAGAGAGGTCCTCATCAGAGGTAGGCAAAACCAAGTTTCTCTATAACTGGTGCCATACAATTACCAATAATATCTTCAGCCTGAGAACATGGGTACAGAATAACACCCACATACCTGTGCCTGAAGTGACAGATATCATTCCTGCCATACACTGTTTCCTTTCAACATCCTAGCAGTATCATTTGATGTCTTTTCTGGCTTCAATTACTGCTTACCTATCACCATCAACACCATTGCAAGGGCAATGGGACATCTAGTTAGTAGGTGACATGCAGTCAGTACACAGCAGCTATCCAACGAGTCTAACTGGTCATTTCACCTACCTCCTTCTCATCATTCTTTCATAAGTAAAGCCTCAAGAAAAAGTTATTTTTTAACAATTTTACCAGTAAAACTGGGGAGGAATGATGAGGCACATGGCAGGGAAAGGAGTGAGGGGCAGGTGGAAGCAGAAGTGTTATAAGCTGCTCCCCATAAAGCCACTGAATTGTGTAATACACCCCCAGCTTCTAAATGTCAGCGGTAATGAGTAGGTTTTCTCCTGCCTCTGCATGTTTTCCATTTCTCTCCAGGACAGAACTGAAGGCTATGTGGGCAGTAACAAGGGAAGAAGTAGGCAAACCAAGTGACAGATATTTGTCAAAAAAATTGGACAGAACATTCCCACATCCTCTTCAAAGATTTTAGTTGCTATAGAATCACAAGAATAGCACTGGGCTATAAAGGCACTGTAAACCAATCGTGTTCTCTCATTGTCCGAACTAGCTGAGGGGTAAACAGGAGAAAAATACAAGACTAAAACCAGAGCCGTAAGCCATTAGGAGCTCTTGCGACTGAAGAAAAATTGGTTTGAGCCCTCCTGTGTGAAATTTCTGGGAAATAATACAGTTAATGAAAACCTGCCATATCCAGATTCAGTACAGAGATTTACTGATGGCTGACAGCACAGTATGATCTGTCAATTTGCTGGCTACCCTCAACAACAAAATACTTGGACTTCCTTTATCAAGGACATTTTATCTGCACTCAGACTGAAATACACTACATCCTAGCATACCAGGACCTTAATAGGTGTGTCATAGAGATACCATGGGGGACTTGTTTCCTCCTGGGGGAATTTTAACTTGTCAGTACTAAAGCAAATCTCAGAGATGCATTGGCCATTGTTTCTAAAGCACTTCGAACATAAAGAGCCTGATACAGTGTTAGTAAGACAACCTGCACTGACTTTCACCTGTTCAAGAAGAGACCAGAGCATCCCAGAGCTGAATGTCCTGAGGAAAGGACAAACCCGGGCTGGGATGAATGCTAAGGAAGAGGCCCAGAGTGTCTGCTGTGCTATTCTGCCATTTCCACCACAGTTACAAGAGGACGAGTGTAGAAATGACCCTTGCCCTGGGCAAGCACAGAACAAAAGAAAGGGAGGGACACAAATGTAATGCTTTTGCTAGAAGCATATGTAATCACAATGAGACACAGGTAGGACAGAATGGTTCAGACTCCATACTTGCTTTTGTCCCCATCCATCCTTCGTGTCCACCTAGATCTTGTTGCATCACAGCGCTCACTGCAAGCCTGAGTCACTTGGAACATGCTCCAGTAGGATCTGGGTCCTCCCAGCCCCACAGGGCTTGCAGTTGCCAACACCACATAGGAACATTATCTGGGATGGTGGCAATGTGTTGGGGTTGGCTCCCACTGGGACTCTTTAGGCAGCATGAAAGCCAAGCCTCTTCCTTTCTTCCAAATTACCATTCCTCTTTGAAAGAAAAGTTAATGAATCAGAATAAAAGCAGGCAGGGTATGAGGAGGCCCTGGGGGGTGCTGGTCATGGCTATCAATGCCTTGCTAGTGCCACAGGAGCCCACACCTTGCAGACAAGACCACAGTGACAAACAGTACCTGGAGGAGCTAATTTCATTATGCTGATAACTGCTTTGTTTTTCAGCCCACATTTGGAAATGAAAGCAACTTCTAATCGAGAAGAGGAACAAATGCTGAAAAATGGGCAGGATTTTTGGTTTTGTCTTCGGTGAGGGTGATGGCACAGCAAGGGTGTATGCAGCATTTTGTTCTGGTCCGAGATACTTCCCACATAATTAGCCCTCTTGCTTCTGTGAAACTATCTCGTATATACCTTCCTTAGTGAGCAGTCCCATCTAACCACAGCAGCCTAGTAACAAATAAGACTTTGATTGTCCATGCTTCTATTTTCCATCGTCAGCAGAGCACATATTTTATTTCCATTAGATTTTCCAACCAATTTTCTCCCATCTATGGCAGACATAAAAGAGGAAAGTTAACTCCTGACTTTCTTGAGGCCACCTTGTTTCAAAGCCTGCTATCTAGATTTTCTGTTACTCTGGAAAGTGAGGGAGAAAAAGCACTATATGAATAATTCTACTTATTGTGCTATGAGTTTGTGATAACAATAATGCAATTTTCTTCCCAAATCCTCAGTTGTTCTTTCCAAAATGACTGACAAGAGTGAATACTCCTACTCAATGTTTTCTTTTCTTCCAAATAAATTCATCATTTTGGGGTATGTTTGGTTGTTTTCCCCCAAAATACTCGATATATTAAAGCAGTGACTAGAGACAAGAAGATTACTGCTTTTCAAAACAGCCAACCCTGTGAGACTTCCTGTCTCTTCACTGTTAAGTGCATTAATAGGAATAGGAGAAAAGAAGAGCATTCCCCCAAAACACAAGGATAATAAAACCTCACAATAACAGGCTCTGGCCCTCATGGACCCAGGAAATTTATGCATCTGTTTACTTCTGAACAATAAGAGCACTGAACTCATAAAATCATAGAATAGTTAGGGTTGGAAAGGACCTAAAGATCATGAAGTTCCAACCTCCCTGCCATGGGCAGGGACACCTCACACTAAACCATGTCACACAAGGCTTCGTCCAGCCTGGCCTTGAACAATGCCAGGGATGGAACATTCACAGCTTCCTTGGGCAACCCATTTCACAATAAAGAACTTCTTCCTTATATCTAACCTGAACTTTGCCTGTTTAAGTTAACCCGTTACCCCTTGTCCTATCACTACAGTCCCTAATGACAAGTCTGTCCTCAACATCCTTATACTCCCCCTTCAGACACTGGAAGGCTGCTATGAGGTCTCCACGCAGCCTTCTCTTCTCCAGGCTGAACAGCCCCAACTTCCTCAGCCTATCTTCATACGGGAGGTGCTCCAGTCCCCTGATCATCCTCGTGGCCCTCCTCTGCACTCGTTCCAACAGTTCCATGTTCTTTTTATGTTGAGGACACCAGAACTGCACACAATACTCCAGGTGAGGTCTCGCAAGAGCAGAGTAGAGGGGCAGGATCACCGCCTTCAACCTGCTGGTCACACTCCTTTTGATGCAGCCCAGGATACAGTTGATTTTCTCAGGTAACTGAGGATCACCGAGTTCACTCTACCATTAAATCGCTGCCACAGCAGCCTTCCACAATCACTGTCCAGGATAAATAAAAATATTGTGAAGTGTGGAAAAAACCTAAACCAAACCCAAAGTATTTTAACTTGGCTTTGTACTGATTCATGGCCTATGTGATGCCTGCTTTAATCTGGATCTTAACTTCCTCTAAGAAAAGATTTCTAACTCATTAAAATTGCCTACACTTAACAACTCCATCAAATCTAAAAGCAAGCCAGGGGTGACAGGGTGGGCTTGTTGCCATTTGTGCCTATGGAAATGTGGTGGACGTATGGCCACTTCCTAAATGGTTATTTTGCATGCTGTGTGCTTATGGTAGAGAGAGGAAACCAGACAAGTATTTTGTTTAAAATTTCCCCAAGAACTTCCCCAACTAGGTAGTCCAAGCAATATCTATAAGAAGAAACCATTACTTTAAGATAATATTTTATGTATATTTTAGTAATTACAACTTCCTTTAACATACAGACTTCACTGTGCTTGCTGTTTGAAAAAGATCATGGTAACTATACAAGCCTATGCAAGCTAGAATTGTATTCTGAGGCTGCTTAATAATTGCCAGCTTGGTTTCTAGCATGTGAGGAGTTGGAGAGAGCTTTGTGCCATACCACAAAGGCACCAGAAACTGAAGAATCTGAGGGTAAGGAAATACAAATAGAGAAAAATTATCTGGAAGTATATAGTCTGAAGTTAACAGCTGATAACAAGGTTAATACTATGAGGATTATGAAGCTTACATTGCAGAAAAGTTAAAATAAAACAAAACACCATTTTTTTTAACTATCCTTCCCCCTTTTAAAAATGTATATAAAAAGGGAGTATTTCTCTCAACTAGCTTCAAATTAAGACTAAAATATGTTGGTCATTTTCCTTCACTTCTGGTTGACAAGCTCACTTTCACATCAAGGTAAAACACAAGTAGCTCAAGAGCTGTCTGAGGATCACTAGAGGATGGGAAAACTGCATAATATCCTGTACTGCTTGTATTACCTGCTCACAGTCTAACAGCACTTTACAATATGACTCAATTTAGCCTCAGGTTTGCATAATGGGAAACTAGGGCACTGCTGATTTAAGCTTAATTCGCGTATAGATGCAGGTTATTGTTTTTACCACTTGTGTCTCAAGGGAGCCATTGAATCAAATAGGCGTTTTCCTCACAGGGAAAAAAAAGGTAAGAATAGCTGTACTAGGCCAGAGTGCTACATCCTCCAGCTCAGTATCCTTTTTTGGACAGGCACCAGTAAAAGATGTTGAAGTCAGACTTTAAGAACAGGCTAAGCACACAGTGATGCTTTGCCAGAATGCACTCCAAGCAATCAACAGCTTTAGGACTTCTCAAGCCAGAAGCATACACTCATATATTCCAGCTGGTAATGAAATTTTCTTCCATGAGCTTGTCTGGTTGTTTTTTGAAGCTGGGTAGAGTTTTGGTCCCCACAGCACTCTGTGGCAAAAGCTGCCAGAGCTCAACTGTGGATCATGGAAGATAATTCTTCTGCCTCCTGAACTTTTAAACCTGCTATTTAACTTGGCATCATGTAATAGAAGTCGTAGAGAAAAGAGCAAACGACTGTTCCTTGTCTACCTTCTCTGTTATTCTTTATTTGATAGTTCTCTACCATATTCCTCCCTCCTAGTCATTTATTTTTCATGACGAAGAGCTGTAATCTATTATGTCAGGCCTTGAAAGGAAGCCATTTGGTATCTCTGATCATTGCTCCATTCTTTGTGTGCTTTCTCCCTACTTATCTCTTTTGAGAATGGAGGATTCATGAGTTGGGCATGTCATCAGCTCTTAGAGTGGCACAACTGTTTCCCCTCTTTTTCTACCCTATTCCTTTCCTAACACCATCTAATTCTCTTTTGGGCTCTTTGACCCTAACTGCGCACTCAACTGGCATTTTCACAGAACTGTCCAAAATGACTCCAAGATCTTTTGTGATTATTAATAGCTACTTCATAGCCTTCCACTGCATATGCGAAATTAAGGCTGTTCTCAAAAGCACACTACTTTGCTTGCATCAACAGTAAGCACCAAATAGCATTTTATCACCTAGTTATGAAATGCGATTTTTCTATGCCATTTTGAAGTAGACTCTTTCTCCTCTCCTTTCATCATTCCCAACCTCGCTTTGCCAGATCACCCATCAATAATTTGGGCAGTGTTGGCACTAGTATCGATCTCTAGGAGACTCCAGGGATTTCCTCCCCCATGAAATCTCATTAGATATTCTCACAGTTCAAGTGAGATTCAGTGTATAAAGGAAAGCATCTAATGTAATTTTGTGTGTGGCGCAGCTTGTATGGTGTCAACAAGCACACGTTTCTCTTAAATCCCAGGTCACGTCTGTCAGTTTCATGCAGATGTTTTGGATATTGCAGAGCATTCCAGGCAGCACAAAGTGCCTATTTTTATGCCACTGAGTCCAACTCTCTGTTTCTTGTTTCTTAATGAGTTAGAGACATATAAGGACTATTGCCTTGCTCAGCAGTTTTATTCCTTTTCAAAAGTTTGGGAAAGCTGTTCTGGAAATTCAGACCTACCATATAAACTTTTTACACATGCAACTGCTGTAGTAAAACCCCTAATAGATTTGCAAGGGATGAAATCCTTCTAGAAAAGCAGTGATAACACTTTCCTATCGCACCTTATTTGCTTATGCACCTATTTTTTGCTACATTTTCCACAGTTTTCTTGATAGAAACATTAGACTTCCACTACTCCCCAGAACCTGCTGAAAAAGTATTTCATATACTGAACTCATATTTGCCACTTTTTAATCACCTGGTACTAAGGCAGTTTTAGGTGCTACATTATAGATGGAAACAGTTCTACTTCCCTACACTACATGTTGAGGCAAAGATGCTGAGCTAATCTGAAAGCTGTCTCAGCATAAATTAATCCATGAATTAATCTGTCATCTACATGCCATGATCAGCCCTTCACAAAAATGAGAGAGGACATGAATGTAATTCTTGGTCTCTGATGCTTTCATGTTTAAAAGCTATAGCCATACCAGCAATTCCTCCTAGGGTACACACAACCAAGAGTTAGCCAGAAAAAGTTCTTCTGTCCATGTGGTTTGTATCTAGTCATTAGCAGAACATCCTACGGTAGCAAAATGGGTTATTTTGGCCAGCATTTGCATTGGGGCTATGCTGCTATTGTCACATCAGCAAAAAGCTCTCACTCATCACTGACATTTCTATGTCAGCAAAACTTTTAAAGTGGAGGCTTGCCCTATGTTTTAGCACTTTCCCATGGCTGCCCCAAGGGCCACAGCAAAATCTCAGCTCTCCAGAGCTCTGTGGCCCTGCCTTCAGTTTCAGTCATCTTGCTGCATCTTTCCTTCTACCTGTGCTTTCAAGGGAAAGCAGCCCCAGCTACTTAAACGTGTTTCCCACTGTGCCTACACTAAATACGTGCCACCAGAAAAGAGCAGAAAGACAGTGGGGTACGAATCATTTACCTGGATTTTCATTGGGGAGATGAAGGTGAAAGCTTCTTGGGGATATTTAATCCATGAGTCATTACCATCATTAAGACATCAAGTCTTCCTGTGAATTCAAAACTTGAGAATAAGTGCTTGAAATTGATTAAGCAATGTCTCCTTTTGTGTAATGAGTTGTAAAAATATTACATTGCATCTAAGCGAGTATACTGTCATGTAGAGCTGTTTTAGAGAACTCATTTCTCTTGTCCATGAAGGAATCTATCTCTAGATGGAATTTATTCATAGAATCATAGAATAGTTAGGGTTGGAAAGGACCTCAAGATCATCTAGTTCCAACCCCCCTGCCATGGACAGGGACACCTCTCACTAAACCATCCAACACAAGGCTTCGTCCAACCTGGCCTTGAACACCGCCAGGGATGGAGCACTCACAACCTCCCTGGGCAACCGATTCCAGTGTCCCACCACCCTAACAGGAAAGAATTTCTTCCTTATATCCAATTTAAACTTCCCCTGTTTAAGTTTTAACCCATTACCCCTTGTCCTGTCACTACAGTCCCTTCATAGGGATCTTATATTCCTTCATAGGGATCTTATTTCTCTGTAACATCAGATGCAAAATCTCTCTATTTTGTGATTTATTCACAGCAAGTCTTCTGGTAAGATACTTGAATCTTGTAGTAATATTTAGATAAGCTCAGTTTCTGGCTAAAACTGCTGTAGATTATTCCTATCCTTAGCCAGTATCATATCACATAAATGCATTTGCCGTTTTTCTGGGCTACATTGTCTTTATGTGTACTGGAACAACTACAGAATAAACAAATGGAAAGGCATTCCCTGTGGCTGACCTGTGATTTGGAGTTCTCTCTCAATTCCTTGAGTTCGATTTTCAGTGTACAAAAGTCCAAGCATCAAAACCATAGAACGGTCACTTCCTCTAATGTCCATCTGTGGTTACTTATCTGAAAGGAATACAGCATGTAACGTGCCTTCATGAACACCCATGCATCAGTACAACTCTATTCACATCTATTTCATAGCTATGTTGCACAGATGTCTATCAAGTCCAGTGCTATTTTAAGCACATTTTGTTCCTTGCCTTCTTCCTTCTCCACCTTCATGGGGGAGGAGATCACTGGAGTCTCCTAGAGATCAATACTAGTGCCAACACTGCCCAAAGCTGATGAATGGAGAGGAGAAAGAGTCTACTTCAAAATGGTGTAGAAAAATCACGTTTCATAACTAAGTGATGTTTTGAGGAACAAAAGAAGGAAAATCTAAGTCAAGCCATGCTGACTCTTCAGTAGACTTCTGTGGCTCACCCCTGCCTGGAAGATCCCCATGCAGAAGGACTAAGTTGGGATACTTCACACCAGATTACACCAGCATGAGAGAAACACTGCTACTAAAACACCACACTATTTAATGCAATGGCCTACTTTGTTGCCTCAAGATTTCCCAGATGCTAAGACTCGGGTTACTTCTGTGCCATGCAAAGTGCCAAGGAACAGGGAGGGTGGGAACATTAAGAGATAACAGACCGAATTTTGACTACAAAGTATAGGAAGACCTTGGAGTTAGATTTATGAAAAGAGCAGCAAGTTTACAAGACTTTTTGTGTCTTACGCCACTGCTGCAGCATGTTTTCAGGAGCACATACAATCTTCAAAGGTGCATCCAGAAAGCAAGGCATTGAGCAGGTAGCCAACATCAGCAGACTGCAACTCCACAGAGGGCTGCACAGCTGCTTCCCCAGCACACAGCAGCACAGGATGAGCACAGGGTTGCTGTGGCATGTCAGATGCCCATCAGGGAACTGGCTCACTTGGCAAATATTGCAACTTGGACAGGAACACATGGTGCTTCAGGTGTTAACCACAGAGGTGGTACAACTGTCATTCCCTCTCAGGATTTCAAAACTTTTCAAGAGTGTAATATTCACCTTGGAAATACCATAGGAATAGTAGGCTATAGAGGCTGGAATGAAGCATTAGTTTAAAAGCATGAAACCAGAGATAGCCTTCCAAGTGGATATGGTTGACAGTATGCTATGATAGGTTAAAAAACCCAAACAGCCATAATAAATAAATATCTCTGGGGGAAGGGCTGAGAACAGGGTAGGAGATTCCAGTTAGGTGGATGCTTTAGCCCAAACGTCAAAAAGAAACCTGTAGATGTTTCAGGGCCTATTTCAATATGCAAAGCTAAAGCTAAGAGTCTGTACAACAGATGGTAGTTTCTGAGTCACTAAACATTATTATTTGGCAACAAACTTATGCTCTCTCAACCGTTTCTTAAGGGATTCTTGCCACAAACTGCTGTGAAAGCGATGTGTATTGTGTAACATTCAACTGCAGCTTCTAAACTGACAAGCAGTGCTTCATATAACTGTAGACACATACATATTTAAAGATCTAAAGTAAACTTGGCATACATCTGCCTGAGTCGGAGAAACCAACACTGAAGTCCAGAGGCCCACCATCTTCTGTGTATTTCTGGGTTATTTAATGTTTGTACTCCACTAACTCCTAAGAGATCAAATCTCTTTTTTAGGTAGATTTTTAGGGGATTTCAGTAAATATGACAGAGGAATTAAATCTTAAAACTAATGTCTGGCACTGAAAACAGCTTCTTTAAGATATCTTTAAAACACAGACAAACCATGTTTATAGGTTGATTACAATGCTACCATGAGCGTTACACATCCTGTTCAACAAGTATATTCAGGCTGAGATCAGATACACAAAGAGACTCAGGTACCCAAATGCTTCCTGATTAAATTTAGTCTGAGTTTGATGTGATTTAGGTACCAAAACACTTTATAGGATCTGGCCCTGTGTGTCTTTGCAAGGCTATTGGAGGCATTACTCTCATTGACAGGATCAAGAAGTCCCAGCTCCAGTCTCATCCTCTGTTTATTAGGCTATAACTTTTCCTCAACTGCATCAACAGCGTTAATAGAAATAGCACATGACCTTTCTGTGATAAGGATCTTTATCATAACAGCCTCCCAGAGAGTCACAGTGTCTACTGTAGAGCTAATAATAGACAACATTCATACAGGAACATAATTCATAGGGCTGCATGCTCAAGACATACACCAAAACTTCATAAAGCACCAAATGAATTATGCTCTGCATAAAACCAAACAAGCTGCATGCACTGAACAGTCGTATGTTCAGTGCAAGCTATCTGCATAACAGCTGCATAGCTTAAACCCCAATAGAAAGAGAAATGGTAGATGGTAGACAATAGCCAAATGACTGTGTATCACATCTTGGGCAATGATGTTGCTATTTTTGCCTTTGTGGTAACTCCTTCTGCCCCTTAGACATTTTATTCCTCTCCTGCAAGACTGCTGACTAGGAAGAGAAGGAAAACTACGAGCAACAAAAGCAGAGACTGTCCACAAGAGATCAGTATGGTCTATGTAAATCTGGGAATAGGAAGTACAAAAAAGGGGAAAGGTTGGCTTGGCCTAAGGCAAAAGGAACCTTCAGAGTTAAAGCATCTTCCTTGCAGAAGGAATATCCTCTTTCATAGAGCCATAGAACTTTTGGCAGGGACCTTAAAACTCATCTAGTTCCAACTCCCTTTCCATGAGCAGGGACACTTTCTACTAGACTCGATTGCTCAGCTCCCTCCCCTGTACAATACCATACAGTTTACCAAGTGAAAGTCTGTTGGATGAAATGCTTCTTTCTCAGCAATATGCCAGTGATATCTAGAAATGCTCATAATGGAAAGCAAAGCCTGCAGCTATATTCTATAAAGAAATGTTGTGGCTTGTAACCACATATGTATCCAAGAAAGCAATGACTCCTTTTTGTGTTGCCATTTAAGTTGTCATTTTTGGCACAAACCTGCATTTTTGAAAAAGAATCAAGGCATCGTGTTACACAGAAGAAAGACATCATGTTCCGAGCTGGAAAAGTACCCTCCCTTTCCTCTGGGCTTTGTCTATCAAAACAGGGCAACAGAGCTTTGTAACCTTGATATTGTACACTGATGTCAAAAAATTGTACACTGCTATATCCTGTTCACCGTGCTAGGTACAAAAAATAGCCTATGCCATTAGCACATATGGTAGCAGTAGTTTGGGAAAGGAAACAGTTACTGATATAAGCTACAGTCATAAACAAAGAGAAGATGACTCTTGAGGATAATTAGCACACAGAAACCTTTTGGATTTAACTTTTAAAATTCATGGGCTTTCCTACTATTTTCTTTACTCATGCTGCAGTTTTATTTTGTTGCTGATTCAAGGAACAACAAACCTATTATATGGGTAGTATCACAGCCTAATGTCATTGCAGAAGTATGTAGAGTGAAATCTTGTCCTTTCTGAAATGCACAGGAGTCTGTCATTGAGTTCAATAGGGACAGGATTTCAGCCATCAACTGAAGGTGTTTCTAAGTGGTAAGATGAGGCACCCAGCGTAAAAACATACTAGTTAATATTAGTTCTTCGACAGAATTTTGTGTCATACTGTTTTGCTGCTTGAGGGACTTGCAGTGAAGGCACACGAAATTAATTTCCAAAGTCAAGCTTCGTGAACTCTCTTTCTGTAACTAAGTATGTACGCAGAGTTAGGTGTCATTAGAAAGAGCCTTTGTGATCTCTTCTTCTCCTGTAAAGCTTAATGCACCTCTGGTTAGCAAAAAAGTGTCCAACAACGCTGGAAATGTCAAATGTTTTCTGACTTGACTTTGTAGTAACAAACATAAGATACTCCCTGTAGATTTAATCTTGCCAAGCTTTCTACTCCTCTGTATTTTGTACTCACAAAATAAGACATCCGTTCATCTCTACTGGTGTCTCACCCTACTCCTGAGCTTTGGCTAGAAGTATCTGCAACACTTCTGCTTGTAGTGATTTCACTTCTATCTTTTTTTTTTCCTCTTAACTTTTTTTCTTTCCAGCAAGTAGGAAGCAAAACAAAATATTGACTCATAAGAAACCTTTGAAAGAGATGGTGGTTTTCCTCTCATAAGACAGACTGCATAATCTTTAGCATATTCTTTTCCTAAGCAACACATTCCTTCTCAGAGAGCAGTGTAAAACCACCCCACATTTCTCATCACTGCATATTTTCACAGTTGTTTGGTTGCTGCTTCAGATATTGTAAAATGCACCAGTTCAGTCAAGCGCTGCTTCTGTCTGTATGAAAACAGGCATGAGAAATTCAATCCCTTCTCAGTTCTTTCACTTCCAAACTCCCATCAGCCACCATTCCATCTCTTTACAAACAGTATCCAGATGTTAATAAACATCTCAAACTTACATTCTTCAACCTTTTCCTATTCATCTTTTTCTACATTTTTTGTTCACACTGCAGCCTTTATTGTTTGCTTGTATTTCCAGCTCACCACAAAGTACATTGTATGCGTGTCAACAAAAATTCCTTTAATATGAACCAAAACAACATTATTTGCTTCAAATCCAGAGAAATGGAACCTGCATTTAAATTTATGCTCGTTGGAGCTCCCACTAATAATTTTCTGGATGGGAATTTAGTGTGGAGCATCACTGAGTATTCCAGTTGGAGTTCAAAAGTGAACTTTTATTTTCAGACTTCACAATAACAGAGATGGAGGATCTTTTCTGCATTTTTTAAGTGTGCTTCATTCAGTAGAAAATAGGTCTTCAGGTGAGAACTATGCATCGTAAATAAATACAGACCTGATAAGGTTGACAAGTAACAGAAGTAGAATATGCAGCACCTTGCACAGGCTTTGTATTACCACTGAATACACTTATGGGCATGCTGATTTTGACTAGAGAAAGGAGGTTTAACAGCTATATGGGAAATATGAAAACATGATGTGCTTGCCACAGTTCCCGTAATTGTGTGTATAGGGATAGGACCTAACAAGAATGAAAATTGGCAAAAGGATTTGCTAAAAAGTAGTGGTCTGTTTCCAGGGTCTTGGGACTGAGGCTTAAATAAGGGGAGTTCTCTCAGGGTTTATCACCTTCTCAGGAGGGCTCCTGCAGGGAACCTGAAAGATGCCAAGTTATTAAAAGAGGGTGACAGTATGTCTGGGGAATGACAGAGTTTCTTAGGGAATCTGAAAACTCCAACTAGTCAAGACATTGTTCCTTTGAAAACCACCTTAGGACCTGAAGTGTGGTGCGAATCTGAGCTGAACTTTCACTAACTGAATCACAGCCCTGCTGATGTGTACCCTGTCCTGCAGAGGTGAGGATAATCTTGTTTACTATTGAAAAACTCGCTTGTCTGGCTGCTATTTGTGCCACAGGACTGAGACTTACTATGAAGGGTTAAACCCTTGCCTCCAATTGATATTGTTTAGTGAATCTAATGGATATGCTGGGTTTGCCAGTCCAAGCTGAAGAGTGGAGAAGAGCCAATGGCTTACCTTGTTTCAAAGTCATGACAAGGGCTGGCAACACTGAAGAGATCAGAAACATGGAGCAGACACTGTGGAAAGCCAAAGCTCTTCTGGCATGTAGAGCCTTGACAATGTACAAACATTGCCCTTGGGCCTCATGTTCAGATCTTCCCTCAGGGGAATTTGATGCTAGAGCATAAACTATTTGCTAACACCTATGGTCAGAAAGCAGTCTCTGTGCCTCCCCTGTGGGACTGAATCAGACCTAACCTTAACCACAATCCATCCAAACCAATGTTTTTAGGTCATTGATAAACTCATACTAGCCTTCTGGAAAGTGTTTCTGCTAATCAGAGTAACAGCTCAGCTATCACTGCCAGATAGACATTTGCTGGGCACAGGACTGTCTGCACCTGTGCAGATCTGTAATGCTGTGTAATATCCTATACTACTACAATGCGTGTCCTCAACACCCATAGGACTCCCCAGTGGGTGTGGCACCAGCCCCTGCACAAGGATGCTTGATGCTGCCTAGATGCTGCCTGGCATTTGTTCCTTACAAGACTCTCATGCTGTGTGCTACTGCTAGCTGCTTTCCTTTCAGGAATGGTCTGGTTTCCAGCTCATATGGGTTTAAATGGATTTGGGATTACCAAAGTGGCCAAGATCCCACCAGTGGCCTCCATGGGAGCAGATCCAGAATTAAAAACAGCCAGAGCAAAGAAAAAAGAACAAAGCCATGGTTCAGCTTTCTGGTTTTACTTCTCCAAGGACTTTGCAAATGGAAGTGATAAAATGTTAAAGGAAATGGAATTATGTAGAAAATGATAGTTACTATTACAACCAGCCTCTGGAGTCTCTGGTAAAATTAGAGACCCACAGGCTAGATTTTGCATCAACACAGTCTTTGGTTCAAATAGGCTCTAACCCAAATAAATAAGAGAGGAAGGGAAGAAAGAAAAACAGGGAGAAGAAAGTTAAATCAGAGTAGTAATAGTGCTGTCCTTGAGCACAAGCCCTGTGCTCTGCTCCTGAGCAGAAAGGTAGAAGAAAAACACACACACGAAAAAAAAGCATAGAAAACATCTTTGTTAAGTCCCCTGCTCATGCCGCAGTTCCAGGGCAGCTATTTGTTCCCTAGTAGACAATCTCCCTTTCCCTTTCAGCTTAGATTATTTTTCCCCCTCCTATCCAGACAAAAACATCAGAAACATGACATGAAACTGCAACTCATGCAGTAGATGCTCTGTTATCCTAAAATCATAGAATGGTTTGGGTTGGAAAGGACCTTAAAGATCATCTGATTCCATTCCCCTGCCATGGGCAGGGACACTTGCCACTTCAAAGACTTGTCCATCCTAGGTTTGAACATTTCCAGGGTTGGGGCAGCTACTGCTTCTCTGGGTAACCTGTTCCAATGCCTCACCAACCTCAGTGAAGAATGTTTTATCTAATACCTAACCTAAATCTCACCTCTTCCATCTTAAAACCATTCTCCCTTGTCCTGTCACTACATGCTCTGGTAAAAATTCCCTCTCCAGATTTCTTGTAACCTGCTTTTAGGTACTGGAAAGCTTCTATAAGGTCTCCCCAGAGCCTTTTCTTCTCCAAGCTGAAGAAGCCCAACTCTCCCAGCCTGCCTTCAGAGGAGAGGCGCTCCAGCCCTCTGGTAGTCTTCATGGCCTTCCTCTGGACTCACTTCACCAGCTCCATGTACTTCTTATGCTCGGAGCTCCAGAGCTGAACACAAAACTTCAGGTGGAGTCTTGAAAGAGGGAAGTAGAGGGGAAGGATCACTTCCCTCAGCCTGCTGGTCATCCTCCTTTTGATGCAGCCTAGCGTACGGTTGGCTTTTTGAGCTGCGAGCACACGCTGCCAGCTCATGTTGAGCTTACTATGACAGGATAATAGAAGTCAGTTGTGATTTGAGCATGATTGTGAGAAAGGCCTACATTATTTTAATTTGGTTTTAAATAATCTGTGGTCTGTAGCTGAACACTTGTTCAAGGAAATAACAGGTACAAAGTGATCACCACACAGCAAAGGACCAGAATATTAAGATAATTAGTTGCTGCGGTGACTCGATGTACAACATTTCCCAATACTACATGCCAAACATATTTATGCGTAGGACTTTCTTGTTCGGGGTGGTAGGAGAGTAGATACTCTCCTTATCATGCAGAGGTCTCTTTAGAGAATGCTCCACAACATCCCATCCACTCAGTTTTTGGAAAGGTTTTAGAGATAAAGCAAATACGGCATAACATCAGGTTAGAATTCAGGATCATGGTCACATCAGAACTAACCAATGCCAAAAGCCACATAAGTATTTGGTATAAAAAGCTAGAAATTCAATGCTCATTTCACAAAATCCCACCACCTGGAAGTAACACAAATAGAAAATGAAGGGACCTAGACCGGAAACTTCATATATGAAAAAACAAACAGAAAACCACCATGATTTGATCAGTTTGCCGTTGGCCTATTTACCAGAACATGCTTGCCAGGAAATTTCAAGCCAATGCAGTCAGAATATGACTGCTTTCTTAGTTTCTTCACACAGTTGCTCTCTTACACCACTGTGGTCAGCCTGATGCTGAGATATTAGTTCAATCATATATTAAAAAACAAAAAAAAGACATTTCTCTAGATCTTTAGAGGCGATACTTGGTATAGCCCCTTCTGCTGTATTTTGACTCTCATTTCAACCCCTCCTATTGCTGCTTTTTCGGTTCTTGTTGAGCACTGGCTAAATCTTTTTTATAGGAGAAGTATTCTACACCAGCAGGAAAAGTCACTTTTCAATTTATCAGTTGACCTGCTGTGCTCTGTTTGTGTAATTGTTAAGCCAGTTCCTTCCCTGTTCTGTATTATCTGTCTTACATAAATGATTCATGAGGGTTTGGGGGTTTAAGAGTATGCAGTAATTATAAAAAGGATCATATAAAATATTTATGAGGTTTAGATAAAATACACCTGCTGTGTGGATGCATTACCTACCAAGTCTTACCTCAGTTGGACTGGATTTACTTATTTTGGCTCTATTCTCAGAGTTTCTCAACCTTTACCACTCTTTCAAGCCATATAATCTTCTAACCAAGGAAGTTAAGAAACTAATATCAATTAAATTTATTCAAAGCTTTCACTTTTACTGATTTTACCCCTCCAGATATTCATAGATATCATAAAACCTGATATAACCAGGGCCAGATGGCATGAGAGTATGCCTCATCCATTGTACTAATGGTTTTAGAGGGGATTACTTGAACAGTAAAGAGCACATATCAAAGAATAAATGCTTTTCCTTGCTTGCACTGAAAGACACAAACCAGCACTTAAAATGCACTCCAAATTAAACAATTTGACGTCTTCTTTAAAAAGGCCAGTATTAAATAAACTATTTCATTAAGTGTATTTATAAGGATACCATGAGATGATGACATAAATGAATGAGTTTTGCCAGACCCAAGCTTCATCTCTGTATCTTTGCTCCCAAAGGGGAACAACTGTGCAGTTATCATTCCATTACACTGATGCATGGCTTTTGTTCCTTCTAGAAAGTGAAAAACTAGAAGATTCGCCAATTGAAAACAGCTTTGCTCATAAAAAAAAAAAATCATAATTTTGTCCACTTCATATTAGAATTAAGAACTTCAATAACCAAGGGCTTATCAGTACTTCTTGATGGACTAGTATGTTAGGCCTGATGTCTTTGGTGTCCTTTTGTTTCCATCTGAATCAGTGAACATCTTTTAACCTCTGATATTTCACATTTGTTTCCAAAGAAAACCCTTATATGCATCATTTCTTTAGAACAACAAAAGCAGCGTCCTAGAAGTATGGTGTTGAGCATGAGGATTATCTTTTTCACTGCAACACTTAGTGGCTTATTTAAAAAATAATATTCCATGACTAATATAATTGCATAATGATGCTAAATAATACTCAAAAAAATAATGAAAGCTTTTAACAATGTTTTTGGAATACACCCTGAAAAGTCTCTTAATGAGTGACCTTCAATTCATGAGGTGCTCAGGGATTACACTCACATGAGCTGCTTGTTTTAAGAGATTAAATGATAGGAGACACAAAAGGCAACATTGAGCAATCAATATATCACTACTGATGGTTGCACAGATCCACTAATACACCAACTCCATGGACAACAGGATAAAGATGGTGACAGAAACACTGGTGAGGAAGTTGAAGTCCACCAATGCCCAATTATCTTCAGCTTGGCAGGCTATGTGGCTTATTGTGGCGGTGGGCAGGGCTGTATGGTGCAACCAGGCTTCAAATGTGCTACACAGACATTACTTCCCTACATGCCAGTGAATCCAATGCCATTAGGAAAGAGATAATTACTTCAGTTGATTTAGAGGCCAGAAATCTTCGTGAACCATTTATAGACCACTTGATCTGAGGGGTCATCTTTTTTATGGATAACACACCAAGCAGGATGAAAGAATAAAACCCTCTGACCACTAGGTGCTTGCTTTTGAGTTTTAAACTTGTATACGGACTTCAACTAACAATCTCTACATGCTCACTCTGGCAAAGATTTTTGGAACATTGGTCTGTAGCTGGGATGGAAGAAGTGCAGATGAGTCAGTTCTTATTGGTGGCATAAACTTTTATTTCTAGTAAATGGTTTTCTAAACGTGCATTTCATTTTTTTCCCTACTTGCTGATGCTGATTTGGCATGGATTTTGTCTACACCAGAACAAGAGTGGTTGCTATTTTCATGGCAAGTTTTGTTTTCACATTTTCATAACTAGAAAAAATAGTTTTCCCAGCACTAATCAACCCTATTTATCGTGATTCCAGAGCTGACAAATTGTGGCTTCTCTGTGGGTACACTTAAGCTTATGCTTTTCAGCTAAGTACAATATACATCCTGACCCCCAGCTGGATTTCACTTACAATATACATGACCTAAATGGAGAGCAGCTCCTTGTAACCATGATCAGAATCCAGCCCAGACAGTTAATTCAGGAAACGAATACAAAAATACAATAGTATTCGATACGCCAAGGAGAGCATTGTTATAACATACTAACATGCTAAATATGGTGACAGGGAACCAGCAAGTAGGTAAAGACTCTCCATGCTGCTTTGATGGGGCTTGGTGTATGCAAGAGATATGTCACACAAAGTGTATGGTTAGGCCAGCCTCCATACATAGCTAGACTAGTCCAAAAAGTCTAGATTTCCCTCACTGGGGCACTGCCAGGGACATCTGTGGGAACTGATGGGAACTGACAGCTCAGTTGTCGTAAAAATCTCTCCCACATCCATTCCAAGCCGGGAGCACACTGCTTACAGCAGCCCACACAGGTGAGATGGGACAGAGGCCCCCCAGCCAACATGATCCAGCCCTCCACTTGGTGTGCTCAAGTACCAATACACAGATCAGTGATACACAGCATAGGAAAGCCCAAGGCAGTTTCTTGACCCTCTCTGACAAACCCTGCTACTCACCACCATGTGGACAAGCGGGAAAAGTGGCAGCAATAAAGACACCAAAGGATGGTGTTCTCACAGTAAACGATCCAGCTTCTAATCACACTGTGAAAGATCTGTTAGTTTGCATGGGGCAATGAGAACTGAAGCTGTTTCACTGATTTTTCTACCCATTATATTCACATCACTCAAGAGCTGTATTCCACTTTCTGTGGTCACCTGGTGCTAACATGATGTGATGCACCAGCACTCGCATTTCCAGATCTGGCACAAAGCATTTACAAGCTGTAGGCATCATCTGCTCCTTACTGTGTCGTGAAGACACGCTACAGGTGTCCATCTCTTTCCTTGTCCCACTGTGCAGTTTGAAGCTACTCTAGAAACATAGTTCACTGACTGCCTTTGACTTTGCTCTTGTTTGAGTGGGGGGCAGTTTATTGCCTGGTATGGGACTAATACTTCCACTTTTCTAGAAGGGCAGCTCCCCAACAGCAGCACAACCATGCCTGTATGCCGATGCAGATAATGGGAGCAAACAGCTCTGCCTTTCAGTGGGTACGCTTTATTTTGTGGGAGTTTTAACCCAATATTCTATTTAAACACTTGTCATTATTACAGAGCACAGAGAGAGAGAACAGGACAGCTGCTGTCCTTCACTTCCACCAGGATGCCAGCTTATCTCAGTGCCTTGTGTCAGAGATAAGGGCTAAATACCACTGTGTACTTGTAAGCCAGTTTTAAACTGTGGACGCAAATAACTCTGAAATGCATTAAAACTCATTATTTTAGTTCCTTGTCTGCCTGACAGTCTTGGACCACTCCTATAGTTTTTCAATATTAATCCCTTCAGTCTCCACTAAGGAAGTTGGAAATTGTGTGTGGTAATTTGACTATTTTATCAATTCAAGTGTATTAAGGTTTTCCAAAATAGCTGGGAATAACACCTAAATGAATCTTAGCTGTAAGGTAATGGATAAATATCCAGACTCATGGGCTACAAAATTTGATAACAATTCTAGAGGGAATCACAACAGTTTGAAGTGAAACAGAGGTTATTTGTTCTATCCACACTTGATCACCTGGGGCCACCCTGATTACATTGGGTAATGGGTAAGGAAAGAAAACCAGAGTTGTCAGTGTTATCACAGGGCTGACCAGAAAGGGAGCCAAACTCCTTTACTCCTGAACTTTAGCCACTACAGCCCATTTTCCCTTTCATTTTCTCTAACCAGTAATCAGCCATGTCTCACCACCCAAGAATGAAACTGCCCTACAAACAGGTTACATACTAATAAAGGAATGCATATTTTTCCATCATCTCTAGTCTCCTATTTTAGGAGGTTAGTTTTGGCTTCTCCCCCCATCCCTCTTTCCAGCAATATTTGTCCATCCCTTTCCCTTCACAGTTTCTTGAGCCTATTTTAGTGGGGGCTCTTGCCATCCTTCTCTCCCTTGCATCTTGCCCACCTGCCTCTTTGCACTTGGTCCCTTAATGATCACTCTTACAGTTTTCCCTAAAACAGGCTGGTGTGAACCAAGTAACAAACAGCATTGCCTTAAATGCAAAGATGTTAATGGACTAAGTGGACAGGAAACAAACTCCAAGAAGACGAAATTGCTGCTACAGTCCACACTGAGGAATATCTCCAAATACTCATGAATAAACAAGATGTAAGGGACACAAGGGCATTCAGTCACAAAGATGGATGAAGTAACAGTTTCTTCTCAACTGCCTGGCATTCAAAATATCAGTGACATGGCAGCAAGCCTTGGCTGTAGTACAGTTTGAGCCTGTACGGATAACAGTCTGTATCTCTGCCTCACGGGTGCCACATTTATGCCTTGTCAAACAGTAGTGTGGGAGCATTTGCAGAGTTTTGCCTCCAGAGTGCAGGAAGCACATAATTGCGTGCAATTATCAGAGACATCCCAAAGGCACACTAGTAAACACATGTAATAATAGTATTTATTGTTCTTCTTCCTCTAAATGGACACCAATTAGCCTTGCACTTTTCTAACAAAACCTTCCCATTCTTCTCAAAACAGGATCTTTGAATGAGCTTTTTGTGTTCAGTAATACAACTCCTCAACATACTGTAATGTGCCTTATATGAGTCAGGGCAGCTGAGTAAAAAGTAAAGACCCAACACTGACATTTTGCCTTCTGTTACAGTTAAGCAGTTATGAATGTGGACAAAGCAAAAGTTAAAATTCAGATAATGAAGTCTTCACCTTGCCAGAATCCAAATGGACGAAGCTTTCTTCTCAGAACATGAGATAACACAGATACAAGGATTCAATCAGCCCCTCTGCAATATATGAATAGTGCATAATTTACCTTTATGTCAAGCTGCCTGTGAGTACTTCAGCTGCCATTCTGACTGCCTGCCACCATGTGTTGTCTATTTATGCAGTGAGAAACAAAGGAATTTGGTGTTTGGGTTCTTTTCCAGTTCTTATGTCCTTTAATTTCTGATTCGGAAAGAAATTCACTGCATTTTTTCCATTTTTCTTCCTCTGCAACTCCTATCAGAGGGAAGGAGGAGTGGAAGAAGGGCAATATGAAAAGAACAGCCGGAGGAAAAAAGTAAATACCTCAAGCATGTCCTCATGCCTTTAAAATTTCAAGAAGGATAACAATTTCCATTTCACTTCAGCCAGTCATCATCTCCTCTCCTATAGAGTGCTTGGGGATGGAGGAATGAATGCAGCAAGAGGTATATCACAGGCAAATGAAGCAAGAAGCCCAACAGTGTTTTAAAGGTCAGGAAAGTTTCTCATCAGTGAGCTGGAAGTTGTGATGTAAAGCCCAACCGTTTCATAGAAAGGCTTAGGTTGGAAGAGACTATAAAGATCATTCAGTTCCAACCCCCCCTGCCGTGTGATCATTCTCCCATTTCACTGCTTACAATGTTCACTCTACATTAAACTTCAGAGGAAGTGGTTTCCTCCATTGATTCTCCAGAGGTGTTTGCTTGTGGCCACATCTAAATACCACTTGTGCAATTCATGAACCACTAGCATTAGTTACTTCCTTTTGTTCCCTAATTGATCTAGGAAAGCAAAATGAGATAGAGGCAGGTTGCAAACAACAGTTGTTCGCTGAGTGACAAGAACTTTGGGTAAACTTGAGCTGAACATGAGCCTTCATACAAGAATTCTATATGAAGATTCTCTGCTGTTACCTGAAGTCAGCAAACTTTAACCCTTCCATAAGGCAAGCATCTGAGTACTGCTGTCAGCAGTGAGGCCACTACACTGGTAACCAAGCAATGTCTGCTCACGCAGCCCAGAGCTTGGCAAACCCAGATCTCTGCCCCTTGCATGTCACAGGGTATCTTCTGGTGCTCAAGGCTGCCTGTGAGGAGGGTTGATTCCACAGTCTAGCAAAGCTGGCTGTCAAAGAAGGTTATCTGGGCATTCAGCCCACATTTTTCGTTTGTATTTTTCACATTTCCACTAATTTATGCATATAAATAAGCTATATGTATACATTAGCTTTTCTACATTATAACAGCCAAGTATTTCTGAGTGAATATTAAAGAGATGGTAATAACATGGCAAGGCTAATTAAACATTGAACATGTTGCTATGTAGCTAGCATTTTAAGGAGAACTACAGCTGCTATGATGGGAATTTATTTATGTGCCAAAAAAAATAAAAATAAAAGAAACCCTCTTAAATTAATCAGAGATGCATTATTCAGAAAAATAAAATATCAAACTATTTCAGCTGTCAGAAATAATAAAAAAGAATCTGGTGGAAGCAAATAAAGCCATTTAGCAATTGTGTAAGAAAGCTCCAATTTATAGGAGGAGGTGAGGCTTGTTACTCATACCCTAGATGATCGTATGGCTGCAATAACACATTTATGATGGGTCTGCATGAAGTAATCCAATCTTAAATGGAACAAAAAGAGATAAATACATATTAATATAAGCACAGATCAAAAGTGTCAGCAGATATGACAAGTGAAAGATAGAGATATCAAATGTGTTTTAAGAGTTTAGTAAATAGCTATTCTGAATGTTAACAACAAGTGTAGGAAGGCAATTTAAACAAAGACTGAAGGAGAAGGCAAGCCATACTGCACTGCTCAGCTGTCTCTCTTACTAAGCATCCAATATCACCACGCGATTGTTATTTTCCTGGTTTTGATTTATATGCTAAATCAAAGTCTGAAACACAATTTTCCGTATGAAATCTAGTTGCCAGCTCCACTTCAGCCGCTAATGTAGCACTGCTAAGTTCCCTATTCCCTGTTATTTCCATGTCAACTACTAACTCTTAAAGCTTTTTTGTTACTTTTAAGACTACAGTCACTGTAAACACCCTTTGATACATGAAAACAAACCTAACTTATCATAGCTTGTACTTCTCAAGCATCACAACAGCTATACTGCAGCTGTACGGACATCTCATTGTGCCTTCTGATAGCTGTGCAAATTACAGTGGGTTTACACAACTGAAATGTCTGCAACTTGAGCAACTCAGTAGACAAGATAAGTACCCAACTGAATGTTTCCAAGAAGCGTCAATTCTTCCAAGAAAAATGATTAGTAAAATTAAGCGTCAAAACCAGATATGGCTGTATCCGCAGAGCCATCAGGTCTGATAAATGGCATAGTGGCTACATCAGTATGGAGAATAATCATAATTTAAAGCCATGTTGGTGCTGCAAAATGAGCCAAAATTTGCCCTTTCACTACAACTACTGCATATAAACGGACAGAAGCAGGTCCCACCAATCTCACAGTGTTAGAGGTATTCTGAACTTTTGAATGATTTTTAAAACCTGGAATATATCCAAACAGCACTCCCAAGTCCTGCAAAATTTCCCTTGAAATAAGGACGATGTTGGCACACCACATTTGAGCAAAACCAGGCTTCTGTAGTAGGATGAAGCATTGAGCCATTTAGACCAGCAGCAACAAAGATTAGATGCAGTTAATGCTGGTGTTTTATATAAACACAATCAAGTGGATTATATCCCAGAATTTCAACAGCCTTCCCTCTTCCAGACAATCCGTCACCCCTATGATGTAATAGGGAAGCCTCCAGACAGGAGAAACATTTTCCTATGCTGCTTTTTACTAAGGTCTAAAGATTCACTGCAGGGTTATTTTCACCAGTTGTCTCCCATAGGTCAAAACCATCTGTTTAAGATATGCATCTGTAATGAGTATCATTGTCGTGTTCCCCAAGTCAGCAAAACACAAGGAAAATTTTGGCAACATTAAAAATGAACAAAACACCTCACTAAGACTGCATGCCAATATGCAAATCTGGTTAAGTAGTAGCCATGCATAAAAACTTCTAACATGAATTCTGCTTCCCAAGATTGCCCGTGCTCCTAAATTTGAGGCTTTGATTGCCGAGTCAAAGATCTTCTTCACAAACTTCTTTAAGGAATATATAATATAGTGACCAGAAATAATTGCTTGCATCCAAAGCATAGCACCTTTTGTTAGGGAAAGGTACCATCTTCGAGAAAGAACAGCAATCTGAGAAGAGACAGCAGCTGCTGAGACAACCCTTTGAGCAGACTGCAAGGATGGCATCTTCCACAGCGAAATGGGAAACAACAAATGATGTCCCATGGATGTGATCTGCAGTCTTAAGGGATGGTAGAAGATGTGTGCTCTAATTATAGTCTTGTACAGAATATTTGTCTTGAACAGAGAACATGACATAAGACTTCAACCTGAATGGTAGCCACTCTTCCTAATCTTCCCTCACTCCCATACTTTGCAGTGGGTCTTCAGAACCCCCAGCTTGAACCAGGAAATTCTACCTAAAAAGATAAAAAGCTGCCTGGCATGGCACATGGTAGAGGATCCAGACCTGGTTTTTCTCAGGTCCCTGAAACTTTTCTTCTGACACTTGCAGCAGAAATGAGGCTAAGAACTCCATGACCAAAGAGACAATCATATCTTTTGAATGGGGTTAGGAACAAGGCAAATTGAATGATCTAAAAAAAAAAAAAAAAAAAAAAAAAAAAGGAAAAAAAAAAAGAAAAAAAAAATCCCTGAGCCTAGTTGAGTCACTAGCAAAGTAAGTGCAAGTAAGATCATACTGCTAAGGACCAGTTGATGAGCTATGCCCATATTCTCATTACGGAGAGACCTAATCAGCCAGAATCCAGACCACAAATGAAGCTTACTTCTTTTGGACTTAAAGGCACAAAGGAAAGCTGGCAAGACTTCCAAAAAACCAGAGACCAGCTCAGGTAAATAAACCTATCTTTGCTTCAAGAGTAACATGGGCAAATATACATTTTTTTTATATTAGCAGGTGAAAAAAAACTCTATGTACTCGTCTTACATCTTCGTGCAAATCATTAACAAAACGACCACGCTACAGCGGAGTGTAATACCGATTTTCATTAGAAACAGGACAAATGAGACTATGTCTGACAACAGGCTACAGCTTAGCAAGTGTGAGTTTAAATCATTTGCAAGGAAGTGCGAATTAGAAAACATAACAAGCAATTCCCATCAGCACAAATTAAGGGCTTGGTAGAAAACAGTTTCAAAATAAAATGCCTACTGCAAAAAACTGTAGAACGAGACTGTGATCCATATTTAACACTCTTTAATTAAAAGATACCAGTGGAGAACGGGTAGTTGCTTAATGACACTTTGTTAGGTTGAAAAATAGTATCTGTAATGTCACAAATCCATGTTAGTGTTGCTGAGGATTTAGAGAGATATAAACAGGCAAAATGAAGCCCTGAATCTGATTAGGAACCCCAAGATCTCTTAGCGTCCTGGTAATGATTCTTTACATATCATCCATGATAAGACCAAGTATCCGTATTCTTCACAATATATTTAATAGAGGTCATACAAAACACATCACCACAGCAAATGAACTTGGTGTGTGAAAAAGCTAGAACTGTTTTTTTTGTTCCAGAAAGGGTGCGAGAGAATCAGGCATAAGGCCATTCATTCTGCAAGATGGGCAATAAGGCAGCTGGATGCGGCAGCCAGTCACCCTGGCATGGCAGTGCATGGCACAGATGGACTTTATCCAGGAGCAACACAGCCAATGTTCCTCAGGAGATCAGAAGATCACATAATAAATAGCAGAGCATGTCCCAGAGATTGAGCATAATAGGCCCTTGGGTTGTTTTAACACATCTAGAACCTTCTCCTAATACAGATCCTAGTCCGTAAGGATACAGACTTCTTATGAACATCACATTCATCCATGGAAAAGCTTAAAAAAAAAATACATCAGACAGCAAGTAAATATTAAAACTTCTGGAGAACAAGTAATTTTTTGTAGCTGTTAAGTAAGAGCCACACTGAGATGTGGGTAACAGTGCATCGCAAACTCTTCCTGCAGCACTCAAACCTCCATTGTGAGCCCACATTTGGAAGAACCAGTGGAGGATTAGTAGAGACAAATTTCTCATCCTACTATCTTGAGATGTCCTAGCCATTTTGAGCCTTTCTGTAGAAAGGATGTGCTGGCTGCAAACCCATTCCACCAGTGAATTTTCTCTTATGAAGGAAATGGCATTCAGAGCTGCAGGCATTTACACCAGTCAGTTCCACCTGCGTCTAGCTGCTAGGTTACTTTTACAGCTTTGTAAAAGAGCCTCACTCTAAGGTCTCTTCCAACCCAATCCATTATGTGATTCTATGGTATGAAGTCCCACACTAACCAGCTACTTTTACGTGGACAATAGTTGTTCCACCAAGAATTCATGCAAGTTAAATGAAACAAGACCAATACTTTTCCTAAAGAATTACACCCATTACTGGCAGTAATGAGATTCACATCTAGCTTATATGGTTTTGGTTCTACACATTGTATTTAAACACCCAATGTTAAATTTATTCCTTTGCTTTGCTAGTGTTCCTGTTCGGTTTTTCCCCCCAAATGAAAGATGAGAGGTGTAACATAGATTGGTCACATATGAGACATTCCAGCACATTGGTTTGCCAGCCATTACCAATCCAGATGGAGTTCTGTGTGAAGCTTCTGCTAAGAAAGCAAAACACAGACAAATTTTTCCAAAGCTTGCTCAGATAAAGAGGGGATCCTTGAACTCCTTTGCAGGAGCCAAGCAAAATGCATTAGCTTGCACTTCCAGTATGCAGGGCCAAGGGGAAAATAAACAGAAAGCTAGCCTCGCTTATTGGCCTTGTGCCCTTTCCATGCCATAAAATGACTGAGGCAGCATGGAAGAAATGTTCTTCATACCCTGATAAAACATACAGGCCAGCTTGCTTGTATCCTCATTTCCAAAGGCCTGTGCTTTATTAACAGGCATAAATGTATTGCTTCTTTTTGGGTGCCTGTATGATATTCAGTGTTTACCGTTCCACAACTTTGAGTTTGACAGAGTCCATATTGTCAAGGAATGCACCAAAAGTGATGCTGTGCAAGGGAGCAAGAAAGAGAATGAGGTGCAGTTTTGTATGTAATTTGATCTATAGACATTCATACTGCATGCAGTAGGAATAAAATTAGTCATTAGTTAGATGAAGTATAAATTTTACACTCCTGTAGTCAGTTACTTAACTAATCTTTCCAGAAACTTGGCAAGAGAAGTGTATTGCAGCTATGCATATATATTATACTTAATGATGGCCATTAAGCCTGCAGTCATAAGATTCAGTTTGCCTTCTGCTGCTAAATTTGTACTGCAGCCTCACAGATTTTGTAACAGTTACTGACAAGGTAGTCCTGCGAAACCATGACCCTGATTGGTAAACGGGTAACTGCACTCCCCTCTTTAACTTCATCAGTCCCAGCTGGTTTATACCAACAATAAATTTGGTTCATTCTTTGAAGATGAAAGTTCTTATAAAGTGCACTTTATTAAAACCACTATAAAGACTTGTTATTTTTGCTCATATACTGCTGAGTGATGGTTTCCAGAAGTCTAGTGGCACCCCCTGAACATGCACACTCACTTTACTTTCTGGCTTGAAGGATTCCTCTTAAAATTGTAAGCCAGTTTTCCAGCTTTTGGTGTATGGCTTCTCAGATGCTTCAGGACTATAGATCAGCCTTTCTATAACACACACAGCTGTGTGGGAGTACAGATTTACTGTGAGGTAGAAGTGATACTGCATCTTAAGAGGTGGAGATGATCCAGTGGACCAGGTCCAGAGTCAGATGCTGATCTTTACTCTTGACCAGGCCATGTTCTGGGGGGTCTGGATTTAGATTTGGCAGTGCCAAATTCTCACCATTTTTGACCCCAATCACAAACCTCCCACAATTCATATAATCACTGAATGGTTTGGGTTGGAAGGACCTTAAAGGTCATCCAGTTCCAACCCCTTGCCACAGGCTGGGACATGTTCCACTAGACCAGGTAGCTCCAAGCCCCATTCAACCTGGCCTTGAACACTGCCAGGGCTTCGTCAGCCACAGCTTCTCTGGTCGACCTGTGCCAGTGTCTCACCATCCTCATAGTGAAGAATTTCTTCCCAATATCTAATCTAAATCTCCCCTCTGTAATTTTAAGGCCATTTGTCTTTGTCCTGTCGCTATAGGCTCTTGCAAAAAGTCCCTCTTCATCTTTCTTGGGGCCTCTTTTAGGTATTGAAAGACGGATATAAGGTTTCCCCTGAGCCTTCTCTTCTCTAGGCTGAACAAGCTTATTCTAGTGATGATTTCTTCCCCTGTATGACAACTTTCTTTACATAAGAAAAAGCCTGAGAATCCTGCAGGGCCACTTACTAACTTCTGAGAATTTTCCTCCCCCTCTTTCCTTTTGGTGCAGAATCTCTGAATCACTGTTTTCCAAAACAGTATCCCAAGACTCACATGAGCTTTTTTTTTCTTTTGAGGCTGTTGACAGAAATATTAGCTCTAGCAGAAGAACAGCCTGGCTTTGAGTACCCATACAATGATACAAGTCTAAAGTCACCAGGCACTTCCAAAAAGGATGCGATCTCCAGGAATGAACCTTCAAAACCAGTATTCCTCCTACTAAAACTGCCTGCTTAACATACATTAACATACAGCTCTGCTGTATGGGTGCCAAGAGTATGATTTCTGAGAAGCTCTCCAGAACCGTGAACAAAGGCTTTGTTCAAATTACTAACTGCAAGCCTGCCTCCTGAACTTTCTTCCCACCCCCCCCACCCCCCCTTAACAGCTCTATCATTTGTTTCAATTTCTATATTAACCAGCCAGCTGGCTTCTCAGAGCACATCTGCTAACCACCTTCACAAAACAAGCATCACATCTATGCCTAGAGAGGCTTTCTCCTAAACAGAAGAACTAAAAACATTAAAAATAACCCCCTCAAGACTTCATATGAATAGGAAAGGAATTAGTGAGGGGGGAAAAATGAACCTATTGTTTTATGCCATATACAACAGTTAAGAGAAATAAACTTTTGCTTCAGTCATAAACACAGAGAAAATGAACTAATAGTCACATATCTCAGTTCATATTCTTGTGCAGCTCAAAGTACATCCAGAGTCTGGTGGGTGAACGACACTAGTTTTCCTGGCATTTGACAGCCAGAAATCCCTGCCTAAATGACCATTACAAACCAAATGGCATTTTCATAGGCATATCTTTAAAAAAGATTAAAGAGTGTCTATTAGTAATCTGACTTGCTTGGGTTTGGAGCAATTAAGCCACTTGTGTCTGTTCCTTCTTCTTTGACAGTCAGAAGTGATCACAGCCTGTACCTTCTGCTACCTCTGCCCCTTTCCTAAGCTGCCAAAGAGTCAGAAGTTCGAGAAATTTGATCTATTGTTATGACAATTCTGTTCTAGCTTAGCTTCCAAAATCCCTATTCCTGCCTAAGTTTTTGTTGATAACAGAAGAAAGGGCAGAAAAATCACAGAGGTAACTAATACAAACTACAAGAACAAGGAGGATTTTCGTATAGCAAGGGTTCCTTGCAGCTGCATGCCTCACCTCCTTCAAAGGCTATTTTTTAGAAAGGACACTATTTTGCTTTTTACCAGTTCCTTTGGAACAACCTTTGCATCAAGGTTGCCTCCTATTTTAAGGCAGGGGAAAACAGCTGATCCAAAACAAACTAGGGTTCACGATGATTGTCACAACATGGAAGCAAGTCTGCTTCTGCTAGAGCATTTGCTTTAAATTGTTCTAAGTTCTAGCCACTACTGAGCAACTTCCCAGAGCATCATTGTTGAACAAAATGTATATAGATAGCAAGTTTTAAAAGTACAGTAATCAATTAGAATCATATACTTAATTCAGCTGTAGAGAATTCAGTTCTATACTGCTAGAGGAGTGGGAATAACAGATTTTTATCTATTCCAGTTTAAAAGAAGAAAAGGCAAGGAAGGAAGTATCTTCACAAGTTGTTTTACTGATTTCTTTGGTCACCCTGCCACAAACCAAAGCACACAGCACAGGACAGTAGGATAATCCAGGTGTGAATGGATGTGTGAGCCACAGGAATAGACCAGGCTGGCTTTATTTTCTAAATTTATATTGTCATATATATCTATGCATACACATGTAGTATATACAGAGACTGGAGTTCTAGACACTACACATTTCCTTTCTTTCTCTTTAAAATCAAGCCTGCTTTTAAATACATAGGCCACACACACAGCTCCCACAGATATCAGTGGGAGTGCATATGTGCATCTTTGAGCCAAACATAGTTTATCTAGCATATCTTAGGCATGAAGCCAACCTTCATTTTTTAATACTATAACTTCTATTCACTCTATATGAGTATCAGAGATCCCAAATAATTGTAAAGAAAAGCACAGGGTTTGCTTTGGATACTTGAACAAACATTTCCAAGACCTACATCAGTATACAATGCTTCGTATTTTGTAGAATACCCACCCATTCCTTTCTCCCCCCCCACCTGCATTTCAAAAGGGGAGAGAGAGTGAGGAGAAGGAATCCAGTCCTTTATTCTTGGAAGTGAATTTTTACCTACACACAGTTGAACTGCATCTTAACTTCAGTGTTAATTCTTATGAATGTAAAGTATTTTAAAATTGGAATTTTAAAATGAAAAAAATAATAAAAAAAAAAACACCAAGCTTGCAAAGATGAGTATTTTCCACATTCTTACTTAAGTGTTAAAAAATAGAAATCTTGCTTAGGAGATATGGAAAGAAGCCATAAGTCCAGCTCTCACACCTGCTACACTAACATAGGTGACTTTCATTTTGTGAATTTCATTTTCTTCAAACTAAAAACGAACGAACACACACAATACCTACTCTATCCTTACCTCAAATATCAACCCCATATTTACTCCAGCTCTTTCTTCATAACAGCATTCCCACTCATGGCCTCTATGCTCTCAATTTATGCTCACCTGCTACCCAAATGCAGCTCATTAAGCTGCACACCTGCAGTGACTTAACTTGGGCTTTACTCAGCTCTTAATCCCCCCTAGCAACAGTGAACTTGTTTGCTTTTCATGCCATCATTAGCGTCTTCTCATCAGGTCTTTCACAATTATGATCTTGTCTGCTAGTTTCCTTGATAAGTCAAACCCATAATACTCAGCAGGTATCTAAAGAACAGTTACTCACTATATCAAGTATTCACAAATACGTAACTGTTCAGAAAAAAATATAATAAAAATAATTATAAAAAAGATGATTTCCAGCTTAAGTGATGTGGATGACCATTGCATTGAAACAAATGCAACCAGTCACGCTCTGCATGTCACTAAATGCTTAGTATGTCAAGAGACTCAAGAACATTTAAAGCTTTTTCTTTTTGCTTACCGTAAATACCATTTCAACTAAAATTATTCTTCTGGGAACAGCTTCTCCATATGAATATTGTGACTTTTAAATGCAGTCCCTATTTAAAGTTTCTGGGAAGCACACACTGTTTATCTATCTCCTGTATATGCAGAAAGAAATAGAGTGGATCTGAAGTCAGAGCTGCGCACCAGAGAAAGAGTACATGGTAGGGAGAAAAGGCTTTGCTATGGGTGTCTCAAGTATAACTCAGATTTCTAGAGATATTTTGTTTGCAAATGGTTTCATGGCCTGTTCTGTGGAAGTAAAATAGGTTTCTGACCACAGGTGAAACTCTACCAGCAGAGTTCCCCAGGCAGGAGGATTTCATTCCTGTGACCTTTCACTTGTAGAGCTGAATTTGCCACTGAAGTAATGCTACTGATGTTGTTAGTATTACATGAGGGATCAACTTCCCTTACCTCATTTGTGTCATTTTTAAAGCCAAAAAGGCCAGGCCAGCCACTCCAAAGGAGTAACCCACTTTATTTCCATTTCCACCTCTGTGGCTACAGGAATTTAGAGCCTGTTAAGAACCTGTCCCATTGTCTCTAATGGTGAGTTAGATTTTACAGTCAACACAGGATAATTTTTTTGTAAAGGATGTTGACACTAAAATAGTCCAAACCAGTCCCAGTTTAGAGCTGGATTCAGGTTACCCCTGAGTGGGGTACTGGGGGTTGAAGGTATAACTACAATTTAAGGATATTAACAGCAGTTGAGTATTAGAGACAGAACGTAGTGATGGCATATGTATTGCCCACAGTACTTGAGATGTATCATTTCTAGGTAGGTTAATAATGATGAAAAGTCTCATGCTTCACAAATACCTGGTAACTGTCTAAGGCTATGTTTGAGGGTAGGTTTCAGGCACAGAGTACATACTACTGCCCTTAAAGTCCTGAGAGTTACCATTTCTGAGTCCGCTAAAGGCTTTGGTGCAGTAAATCCAGAAGCTGTCACTCCTGTGATATATTCCCTCTACTTGCCATCAAGTGTTGCTGACCTTCAAGCCTACAGAACTGCTTTTGCAAAGCAGTGCAAAGGTCCATGGCTTCCATCCTCCATTTTACATTGGCCATGTGATTTATGAGCAGAAATTTTATAAAAATGGAATTTCAGCTGCATTTCCTTCACTGACAGCCTGGCAAACATCTTATAAAATATAATGTTAGTGCCAAAATCCCTGCCTGTGATTAACGCATTTTATCAAGCTTTAATAGCCTCCAAAACCAAAGTCCAAGGAGACTTGTTCTAATTTACTGTTAACTTGCTCTTAGAAATTGTCATTGAATTAAAAATATTTGGTATAATGCCAAGTACACAAAACATCTATAACACCTGCAAATAAATTGTATCTTATGATAATCTAAAAATGTGCATTTCTTACTGTATCCTGGGAAAAATGGGGAAAGAAACTTGGTTATAAAGGTTATAAAGCCACCACAGATCCTGCTCCCCATGTAATTGGTCTCATTTTATGCACTGACTCTCTTCACATCCGTGCAAATAAAGCCATTGTTACAATGCACAAAGAGCTGTGGCATGTATACATGCAGCTATGAAACCATGAGTGCTGCTACGTATTGAGTCTTTAAATGGAAGGTGGCACATCTGCTTTTGGCATAGAAGTGTAAATCAATCCAAGATGCTTATTAAAGAGTAAGTAACAACCTGTCCACATGCTCTTTCTTCCATCCAGACTTGGTTTAGTTCTTGCTTTTGTTATTTTCCTGGCAGCTAAATATGGGCTCTGCACATTGAAAGTATGTGTTGTTTCTTCATATACAGATAACATGTCACATAATATTTAACAAGTATGTGATGGGGAATGGTTTGGACAAAAACACAAGCCAAAATGAGGTAGGGAGGAAAGGGTAAGTACAAACAGCTACACTACAATGACTGAAAGGTTTATTACTCTGGATAAGGCAACTATGTTTACTAATAATTTTAAAATTAAAATTATTTGATTTCATGCTCTACCTCTTGGCCATTAGTGAGCAAAAATTGCTACAGTAAAGGGTGGTTAATATTTTCTTCCTCATCAATCAGAGGCATGAGCAAGCATTAAGGAACGGAGTAGTCAATACGTCTTGACTTCGTATTTACTAAAGGCATGTACACTCTCCACAACTGGGTCTGCCTGAGCAGGACTGGGAGGAGACTAAGTCTTTCAATGCTTGCATGAGTTGACCAGCAGGAAAGACAACACAATACTGGCACTGATCAATACTGGCATCAGAGACTGGCCCTTTCAACCAATGTATTTGGCTCAGCCTGTATGTAACATTTTCCTCTCCTACTGTAGAACAACAGTCCAAAGACAATATCTTTAGTGGGAAGATATCTTTCATGGGCTACCTGCATGAAGCAGCACTTTAGAGACTGGAAGCAGGGAAGAAGGCAGTGGCTCCAGGCCTGAAGGTAGAGCCTGGGACATACAGTGCTCTTTCCTCTTCCATCAAAAGATGTACAGGAAAGTGTCCTAGGGTGCCTGGAGAGGGAGATTCTCCCACACCTAAGGAGGAGGAGCAACCCACTCTGTGTCCCAGGGAAGGACCTACTTTGAAGTATGTTTTTTAGTAACCACAGGTAGAAAGAAGATACCATGGACGTGGTCTTCTTGACTTCCAGGCTGATGAGAAAGCAAAGCTGTTCTTCAAGTACATTTGGGAAATAACTCATGCCCTATCAGACACTGAAGGGCTCATTCATTGGAAAGACAATCTCTCTTTTGTATACAGTGAAAAAAACACAGTGCTTTCCTTGCTTATTTTTAAGAGATGAAGTTGGAAAACATGCAGGTTAACGGGAGATGGTTCAGGAAGGCTTGTGCAGAGCTGAAGATGGTTGTGAGAAAGTTTCAATAGACAGGTGCATGCTTGACAGGGAATAGATGCTACTGGAAGTGTGCCACTCAAGTGTTTTATACTTGCATGTCCAATTTACTAAACTGACCTCCAAGCATCTTCTATAACTGCTCATTTCTTCTTTGTTAAAATGGTCAAAGGCCAGATTCCACAGGCATACATTTCAGTGCTAATTTTATCTATCAGCTCTGTCCTAAAAGTAGGAAAGATTGCTGTAAATTTGTCAATTTGGTCTCTTTTCGTTTGTAGCTGAAGCAGAACTGGCCCAGGTGGATTTGTTCAGCAAGACAGAACATACCAGGACAGAATTTATACAGGAGTTACCACTGCAGGCTAGAATTATCTTGATCAGAGCTGTTACAGCATGCTGTTATAATACTTTAGCCAGGGAAAAAATATTAATTAAATTAAAACAAAACTTCTGGGAGGATCAGAAAAGTAAAAAAAAAATAATAAAACCCAACAAAAATCCCCCCAAAAAACGAAACAAAGAAAGAAAAGAAAAAGAAAACAAAACCCAGTAATGATTTCTCCCATTTATTCCACATGCTCTTAAATTTCTCCTTTTCTTTCATTTTCTTTTCTTCCACTTGTCTGATAATAGGACGCTGTGGAACTGAGCCTTTTGCAAGTCACTGGTGCCAGCATTTTGCAGAGTGCCTTGGACAGGTCTCTTCATTTCCATTTCATTTTGTCTTTCTATGGCTGACACATATTGTTATTTAAATGAATGCTTTTGAACTCATATATTTTTAATGCAAATGTGTGCTGTTCCCCTATTGAATTAAAAACATCAATACTTTTTTCCCTATGAAAAATACAATAAAAAGTAATATTCTCAGAACTGAAGGTGGGTGGGGATGTTGCATTTCTGTGAATTTAAGCTAAAAAAGGGAGACACACACAATAGTGAAATAGAAAAATACTTGCTAAATCTTCTTTCTACCCAAGATATGATTAAAGCAGTATTACATCTTTTAAAGAACAGCTGAGGTAGGAAAGGTGCCAAGACACAGCAGACTGGTCACACCACCTCAAGGTGTTGTATGTAAGATTGGGTGGGATAGTACACACAGAAATGAGAGACACTACATGCCCTCAGCAATTTTAAGGTGCTCTATCCCACCCTTCCTCTTGAAGGACATGACTCATTTTAGTTTGAAAGTAAGTGTCCTCTCTTTTTTTAACTTTTCTGGAAACTGTTTACCAGGAACCATAGGCTGAAGTTACAGAACATCTTACAGGGAAGTTATGGGGAAGAAGGGAAAACAGAACAAATCCTTGGTTCCCTTTAGAATATACTGTAAAATTCTTTAGGTTTTTCCTTTACCTGTAATGTCTAGAAATGTACTTTAGAACAGAAGGTGAATGTGAAAGTTCTGAAGTAATCACATGCCTCCTAGAGCTGGAGCTTTCTACTCATCAAATCTTACAAGATATGCAAAAACCACATCCCATGCATCAAAACGGTTGGTAACACCTGAGTTAATATCCATACCCGATCTCTGCCAGACCAAGAGGCATGTGACACCGAAGCATGTGGACTGTCTCATCCCTTTCCCCATTGGACAAGCATCCATCTTGCAGCAAAAAATGTCACTGTCCTTGCCCACTAGCACCCGTGCCAGCAATATTAGCAAACAGACCTCAGAGGCTGAGCTCCTCTTTTAGTCACAGAAGTTACTGTTTTCTTTCAGTGTCAGTAGTTGTTGTTCCAGTCCAAGCTTTCTACGTGTTATTCCTGGACTAACAAAACCTTGAAGTGCTGCTTGCCCTGCAATACCAAATTTATGGATGAGGAGACAACTTCAGTCTGCCAGGTGATAATTTGGCATTCTTACGTCAGTGTTAAAACCCTTGCAGCTGTAAATATTTAGTGAATATGAAATATACTCATATACTCCAGCTAGCACATTACCATAGGAATAAATCTAACCTTAAATAAATCATGTGCACTACATCTTTTATTCAGTTTAAAAAATTCTTGCTTCTTGCTCTGAGCTTTCTTAGCTTAATACTGTTACTCAGAAGCAGAGTGATTCGTGATATGCCTTGATTTCTGTTTTAATACAGCATTTTGCTTCTTATATTTCACCTCTTACAGCTTTTGCAAAGTTTTGATTTGATAGAACACGAACAGTGAGAGCACTAGGACCAAGAGAAAGACGCACACATTGCTCTGTATTATGTCTGGCAAAGTGCTTCCTGACTGAGTGCCGTAGTTATGTGTGAAACAAAGTCAGGGACCGACTAGTTCTCATCTGTTGATCACAGTTAACTTGAAGCCTCTGAACGGGGAAGAGCTGTCAGATCTGCTTTCAGAGATAAGCAGCTTCAATCCAGGCAGCAACTGCAAACTTTGAAGAAACAGGGTCTGCTCTGGAAGGAAACTATAAGAAATGGAATTTCTTTTCACTTAGAATTTATAAAGGAAAAAAATCTAAACTTTACTTACTCTTTTCATCAGATAAACATTTGCTTTCCTAACTAAGCTGGGACTCTGTATCATAAAGGATCTACCTTTTCTCACTGGATCCATGCTACGTTTTACTACAGTAAGTGCAATATTAATAGGAATGCTATATTTTGTCTGTAAATAGAGAGGAAAGCATGAAACGGCATCAGTGAAATGTGAGGGGAGCAAAAAAATCCTCTTGGCAGATAGTGAAAACCAGGGCTTTGCTGCAACCCGAGGACCAGAGTCTGAGGAAGATCCGAGTAATATTTAACATGACCATCTGTATAATTTTGTCACCAACAGTATGTTCTTGAGGAAGAAGTGCAGATATGGATCACGTAAGCTGCAGTTTCTCTTGTTGTTGCTGATGCTGGGCTTTTTGCTTCTGATGGTTACAACGCTGAATCCACCACACAGCAACCAGAGCAAGCAAGGGACTTTCCAGCCTGTGGAGTTCAACCCCCGGGAAGGTTATCAGGTGGACTTTGCAGAGACCCAGGAGATGCTGGAGACCCAGGAGGAGAGCCAGCAGTATTATCCTTTGGATGGGCTGTCACCTTTCATCTCCCTGCGGGAGGATGAGCTGATCGTGGCCGTCGTGTCCCCCACCGGCAAAAGGAACCACAGCAAGGCCAGGAAGGGCTATCGGGTAGTGAAGCAGCAGAGCAGGCGGCCGGAGGGGAAGGCAGAGGGAGACCCCGAGTCCCAGCTCCTGCCCCTTCCTCTGCAGGCTGCAGGAGAGCTCGGCCTGGACACCCATGGCTTTAACGAAGCGCTCAGTGAGCGGATCTCTCTGCGCAGGGAGCTGCCTGAGGTACGACACCCGTTGTAAGTAAAACAGCCTATTTCATTTCTGAGAGAAAACTTGTCTCTTGCCGCCGTCCCTCTGAACCTCTCCTCCTCCAAGCCCCGCGACCCTCCTATCCACCTCTCCCCTCCGGTTCGGGTAATGCGTCCCGGGCGCTGTGCGAGGAGCACTGCCGGTTCCCCAGACCCAGGGATGCTCCCAGTCGCAGGCTGCGGCAGCCCGAGACGCCCCAGCCGGGTCCCAGCTGCCCAGCCGCGGCCCGGACACACAGCCCCCGCTCTGCCCGGGACGGCGGCAGGTCCTGCCAGAGCCCACACGGCACACCAGGAGCCCTCAGGAGCCGGCTGCCGGCAACGGTGAAGGGGAACAGGGAGGGGCGTGAAGGCAGCTACGGCTTCCCTGGGGGCGCCGGGTGAGAAAGCGGGGTACGAGCGAGCGCAGCGCCCGGCTGAGGGCTGCGGTACGCCGCTACCTGCGCCTCGCGCACCCCTCCCCGCGGGCACCGGGCGGCTGAGCAGGGCCCGGCCCGGCCCGGCCCGGTCCGTCACCCCGGCAACGCGGCGCCTTGCGGGCAGGAGGGCGGGCAGCAGTGCCCCCTGCCGGCAGCGGCGGGCGAGCGCGCTCCGCCGCAGCAGATGCCGGGTAGTGGAGGGCTCCGTGTGCCCCGGGACGCCCTGCTGTCCCAGCGGCTGCCTGCCCGCCTGCCCGCCTGCCCGCCCGCCTGCCTGTCTGCCTGCCTGCCTGCCAGCTGGGGCTGGGAACGGCGAACGACCCTATGCTCCGCGCTGGGCGCCTTGGGTGTGCGGGGCTATAAGCACGAAAGGCGGCTGCCCCGCTCGGCCAGGTCCCTGACCCGCTCTGCGGCGAGGGGACTCACAGAGTCATTAGTGAAGGGACATCTGGAGATGATCCCGTCCAACCCCCCTGCCAAGGCAGGGCCACCCAGAGCAGGTTACACTGGAACGTGTCCAGGCGGGGTTTGAATGTCTCCAGAGGGGGAGATTGCACAACCCGCCTGGGCAGCCTGTTCCAGTGCTCTGCCGCCCTCAGTGTAAAGAAGTTCTTCCTCACGGTGAGGTGAAACTTCTTGTGATTTAGTTTATGGCCACTGCTCCTTGTCCTTTGCTGAGCACCACTGAAAAGGCACCATCCTCCCGGCACCCACCTTTGGGGTATTGGTCTGCATTAATGAGATCTCCTCTCAGTCTCCTCTTGACTAAAGAGGCCCAGCTCCCGCAATCTCTCCTCATAAGAGAGATGCTCCAGACCCCTGACCATCCTTGTGGCTTCCGCTGGACCCTCTCCAGTAGCTCCTTGTACTGAGGAACCCAGAACTGGACACAGTACTCCAGATGCAGCCTCACTGGGACTGAGTGGAAGGGGAGGCTCACCTCTCTCGACCTGCTTAGCTGATCCTCATGGAGCACAGCTGTAGCAATCATTCACACCTGAGAGGAAGGAACTGCCATTCATGTCCTTTCTGTCATTACAGGATCAATGATCTAGGTCCTGCAGTGTCACAGGCAAAGCATTACATGGAGCACTATAAAGTGTTTGTTCTTTCACTCCTGCCATCAGTGCCATGGTGCAGCTGGTTGGGAATGTCTTTGCAGGCTCAGTAGCTGTGTTCTCCCCAGCCCTGCTCTGCCCAGGTGCTGAACGCTACAATGCAGGCAGCCACCCCTCTGCTTCCCACTGCTATAACTCATTCTATGGCTTGACAGGCCTCACCATGGGCCCCTGCCAGGGCTATGGAGTCACTGGGCTTACGGGCTGATAATGAGTCAGGAGTTGGAGCTTTCAGGTTTTTTTAGTATAACAAGTGACCCGACAAACACTGAAAGGAAATTCCTGGGAGGAAAGAAGGTGGAGATTGGTGTGTCTGACCAGACCTGCCAACACCACTGCGGCTAGCAGCTGTGGCCAGGTTGTAAGGCCACAACAGTGTTGCATGTGAAGCCCCACATGTTACATTTGAACCCTTCATACTACATTTGAAACCTGGACACTTGAGAGCCAGTTACTCCAACTGCCCAAGAAGGGCCATTCATCACAGCTCTTAAAAATGAGATGAGGTATACCTATGGAGAGGGGAAGAGACGTTAGTGGCAACCTGGTTTGCTTGCCTCCCGTAACAAAAGCTATTGCAGCTTTCCTCCAGCACATGGTGGAAAGATGCATCAGAAAACGCAGAAGTTAAGACACAGAATATATATAACAATAATATTTCTAGTGGTCATTTTCACATGTTTAAAGACACCTGGTGGCTCTGATTTAAGTGAATAATCTTAAGGAAAAAGAAATGAAACTGTTTTCAATGCTTGCTGATTAGGTTCAGTGCTAATTTGAGCAATTACATTGAATAATGAAATGCCGAATAATTTCAGCCCTTTTTCACCATGCTTCACTAGCAACTCTTTGAACTACGTAATGTTCAAAGGAGGAATGATGACCCTGCCTGTGATGTGAGCCAAAAAACAGTATTACTTTGGCAGCTGACAGGCCATCCAACAAGACACAGGTTTAGTTAATTCTAATCTTGGTGAGATTTAAGGCATGGTCTCTTGGATGGATTTTTCTGTCTGATCAGTTACAGACCAAAGAGCTATCAACACCACAGCATATAAAGCCCAAGTTGAAAACACAGATATGAACATCAGAGGCTTTGCTGCTGTTCATATCTAAAACCAGATCTAAACCTGCAGCAGAGGTCTACCTTTAAGCCAGTGCTGTCCTTTATAGCACCACACACAAACCACAATGCTATTTTTTAGCAATAATTTACTTGGGGGGGGATGGGACTAATTCACACCTACATCACAACAGTTTCATAGCAATGTAAAATGACAGCAAATCAGTGATGAATCAGATTGTCTATTATTACTCTATTCTGACTGAATCATGCTGTTCCTAATAATGTCTGATATTATTTAGTCAGAGAGAACCCAACCAGTTAGAAGCATTTCAGTGAGTTAGCTCCATGGAATCAGTCTCATTTCATTTGAAATTGACAGCCTGGAAAAAACATCCTACCCTGGAAAGTGCTACTTGGACCTCTCTCACCCAACACCAGCATCTAACATAACCTACTTCTCTTTGCATGCCTGTCCAGGTAAATGTTTTATGCTGCTTCTCAGAAAGCAGATGCATAAAATGGTCTCTTCGAGCACTCCTACTGATCCCACAGTAAAACAGCCCCTGACAAATGAACCAAGTGCCTTGTTTTTCCCCTTTTACTTTGAGAACCAGTTTTGACACAGATAGGGTTTCTGGGTGAAGAAGCTTAATAACTTGTCCAGTTGTACTAGAAAGTTGTTCTTCCACACTAAGGGTCATCCTCAGAAGTACCTTCATCCCTCAGAGTGCTTTGTGCTGCTATCAGTTGGTCCAGCTGCTGCTGACACCCTCCTGCAACAGTGGACCCAAATCAGGCCTGCCATTGTGACTCCTATGATGGGAGTTCTGCCAGAAAAACAAAGATCTGTTTTCCTCTCTTGAGCTTGAGTGTCTAACATATCCAGGCAAAGAGAAACTCACAATGTACCTAAAAAGGTTTTGAGTTTCATTACAAAAGCATAGCTTCCACTTGAGTGCTGTTGGGAGCTGAATCTCAATGAGACATTTTCCTGAAGGTGGGTGGGAGTCGCAGTTGGCAGTGCCTTTGCTGTGTCAGAATTGCTCTCCTGTTCATTGCGGCATGTGACAACTCCTTATTTTTCACAAACGGGATTAAACCACTATGTCTCCTACCAGTCACAGCCTTGGCTTTTTGAAATGCCAACTTACGATGGACAGTCTATGAAACTGCCTCAAATTACAGGGAATATATTTCTGTATACCAGTACCCTTTTGCATTTTTCTGAAGATTAGATGTCTCTATTGCAAGTCTTTGCCAAATCTCCATGGCAACTAAACACGCACAACTTAGGTTATGTATTCAAGTACAGTTATTTTCAATTCTTTTCCAATTAAGATTCCACAACAGCCTGATTTTCTTTCTATAACCACAGCACTAGCAAAAAGGCATTGTAGCATTATGGTGGAAAATACAGGTGCTAAATAGCTGTACTGAATAATCCTGGTTGGAAGCTGTCTGGTAGTAAAAGGACTGCATCAGATCTTCACTTCTCTTAATTTCCCCTGGATTCTTCTGCCTGAAAATACAAACACTTCCAAGTCACGAGAGTCTCCTTTTCTCCATCCTGCTGAAAATGGAAACAATTACCCCGTATGAAATTGTGAAGTAACAGCTTTGTTGATTACAGAAAATCAGTAAACCAAGGACAACATGAATTCATTACAACATAAAAATCGTCAAGAAAATCTCTTTATGCAAAAAGATATTGATGTGAAATACTATAAATTATAATAAATTATTATAATTGTGCTCATTTAAAATTGATATTCCACTGTTTTTTCTGTAGTATTCATTTGTTTTTATTTGTTATTACATCATTCACCTATGGTTTCCTTTAAATGATAAGCAGCTTTGTGTCCTGGATCGTGTCTAGCATCATAGGGCCTCAGTCCATGAATAGAAGCACTAAGTAAAATGGTAATAAACATAGAAATATAAAAATTATATCCCTTACATGAGGTTCTGCTGAGTAGCTAATTGTTTAACAACCACTGTAAAAGCTGTGTGAGGATTTGCTTGGCTGTACAAAAATGCTGAAATAGCAATGGGCCACATTCAGCCAATTCTGTAATTTCTCGAAGAACTTCTTGTTGCTAGAGGTTAAATGAGTTAGGAAACCAGATAACTACTACTCAGGAAATGGAAAGATTTTAAAATGTGTTTTCTAATGTGAGCAAAGCACATATACAGGCACATTCTCTGCATTCCTATAATGGGCATTTGAAGGCCTTTTCTGGAAGACATGCATTCTTACACCAATGTAGCATGTCCTATGTCTCAGAACCAAGGCTGGTACATCAGAAAACACTTTGTTGTGAATGTGGTTTGTAGATCCTTTGCTTACATTTATGAAACACTCATTGTCTGATGAGGGTTTGTAGTTTTCATATACTGTGAGGGTGAATAGAAAGTATTTTTCAGTCTTGAGTTGTCTAAGCAACATCTAATTCACAGTTACTTTGATGGAAGTTGTTTCAATGTCATGGGTGAAATCTTGGCCCTACGGGAAAATGAGGAGTCCTGGGATCAGAATTGAGATGTTGGTTTTCTTCCCTAGGATCCTGGTCAGGCAGTGCATGGGTATACTGATCTGTTGTGCAGATGAATTATTTTACGTGCTAGTCTTAAAGGTACTGCATTCCAGTTTGCTATTTTCTCTGTTACTTGAGAAAATGTGGAAATTGGTGGAAGCTGACTGACCTGCTTTATCTCCTTCTCTGCTTTGTCTATCTTTTCAGTTTTAATTTGCCTTCTGGACCATTACTGTTTGACCTCTGTGTTTTGAGGCAGTCAGAGCAGAAGAAAGTATCCCAGAACACAGCAAAACTTTCCTCTTTTATGTATTTTAATTTTTATAGTCTCATTCCCATATTTTCACTTTATATTCCAGTCTAAGACACCTTAATACTCCCCTTTTTTCATTAGAAATTACTTGAGATCCTTAAACTGGTTTCGATCCTTGAAGGTTTAGGTGTAGCTTACAACTTTGCTCTGAGAAAAAAGTACCCAGTTGTACCAGTGTTGCCAGTGTCTCCCTCATTTGATCCCATGCAGGTGCCTACAGCAAGAATATGACTCCAGTCTGCCTACTGCCAGTGTCATCATCTGTTTCCATGATGAAGCCTGGTCTACTCTGCTGAGAACTGTGCACAGCATTATGGACACAGCCCCAAAGGCATCCCTCAAGGATATCATCCTGGTTGATGATCTCAGCCAGCAAGGTATCCCCCATTTCTCTGTATGTGAGCTCTTTTTCCAAAGTTTCAGGGAAGAAGCTGTCTTCCTCCAAGAAGTGCACGAGGAAAGCAGGAGACAAAGAGCACGCCCAGGAAGAGAGCTAAGCAGAGCCCTGAGCTGGCTGCCAGGTTTCACTCTTCAATCCCTAGAATTCAGCTTAGCCTTTCAATTTTTGAATACTTTCTTTTTTCCCCCTCATTTCCAATCATCCTGAACTTTTTTTACTTTAAAATAAAATCATAGTATGCAAATTTTAGTCTTCCCACTGGACCAGATCTGCTGTCATAATTTCCAGACTTGGACTTTGGCTGAAGCATAGAGTGGAAAACTCCACATTGCTAAAGCAATCCAAGAGCCTGGGAAAGCCAAACACCTGTAGTGTCTCATTCTGATCTGTGCTTTTTATGAGATTATGAGAACAACCACCTTTTGCTAAAAACAGGGTAGGAGGCTATAAAGTTTCTTACAGGAATAGCTTCATACCTAGTGAATCTCAGTTTCCATCAGTCTCTACTTCTCTTTGGCATTTTGCTGCTGTGGGGATATTTAGAACCTGGCTTACTTGGCTGGGTAAAACAAATGCCCCCAAAGCATTTTACCAGCAAGATGTATCATCTACTACTAATTTGCTTTTCTATAACATCTTGAATCAAAGCTAAAACATTTTGGTAACCATTCTGTTTCTGACAGGGCCACTGAAATCAGCTCTAAGTGAATACATTTCTAAGCTGGATGGTGTGAAACTCATTCGGAGCAACAAGAGGCTTGGAGTCATCCGAGGTCGGATGCTAGGAGCTGCACGGGCAACTGGGGATGTGCTCATCTTCATGGATTCACACTGCGAGTGTCAGAAGGGCTGGCTGGAACCCCTCTTAGCCAGGCTGTCCAGCAATCGGTAAATATCCTCCTGACCTTGAAGCTCCTTCATATGCCAATTTCTGCTAAAAGAGATGTACCTGGGAAACTTTGGATATTTTTTTCTTATCCTCTATTGGTTACCTTCTTTCTTCTGGTCACACTGCTTTTGTTTTCTGCATCACTCTGATGTGTGAGAAGCAGGGTAGGTCACTCAGCTCGTAACCCTCACTTCACATCCAGCATCACTAAACTGTGAGAGTTTGTATCCATTTAGAGCTATAAGAAATCTTGCTGGTGGTCTGAATTAAAAAGGTTGCAGTCTCAAGCTGTTCACAAATTGGCAAACAGCCACCAGAGAAACTACTGCAAGACTTCATCATTTTTACTTTTTAGATGTCTTGGTGATGAAACCAGGGATGAAATGCTTTGTCCTGCTGAGCCAGTTTGGCTACGTATCAGTGTCATCTGTACTGTCTCTGAAGATACAGATTCATATTTTCTGAGTCTTCATGTTTAGGTTGGTGTTTGGCCCTGCTCTCTAACGTACAGCTGAGCTCAACTATTCAGTCCCCAAGCCTTTCAAAGAAATTAAATCATTGCAAATGTTTCAAGAATTACATAGGAGTAAAACCTTTATTAAATGGATTTTTCTGAGAGAAAAATATTACACAATAACATCTCTATCATTACCCATTTGCCATTTGGAAAAAAAATGAATTGCTAGAGAGAGTAAAATTAAAAAATTCAACCTTTAAAACTCTTACCAGACTGTTAAATAGTCATACTAAAGACCTTCAAAGGCTCTTCCTAGAAAAAGAAGCTGGAACAAGCTGCTTTTAAGGCTGATTATGTTTGCTTATAGGACAATTAATATGAGTTTTTTAGAAATTATAACATCATTCAGATAAAAACAGTACCAATACTGAAAGCAAGAGTAATGCTGCCCTAGGATGTCAGGGATATTCTTTTTAAAAGGTCCTCCTTGGAAAAGCAGATAGTTTTTTTGTCTGCTGACTTATTAGACGGTTTATTACGACTATGCTTCATGATTCTTCTGCCGTGAGCTATAGTCTATTGTTGATGTTCATGCAAAACTGTCCTTATTCAACATGGTATTGCTGAAATTAAGAGAGTTACAGAAAGTTAGGACCCCACCATACGTGTGGTGATTCACTCTCAAAAAATACCCCTTTTGAGGGAATGCAAAGCCACTGAGCCTACTACTGCTCTGAGATTTCATGAGAAAGGGATTCTCTTCCTCTGTAAGGGCCCATATGCTCATTCATTCTTCCAGGAGGGCAGAATTTAACACTGAGTTAACTAATGGCTAATTGGATTAATGGAGCAAAGCTGATAGAGCGTTTGGTTAATAGTATGGCCTAAGCTATTCCTTTCTGTATGCTGTAGCAGTCACTGAGTCTGAGCCTGGAGGCTTTGTCACTGCTAGTGTAGAGAACCTGTCCCATTCTCCTGTGCACAGGGAAGACATGCTCTGGAGCACCTGGCAATCACTTTCCTTCCCTGTCCCTCTTTCCCCAGCTGAAGATTGGTGATAATAGCACTGACCTGATAAGTTAATTCGTGACTTTTCTTACATTGCTTGTAATGCTTGCATGGAGATCACTATGGAAATGTAAAGCATTAGCATAGTCAACCCGGCCTCATTTAGCAGTCGAGGAGCTGTTAAATTGAACCATGTGTACACCCAGAGACTACCCAAATGAGGTAAGTACAGTGAAAAAAAAAAGCTCATAGTGACTGGAGAAATATCCGTATTTCCTCTTCTTAATGTACTAGTCAAGCTCCTACTCAAGCACTTTTGCTGAAGAGACAGGATGGGAAAACAATCACCCAGAGTGGGTGAGTTGTTTGCTGGCAAGGCAAAAAGCAGCCTTTCCAAAGCTCAAACCTTTGCAGCAGCTTAACTGAGCTGGAAGGAGATTTTAACTTTGAAAATTGTGATTAAGCCTAATTTTCTAGATTTCTGATCAGATCTGCAACTTACTGTGACCTGTCTTCTAGCGATGCTGAGAGATCCTTACCCAGACTGAGACCTCACTGTGAGCTGAACATACAAAAGCAGAAATCCCTGCAGTTCTTAGTAGACTGTGGTAATTACAGATGGGACAAACATGAGAAAAATTATCCCACTTTAACAGGTATAGAAATACTGGACAGATATTTGACATTTCACCTCCCTACATGATGGCTTTACTCACTAACCCAAACAAAATTCAGAAAAGTATTCTTTCTAAACTCATTACTCATGCATTTATGGGCACCTTGACTGGGACTAGTTCTGTGAAGCATACCTAACGAATTGACTGGGAAGCTGTGCATCAGCTTAGTATATTGCCTGGAGAATGGTTCAATGGTTTGTGTAGCATCCTGTGACATTTTGATTGTTCAAGGGTGAATACCATACATATCCGGACAACATTAGAAAATTCAATGAAATGCCTCACAGAACATTTCATTTGACAACTATTTGTGTTCCAGGCTAATTCCAGGTGAGTAGCATGGTGCATAGTAATGCAGCTGTGCCATTATTACAGTCATCTTTCAAGGCATTTGCCTTTTCCAGTAGACTGCAGGAGACAGCTGCTAGAATGTGTTCGGTCCAAAGGCAGTGAAAGGTGGAGAGGGCATAGAATGAACTGTGCCATGAAGCCTTGAAAAGATTCTTTCTTCAACCTAAAACCAGTGACCATCATGCTGAAGCAGGATGGCTTTTTAAAAAATAGATCCTAAATGTGGTTCCTGAGAATAATTCATGAAAGCAAAATGAGCCTTGATTATATTCTTGACAAGGAATTCCACCTCTTAAAAAGCTATAGGCACCATAACTGTGGCAGAGGAACGGCTTGCAAAGGGGTAGCTTGCCCTTAGGATCTTTCCCCTTTCTCCTTGTTGCAAGGGCTGACTCCCCCTGTGTTGGTGCACTGCCCACACCACAGTTCAAATATCACATTAGGAAACAGCAGCATGTGGTATTATTCAGAGAAGCCTACCTAGTTTCTAAAATTCAAACGCCTCAACTTAGGACTGTGATTCTAGGTCACTAATCTTTAACTGAAATGCTGTTAAACAGTAAGAAATTAACACAGCAGTGGAAAGGTATCTCATCCACTCCCACTAGATGCTCTCATTCCACTCCCATCCACTCATTCACTCCCAATGTTTACGCCTATTCAGGAGTGAATTGGAGCCTCTGCTTGTAGATACAGGAGTTCTGCTGTCCAGAAAATTTCTGTGTGCTTGTAATTTTATGGTAATACACTAGAGAGAAGGGAAATACTTTGCACTACAGTTTAACAGGTCCTTCATCTCTTTTCATCTGATTCTCCACTTCTCAGTGGCCTATATCCCAGCTTTTTGAATTACCGAATACATAAGCCATCTGTTTTCTACTTTTTCTCAGACTCAGGGAAGCATGATCTTATCCATCCAGAGCCCGCAGAACCCCAGCATCTGAGCATGCAGTTCCTTGCTATTCTCCTTGTTATGAAAACTTTCCATATACTTCACATATAACAGCCTGCTTCCTGGGACAACTCCTTTTGCTGATCCTTTTATGTCCTCCATTTGCCAACAACACTCACTTCAAATTCAGTAAATTAATGTTCTGCATTCACATGGTACATTAGGTGAAGATATGCTATCTCTTTACAGTCTTTCACAGTTGATCAGGATCAGCAGGTGACCTATTTTAAAGAAGTTGAGGTAAAGAATCTGAAGACAAGAATCTAAAACCAAAAGCAAATATTACTGCCAAAAGTAGGAGCTATGAGGATTTAGGCATGATCTATGGCACGGTGCCCTGACTGTCCAGTGTGAAAAGCTATTGCTTGTTCCTACAGATTTTGATACCCCACATACAAATGTGCATATTTTAACAAAGAAGACAGGTTTGAAAGATTATTTTTTTAAAAATAAAGCACTCCTTTGGCAGACTACCTAGCAAAGATCTGAAATATATGTTTAGTGCTTAGCACATGAGTGGTCCATCAATTCAAGGAGGCTGTTCATATGCCTTGTGTTAGTCTGGAGCTGGTCTGTAGAGCAATATTTGAGTAAACCACTCTGAAACTGATTGAGGAAAATATGTAACTTTCATGTTTGGGTTTGGGGTCTTTTTGTTGTCGTTTCTCCTTGTTTAAAGGGGGTTTCAAACATATTAAGATCTGTTTCTTTCCCAGCAAAAGAAAGCACAAATCAATGAAAAGCACTTCCAAAAACCAGTGTATCCAAAACTTCAAAACAGATGTGTTAATGAAATCTTTCTCTCCTCATATTACTTGTTCTAAAAATAGAAAAGAACATAATGTTCATGGTGAATGCAAAGGGTCATGGGAAGACTTTTGATTTGCAGTTGTATTTGGTTGAGAAATCCCAAACCAGGAAATTGTTCTTGTTTGGGTTGCTCTTTTTCATGGAATTGTGACCTTTTGTAGTTCATGTGTGTTCCAAGCATTTGAAATATGCAGAAATGAGTCAAATGGTTCAAAGCCTTGCTGATAGTTGTGTTTGAATTTCCTGTTTTTCCCTTTCCTTGGATCCCACAGAGCAAAATTAGCAGTAGTTTGCCAGTGTGTGTTTCATTTCAAAGTGCCGAGAAGCTGCTGACTGTCTGCCAGTTACCCAGTTAAAACGAAACAGAATAGCTAAGAACATTTTCCAGCTTTCAATTGCCTTCTGCTGCAAATTTGCCTTTAGACTCAAGCATCAAACTATCACTGAATATGCAGAAAACAGATATGTTATTAAAAGGAAAAAAACATTAATACCAAAAGAGAGGTAATGCACTGCTTGATTAAGATTAAAATTGGACATTGACCAGCTTTCACACAAGATAAAGTTACCAGAGTCCTCTATTTCAGGTCACAAAGGTACTCCTAACCTTTATAGTTTTAAGGTGTGTTTCTCTTGGTTTTAGCAGAACTACACCAGTCTATACTAGGTGAAGACCTAACATTACTCACCAGGGTAGAATGTGACCCATCCAGTGAGCTATTTGCAGCTGTCTTCAACACTGTAATTTTCTGTGTCACAATTTGCAGACAGTTTGGATAATCGCTTGGTCTCCAAGCCATCACAATCCATTACAACACTGCAGGAATTTTTCTTGAGTGGCATTGAAGAATTAATACCCAATTACAAGCAAAACAAAAGCATGCATAAAAAATAAACTATTGTTGCAATAAAAACTACTGCTGTGGTGCATATTCTTATGAGCAATTGCACTGATACTAGAAACATTGGAGTTTCGAGTTTTATAGTGGCAATAAATTTAAGGTAGATGCAAAAAGGACAGGTTTCAAAGGGCTAAAATTCTATGAAAATGTAGGATAATCTGAAATGTCTGGATCATCTGATCCAGAATATGTTTGAGCATAACCGAGTATGCACATTGTCTCTGCCTGAACTATCTCATATATGCACATGTGGTCTAGTCTTCATGGTCAAAGTTTTTTGAATGGTTTAGTCTACATTGCCTCCATTGGCTTCCACTCAAATATGCCCTCCTGATATTTCCTTCTTCACTCCAAAATGGTAAAATAAAGTACCCTGGGGTTATTCGTTCTTCAGTCCTGTCTGGATGAGATGGATAAACAAATAGCAATAGATAACATGCATTTCAGCAAGTAGCATCAAACGGAGGTGGGAAGTACACAGTGCCAACTACACTCCTAACCACACAGTTGTCAGATACTCATACACTGGAGAATGCAGCAGGCTGCTGAAATTACAGTGACTTTTCATTTTTTTGAAGGTTAGTCATACAAAATCCATTTAATTTGTGAGCTGGATTTTCCCCAGCATATTAAAGAAAAAAGCATCTGCTTGTGTGAGTCTATGAGGACACTGCCTTTTAAGTAACTTCTAGAAGCAGTTAGTTTTCATGCTGTTAGTGAGTAAAGGTTAAACACAGCTTGCAGTAGGAAGGCTCCTGCTGCCTTGAGTTGGAGGTGGTTGCTCCTGTCCTGAATACAAACTGTGTCACACGGGTATCATGAAGAGGATCAGGGGAGTATATCAGCTTTATTGTCTTTACTATCATTTCTTTCCATTTCTTCTTGAGTCCTGCAGGCAAATAACAGCAAATAACTGCCTTAATGTGCATGCCTACAAATGTGGCAGGTGACCATGAAATTGTCTTATCTATTTATGAACCCAGTGCTTGTTTCTAAGAGTGCCTATTATTGCATATTGCAAAGGCTGGATTTACACTGAATGGAGAAATATAATCACTTCTTTATTTTAAATCTTTCTGCTGTTAGTTCATCACAGTCTGTTCTTATTAGGAAACAAAGGAATAACTGAGTCATTTTAATACTATCCTCTGCACTGTTCATCTTCATACAATTCACTAACAGTAGCCTGTGTTTCTCCTTGGGCTTTTAAAATATGCTACAGGAAATGGTAACTGTGATAAAGCAAAGTTTGGAGTTTCCCCCCATCCTGATACTGAAAAAACATTATTGTAGTGATTGTAAAGGCAGAGAAGATATGTCAAGATTACATTAACATGACCTGGAGCTACCATCTTCCTCGGCTGGCTGGTCTCTGCCTCAGAAAAGTAAAAAGGGCAAAGTGCACTGGAAACTCCTGAGATGTCCTTTCTTTACTGATAATACTATGTTTTAAGCATATTTCTCTCAAGAGTGCTCTTGACCAACTTATAAATCTTAAAAAGAGAAGATAAAACCTCCTACTTTCGGCCCCAAAACTATTAATTCAATTTTTCTCCCTCAGTTTTAACAGGAAGTTATTTTCTAGGGCAAGAGCTACTCCAGAATGATTTCCTATATGGATTCTCTTGCTCTAGAACACAAATTGGAGTCATGCTGCTTACAGTGCAATGGCTTTGTTCTAGCTCTTAAAAGTAGATTCCCCACTGTGACAGTACATTTGCAGGAGTATTTTAAGCATGTGATAAAATTTGAACAGAAACTGATTTATTAACTCAGTGATAAATGTTTTTTGCAAAACAACCAGCAGAACAATATAAGGGTAAGTAAGTGACCAAAAGCAACAAACTCATGAAGTGTGTTGAGTATCTACAGCAAAATCAAAGGATTGCAAAGTGAGGTCAAAATTATCTTTTGCTCTACACTTTGCATCCCTGCAAAGCCTATAACATAAGAGACTGGGGCCTTTGTGTGAAATATAAGAATTCTGATGGCTAACTCGCAGCAAAATCCTGAATAGCTTTATATGACAACACAAGTGCAGGTTATCAATACATTATTGATCTTTAGCTTCCTCACTGCAGCCTCAGTATTCCCATGCACTGAGCACCTGAACTTCTACCAGCTGGGAAAGCAAGGGCACTCAACATTTAGAGAAATGCCTGTGTCTGACAGTGTCAAAGAGGAGAACACTGTTTATTAATAGAGTTTTGAACTTAATTTGTGCTTTAGCTTTGAAAATCAAGGCTACTGTCTTTTTCAGAAACAGTGTCGTCTCCCCCGTCATAGATGTCATAGACTGGAAGACTTTTCAGTACTATCACTCAATGGGTCTGCATCGAGGTGTTTTTGATTGGAAACTAAATTTTCATTGGGAACCAGTGCCAGAGCACGAAGAGAAGGTACGACAGTCTCCCATCAGCCCTATCAGGTAACAGTACATCAGCCAATTTGTCTCTGCTCAGCTCAGCAGCAAAACTGCACAATTTGGCTCATCTTCCAGCTAACAGGAGAGAGACATGGTTACTTGCATATGCTCAGCGTATGTTTTTTTAAGGGATAGGCTTTTGGTTTACGCTGACTTTGTCTGGCCCTTAGTAATCATTCTAACTAGATTACAGTCATACTTTAAACAAGACAAATATATTTAGCACATACAACTAGTACACAACCTGATCAGACAAGGTGTGGACGCTTGTAGGGAAAGCAAAAGATGGGTCATACATAGTTAAAACAGATGTCTTAATCATGATCTGTTTATCTCTTGTTTTGGTTGTACATGTATGTAACATTTCTCACTGTTATGAGCCCTATTTGATAATTCAGCTCTTTGCTCCCTCCCCCAAGCAAATCCTAGAATTAGGTTCTAGTTGTTTTTTCTTTTGGTTAGATAATCAGTTCATTCTAGATTCCAGTGATCATAGAATCATAGAATCATACTATCGCTACGCAAATGGTGGGATTTTCACCCTTTACATAATTCCCTATCCAAAACTCAAAGCATTCACCTCCAAACTTTTCTATGCAGGAGTCCTGTGGTAGCTGGTGCAGTGGTGGCCATGGATCGACACTACTTCCAAAACATTGGAGCTTATGACTCTGACATGACCACATGGGGAGCAGAAAATCTGGAGCTATCTATAAGGGTAAGAACCTTAATTTAAAACATCAAGCTGTGATAAGTATTGGCTTTTAAAGAACCTGAATGAAAAGTCAATCAGTAATTTATGAAAGCAGTTATGTGCAGAACATCTTGGGGTATGGGACTAAGACTTTCCTTGCAGAAATCTATCCCCACGCTCCATGATCTGTCAGGACTATATCAGAACATGCGGCTGCTGTAAGTTAGGAGCATTATGTCAGGAGAAGGAAGTTTCATTGGCTATCACTATCTTCCTGAGGACTGAGTCACTGGTTTCAGCACCTTCTCAAAGCTGCTTAGTCTTTTTTTGGCATTTAACATGCACCAAAGGAAGAATAGATTTATTTCTTTGCCAACCTGTAGTTTAAATACCAAATTGTTTATATTAAATTGTTTGTATTGATTTTTTCTGGATACAAAGAGGAACTGATATTAAAAAGCAACGAAAGCTGCAGACACAAAGGGTGTAGAGTCTTTAATGTTCCAGACAAAAGAAGGTGTCTCCCTGGTGTCTTCACTACACTGCACTGCTCGTGCACAGAAAGACATAAAAAGCCTATAAATAGCCATACTCAGTCAAATCAAATGTCTGATTGCCCAGTATCTTCTCTGCCTCTGTATTTGTGGGAAACAATGTATGAAGAAGCACGTAATAATGCTCTTGCTGTTTCCAGCCATTAGCATTTCCTGAGGCAGAGTCTATAGTAAGGGAGCTTCTCCTGTTCAGATATAGGTAACCTACATAAGGTAAACTCTTTTCATGCTTTCATGTGTTTCAGACCTGGCTCTGTGGTGGCTCTGTAGAAATTATTCCATGCTCCCGAGTTGGGCATGTCTATCGAAATCACTTTCCCCGTGCTTTCTCCTATGAAGATGCCATTGTGAGGAATAAAATCCGAATAGCAGAGACCTGGCTGGGCCCTTTTAAAGAGAACTTCTACAAGCACGACACAGTGGCTTTCTTAATCAGCAAGGTAAAGACATCTGTAGTGGTTTGTTTCTGAGGGAACGAGTGTGTGTTGAGGTAGTAAAGGGGGTGGAATACAGGAGGGGGTGTCAGCATGCAGTCAAACATTCTATGTGCATGGTGCTGGGCATAGTCTTTGTATGAAACCTTCCAGTGGAAGAGCTGTCAGACCAAGAAGGAAAGAAACTTATGCCTAGGAGTTGTTTGCTGAAGTTATCAAATCTCTTCGAGTATTACTCCTCCGAGTGACTCCTTCAGCTTGCCCAACAAGCTCTGATTTATTTTTCCACTGATAGGATGTGGAGGGTTGCAGTGCACCTGAAGTGGAAGCTAGTGGCAGTGTGTGCTCAAAGGGCCCTCCTAGAAGATTAATTTGTCGTAACTGAAGGTCTTCCTCGTGTGATTCATGAGGATATTCAGTAATATTCATGGGTATGTGGCAAACTGGTGCCTCTCCTACTGAAAGAGGACTTATCTGAGTGGTTTAGTGCCAAAAAAAGGTGGTTTTTTTTTTTCTCCCTGAACTGGCAGACATCCAGAAGCACCTGCCTGTAACTGAGAAGGTCTGATCTCAACGTAGCCTTTATTTACATGTTACTTTTTCATTACAAGCATCACTCAGACAGCAGTCTGACCTCCAGGGATCTGGATTCCCAGCAGCCTGTAAACCAAGACAGGCTTACAACCAGGTGTGTGGTGTAGCCCTGGCATGCAGCCACACTTGAATCATCTGCACACCCACCAACAACTGCAGAATGACCACACTTGATTTTAAATCACTGTATAATTCACTGCAATTTAGGGTCAGTCAAGGGACTGTATATCCCATGTATTACAAACCAGTGAATGTTTGTTGAAGAATCATGCAGCTGTGGTTAATGTTGTTAATGGTAAATTGTTGATAATGTTAAATTGCTAATGTTGCTGCAGCTCTCTGGAATTCTCTGGCTCCAGTACCTTTTCTTATAATGATATCCTGTCCTACAAGCCAGTGGACAAACTTTGGGCAGTTTTGAATGAAAACATATCATTCATCTTCCTATTAATTTAGCAGTGCCATGCTTCTAAGGCAAAAAAGATCCACTGAAACACTAAGACAAAGCATGGCTAAGTTATTTGCAAAGTGTCCCATTCATTTTTACTCCTGCATTTCAACCCTGCAGCATTGGCTATCACCTAAGAAAGCCAGATCAGCAGGAGCTGCATGACTGGGGAGAAGAAAAGAGCTGTGTGTCAGCCTAGTCTGAACTCCTCACGCTCCACCAGTGGACCTGCCTCTCAGCCTGCCTGAGTCAGCCTGCTACAGTAATCCTAGAGTCAGAGTCCATCATGTTTCCCTTTTCATTCTATTTTCACATTTTTTAAAAGCTTCTCCCTCTTTATTTGAACTCCACTGGCCAGGCACCCATTAACTGACTCGCAAGTGTTACAGCCATGTAATTGGAAGGAGAACACTAGGCCAAGTCTTTTAAGATGGGCAGTTAGGCCCTTAAATCATTTAATAATTTCCTGAAGGCCTTTCTTGTCAACTCAGAAGCAATTTTCTGTACTAAAAACTACAGCCACCAATGATGCAGTTGACTAGCTGTAAGCACCATGACCTTTTGCTTGAAAGTTCATTCTAGCCAGTATACTCTTAATACTTCTAAGTATGATGCTCATTCAAACGATCAATTTTATGATCTCTGTGTTCAGCATACCATAACATAAAAGGCCCTTTTCTTTTGTTCCTTTCTTTCACAGCCAATATTTTCAGTATGTCAGTGCAGTGAGATGTTACTCAAAAGACACAAGCAAGTGATGACATTATTGACGCTCAGCTGCAGATGGGCCCTGCGGGGATTTATTGCACTGAGAGGGTGAGCGGAGCCACCTATTGGCCACCACAAAAATATCCGAGAGCCCCCTACAGAAAATAACCAGTGGCCCCGTTTAGCTTGCTTTACAAGTCTTCTTGGTTTACGGTCTGAATCACATCTTGCACAGGATGCCTGTGGCATGAGTGTTCATGCAGATGAACAAGGCTCTTCCCAGCTCTCTACTATTTCAGCCACTGTCTCTTTTTCTCCTTTTCTTGTGTGGCAGTTGATATATTTCCTTTACAAGAATAGTTTCCTTTCAGATTGGTTTACACTGATAATTATTTTCTTTACATTATTTACCACTTATTCAGCATCAAATGCAGAATGTAACTAGTATGACAAAATGAGATTTACTGCCATCACCTTCTTCAGCCAAAGCAGTCTCATGAGAAACACCTCATTTTAGGGGAGCATTTTACTTCTTTATTTCCCTTTTCCAAGAAAACCTCTTGGGAGCAGGTTTGTGTGGTGCAAAATTGCTGAACCTTGTTGTTACGCTTATTGAATTTAAGATTGAAACTAAACTACGAGGTTCTCTAATATATTGCAACTCTCAAGCTTTGCTGGTGCAGCTTACAGCGGCTGGCAAACAGTGCCACACGGCGTGATTGATCTCTTCAATCACTCCCTGCCTTCAGAAACTGATACCTCTCCCTTCATATCAAAGGCCCTTCATTTGTCAGTGTTTTCCAGGCATGGAAAACAAAGCCCTTTTCCCTTTCTTACGGATGCAGAGAGATAGCTGGTCTGAGGAAAAGTTATTTACAGGTAATTCTTTGCTTATGTTACCAATTTTAATTTCTGATGTAGGAATCAGTCCAGTTTCCTGGAATCCAAGCCTACATTTTTAAGAAGTAGAAAAGTGAAGGGGGAGGTCTACAGCTGGCGAGAAAGAGCAGAGAGACTCAAGGGTGGTGAGGTATTTTAGCATTTGAGCACTGAGAGATTTAGAGAAGTGTTTCATGCAATTCTGAAGCTGAAGGGTTAGACACTTACCTGCCTAGAGGTTTTCAGAAATGTTAGTCATCTTCAGTGCTAAATACCCTCAAATATTCAGACTGTCAGTCCTTTGCAGTGCAGATGCTCACTCTATTTTCACCAAGGGTTGAAGGCACTTGTCTTTTTTCAGAACAGAGTTGCTACCAGGAAGGGCAAGAGTTGATTTTGTGTGCGTGTAATTCAAGAAAACACATAAATCGTAGAAAAGGTTTTATGCCTTTAGAGCCACAAAACACATTCACTTACAAGATTTATTAACTATCAGATAATAATGTGATAGACTTTATTTTGGGTTAAACTCTCTCATCACTTAACATCCTCCTATCACGGAGGACTGAAAATAACTGGGTAATTTGGTCTGTTAAAAGCCAGGAAATAGAATTTTAATAGATGGGGCAAATTCTGTACTGAATGACATCTAATGCAATTCCACTGATTTCAGTTTAACAAATATCAAGCTTGGTCCTGACTTTTTAATTTAAAAAATGACCAAGTTATCTTGAAGTATAATAATAATTTTTAGAGGAAATATTTATTTTCACAGTGTATGCTACTTCTGAAACATTTGCTTCCATCATAATGCCAGATTAAATGCTGTTTTAACACAAAGTTGGAGGAAGGCTATAGCTGGTCCTCCTCCTCTGTGTACTAATAATAGATATATATCAGTATCTATAACATGCAGGATAGAAAAGATGATAGAAATAATTCCTATGTAGTCATTTTCACTTCTAACATCTCTTAACACAAATATACCAGTAACCTTGTTGTCCCTATGCCTTCTCCATAAAGGCAGAGAAGCCAGACTGCAGTGAGCGCCTTCAGCTACAAAAGAGACTGGGCTGTAGAAATTTCCAGTGGTTTGTGTCAAATGTGTACCCTGAGCTCTCCCAACCTGAAGACATACCAGGATTCTCTGGCAGGGTAAGAGAAAATACGCTATTAAGAATGATCAGTGGGTTTGCATTGTTCAAAGACCACAGTATTGCTTCCATGTACTAAATACTCAGCATAAAGTAAGAGGCTGTTCCTGCTTTGAAACATTTGTCCAAACAGACCATGCAAGAAGGATAGGAGGGGAAAGAAGAGAACAGCAGAGACAAACAGCTGGTCACATAAACACTGAAAGCCAGCCAGGAGCTGAACCCAGATTGTCTACAGCTCAGAGGACCCTAACCTTAGTTTCCTTAGGTCCCATTAGTAAAGGAAAAGAATTGTTTTGCCTCATGCAGATGGTCTTTTATATCAGATCAGTTTGCAAGATCAATATGCAAGATCTAGTTTGAGAGAAAAGAAAAAAAAAGCCTGAATTATGAGCAAAAACATATATCATAAAGGGATACAATCACCAAAATAGTTTGCTGAAGGATATTTTGTTTGTATCTGGTTGTACCTTATTTCAGTATAAACCTTTACTTACAGCTTTACAATACTGGTGTTGGCTTCTGTGCAGATTACAGACCTGGAAGAGCCATTGAAGAAGGCTCTATCGAACTCTTCCCTTGCAGTGACAGTCTAACCCAGGTACTGTATATTTTAAGTATATAGGCACTGCATCAGATTTAGGGAACCATTCAGAAAACAGTAACTCCAACATAAAAATGACTGGTTGGCATTAGTGGAAATACTGATGTGTTCAAAATTAGACATGAGCTAAGGCAATGACGCCCAGTTTTCTGCAGCTGAGTGTCATTTGAAACACCGCAGTGTTCCACCTGTCACTGAGGCCAGATACCCATGCTTTGCTCCAGCAGACATCATTAAGTGCCTACTTGCTAGGATGTTTGGTGGTGTCTGGAGAACAAAGACTGGGAGTAAAATGTAACAATACCAGAATAATGGGGATGGGTTTCTTCATTAGTGCCTAGCTTAGTGCCTAAACTGCAGTCAAAAGACAGCAGTTCATGTAGGCTCCCAGGTTGGCATTAGACTATCACCAAGAGAAACCAAACGAATACAGACTGCAGATATTTACTCCAAGTCCCAACCAAATTCTGCTGCCTACATGGAGCTCAGAGTGAGCTGGAGGCACATTTCTAACTGCAGTGTGTGCAGACACTGGCAGAAACACCCATCTGTTCAAATATTTATTAAACCGGAAAATTTTATTATATGATGGTTTTACTTTATCCATAATTACATTCCACAAAGCCTTACCTTAGGTAAATAATTACAACAGAATTAGCTAGCTGAGGGGATCACTTTGCAAGGTCAAGGCTGCTGGGTCACCATCACTCATGTTTGGGTTGCATCTTAGCAAACATGTACAGGAAATTATTTTTGGAATTAGCATTTAAAACTGAATTGGGTTGTCCTTCAATCTTTGTTCAAACAAACCCTCCCTTTTCCAGCACTTTGAATATAACAGCATGAAGGAAATCCGGCTTGGTTCTGCTCCACTGTTTTGCTTAGATGTCAGACATGGGAAGGTTATCCCTCAAAACTGTACAAAGGAGACAGACAACAGTCACCAGCACTGGGATGTCCAGGAGGTCAGTAGTGACTGCTGTGAGGGGAAGGCAGCTGATGGTGACTGTGGGATCACTGGGTGATTGGCAGGATTCTTGTGTGGGGAAAGGATGAGGTATTTGCAGGGGAAGTTTCACTTGTGTGCCATTTATAGCCAGGAAATTTAGGATGCCTCTTGTCCCTCTACACTGTCTATGTGAAATAAATTTGGTTTAAAAACACAAATTACAGGAATCCTACCTAAATTCATATGTCCTTGTTTTAACTGTTTGTCTTACTGGCTTTATAGGAATAGAATCAGAATCAGTGGTTGTGAAAATAAGAGCAGGGCAAATCTTGCCCACTTCTTTTTGACAGGAAGGCTCTGTAAATCCTGGATCAAGTCAAATGAGAGCCCTTTGGGAGCAGGGGAACATTAAATCTCCTGCATCCTAAGAGATGAGCAAACTTCCTATTTAGAGGAATTTGGTATTATTGAGTGGACTTCACTCGGCAGTGCAGGAACTCCTCTACAAGACTGAAAAAAGTCATGCTTTAGGGCAGCCTTGGAAAATAGCAGTGACTGTAGTTGTAGGGATGCTGCAAACCTCTGGTACAGTTCCTGCTGTAATTTGTTTTGATTCCTAAGGAAGCATTGGTCCTTCTGAAAGTCTGTGGTCTGTAGGTCTGTAGTTGATGTTGATGACAACCTGTACCCACAGGAAACAAATAGTGGTGGAAAGAAATGTATTGGGTCTGTACCTACCAGTCCTGTGCGCTTTGAAAGGAATTATGAATACTCACCATGCCCTGGGCTAAAAGCTAAACCCAGCCATTATGTTTAGAGCAATACTTCAAAAATTTGAATAACCAGTCATTACTGGTGATCTATTGTATGTAAAAAGTTTCAGAAACATGGCCTAGCTTTTACTGGACATCCCTTCTTTTTTTTTTTTTTTTTTATGTGTTCTTTTTTTCCCTTCTTCTCCCATCTTGTAGAATGGAATGATTGTCCACGTCCTTTCTGGCAAATGCATAGAAGCAGCAAAGAGTGAAGATGAGAAGGACTTGGTTTTGTCTGCATGTAACAAGAATGCCTATCAGGTGTGGCAATTTGAACGTTCCCATATGCTGCGCCAGAGATGACTGACAGGTCTCTGTGGAGGTCAAGCCTCCAAAATCTAACATTACTTCTGTTTGGGATTTAAGATATATTTCCTGCATGGGCAAGAACAATGTTATGTGTTTGCTGTTGCATGCAAGGAAGTTATGAAGGTCTCTCCTTTGAAAGCCTGGCTCAAATAGTTGCCATCAGTTCCTTGCCTATTCAGCTCTAGCTAAAAATTCTATTTATTCTGTGAAGCAGGGAATAAAGATACTGTGAGCATCAAGGGATTCTCAACTCTGCTATTGCAGAAGACACTTGAGTATGCCCTTTGAAGGAAATGGAAAATTGGCTACCAGCCAACTCGTCTTCAGCGTATTCTGTAACTTGTGAGGATACAGAAAAACAAATGTTTGTGAAACTTCTGAAACTGTAGGAGGAAGCCAGCCAAACCAGGATAAGAATTTAGCCTTGTTTTACAGAGCACTTGACTCGCAAAAAACAAAGTAGATTTTCTATGCACAAAACTAGTAGAAGTTTTCACATGTAATAGCTCAAATTTTGTGTTCCAACCAGCCTGAGCCAAATTTCTACCCTCTATGAGACTGCATAGAACATAAATTAGCACTTAATTAGGCACTAACTGCTCTAATTGATTTGGAATACCAACAGTCCTCAGTGTTTGGCACACCCTTCCTTAAATCCTTTGTCCACAGTCTGATTTGGAGGGGAGAACCAGACTAAAATGTCAACATCTTTTGGTTTTGTTTTCATGCAATTTAAGAACAACTCTTCAGGAAACTTTTTGTGGACTATGGGAGATGATTGAACTAGATTAGAAAGAAGGGTAAGAACTTCCCTGCTTATTTTGAAATGGAAAGTATCAGTGGCATCCATTTGCTCTTAAAAAGCTACAGTGACAGAAGTGCTGGCTGAAAACATCAAATGAAGGGAAAGAGCCTGTTTCAATAGTGGCTACCTAAGAAGAAAATACTGGTGCCTACTTCCACTTCTTGCAGCATGAGTTAAATCTCTCACACTGTAAAGGGTAAGGGCATCATTAACAAAGCTTAATTTGGTTTTGAGACTCTTTTTTTCAAGAGATTATTTTATTTTTTTTTTAATGTAAAGCACATTGTTTGAATGTTAGAGAAAGGAAGAACAGCAGAATGTCCTGCTCAGAGCCTTCCAGTCACCTACTCTTGTTAAATAGTAATAAATTGATTTCAGGCATATAAAATTGATTATGACAGAAGACAGGAACAGCATTCTGTGTTGTGTTGTCCAAAACATTTCCCAGTGGGGTCTCTGCTTTGAGTGCTACAGATTCTACACCATGTTCAGGCATTGCTCCAATCGTCCTAATTACCACTTACTCTTTGATAGCATCAGGATCTAGTACCATTTGCTGCTGTGTCATTTAAAGTTTCCTGTGATGTTGTTGACAATGCTTCAACTTTCAGCTGAAAGGATGGTAGCAACTTCTTCCAGAACCCCAATTGACCCCTCATCATTGCCCAAACTGAGGGTAAGAAAAGAGAACTTCTAAAATGGCATAAAAGCTGAGTGAAATGCTGTTTTATTGACACGTGATTCCTTTGTTTTAAATTATAAGTATGCCAGATTTTTAAATTATGTATTATTTATTCTATTGTGGATTCTACACTGGGAATATCATTCCTTCAGCATTTAGCTTAATGTTAAAAAATGTGTATACAAATATGATCACTGATAACAAGTGAGATTTATCACAAAGAAGAATGAAAATATTTTTTGTTTTGAGAGGAAATCTTTGGAATTAAATTGAAGAGATGTGGACATCCTCTACTGCTTTATAACACAATGATCAAAACCTAGAAAGTAAGGTTTGCTGTAGATACGCGTACAAGAGAAAAGTATGTTACATTATACCTCTTCCAACAATAAAATGAAAATATATGGTTTGGTACCATTTAAAAAATACTTGGTTTTATACTTGTTGCTTTTAGTAACAGTGTTAAGTGTGTGTTCAGTTTCCAAGGGAACTGAATTCCAGAGTAGAGGCCAGAAGGGTGTGTGGTCTGGTTGGTTTCCATATGGGGACAGCCAGGGGACGTACACTGTGGGCCATACCATGGAGCACGCTTCCCCTAATATAAACATTAAAAAAACCGCAACCCAAAACAAAACCAACCAGAAAAAATCCAAAGGAAAAACATCTATCCCCTGTATTTCCTAGTTTCCTTCCTGTATGCCTTTTACATGGCTGGTTGGTTGGTTGTACCAACCAATTTGTGGTCATTTACACTTTTGCCCCTGTGGTTAGATCCATCAACTAGACTCTTCTCCTCACACAGGTTGTACAAGGGGCTCAACAAAGCATCTCTGCTAAGGGTGCTGGTGTGTTTTCCTCATTTTTGCCCATCTTTTGCCAACTCAACACCAGCAGACAGCAATGCTTTGAGCATCACAAAACATGGAATTACTTTTAGTTCTGTATTTGGTCAGGGACAACATTTCATTTCTAATTCCCATTGACAAGAGGAAAATGTAAGAAAACAATGTTTCAGGCAAGCTTGAAGGAACGATTTTATCTCTGAAGGCCTGCAAAGCGCAGCCTTGGGCAAGAGCAAAGGAATTCCAGCATAACACAAGTAAACATCTTACAGCATAACTCCACCTTTTCCTTTGAATTTGGCAGCCCAGGCATAACTAGTGCTTTGAGCCAAACCCACCCATGAAGCTGAGCTAAAAGGCCAGATTCAAGAACAGGTCACCTTTCAGCTGACAGCACTTACTAAATAGCCTGGTTTATTCCTCTTTCAGCTAACTGGAAATGGAAGAATATAAAAGCCTGAAGTAATCTTCAACTTACTTTTAAACCTAAACCTAACTGATTCAACCAGTATTGGCCGTAGTTTGGGGCTTGTCCTGTTAGGTGAGGTGTCATCAGCAGTGCAGCAAAACAGAATAGCAGCATTTGTTCCATGTATTAACCTGAAATTTGAACAGGGGGAAGGTTAAAGCCACTGTTAGGATAAATCCTGTAGCACAGAAATGTTCAGGGTATCTGTCAGTGCTTCCAGGTCCTCCCTTAGAGATGCTGATGGAGCTGTAATACTGTCTGCTTACTAAAATACAATAGCTTCTATTACAGATTTCCCCAGGAAGGAATGGGGCTATGCTGAGGCAACCAGAACAAGGACAGTAACGGCCTAGATTTTCATAACAGTTGGAAGGTGACGTGAGTGAGAGCTTTCAAATTCTGCCTTCGTATCTCATTTGATCTCCAGCAATTTGATTCAAATTACAAATGTGTTGGAAGAGTGAATGTGAAATGTGAAAAAGGAGTGTTTTGCAAATACTGGTAACTTGGCTTATGTTTTTAAGCTATGCAAACTGCACACTTCTGCCCTGAATAAAGTACACCAGTGCACAGTGAAATGTTTGTATTTCTCTCCATTGTGATATGATTGGTCAATGCTTCTTTTTCCTTATGCTGCATAATAGCTGCAAAAGAACCCTGTTGGAAAGCCTCCAGTGGCAATACCTTCATTTAGCCATCACATAACGGCCTTACAGGAATGTACAGCAGGAGCCTGCCTCCACTCGCATCTTGGAGGGGGTTTGTCTTTATAGTCCTGTGCCGAAATTCCTACCAGTTTCAGTGAAAAGGTCTGAATAGGGACTACAGAAGTGGAATCTCTGGAAAGCACAATCCCTGGCACACCCTTGAGACAGCTCAGAGCTGCTTCTTCACCAGGTGGCTTGGGAGGAGGTACTAGAAAAACAGTCTGGCTCCATGACTTGGGCTAGCAGGCACAGGGTTGATGTCTTTCTAGCTGCAAATGGTGGGGGTTTTTTTTTGCAAAACAGCTATCCCACTTGGGGATTATTATGCATTAAATATGGACAGGATTCACCTCTGTTAACTGCAACCACCTGAAGAACAGCAACAACTAAGTGAATTGTTTAGGCTGCTTCTACCGGTTAGCAGAGACCTCTTCCAGAGGTAATGTATTTAAACAAGACGGGTCAATCACTATCTGGAAGTGCTCACTTTCTCTACTGATCAGAGGGAGTCTTAATGATCAATTTAGATGGCATATGTAGCCTTTAAATGGGAGTCAGGTGGAAGGAACATCACCCAAAGGGCACCCAGGCTAAAATCCCTTCCAGGAGCCCAAACCCAGTGCCCAGCTCTTCCAATTCCCCCCAGATCTGGCTTGGGTTCAGGCACAGAGATGACAGCCAAAACCAGACTTCCTCGCTACCATCTGCAATTTCCTCAGATAAGCTTACATCCAGCAGCACTCTTCCTAAGACAGCTTCTTTGTTCACAAACTGAGAGACCCCACTGCGAGGATGCTGTGTGACTGCGTAACCTCGTCCCAACACAGTGAGAACGTGAATTTTCAGAAAAGTCTGTAATATTTTGAAGATGCTAACGCTGTTATCAACGACAAATCTCCTGCCTCTTTCTGCTGAATAGGCTAGAAAGTTACAGCAGAATTTCCACCATACAGAACAGATACAATGTCGGGATTGTTAGCAAGGTTCTTCTTTTTTGCTTGAACCTAAGGTACACGCAGAGCAGCCTAAAGGCTGAATACAACATTCGGTTTCTAAGTAGCTACACAGTGACCTTTGCTAAAGTCCATGCCCTTTGGAAATACTATGATATGTATTTACACTAACAGTAATTTTGTGTTGCAAATTGAGAAAATGGTGAAAATGATCCATTTTTAAAAATATGCATACATACTAAATATATTTTAAAATAATATATTTTATATATTAGTTATTAGTGATTAGTTAAGATTCCTACCACAAATCTCTCTTCTTTTCCATGTATTTATTAGTCTCTCAGCCTTACACACTGATAAAAAAAAATCTAATAATGTAATTTAGATTGTCATAGGCATAAACAACCTTTAAAGGTTTACATCCTTTAGTATAATGTTTTTCACAGCATTTTTTTCTCAACTTCTGAGCTTAATATGCTACTAGGTGAAAACTGGGGGGTTTACAGTCTCTTTCTCATCAGGGCAGCCCTGCGGAGAAGGACTTGGGGGTATAGGTCGATGAGAAAATGAACATGAGCCGGCTTCAGTGTGCGCTCGCAGCCCAGAAAGCCAACCGTATCCTGGGCTGCATCAAAAGGAGCGTGACCAGCAGGTCGAAAGAGGTGATCCTGCCCCTCTACTCTGCTCTTGTGAGACCTCACCTGGAGTATTGTGTGCAGTTCTGGTGTCCTCAGCATAAAAAGGACATGGAACTGCTGGAACAAGTCCAGAGGAGGGCCACGAGGATGATCAGGGGACTGGAGCACCTCCCGTATGAAGACAGGCTGAGGAAGTTGGGGCTGTTCAGCCTGGAGAAGAGAAGGCTGCGTGGAGACCTCATAGCAGCCTTCCAGTATCTGAAGGGGGCCTATAGGGATGCTGGGGAGGGACTCTTCATTAGGGTCTGTAGTGACAGGACAAGGGGTAACGGGTTAAAACTCAAACAGGGGATGTTTAGATTGGCTATAAGGAGGAAATTCTTTCCTGTTAGGGTGGTGAGGCACTGGAATGGGTTGCCCAGGGAGGATGTGAATGCTCCATCCCTGGCAGTGTTCAAGGCCAGGTTGGACAAAGCCTTGGGTGAGCTGGTTTAGTGTGAGGTGTCCCTGCCCATGGCAGGGGGGTTGGAACTAGATGATCTAGTAAGAGTGACAGAGCACTGGAACAGGTTGCCCAGGGGGGTTGTGGAGTCTCCTACACTGGAGATATTCAAGGCCCGCCTGGACAAGTTCCTGTGTGATGTACTGTAGGTTACCCTGCTCTTGCAGGGGGGTTGGACTAGATGATCTTTTGAGGTCCCTTCCAACACTTGGGATTCTGTGATTCTGTGATCTTAAGGTCCTTTCCAACCCTAACTATTCTATGATTCTATGATTCTATGTAATGTGACATTTACATGAAGAACTTATTTGCAGATATGAAAGAAAATCAGCTGGTACTTTGATACATCAGGAGTTCATCTCTCAAGACTTGGAATATCATACTTATATCTGAGTACAAGCCATTGTGAGGCTGCTTCAAACACAGAGTATTCTGTCAATCACCATTTATACATATGGTTTGGGACTGAAAGAATTAAAAGGGATCAAAGGCTGTAACCAAACTGTTTAATGCCAAACAGTCCTATAGAGAAGACCGCTCAGTGCATTAGCAGCATCTTTTTTTTTCCATTTTACAGTATACACTGCCTGCTTTGCCTCCTTAGAAGTCAAAAGCCAAGCAGTGAACAAAGAGACAGTTTGATAATCAATCAGAGTATTTCAAGTGGGCAGACATAAAACTCATCACACCAATTAAAAAGAAGCCTTGCAGTTCTCATTGGCCAAGTTTTCTATCTGAAACACTGGCTTTTTGTCATCTTATCTAATTGGCGTATGTGTCATACCCATCAAAAACATCATCTGGGCTGCCAAGAGCTGCTGCTACTTACAAATCGGTCAACAAATCATATAGCCTGGAAGACCCCTCAGTGTGACTGAGGCACAAATGCTTCCTGAGTTCATATGGTTCAGCTGATGGATCACCATCAGCTCCCCAGTGGTGGCAAGAGCTGCTTCTTCAGGGCAGTGCGCTGTGGATGCCTTTATTTGCAGAAGCAAAGGAAACATTAATTTCCCAGTGCAACACACTGTGCTCAGGCTGTGGTGCCTGTGCAGATATGTGCACGTACAGCCTCAGGAACAGAGCCTGGTGCTGGCGCTAAGGAAATAACTTTTAGTTTTACATAAACAATGAGCAGTTTCAGCTCCAGTTCCTGCTGTTGGAACAACCTCCCGCGTGCAGCCCGGGACAGCACCCCTAAGGTTTCCTAGTGCCAAGAACAACTCTTAAATCAGTGATGCGAGGGACGGCTGGAACAAAATAGGTCTTGACACTGTGAAGTAACCTGATAAGCAGAGTAAGTACAAAGAGGCCACAATTTGCTAATTACAAGAAAATGCCTGTCTTTTCAGAAAAATACAGTATTTTCTAAGTTTTCATTCAACGTTAGGCACTGTAACATGATGCTCAAGCTTGGCAGAAATGGTAATTCCATTTTGCAGAATTTCCAGGGTTTCTGAGTTCAGTTTGGTTTCAGTGTGGAACAAGACCAAGCATTTCCTTTATTTTCTGAAACAGAGCTGGGATGCTCATTAGTCATGATGAGAGAGGTCCCCAGGCCAGGCTGCCCATGGCAAGGTGACGGGCTCTGCTTCGTTATCATCCCATCGTACGAAGGAATGTTTTCCTCTGGGATACCTGATGCATTGCTTTCAACAAGCTGGCAGATTTTGATAAGAAATTGTTTTGCTGGAATTTTCTTTGCCAGCGGATTCTATTATTCTTTAGCAAACGTGTTTAGACCAATTACATGCTATCAAAGACTGCAGACTCAGCAGAATGAGGAAAATCAATACTCAAATTTTAACAAAGGGAAAGAACAGAGAAAAGTGTCAAATGGGAAAAGCTGGATTTAATTTCAGTTCCCAGGTATGTCCACCCATTTCTTTTCACAGCACTGAAGCACTGTACAGCAACACAACAGGGCTACAATAACAGCAGCCCCAAGTTTACATAGCAAGTACTGGCTCCTAATGGCATGCCTGGCAGGGAAAGCTTTTCTCTAAACTTTCACGCATTCAGGCCATTTGCTTTCTCTTTGCTCTCTTTGGCACCTGGGGTGATTTTTCATCTCTCCCTACCTACAAAAGCAAGCTCTGGAGGGGAAAGGACAAAGCACTGCAGACTGAGGATTAAGGAAACAGAAGCAAGTCCTCAAAGCTGTTTCAGCAGCTGCCCTGCTGTTTAGTACCATGGCATTTGATAAATTCTTGGTTGGTCCTCACATTTCACTCGTCAGGTAGATCCAAGCAACCTCAAAGCCATCATCCGTAGCTCAGCCCTCCCTGCTCTAACTTGAGTGGCACGACGAATTAGCTATCGCCCAAGTATAAGCAAAGTCTACCTCCCACTCCTCTAGGGCATGGCAGGAACGCATGAAAATCACTCTGGATCAGAGACGAAGCTAACCTTTTGGGTCCAACAGGCAGATGCTGTTCCTTCAGTTTGCCTAGCACTAACCCATGCTGTCAGCTAACTAATGAGGGGTTTCAGCGACGTGATACTCAGGTCCACCTTGCAAGAATTCTCCAGTGCCAAATACATAGGTATGTTGTGCCTCCTTTTCTTATTATCTTTAGGACCTCTAGTGGCAGAACAAGAAAGATGTTTCTACAAAAGATCATGAAAAGATCTTAACATGAAAGCAAGGCATGAAATACCAGTATGGCCATGAACTCCAGCCAGTAAGGAGTGAGTGTTGAAGTGCCATTTCTTTAATTAACATCTTGGATATTATCCAGGAAGAGTTATCTCATCTTCCTCCCTCTTGTACAGAATACTGCAGAAGAAGAAACTGAAATGGGCCTCTCCATTTGTGGAGTGCAGAATTCTTTTGTTCTAACCAAGGAAAATTACAGTGCACTGATGTAAAAAAGCGCTACCTTTTCTCCCCTCTGGCACCCCCAAACCCACCCTACTATTATTCTGAGCACAAGTTGTCCAAATCCAGGGCTGCTACTGCGTAACTCAATGAAAGACTTAAGTCTGCCAGGAAAATATCCAAGATATAAAATATACTTATAGCTACTGTTTTATGCCCGTCAGTAATCTTTTTAGCAAACAGCTACCCTCAATTACTGATCTTCCATTATGGGGTTTCAAGGTGACTCTGGAGATGAAGGTTTAACCCATAATTTTCTGTTTCTCAATAGGAATACTCTTGGCACGATGAACATTGGAAATGTACTGCAGACCATGAAACTGTCCCTCCAGATAACCCTCATTCTGATCCTTTACAACAAAAAATGGTTGTTTTTTATCTGCAGCCCTTAGGCAGATCATTCCAGCAGTGCCAGTACCATTAATCCCCCCACACCCAGTGTAGATCTAGCTCTGCCAGGCCACTGATTTCCACCTCGGAACCAAGGAGAATATTAGGCTGCAAAAAGGGCAAGAGCAATTTATACATGCTCCTTTACAGGTCTCATCAGTGCAATTATATTATTAAGAATGTCTAAAGCACACCTGCAAAATAAATAGTAAAATTAATAAAAAAGCCTAGATGTGGACAATGGCTTGTTCAGCCAACAAGAACACAGGAGAGATGGATCCTTTTTCCTTCTTTTTGGCAACAGAATGACAATCCTAATGGAAAACACAGGAGAGCAACTAACAGCATAAGCGGCAGGATAGAGGTTATTTCTCAGACTGTGAGAATGTACAGGTGGTCATTTGATCTACTGAGACCAAGATTTCCCTTCTTCTGGCTGGGCATGTCACAAATACGCACAAATCTATCCTTGAGGTCTCCTCCCTGCCCTATTTGAGAGGCTCATCTCACTGAGCTTTCTGCTGGACTGGCTATCATGAAAAAAATGGTGGCATTTCCACCAGCAAACCATCTATATTGGGAACTATGGACAGTCCTGGCATTGTCATTTCACGGCAGTCATGAGCTGTGGAGGATTACAATAGGCTAAATCTCAGGGAAAATACTGGAAAACATCTACATGGTAAAGATCTGGATAGTGCAAGAATGAGCAAAAGTAAACAGTATTTCACATTGATAAAACCCATCTGACAGGTTTAAAACACAACAGTCAACCCAATAAGAAAGTAGAATATTCAGTGACTGGTTTCAGATTTTCTAAAAATGCTGTTTTTTAACAGTCATTGTGCCTCCAGGCATGGACATAGCTCTTCAGATCTCACTGAGGCATTTTGCTTCTCAGATACTGTTGGACAACTGGCTAGGAGCATCAGGAGTGTGTGTAACACAGTAGGGATGTGTTTAGGTCCAACAGCCTGACCTCATGAAGCAAGTTACGGTGACAGAGGTTGAGTCTTATCAAGTCTCTGGAGGGTGTTTTAATAAGAGATTGTATTGCTGCTGAACAAAATAAGTGAACAGAAAGAATCCAGCAGTAATGTACAAAAAGAGAAATCAGACTCATTACTCACTGAATAAAGTCCCCTGAAAAATCAAGTTTTGGATGAACAAAACCTACTCATGGATTGGTGCCAAGCACCAGCCTGCATGGAGGGATTATGCAGGGTAAGAAATACTGTGATATCTTATATTGACTTCTTCAGAATGAAATTAATAATCTCATAAATACTGACATGCTTCAGCTGACACTTTTGTACCAAATTGAGTTCTATTGATTTAAAACTGCTTCCCCTTTCTCCTATTTTTCAGTTCAGTGAGAGAATAACCAAGAGCAGTCACAGAACGTGCCCTTGGCATTTCAAATACAGCTCTGGGGAGGAGAGCATCATGCTCTTAAGAAATCAGGGTTTTGTCTGTGGTTCTGCCTCACCCTGAGCCCCCGATGTGAATGACACCAAAATGCACTTGCCCAGTCTGATCTTTTGGCTGACACAGTGAAGCAGCAATCAGACAGAGTCTGAAATATTTATGAGAGAGAGTCATGAAGGGCAGGAACACCAGAAATCTATTATTTACTGAACATGGTCTTTATTCTCTGTTCATGGGTAATTCATTTAAATTCTGCCCTTCTGTTGGGGGAAGTGGATCTTAAGTAACATCCCCAAAGAAGCCTCAGTTACTGCAGATTTACATGGCTGTGCTGGATGGGAGGATCTAGCTTGGAGCATTTTATATTAGCCACGTCTCCCTGGGTGCTCTGTGCCTAGGGCTCAGAGCATCCCCAGCCAATTTAATCTTCACAGGCTGCCCTTGCAAGGCAACCTGCAAATGTGTTTACAGATCTAGCACAATAATTTCTCACTGCTCGGGTTGATTAACCTGTCAGAAATGCATCTCTCTCTTCAGACCTCTATTTTTGCAGGTGCTCCTGGTATAAAGGCCTCAACAGTACAAAACTGAACTAGACAAAATGTGCAGACGCTTTATTTGGCATGGAAAGAAACCAAGGACACGGCCCTGTTAGGGCTGCAAAAATAAAAAGAGCATGAGGAACTTGGCCTTCCTCAGTGGAAACTCGACATTTGGGTGGCCCCGCTGCAGCCTGTGTGGGGCTGGCAGTCACTGCCTCTGAATGAAGAGGCTGCCTTAACCTGGATCGCTATCAAATCCTCCCTCCGTGAGACCGTGCATTTGGCAGAGGTACTGACAGAAATTCTCTGGCTGAGAAAGTGCAATCAGATCCTGTTAGGCATAATATCTTGAGAAGGGGGTCTGTTGGTTTGAAACACTGAGAAAGCCTGACTGCGGTTGTTTGGCATTTTCTCCGGTTGCTGATTTATTTGAATTCTTCAGCTACAAAAATCCCAGACTTGAAAAAACTATCAAGGGAAAAAAAAAAACCAAAAAGGATTTGCAAGGATCACAGTGTTTTGTAGAGACTACGTTAACTTCTTCAGAGTGTATCTTCTATACATCTTCCCATGCAGCCCTAACCACTAGGTTACTTGTGTGGTTTATTGAGCAAGAAACAAGTTCTCAGATTAATGCCTGACCAAAGAGCTGGGGTGGGGAGAAAGCCCTTTCTCTCAGAAGAAGGAGGAGGTGGGCCCTGAAGCAGCACACTCACAGGCTGTTCCACCACCATGCACTCTCAGTGTACATACACAGCAAACCCTAAAGGAAGGGCTTAGGCATCAGCCCTCTGCTGCTCCCCTCACTTCCACAGCAAAACCACATCTCTACCTTACCATGCAGCTTGCAGTGGAGGAGTAGTGGCCACAGAAACATATTTTGATGCCCAAGGCAGGATGTCAGCTTGGTGTACCGTCACCTGCTCTCCCCCTGGCCTCTTGTCAAGGGATATTAAAAACACAATCTTGGTTCCAGTTCAAAGGACTGCTTAAACTTCATGAACCATCCCCGGCAGGGATCATCTTTTGCTTCTTGCCATGTCCCCTTCACAGTCCTATGAGGGGTTGAATTTGCCCATCAGTGTCCCACTGTGCATCATCCCAGAGTTTGGGAATTCTGCTGTATCAACAAGAAATGGGTTAAGCTCCTGGCTCCACAGCTTTTACTTGCCCAAGGAAAGCTCGCAGGCTATGACCCCAGGCTGTTTGCAAAGCCTGTCAAAACCCATTTGTGTATGGAGAACGCAGCAGCGAATATCACAGTTAAGGCTAAAAGGCAATTCTATGCCAAGCTCATTCTAGGTCACTGACTTCCTAAGGGGATTCTTCCAAGAAACAGCTTTATCTTGAGTAGTTCTGCATGAGAAGAGAGATTGTGAGTTGTAATTAACCCCTTCTTGAAAAGTAAAAGAGTTCTTCACTCTAGCACATTCACCACCCATGATTTATTCAGGGTTAAGACTTTGCCCTCCTACCCTTACCCAGGCCAATATTAGAAAATCTATCCATTAGCTGCAGGGCAGCGCTGGGGCTGGAATAGGACCAAGGAGACCCTTGGTCTGCCCTGGAACAGTCAGTTCTGCTCTGATGGACTTACCTGTTGTGCTGCCACAGCTCATCTCAGCCTCTAGGAGCGCAGCTTTCTTTACTAACTCTGAAATGGCACTCTGACAGTTGGTTTGTCTGTATCTCTGCCTCCTGTTTCCATACCTAAATTCAAAGTCTGGTTCTCCTAATCGAGCTAAGCGATGTACACCAGAATCCACCAATACAGTTATACCTCTGCTATGCACTGCACTGGGGGTCACAGAAGCCTCTGCATAACAGTAGTCAAACAAATGTATTCTACCACAATGAGCGAAAAGGCAGGATAATGTAGGGGTCATATTTTACCTACTACTTTCTATATTTCTATAATCTTAAAATCTGTTAAAAGCTACAAAACCAGTCCTCTGTCATGGTGTGATACAAAATGATACATTCATGCTGCAGTACACAAGCTCTGTTAGAGGTCATCAGTCTTGCTATTGTCTGAAAGATAGAATAAATACCAGACAATATTTACATTGGCTTTGCATAGCTATATGATTTCCAGAGGAAGAAGCAACAATGGGCCTATGATCAAACACAGGCAGAAATGAGAACTGTTGAGCAGTACCTATCTCAACGTATTAAATACTAAATGAAACCCAAAAAAAACTCCCTTGAAAAATCTGATTTTTCCTAGGGAATGCAAAATCCTTATTCTTCCTAAGATTATACCAGAAACCCATATTTTGTAAATACCATGCGATTACACACAAAAGATCATCCTCAAAAACATTTCAGCTATTTTGTGTTCAGGTGAACTGGAATAACTTTAACTTGAAATAACAAATGTGTCAAAAAAAGTTGTTTTCCGACTATAACTAAGACCAAAGTAAAAACATTTACTATGGAGCAGAAACAGCACAAACAGGGCACTGAAGGAGTGACTTATGCCTAAGTGTATTGCCAGCTCCTGTTGGTTTTACCCTGAGTCTTACGATAGTTGGATCTTTTCCTAGAGCAACAGCTTCAGCATTCAAACAACACAATAAGGATCCTGGCTTTGACTTAAAAGTAAAAAATGACCACCACATAACAGAAAAGAAAATCTTGGTAGCAAAATGAAAATACAACCCCTAAGAGTTTCAGTGTGAAATAATTAATTTAAAATACTTTTTTAATATTACTGTATTAAGACAAACTTGGGATCTTCAGGGGCCCAACTCATGCATTTTGAAAGCTTGGTTTCAGCAACATCAAGGAGCTGACTGAAAATCTGTCAGGGAAGTGACTCTGGGAAAAAAATCTGCATTAATCACAACAATTGAAAATATGGAAGAGAGCAAACAGAGAAGATGCTTAGGTAACTACATATATATGGGGCAAATATTCATTGAGTTATTACTACTCTGTGAACACAAATTAAATCACTTTTCCACTAGGAGAAAGAGAGCGGGCATAAGATTGTAATACTCATGAGTTAGTCTAGATGCTTCCTTTGGAAATGTTTCACAGCATGACCTGTTACCTGGGTGTCTCGAAAGTTTCCTTCTCAATTACACAGCTGCTCACAGCAATATCACATGTATTTCAAATTATTCCCTTAGATCACCATATACCAGCACAGCTCTTCCCCTCCCCAGAGAAAACCAAAAATGGAGGCAGACATTGAAAGTGAAGAGAAAGGGCCTGGAGAGCTATTTCTGCCTCAGAGCATATTGGTGGACACTGTGATAAAGCTTTTACCTCAAGAAAAAAAAGAAAAAAAAACTCAGAGGAAGAGCACTAAAGAACTGAGAGCCCCACTTTCTGCTTCACCTGGTTAAAGGGCCAGATTCGCGTGTTGCAGCACATAACCTAATGTGGAAAATACCAATCTGTTGTTCAGTTGGGTTGTTTTAGAAAGACAATTCTTACAGTAGCAATGGTGACTGCCTGCTCGGCTGGACAATGGCACTGCTGGCTGGGGCAGCTCTGCTGCTGACCTTGGAGCACCCCGAGCCTTCAGAACAAGGTTCTCCTGGGTCACTGCACAGCCACAGGGTAAGCGGCAAGGCAGTGATATCCCACGTGACAGGAAGCCTGCATGGACTGGTGAGCTGCCAAAAATTCTGGAGAGGCGATCTGGTATGCAAACAGAGTGAAATGGTGAAGGCAAGGGGTAGGAAATAGTGATGACAGGTCACTTAAGCTTCTACCCTTTCAGCTAGTCCCTTTTGACCCACCTCCTCCCTGGCTGCAGGTGACATTGACAGCTGTTTTCCAGCTCAGCACAGCAGCTGTCAGTTGTTGCCTCTGTCACTCATAAAGTTCAACAAGTTTCAGAGCTGATGAGCCCACCACCTTCAGCATTACACAGGAAACCTCTATCTCCTTCACGCCACAGATACTATGGAGAGACATTAAGAAATCAGCATTTTAAGTTACCATGAAGAAGAATCAAAGCTATGTCCTAACTAAAGAGAAAGCAATTCGCAAGGAACTATAGTAGGAAAAAAATCACAGCAAACATTTGTTACTATGTTAAATATCTTAAATCCTCTCTGTAAAAACATTTTAAGAAGTTTTCAGTGTAATAAATACCTGTCCCTAGAGTTAGCCTGTTCTGAACATTAAACTGGAACAGAGGAGAGAAATGGGGTATATGAAAACTGTTTTGCTTAGTGACAATACATAGTTGTCAGTTCACTTTCTTCACTGAAATTCTGAAATTAATCAGTATCTGCTTCTTGGTAAACAGACTCATAATCTATGTAATGATCTGTATTGCATGGATTATAGATTTATTACATGTTCTATAAAGGACTTTCTCCTTTTTTTGATTGATGCTGAGGATCAAAATTAAACATCATGATGGAGGGAGGAACTGTTGAGGTATTTATATCAGGGTACTTCAGGACACCATCATTTCCCCAGAGTACAGACAAATGGAATAAGTGCCACCTCTGAAGTTGGTGGCCTTATGACCTCAGCTCTTGGGGGTCCAGAGTCTCTGTCACGACTTATAGGGCAACTATTCAAGACTAATCATGTATGCCACTGACATACAGGCACAATGAGCCAAAAGTACATGACCTTCCCAGCAAGTGTCTTTGAAATGCAAAGGATCTGACTGCTTAGAGAAGCAGGGACTTTTTAGTTTAATGAAGAGCAAATTTCAATTCTTCCCATGAAATCATTGCCACAGTATATTACTTGTTTTCAAAATTATCCAGGAGTTTAGTGTTATTTAATAGCATTGGCTATTTTAGAGCTTAAGTATCTGAAATTGATAATAAGTTGTTCTACCCTCTCTAATCTCTAGTAAATACAACTTACTCCATTAACGTTCATGTGATATTGTTTTCATCATACAGCACTCCTCCACGCAGAGTCAAGGACCTAATCAAATACATAATCAATCAACCTGCTTGTCAGATACAAACAGCAAGCAAAAGACTTCTTTGTGTCCTACACAATTGCCTTTTTAGAAAACAAGTGAACCATTGGTCTGTAAGAACATGCAATACATCAGTAATGCACAAGAGGCCCGAATGCTCCCTGTGGTGTTGTGAAGAAACCTTGTGACTGAATTCCAGAAGAGGAACATTTCGACAAGTTCCTCGGATTGCCCTGACTGCTGTTTTGGAATTATACAGTATGGAATTTTTTTTGAAGCTGTCTGCAATCACTGGAATCAAAAGCTTCTCACAAGTTTACAGAAGACAAAAGCAAGCAGCTCCTTGGCTTTAGCACCACTGAGCTCTCATGAACTCTGTTGCTACAGAATTCCCCTCCTTTCTGCAGAGCAGAAGGGAAAGCAACAAAACAGCTTAACAGTTTTTAAACATCTCTCTCAGATTCCCAAAGAGCAACAAGAGAGATACATGACATCCATCCTTGTTTTGCCTTCTTTCTTTGGGGGGACAGCAACTACTTCTTGAGATTCTCAAGATGCTGCAATGAGACTGAGTTGGGAGCAATTTATGTGAGCAGATGTGGCTATATCCTTTCCTAACAGCATCAGTCACAATACTGTTGTTACACTGTAAAAAAGCTCCAGAAAAGCAAACACAATGCATACTTCTTAAAGCACTAATATATACTATATAACTAAATAATTTTAATGCACACATAAATTGCATTATACAACTTGGATCCTACTCCTACTTGGTAAGAGTATGTTTACCATGAAACCTTCAGCACTGACAGTCCCAACTGATGACCTGAAGTAATTAATTTTGCCAAAATTACTCTTTAAAAAGTCATTACCTGTATTTTTAGATGAGTGGGGAACACTACAAGAATCACTTCAAAGCTTTCACTAGCACATGCCAAATAAAAATCAATCAATAAACACTTTTTGCAAGCAGGTGGAAGTTCAACCATATGGAGTATAAATAAATCTCTACGCAAGTTTCATAAGAGTCTTTATGACAGTGCCTTAACCTTCATTATAAACACTAAATCCAGTCAAATTACTTCTGTAAAATCCATGCACCTTTAGAGATGCTACACCTTGCAATTTACTTTGATGTAGTTATATCAGAGCAGACATTCCTTGATGTCCCATTTGAAACTTACTCAGTTTTATGTAGAATACTTCTGCAAAAACCCTTAATATATTCATGCAATAGAAATTTGAATAGGGTTCCTGTAAATTTGCTTTATAGCATCGCTTAATAGCCTGAAACAGTTTATTAACTAATCTGAAGAAATTCCAGTATCACAGACTCATAGAATCTATGAACCACATCAGCAACTCAACACCTCTGGAAAACACTGTGGCTGCTGCACAAACAGAATAAGCAATGGCCCATTATAACCACTAGTGTAGTCTTAAGTATCTTTATTTAAATAGACAAAATAAATATTTGATAAAAGACAGCTAACCAAAGTACCACAGTTGCAGGTTTTTGAAGCACAGATACCAAAGTAACGTGAGTGCCACCTCCTGGTTTAAGCATGAAAAAACTTTGGGTTGTGCACTTCCACCTGAAGGGTGTAGTTTTATTTTTTCCTTTATTTTCTCCCCACCCCACCCCCTTAAAAAAATAAAAAATTTGACTGCTCATCTTCAACATCTACATAACATTGGAAGAACAAAATAGTTAAACACAAGAAATTAGTAAGATTTGCTTAACCTTAGTGCCTGGAGCAAAAATAACTGTATAAATGCTGCACAAGTATTTTTCCCCAAATTTAACTTCACAGATGTCAAATCCTACTAAAACACATGAATGACCACAATTTTAAATAAATACTTAAGTGCAGTGGCTTGAAGTAGTCTTGGTATTAATATACTTTTTTAGTATATACTTCCAAATATATATTTCCAACTCCCTTTTACCCTAAAAAATTCCTTTTTATCACTTAAGTGGAATGTGTGCCTCTCCTACCCAGGAAGTCACAGAACCTCACAAAGGAAGGCTGAGGAATTCAGTAAATGCACTACTACAAATGGCACAAAGAACTGCAGCCCAGTTTATATTCGCTGCAAGTCAAATCACAAAGTTGTTGAGAAAACATAGGTAAATTTCTGTCCACTCTGAGTTCAAGTATCAGCCCACATCCTGGGTGATGTCACGCTATGTCAAAGTGGTAATTCTGTATGGCATCACATCCTCTGGACTTTTAAATTTTGTTTCCCAGTATTTCAGCTCTCTGTGCCATTTCACACTGCTACATGCCCACAAAAAGCCCTCTTTTCTCCACAGGCTAAGAAGCCACTGCTAGACAAATGTCGTAATTTCACAACCCCACACACTTCTATGTATTGACTTGCTATCATAATTCAATCATAATCCTCAAGTCTTCTGGAATACATATGGCAACTCCCCTTTGAACAAAAGCCATTCATGTGCTTGATGTCCCAACAAATTCTTATTCAGATTATGAAGACAGACAGTTATTGCACTTGTATCTCACAGCAGCGATCACTTCCAGGAGGAAAACCATGTCTTTCTGCAGTTGTCATCCCGATACTTTCTTATGCTAAAGCCGTAACAGTTCGTGATATGTTCATCAGCACTTTACCAACTCCTTGTTTGTCAGAGGTTCTGCAATGACTTCATCACGCATGAACTGCTCCTAAAGACAGCAAGTAGAGTTTTAGCTGATTTTCATTATTTCTGGAGCTCCTCTCCCCCCCAGAAAATACCAGACACTGATTTTGCTTTCAAGCCTGGGTATAACTGCTATGAATCCATGTCCTAAAACATGAAAGCTACAACATGCCCACTAGGTATGGAAAGCAACCTGACAGGTTCACAAGTACAAGGCTACATGACAGGGTCATAAATACATCTATGCTAGGTCATAGATAGCTCTTAGAGTCGCAGAGATTGTTTTGCGGGTTTTCCACCCCATGCTCACCCAAGCAAGCGTGTTTTAGGCCCAAACACGGCAGGAGGAGGGAACCAGAAGAAGGGAGACAAAGAAGGAACCGTAATCACAAACAGAAGTCCCACTAGCTCACAGAGCCCTACCCGGTATGTACCAGGCACTTCTAAAGCCTGCTGCCGCGCTTTCTTCACCGCACGGCGAGCCAGAACGCGGCTTGGCAGGCCCGGCGCCAGGGGAGCAGGCCGCACCGCGCCCGGCAACCCTCGCCCCGCACCCACCTGGTCATAAATGACGCGCAGGATGAGGGAGCAGCTGGGGCAGGTGGCCACGTCCTCGCCGTTCTCCAGGTCCTCCTGCAAAACCCCGGGACAGCCGTCACCGACCCGCGCCTGCACACGGGCCCCGCGCCCGGAGGGAACGCGGGCTAACACTGCTCCATGCCCCCCCCGCCGCCTCGTCGCTACGCGGCCGCCGTTACCCGCGTGATGAGGAAGCGGTCCCCGCAGGGGCACGGGTAGCTGTAGGTCTCGGTCTCCTCGTCGTACTCGAAGTCCTCGATCTCCACCTCATCGTGGAACACCGACATGGCGCCGGCCCTCAGACGCGCCGGAAGCGGCCCGGCGGCACGCGTGACGAGGAGGGGCGGGGCGAGAGGCTGGCGTCACGTGATGCGGCGGCGGGTAGGGGTCGTACGGCGGAGCGTGGAGGGCCGTTGGGGTCGGGTTGGCTGTGGGGTTCCTTTCTGTCTGTTCGGGCCCCACGGCCGGACGCTCCGTGCGCCCTTTGGAAGCGGCGCAGCCACTTCCCGGCCGGTGCAGCCGCCCTTTCCGGCCCGTGCCCTGCCCTGCACGGCCTTGCCGGCTCCTCGTCCGAGAGGCGCGGAGCGGGGTTCTGTGGTGGCTGGGACGGGGCGGCAGCAGTCCTTGTCGGGACAGCCGCGACCTTGTCGAGGGGGAAGGCTTGTCTCGGTGGTGACCGGTAGGAGGGACAGTTCAGGCAGAAGGGTGTCTCTTACCGGTCTGTGTGCATGCTCCTGGGGAAAGATTTCCTGTCGTGCTTGCTTAAGTATGCTTGCTTCCCCCCTCAGCACTCGCTTGCGTGTAGTTTATGTAGTAATTTGGTGTGGTACAGGTTAACTAGAAGTAGCTTTCTCCCTTCAGATAATGCTGATGTAGGACTGACCAAAAGAAGAGATGCAGTTCTAGATCTCAAGCGATATTAACTCAGGGCCAGTGGGTCAGAGAATAAGGAGAGTGAGTGAATTGCTTGATTTTAAGTGAGGAGAAGAGTCATATACAAACGCAGCACCCATTTCTGTCTGTGGAGGAAAGGAAGAAAGGGAGTATTTAAAGTGGTTGTTTCTGTAAGGACTTGGGTAAGAAGAGCATAAAAATTCAAGGGAGAATGTCCCTCTGACAAGAGCTTGGGAGGCTAAACCACTGTATGTGAAGGGCAGGGAAGTGCTGAAGGGCTGGATGAGCAAAGAAGGCTGCAGAGGTGATATGGGGGTGAGGCAGTTCATGTTTTGTAAAGGCATGACTCATATTTGTGTATGGTAAAGGAGAACCAGGATCTATTAAAAGAGCTTTTGGAATGTATTACTTGCAGAGGAAAAATTGCAACTGATTTTTATTGTGACTTTCAGGATTGGAGCGTAATTGATGATAATGTAAATGGAACAAGTATCTTGAACTACTGTTCTAGTTATTTTAATTTACAGTAGAGTCTCACTCTTAAAATAGTCTGTATCAATAGGATCTTTTAGCTTTGACTTCAGAGTTGTAGCTGCTACAGTAAAATAAGGCTGGCATATTTTGTTTTCAGTGTTATGTCTTGATATTGAACTTTTGTTTGGGTTGGGTTTTTTTTTTCATTTTCATGTGTAGAACTGAACACACTCACACTTGCTTCTTCAAGTGGTAGCAGGGGAAATGAAAATGAGGCCGGCCTTAAGTGACTGTCAACCTTGGCAGCAGCATTAAACGAAATGTGTAAAATACGCAGTCAAGAGCCTTTGTGCTGGATTTTAAAGTTAATTTACCAGCAGATGTCGCTGCATTTAGTAGCAGTTGACTGCAGAAAGGGTTTTGAAGGATTTAAAAATAGATAAATAAAGAAATAAGAATGAGTAAATCTCATTCTTTTGCCTCCAAAGCAAAGCATCAGGCATTACGTGGTTCATTTTGTTGTTGTGGTGATTTAATTAAAGTCATGGCTCTTGGTGTAAACAACTTGCATAAGAATGACCACTTTCAAATCTGGTTCGTTTTTACTTTGAATTAGTTAATGTGGTAGAGTGGAAAACTTGAAATCACGACTCAAAAGCCTAAAAAAAAGATTACGTAGATGGATATAACCAAGATGTGCTACCTGGTTATAAAATGATCTCATGAATTTAAGTAACACAGTGATTGAGCACTCTGGATTTACAGACTGAACATGCTGAGATAGAGAAATGCGGTTTCTTCACTGGATGTGTACTTTTCCTTGCTAAAATGTTTTAAGATTAATACTTTTGTATCAATAGATTCTGCACATTTGTGTGTAGAAAATGCTAAAATATTTTGTTTAAATAGAGTACTCTGTGTATGCCGTGGGGGAAAATAAAACAAGTAATTTTGCTCACTGGTGGTAGAATAATTTTAAATACTTATGCTTTGAAAAGTTGCAAGCTGCTGTGGAATTAAATGCTAAAAAGCTATTAAAAATTATGGGCAGTTAAAAGCTGCAGGAAGTACTTATGCTTGAAAGTGGGCATTTTGAGCACTTACAGTAAATGTATTCCATTTCTGAGCAGCCTGATTCATGAAAGCTCTGCCTCCCATTTGTACATGATTACAAACAGACAAATTACTGAGTGACCAGCCAATGCAGCTGTTAGTGAAAGCCCAGAGAGTATAGGCCTGATGAGTTAAACAAGCTGGATCGTTGCCATTTCGGAGGATTCAAGATGAAAAACAAAAACATTTTGAAAATAAATTACATGCTTTAAAACAATGTGGGAAAGGACATGTAACTGAAAGTTAAAGATTAAGAGTGCTTTAAAGAAGCAAGGGGACTGCATCATAGAAGTAATAGAATTTGATAGGTGGTGATAATATGATAGAGAATCATGCTAATCCACTTCAGGAAAAACAAAGGCAGATTTACAAGCAGTGAGAAATATCTGTTGGCTCACTATGAACCTATTCCTACACTTGGTAAATGACGGGTGTTTCTGACTTAGTTTGGATATTGTATGTGTCAGTTTCTCTGTCAGAGCTGTATTTGAGTATGCGGTTTTGAAGCTTCACACCATGTGTCCATTGCAGTGCATGTAAGTCTCTGCCACTTGCTTAACTGATTGGAGGTGTAAGTATTACATAGGGTATTTAGAAGAATGAGGGATTTGCATGTTTCTAAATAAACCTGTAAACGAAAAGTTTTATTTAATGTTTATAAAAATTTCCAACCGGAACCCTTTCTTTACCAGCAGAAAGGGAATGCATATCCAGTGTTTGGTCTTCTTTCAAACATAAATATTGTTTGAGCATTTAAAATCACAGGTATGTTGGCTGGAAGGGACTTTTGAGTGTCATAGAGTCGTAGAATCGCAGATGGTTTGGGTTGGAAGGGACCTTAAAGCTCATCCAGTTCCAACCCCCTGCCATGGGCAGGGACACCTTCCACTAGACCAGGCTGCTCCAAGCCCCATCCAGCCTGGCTTTGAACACTGCCAGGGATGGGGCAGCCACAATTTCTCTGTCCCAGTGTCTCATCTAGTCAAAGCTCTTGCTTGGAGCAATACAGTTGATAGCACTGGATTAAGCCAATCCCATATGTAGACTTTTGTACTACTTTAGCTTCATGAGGTTTCTGTTTTCCAGTCCTGAAGCTTCTCAGTGCCCCTTTGAAGTGAAGCTCTACCATTCAGCATGTCAACTGTCTCTCTAATTTAGTATCATCCACAAGTTTGCTGATGGTACATCCTGTCTCATTATCCAAGTTATTGGTAAATTTATTCAACTCTGTCAACCCTGAGGTACTCTTACTGTTACTGGCCAGCAACTGGAGCAACTTGAAGCCACCAAGTCTTCAATTCTGACTGCCTAGGCAGTTTTCAACCATTCCAGCTGTGTGGCCTCAATTACCTAATGGGAGATGGTGTCAAAAGCCCGGTAGGTCATTCAAGGTGTACAATTGCTGTCCCCTTAGCTGTGTGACCACATTTCATCACAGTAGGTGCTCAGATCTACCAAATATAATTTGGTTGTAAATCTGTGTTGCATCTCTTTGATTACTTTCTATGCTTTCGCACAGCTAAAGGGACAAGCTTTGAGCATTTCCCACACCAGTGGCTGAGGTGGTGTTGACTGGACATAGGCAATGCTTCTTGCCCCTCTTAAAAATGACCACACATTGGTCCTTTTCCAGTCCACTGCAGACTTCCTCTGGTAACTGTTTTTCATAGGTAACAGACAGTTGCCTCACAAGCATGTCAGCTGTGTCTCTTGGCAACCTTTGAGTGTAACCCATCTGGCTCTGCGTTTAAATACATCCAGCTTCTCTAAACAGTTGCTGGCCCCACTCCTACTTATTCCTCTCCTTCCCAAACACTGCTGGTCTGGGTGCAAGCTTTGTCTGTGAAGACTGAGGCAGAAAAGGTGTTGAGCATTTCATTCTTTTCTACACCATCTGTGACTAGGTTGTCTTCCCCTTCAATTGATGGATGCACATTTTCACTTCAATTCTTTATGATACTTTTGTACTTTTCAGATTCTTTCTTGTTACCCTCTATGTCTATTGCTAGTTTCAGCTCCAGGTGAGCTTTTGCCTTTCTGGTTTAAAGAAAGTAAAGGGTGAAAACAAGCCATGTCAAACAGTGAGTATTTCAGTTAACAAATATGTATGTGTATTTTTCAGGAGCTGGTGATTCTGGCCCAGTCATCATGGCTTGTGCTACTCTTCATGTGGGTTTTACTGTTCCTCAGTTACTGAGAGGTGTCAGCAGAATTCTTCCCACTCATTCCGCATTGGTGGTGTTGAGGCACTCTGCTTTTTGTTACTGCACAGTGAACAGGTGGGTTATCTGCAGACAAAACTTCTTTTTTTTTTTTTTTTTTTTTTTACCCAAAGAGAATGTCATGGTAACACTGTCAAAGCGAAGCGGACGAATTATTACAGACCTGGAAATGCTTACTTAACTCCCAATTATATATTTTTACTTAATTCTTACTTAGATTTATGTCATCTGTAGTCCAGATTACACTGGTAAATTGTTATGTTAATAGAAATTTGTATCAGTAAGGGACAGTAGCACAGCTGTCAGAATGACAATTATCTTTGTTGGCTTTTTGTTGCAGCACAATAAAATCAAAAAGGAAAATGGATCATCTGGAGAGGACAGCAAACAATTTTCGCCAGGAGGTTAGTGTTCTGTTCTTTACGATGTAAGTAATTTTTTTGCGTCTGTGAAGAAACTGGGTAATTGCATTTGGTTTCATATTGTTCTCTGCTGGAGTCTGTTTTACTTCTTGTTCTCCTCATTTTTTGTATTTGATACTGTTATAAAAAGAAGTGTATTTTGTAGAAAATGGGTTGAATGTAATGAGCTATAAAAACTGTGGGTGACGGTTAATTTATGTTGGACAAGAAATTTGATAGCATTCTGGCCAAGTTTTTAGATTCTGGTAAGTTATGAAAGCACACGGATACCCATGATCTCTACACAAACTTCTCAGATTTTTGTGGACCTCTGTAATTCTGGTTCAAAGTTGAAACTAAAGACCGTGGAGAATATCCTTTTATAGTACAGGAGGTAAGATTAAAAAGTGTCGGCATTTTGAAGGGAGAGATGATAGACACTTATAAAAAGGATCTTTAGTTTGTATCCAATTTAATTTACCTACAAGGAAGATAGATCATTATTCTCCACCAAAATCCAGAAGTGCTTGTTCTGGATCTTGGTTTTGTGCAGTAAGCAATTGTTTTCATAACATTCAGAGATGAACATTGTCTTGTATTTCATGCAGGTATTTCCTTCCTGTAATTAGCTGAAGTAGGTGTTTAGAAATCTTTTAATACTGGGAGAATATGACTTCAATTCTCAAAAATGTTTCCATAGCAAAACAATTCTGCATTTTTCTTAGACTTTTCAGGATTAGTAGGGCACTTTTTTCACTGAAAAAAATCCATCTTTAATTCCCAGGAGTTGGGAAACAGTGCTGAATTTTTCTCCATTATTTAGTTAGCTTGTCTGTCTTGAATAGGCAGAGACATGACAGGCCAGCATTTCATGTGTCATGCAGCAGGGCAATCTATTCTCACACTACACAGATGTTAATGTGCATTCATGTACATAATTTAGTCCTCTCTGGTAGATTTTTCCCTAACTATAGTTGAGAATAAGTCACAGTGAATTCCCTTCTCAAAAGGAAGCTGGGTGGAGGGGATATGTAGGTAACCTCCCAAACCTGAACATTCAGAACTTGTTACAGGCTGCAGATGGATGAGACAAATGCAGCCTTGTACTGCCTGTTACCAGAGCTGTCAAGGTGTGAGCCAGCTTTAGGAACTATGTGTCTCAGAGCTGTGCCTGAGCTACTCACACCTAATGTCAGCTCCTGAGTACAAATTAGCATTGTGTGTGGACATACAGCTGCTCAGGAGAATCCAATTTATGCCAAATTAACTCAGTACATGGAGAAAATGAGTGCAGAGTCAGGTAGAGGTAGATGCACATTCTTCTTTGCTTCTGACATGGAAAAAGGGATTACACTTGTGGGTTTTGCAACCATGTTTGTTTTATTTTGGCTATTTCTGATTGCTAGGGTTGCTTAGCATTTATGCTGAGCAGAAAAAGTAAGTACCTGGAAAATGTGTGGAAAATGGATCCTTATGAGGTGCTGGAAGCCCTGAGGCTGAACAGGGAATGGGAGCTGTAAGGCCGTAGGAAGAGAAGGAAGCTGTATGGGACAGATGAAAGAGCAGGGCTCAGTTCTTGCTGCCACAGTTTTTCTGCCTATCGGAGGGTTGTGCTGTTTTTTTGGTTTTTTTTTTTTAATGCTTGATTTATTTTTTGTTACTTCATTTGTGACCACTTTAAAATCCGTTTATGTTAAATCCTCTGCTTGGTTTTGAATTCCATGTAATCAGCAGTTGGCTTCCCTCAGTCTGTATTGCCTTATTTGGCCATTTCGGCCCTGTAGAAAGATGAAAGAACCATAGATCTGTGTTGCATTAGCATACATGCTACACATCGTTCCTGTTGAGGAGCGGTAATGTGAAGGACCAGGGCAAGGAAAAAGTGCCTAATGCTTTCTTGAAATACAAAGTCTGGAGGCCTGTGTCCTCCTCCTCTCTGCAGCCTTGGTTTGGGCCAGTTGGATACTCTTGTGGTGGTCCAAAGTACTGGTTGAATGTCTTCGATCACCCTGGCTCAGATTTCATTTTTGTAATAACTTTATACTGATGAAGAATTGAATTTCCAGTGCTCTGTTAGACCTACCAGCCAAAGCACAAATTAGGGAGTGTGCTGAGGGGTACAAAAGGGAATGAAGAAGATCCAAACTTAATGTCCATTTCCTGCACTTACGCTTTCTTCCCTCAGAACAAGCATGTAAGTCATGGGTCTGACATTTCTCGTTAACTTTGAGTGATTGCAGTCCCCATTTAATACTGTCTGCTGAAGCGGAAAAGAAATGTATGCTACTTCATTTTAAGTTGGCACATGTCCTGCTGTTTAATGGGACAGTGGACGTGTTCAGATGTTGCCTTATGAATAAATTAATTTCCTGTCATGTGTTTTAAATTAGAGCATAGTTGCTTAAAGTTTTGGGGTTTGGTTTTTTTCATCTGTTTGATCTTATACAAATGAGAAGTGGTGGGGTTGTGGGGGTATTATTAGTGTTTTCTTGTGTGGTAAATGACACCAGTATTTATTAGCAAAGGATAATCTGTATATTGCCCTGTGTAGAAAATACCTAGTGTATTGCTTTCTTTGTAGAGGAAGAAGGTTAATAACTATAACTCAAAAATACCTGAAAATGAAGGTCAGGGAGGGGATGAAAATCCATGTTGTACTGATAGGCATCAAAGAGTTGAAGTGGGATTCTCCCCATGAACAGTTCTGTTGCAAAATCTGCTTTTCATTTAGAAAAGCATTATATGTCTCTTAATTCTTATTTAAACTCTTTAAAAGTGGTGTCAGGTCTGGCTCTTGCATCCCCCCCTATCTGGTTGCCAAACAAAAATTCATCTGTTAACTAGCAATGAATGCTTGTGTTGCAGTTTTCTTGTCTTCATACATGTGGTCAAATGGGTATGTGTGTAAATGCAGTAAGATAAGAGTTGTTGTTTTGTTGATTGGTGTGTTTTGTTGGTGGTTTTTTTTTCCTTAATTCTCTATGTATTAATGCATAATCTTTCAGTAATGCATTTAATTACTTAAAACTAGATACAGGTCTGGAATTCTTCAGCAGCAGCTGATCTTGTACAAGTTTCCTTTGTCAGTCTTTGTATCAGAGATCTTTTTATTTGTTGCTGGAAGACACAGGAGTGATTGCTTGTACAGATGTCAAAAGAATCTGAGAAGTGATAACTAGCAGTTGCTTCTCTTTATTGTTACATTCTCTTCAACTGAAATAAGTTTGTATACAGTCTTTGAATAAGCCTGACAAAAATGACAGCCGTGGTGGACTGTAAGTAGTAAACTGTTTCTCCATTCAGTGACTGTGTAAGTGAATCCATTTTTCTTTCTCTACCTCAGTGAAAAAATACTGGTGCTTTAGGTAATGACGTGCCACAGATACCCATCATTTCACATGTTCTCTCATACACAGATTTCTGGAGTACTTTTGCTGCAAATGATCTCTGTGTAACACAAGATCTTATTTTCTTAGGTAATTTCACAAGCAAAAGTGTGTGGAATCAGCAATGAATCGGAGACAGTCAAAAGGCTTCGTTTGGCTATCGCAAACAAAGATTTTACTTTCAAAGCAGGACAGTGGTAAGATCTTCCAGTATTTGAGAGGAATATTACTAGCCGAAGTACACTGTAGCAGAATGTTAAAAGGCCTCTGATACTTGAGCCTTGATAAAAATCCTTAATTGATGTAATACAATGGCTTCTTACTGGGTGCTCTGTCAACCAGCTGATACTTGGCATAATTTTAAACCAGTCATTATTAAATATGCTAATAGTAATTTTAAAAAGAGCAAAACCTGCTAATTTTTAAAATGTTTGGTTTGATTGTTTGGTATTTTCCTCTGGTTTATGCATATTACATTGTTTCTTCAAGAGTGCTTTGAAGTACACTGAACTTCATTCTGCAGGCTGTCTGTACTGTCTTTGTTTACTAGTTAGTTACATGGTGGAGCTGAGACTGCTGTTTCGCAAGTTACTTAGTCTGGGTTTATAATTAAATCAAACCTGCCTGTTAACTTTTATTTCTTGCCCTAGAAGTTTCCACCCTGAAAATTAAGCCTGTTAGGTCAGATTCATATAGTTAGGCAAACCTGAAAATAAAAACCCCTGGAATTATTAAGCCTTTGAAATAATGAGCTGTTTGTTTAAGCAACCTTAATGTTTTTTTTCCTAGGGAAATAGTAGATTTCCATGTTTATCTTCATTCCTTGTTAAAATACTCCCACTCCATCACTTTCTTTTTTTTCCCTCATAGAAATTAATTTAAAATTAGGAGTAGTTGCTTCTGGCATTGGGCATTTAAAGGTTCCTGAACTTTTTATTGGCTTAGGCCATCTGAAAGTGGTTTTGCTGGAATCAAAGTATAGCTGCTAGGGTATTAACAGCATATGTTACTCATGTAGTGTTAATATGCTGGCTTTTAAATTTAGAACCAGAACACAGGATGTTGATTGCAGTAATTTGTTTGTGGAGTAATTTGCTGCAGTTCTTGCACATGTGCAGTGACTCATATTAAATTCTTGCTTGCCAGTACTTGGAAAGTGCATTTACCCTCCAAAAATGTAGAAATTATCATGTCGAAAAGGGAAAGCTTTAATTATAATTACTCTTTTTCATTTTCTTCTTCCTTGAAAGTATTCTAATGCTATTGTAAGGTATACAGCAACTTTTCTATACTTGTAGCTATAAACTGTGGTTGCAGTTTTTGATGAGCACTGCAAAACATGAGGCCACAGTTTCCTGAGTAGAGAAGGCCAACTTGTTAGAATTTGCTATAGTAAGATGTTACAAAGATTGTCACTAAAATGTATATGTTGCTTGAAAGTGTTGTAATTACCAAGTTTTTCAGAAGCAAGAGTGAATTTGTTTTGTAAGCATGCTGCCAGATAGTGGTCTTGATCTGGCTTCAAGTAATAATGAAGAGACTTGTTGCAGTTGCCCATTTTGATTTACTAAAACATGCATTGAGGTATATGTGTGTTATAAATACTTTGAAGACGTAGTGTTATGGTTTTAATGTTTCTGATCAAACAGTTGCTAATTATTGTTTGTTTCTCAAAGATTTGGCTTTCCCTTAAAAGGAGAGAAATGAAAAAACACCATCAAATCTATTTTACATCTTTTCAGACCTCAACTTGTTGTAGGTTTATGTAGTTTGGTTTTTTGTTTCCTCCCTCCCCACTCCCACTGCTCTTCTTGCTTCAGGTGTCACAGATGGCATTTCTTTAGGGAGTCCTCTTATCTTTCCTACACACAACTAAGATGAGGCAGGCCATCAGAAATAGAAGCCAGTCCATTATAGTAGGGTATACCATGCCCTGAAATTTCATATAATTATGTAACTGGGAAAGAAATACTAATATAAAAAGAAATATACACCTATGTTAGTACTTTAGAAAGGCAAAAAGTACATTTGAGTTGGGTTTTACAGCAATGTTTGGTTTTGTATGTATGTTTCCTCAGCAGGCACAAATAATATTTCACTTATATTCAAGCAGAACATTTTGACTTAAATGTAAGCTGTTACTTTGCAGCATAAGTGTAATTTCCTTTTTCCTTTTCATTAATGTAAGTAGTAAGATTATTTTCCACCAGAGGGTAGTAAAGAGCTTTAGTAGCATCTTGAGGTGTTCTTTGATACAATAAATGCTGCAATACAGGAGTCCTTTCTAATCTCTTAGATCCTTATTACCCAGAAAGCTGAGCCCATGGTCAGTGGTGCTGCAGAAGCCTTCTCAACTGTTTTTGTTACTGACCTTTCATTTGTGCTCAGATACCTTTATGCACCATCAAGCATAAAGTTAAAAGTGGTATCACTGTAATGTTGTGTATATCACTGTACATGCTTCAAGAGAAAGAGAGGATCTTTTTCTTCGAAGGGTGAAGCTTTGTGGAGTAAGCAGACAAGATTCTTTCTTTAAAAGCAGTGACCTGTTCAAAGGGCTTTTCTCCTCCCTCAGGAATTTGTGATCACCATGAGGAATACGGCCTTGCTGTTTAAAGAAAACATTTGTGCTGTGGAAGGCAGTCTGTGTTTCTTGTTGTATTCTCATTTAACTAATACCGAACTAGCCTAACTTGGGCTTGTATTGCATAATGATTCTGTAGTACTTGGCATTGCTTACCAGTCTAGTTGGTTCCTAAGTGGAGCAGCACAATTAGTTTTAAACATTAGTTTTCTTTTGAAATACAGGGAGTTTGTCATGTACTGTAGAAAACCAAAGTATTTAAAGACGTATGCAACACAGAGGAGTTTAAATGTTAGATCATAAACCAGCTTCTAACTTTTCCTGATGCTATTTGAAATGTGAAAATGAATTATAGCTCGTATGTGTTAGTGGCTTGCCCTCCCTACTCGCTAAGTGCTGGTGTTGCAAAAGCTTAGCCGTGTCTTACCTTCTAATCTGTAGAAACCCATGTCTGGTTTACTTCAACTGTAAAAAACTTGCAGTAACTTCTGCTAAATTCCTCGCAAGAGATGGCTGCCACCAGAGGGCACCGCAGGTAAAGCAGTGCTGCTGCTAGGCGCTGCGTTCTCACATGAGGAATTCTGTACAGACTGAGGTAGTACTTCAGGTGTTTCATATTTCCTGAAAAAGAAAGTGTTTAATCTAAGGTAATTTCCCTAAAATTAGTTTCCCAATCTTCTTATGCTGGAAAATTGAAGAGCCCATCAAAGGGACCAGAAGGAGTGGGATTTAAGCCACTCTATCAGACCATATTGCGGTTTTGGTTTAATATGCAAATAATTTATTTAAGCGCTTAGAATTCCAGTCTGTTGTAAGATGTGGCATCTAATGCTAGAAGCAGAATGGTTTAAAAACCTGCTGGCTTAACAAAGGTGGTGACGTGTTTCTAGATGAAAATTGTTCTAAGGACATGGCGTTACTCAAGATTAAGTCCTTCTTTGGAAAAGCTGTGTTATGGAAAGGAAGATGTTTTTGTACAGAAGGATAACTGAAACAAGGGCAGCCATGTGATTGTGTTATTGTTTTCCATGTTTGAGGCTGTTGGCTTTTTATGATTCTTTAGACTTGTTTCTGGTCTATTTTTAGGGTTGATTTCTTTATTCCTGGACTCTCTGTAGTTGGGGGATTCTCAATGTGTTCAAGCCCTGGCCTGTTGAAACGAGAAGGAATATTAGAGCTGGCAGTAAAGCACACTGATCATCCTCCTGCCCAATGGATTCACACTGAGGTAAATAAGATTAACTGTGAGATCTGGCTTCTTTTTTATCTTCCTTTATTTTGTTTGGGAGGGGGAATATGGAGGGACTGGTATGTGTGATTTCAGACCTCATTTTACTATTACCTGCAAACCTCCCGTTGAATTATTCAACCATTTTAATACAATGTAAATCTTAATCTTTTGTTCAGTAAGGGACTGAAATTGGATGTTAAATTGGATGAAAAAACTCTGTTCTAATTTGTGTCCCTGAGAGCAGGCTGTGTTACACATTGCAGTTACATCTGGTAACTTGCCATGGTTCCTGCCTATTTCAACAAATACAAACTGGGAATCATTGTCAGATGAATACAAATAGAGATTATTAAGGGGGAGCAAAGGGAGATATTTAGATCAGGTTTTCTGAAATGATAAACCAGCAGAATACTTCGGAATTTCTATAGTATTGTTTTCAACATGTAATATTTTTGTAATACTGGCATACCCCAAGGCTTGATTTTTGCTGTATTAAAAGTAAAGTCTGACACTTTGGCCTCTTGTAGTCTCTCGTTTGTCCATTTATCCCATTTAGTTGTAATCAGAAGAGTCCTGTTTCTGTTGCTGATCATATTTCATAGGTGATCTGTGCTATCAGCCCTTGTTCTTTTCACAGCCACATGTGATCTGCCCTATTTATTGTTCCCAGCCTGGCATTTATATTTCTTAAGTGTGGCTGCAAAGTTTAAATTGGCAGATTCTTGCAGGCTTACAAATGCTGCAGTTTTGTTCAGTGGCCAACACTTATAATAAACGTTGATGCAAATTTACTAGAATTGAGAACATGCAGAGTGGTGTTAATCTAGTAGTGAGCATGTGACCATCCACATGATGGATTTTAACTGGTGTCATATCAAGTTATCTCCACTGGAACATAAACAGAATAACCTTTGTGCGATGTTGTACAGGACTTGGAGTGCACATGCCAGCAGACCCTGTAATTGCTAAGAGGTTGGTCTGGTTTTTGATAGTGCTCCTTAGAGAATATGAAAGCCTAACTTCATCGTTCCCAGTCTCTGAAGACTCTTCTGGGATTTTTTGATGCTGTAAATCGCTTTGCTGTTGCTGAGTTTTCTGGATGGATTCATAGGAAAATCTTTAGTTAGCTGGTAAGCTAAGTCAAACCTGATAATCCTGTGGAGAAGCCTCCAGGGTACATATGGACTCTCCTAGCTAAACAAAAGTGAATGCTTTTCCTTAGGAAAGAAGAAGAAAATAGCAGCCTAGAATTTATAAGGTTGTGTATGTGATGAGAAAAGTCTGATACTTAATTGTTTAAAAGTTAGCTCTAAAAGAAGGTACCTCAGGGTAAAAGATGCTATGGAAATAGTACTCATTTGCTCACTGTTCCTGGGGTTTTAGGGGTATTTAATTTTTAATAATACTATATATAAAACCATAACTTTTAGTACAGTGTACTTTATCGCTGTAGGGATTCATAGCCTTTTCTTTAGAAAAATGTACATGTAATGTATTGGTTGCTTCACTTCTCCGCATAAACTGTTTCAGTGCTGTATGTACAGACTGGGCAAAAGGACACTTTCTCACCATATTACTCCAGAGTCTTAGTGTTTGGTTTTTTTCTTGAATACTGACTTACTGTTACCATTGCCATGGCCAAAGCACTGAAATACATAGGAGACTCCTGATTAAGAGAGATTCTTCCTGTGTGCTGTGTCCAGTCTTGATGAGTTCTGGCTGGTTAAGGAGGCAGATTAGACTATAATGAGATTGTTTCTCCCTAAAAATGTCTATTTCCGTAAAGGGTACCATGTTCTATGTACTCCTGCCACAGGCATTTGGAACACTTCTGGACTCATGCATCTCTGAACCAGAATGAAACATGGGAAAGCTTGGCAGTGTACGTTGGAAAGGGGAAGACAAATTAGTTTTAGCTAATGAATGCTGATTGTCTTACACTCTCATTGAGAGCAAATACTTCATGCAATAATTAAGAAAGGCAGGAAACTTCTTTTTACTGGCCATACTCACCACTTCAGGAACCTCTGTGTTGTGTGCAGTACCTGTGTTCAAAAGCTGCCTCCCTCTTCCTGGTACAATTGTTACGTGTTCAGACCTTTGCTTACTGTACACTTGTCATTAATGGCAGTCCTTTTGTTCAGTTACCGCTTCCTGATATCAGCAGTTTTGTGGAGGCAGTGTTTTTGTTCTGTAAGTGACTCATTGCAGGTTTTCAGCAGTTCTTGTAGTTTGCTTTTTTTCTTTTTTTCTTCTCCTCCTTTCCCACCTTCTTGGATTTCCTCTGCTCTTTATTTTGTTTTTTTAAACCCAGTATATGGCCTGAAATGAATTCTGTTTTCAGCTCCTATTTGTTCTGTCAGATTGCAGTGAGGTGGGAGAACTCGCCTGACTTCTCTGTACTGTAGTTTCACCCTTCATTCCGGGATGCAGTGCTGGTTTACCAAGAATATACTGACCCAAATGGGGTTTTTTTTTGTTGCAGCTTTAGTTTTCCATGTATCAAAATAACACGCTTTGGCAAGTTTCTCTAAGAAAGAATTTGTTATGTACAAGCAGAGAGGAGGAGAGGTGGTTTTCCCCTGATTTTTCTTCTTCTGCAACTCTGAAGTTGGAAATGCCAAAGAGGTTCTGCAGGAATATTCTCATGGATGCTTGCTTCACTTTGGGTGGTTTTTGTTTTTCAGGAATGGGGATGGAAAAGCCTTCTGCATCTCTGCCAGTCATTCTGGCTTCCTTCTCTGACCTCATAGTAAGGCCTCTTTTGACAGGAGGCTGGGTTTGGGTAAAAGTGTGATCTCACACGTTAACCTCGGGTTTTCACAACCACATCTTGCTATGGAAAAGCTCTTGCATGAATCACTCCTGTCCCAGCTCTTATGGGGGGGAGGAGGGGGAGTCACCATCCTGCCTTATCAGAAGAGTGAAACTTTTGAAAGGAGAACTAGATCCCTAGAGACACTGAAGCAGATTAAAACAAACATGATTTCCAGCTATCTGAAGTATTTCAGCTTTCCCTCATTGGTCAGTAAAAATCCCAGCCCAGAGAGTCTTGTGACTGTGGTGCAAGAAGAAGTGCATTTCAGCTTTTGCTTTGAGTTTTGAAAGTAAATATCTTCTTTTCCATCCTAGTGTACTCTTGACTCAGAAGTTGCCCTGCGAGTGGGAGGTGATTTCTTCTTTGATCCTCAGCCTGGTGACTCCCCTGTAAAACTAGTGCTGATAGCAGGGGGTGTTGGAATTAACCCATTGTTTTCTATACTGCTGCATATAGCAGATCTGCATGGATACCAAGAGGGTAAAGGAAATGGATACAAAATGGGAACAGTGAAGCTGTACTACAGTGCAAAAAATTCAAGTCAACTCTTATTTAAGGTAAATTAAAAGTTGGGGGGGTTTTAAATGTAGATCTCATGTACTCGGCTATTAGTGTGTGTATCATCCTGTTGCCAAATTCCAGAGAGCTCCTCTATGGAAGACACTGCACAAACACATTCAAAATTCACTTTATGCTTCAAACCCATCTGTGTTTTGTTACTTCTGCCAGTGGACAAATGAAGCATGTTACTGGACATACCTGGTCTCATTGACTGCACTAAGTCAGTCACATTTTACTATCATGTCATAAAAGCATTATGTATGAAAGAGTATATATAATATATATACACACACTAATAGTATGCATAATGCTGTATGCTAAAACACTGTAACCACATAGTCTAAGTATAGATTGTATTGAACTTAGACTAGCAAGAGCAACTATAGCCAAAGGAGATAGCTCCCAATATAATAGGGGAGCTTTATTGATAATGCATTGGTTTAGTTATTATTGGGTACTACTATATGAATGAAGGATTTATACCTACTTGTAAAATTGCTCATACAGTGTGTCAGTAACATTTACTTAGCAGTTAAAGACCATTTGTCACACTCAGCCATTAAGGGTCACCAGTAACATTGTAGGGTCAAATTGGCACAGCTTCTGTAAATCATCCCTAATGACTGAAGTTTCTTTTGAAGTATTGAAAGATTTTGATTGTAAGAAGTGAAAATTTATCATGACTCCAGAAATTGTGTGTAGGATCCATCATTACTTTCTCTTCTGTATTGGCTGTTATTTCTGTATTTCTGGATACGAAGGTGATTGATTGCTTTCTTCAGAAAATCATGTTTGTTGTTAGAAGCAGAATGATAAACTGGAACCTATCTATCTACTCTTCTCTGTGACCAGCTAGTGATTTCCTAGCCTGTTCTAAGCATATACTGAATTTGTTTCAGTGCAGGAGCTACCATTTCCTGAGTGTCACTTCAGCAGTGTTGTGACAGCAGAGCTTTTGTGTTAATACTTCTGGGACAGAAGAGAGCGCAATAATGTCACAGTGCTTAAAATACATCCTTCCCCTCAAGTCCAGAACATGTATATGGAATATCTCCTGTGCAGAGAATTGAGGAATTGAGGATCCCTTGAGTCTTTATGCTGTTGTGAGATACATCTGCACAACTCTCCAGGAGGAACTGCTTGGTTGTCACTAATGGTTTGAAGGACCAGTTCCCTGCAGAAGCAGCTGTGTATAGGCTGACAGGCATGGAGGATGATGCTGATGAAATTGGTTTAATTCTCATGTTGGCTGTGCTGTCATTTCACAGGCAGAGGCACTGTGTGTGCTTCTGGAAATCCCGTTATTTAAAATGGCAGAAGCATACAGTGTTAGAATGACAAGAGATGGCATCCTAACTTTGCTACTGTGAGATGGCAGTTGGCTGGGCTTTCCTGATTTCATGTGGACTGAATGTGACCTGTATTTCCTTACTGTGGCTGAGATGCTGGGGCTAGGCCTTTTTCCTCAGGGAATTCCCTTAGTGGTCAGCTTCATTTTGTACACTAAATCACCAGGCTGCAAAGAGCTGATGAGCTGTTGAAATTCTCCTTCATTTGGTTAGAGAACCTGTCTCTTGCCTTAGGATACTAGAAAATGGTACTTTGGTGGTTGATATCGTGTATATTTGCCACTTTGTGTCCATGTCACTGAATTAGAGAGTGATGGGTTACTAAGAGGTGTTGTGAGTGACTGCAGGGTTATTTAAGCAGGTTAAGTCCTACCTTAGGCATGCTTTGTGGCCTAGTCCTAGGACTTTAAATCAAGAGGACGTGGTTAGTTTCAAAGGTGCTATCAAATTCTACATTTTTCCATGTGAAGGAGACTGAAGTTAAGTCACATCCAGAACAGTGAAAGCAGGTGCTGGTGGAACAGTGAATGGCACTGTCTGTGCTGCTTGTCACGCTGTGGCTTCTTAGGGAATCAGAAACTATATCTGTCTGTAAAATAGAATCTGTCTGGGGATTTGTGTTAAGCAACCTATGGCAGACTGTCCACTGTTGTAACTAGTGAGTATGTAAACACATAATGAAATGAGCTAATTTACCTGTTCACAGAGTAGACATTATTTTTTTATTTCAGGATATTTTAAGAAAGAATTTCCAGTGTCCATTCCTGCAGTGAAAATCCCAACTAGCGCAGTCTAGGCAGTAACTGCATCTTGGGTTCAGAACTAAGTGCAGCATCTGACAGATTGATTTATTTTTTACTGTGATTTGAACTGCAGCTGCTGGGGTTTTGGTGGGAACTATCACAGTTGTGACTTAAGGAACTGAAAATTACAGTTTCTGTTCTGGTAAAAATAGCATTAGCATTACACTGTAGTTGGTTTTCATTGGAGAACACGAGAGAAAGAGTAAAGGGTCCAGTAATCTTACCAGATAAAGCAGACAAGACTCAAAAAGTTCCTACCAAGTGGTAAATGCACACTGCAGAGTTTTGGTTTTTGAATGGAAAACCCATGGATGTGTAAGGATCTAAATAATGAGAATTTGTATGTGGAAGAAGTCAAGAGAGGACATAAATGGTTCTTGGGTCCAAATCTTACAAATTGCAACCTAGTGTAAAACAGGAGCACTGACAACACAGCTGGCAGTATATTCACATTCCAGTTACAGAAGTTCTATGTACATGCGCAGGTCAGTGCTGTGAAGTCAAGTCCATTGAGGTCTCAGTGCTGAAACGCAGTAGTCTTGGTGCTGGGTAGTAATCACTGGTGTTGTGGGACCATAGGCAGACATCTGCTCTGATTTACTGGCCTGTGTGTTTAACATTACAGAAAAACATTCTTGGTTTGATGAATGCATTTCCTGGAAAGATCATGTGTCATTTCCATGTCACCCAGCAGAGCTCACCCATCTGTGAAGAGCTTCGGCCACATGTTACAGGTAAAGATCATGGCAAGGTACAGCCACGATATCTACAGTCTAAATTTGATTCCATCCTAGAGGATGAAGTTAAATGCATAAATTAGCTATATGCATAATAGTATTTTTACATGTAACGATTCAAAATGAGATGCAAGTTAAACCTAATTTCAGTGTATGTATTGTGCTTTGCAGAAACATTTTACCTTTGCAGTTTTTGTTTTCATTTCTAATAACCCTCCTCTGTTAATTCCAAGCTTTATACAAGAATTTCCCATGACAAATTTTATTCCAGAAACTATTAAGCAAAGTGTTTACTTTGCTGAAGGTGGGATTGATGAAGGAGAAGCTAACTGCTTCTGAGGGACACTTCACATTTCCCCTTCTGTTGCATTTGTGTTAGAGATACCTATTTTTTTTTTTCATCCGAAAGTGGGATTTTTAGTCATACATAAACCATGTTCCTCTCCAGTGACTAATGCCCTGTGCCTTCGAACTGGAAGTACTGAAATCCCCTGAACAGCAAATGGGTTTGGAAGCCTCCAATCTCAGTAGCGGTTATCCTTCAACAGGCCAGGCATTTTTAAGAGATGAGAGCTTAAAATACCTCAAACCAGTCGTTCTTCTTGAAATTACTTCCCGATTAATATTTCTGTTCTCATTTCCTACCTTTTTTTTTTTTTTTTTGTCAGAGGGAAGAATATCTGAAAAGGATCTAGAAAAACATGTATCCAAGGATACTCTATGGTACATCTGTGGTCCACCTCCGATGATAGAATCCATATCCAAACTCCTGTCTGACATTGGTGTTCCTAGAAACTGTATTTTCTTTGAGAAATGGTGGTAGTGACACCTGCTGAATGAACAGAGAAGATGATACTGGGTTTTTTTTCTAGTGTATTTTGATAAGCTAGAATGTACAGAAATGGACTATGAATTATTTGGAAGATTCTATTTCACACAGGAAGATGTCCTCAATCATGACAATGTTCCTTTAATGTAACCATAATATAACGGTAATGCTGCTGCTTTGGGGGAAAAAAATGATTTTATATTAAAGACATCAACTCTTCTGTTTTTTTGATTGGCTGCTTAACTTCTTGCAGGTAGCAGCATATTTTCACTTTATGCACTTGTTTGTTAGTCAGCTTCTTGAAAGCCGTGCAGTGCCTGATTCAGCAGTTGCAGAGAATTAGTTGTGCAGAAAGGCCAGCTCAGTTTATAAGAAATAATAATTCAGACCACAACTTCTGACTCTGCTCCAAGCTGTTGTGCTAATGACAACACACTGCCTTCCCCAGGCCTGTATCCTTCATTTATATTTTATAGAAGTCAAGTTGCTGTGACTTCCCTCTTGCTGTGTCTTCTTAAAAGAAAAACCCCTGCCTTTTATGTGGTTTATTTAAGTAAGGCAACTGTGGTGACAGTAGAAAACATGTTTTCATAATCAGACTCAGACCTGAGCTAGGAGTGTTGAGTGTTAGCCCCTGATGGAGCTGGATGGGAGTTACTCACAGGAACCTGCCTCTCTTGCTGGTGCTGTGAGTGCCCATCCAGCTTGAGCTTGTACAGGTTGCATCCTCTAAAGCAGCTGAGACAGGGCACCTCCATAATCCTGCTGCAGCACTGAGTTTTAGCAGTCTCCAGGACATACCTGTTCAGTTTGGAAAAGAGTTTCTGAAGAGTTTGCACTTTCAGGGTAGGTGTGTACCTCTGGGTGCAGTGACTGACACCAGGTCCCTTCCTGAGTAAAGCTTCTTCCCCCGACTTGTAGAAAAACTCATCCTAGCAATGATGAGACTAACAAAAAGCCATAATAAGTTTCTTAAATACCGCTGTACACAGTTCAAGTCCTTAAGTGATGGAGATTCCCACTGTACATTTGAAGACCTCAATAAGGAACATTTAAATTATTAAAAGCTTAAATTATTATTGAATTATTAAAAACACTAAAGATGTAAGGCCTTCTGTTTGTTAGTGCCTCCTTTTCTCGAGGTACATGTTTCAGACGACAGTCAACTAGGTAACGCAGCAAGTTTCTTGCTCTCAGCATCCCTCTGCTTTGCCTTCAGTAGAGGTTGCAAAGACACCGATCCCATCACCTGATTTCCAGGCTGCAGCAGTACTGTTGGTGGGCAGCACTTTATATATTTCAAGCATAACTTCCAGTGCCTGGCTAAAACAGCCTGCAGCCTAGCTCTAGTCCTCCCAGAGAGTCATTTCAGCTCTGGATGCTGGGTTTAGCCTTGAGCCTTAACCTCTTTTTATCTGAGTCCCTGATAGGTTTTAAAGTTTATACCTTCTACCACATCCACATTCACCTCAAGCCTCAGCGATAGCCTTGCTGGGAAACTCCAGCCCCTTTTTTGTCTGCAGCACAGGAATACAGCTGCAGTTGTTGCAGAAGCTGAGTGAACAATTGAAATGTCCTAGTGCTTCCTGGGAGTCAAAGAGGGTGCCATGATGAGAGAGTGCCTGTGAGTTTTCACCTTCTGATGCCTGCAGCCTCATCCACTGAGGTTTTTTTTTCTGTAGTGTGCAGCACTACGGGCAGCCAAAATGAGCTGTGGCTGCAGCCCCAGGGGGGATGTCTCATCACATTCCCTCCTGCACAAATGAGAGGAAGATTCTTTCCAAGTCCCCCTGTTTCAGGGGATGGTCCCTTGTTTGTTCACTCTGGAATGTAAATAGGACAGCGTACTTGTCACAGAAAATAAAAACCACGGTGGTTTGTGTTGTCGGAGATGGCAATTGACATGTCAGAGCTTGATGCTTGGAGGAAGCAGGCTGGGTGTTTTTCTAGAAACATGCACTAATAGCTACTGGAAAGTCCTGGTGCCCTACAATAAAAATCATGCATGAGGCTCCTGCATGTTTATCAGTGTAATGACAAAGAGATTCCAAGAAGCCTTTAAATGCTGTTTTTCGTATGACTTTTAAATCATTACATGCATAATGAACTGGTTTACCCTTTTTTTTGCCCTTAATGCACAGACTTTCATCAGCCCAAACGACATCTCTTTTACAAACCACTCCTCAGCCTTGCACCAAAATGTCCATTTAACAAAAGGCATTTCAAACCCCCTTGCTTCTGCAGTCCTCCTCTTTTCCCTCTAACCTCTTTCTGTCATCCCCTGTTATACTCAGACCAGCGCTGTGGGGCAAGGACACATCTCGCTCATTGTATGGGCTCACCCGCTTGAGGAGCAGCATTAAACACACACACAGAGCACTGAAAGATGGAGGAAGAAAACAATTCCTTACCTCCCCACCTGAAATAGCAGGAACCTCAGCTCTAAGTTAATTCTTACCTCTCACAGTAATCCTGCCAACAGGCACTGAACTCCTTCTTGCCATCATGCTTGTAATGTGAGTAAATGCCATTTCTGAGCCAGGAAGCCAGGGAAGGTGTTAACATCCCTTTTCCTCCATAGCCTGTTCCTGTTGACACTACTTAAGAATATTTTAGAAGACTCATCTTTAGCCTAGAGTCTAATGGTCTTGTGGCAGAACGTCAGTTTCACCTTAAACTATGTTATTGGATCTGACTCCATCATAATTAAATATCAGGAATTAACATGAGGGTGGTGAGGCTCTGGCACAGGTTGCCCAGAGAAGCTGTGGCTGCCCTCATCCCTGGCAGTGTTCAAGGCCAGGTTGGACTTGAGAGGCTTAGAGCAACCTGGTCTAGTGAAAGGTGTCCCAGCCAATGGCAGGGGTTTGGAACTGGATGAGTTTTAAGGTCCCTTCCAAACCATCCTGTGATTCTGTAATTGAAGAGGGGGAAAGGAAAAAAAAAAGAAAGAAAATTCTCCTATACATGAAGATATCTCTACAAGTAATGAAATGAATATGGTATTAGCCCACACTGGCGGGAACAGAGAGCAGTCCCTGCTCTTCAGCAGCTACTGAGGTGGAGAAACATCTTCATCACATCACTGAACCATAACGTGCCATATTAGAAACTGCTTTTTCCTCTTACGTTTGTGCCGTCAGCTCAGGAGCAGCTCCACAGAAAAAGCAGACTGATGCTTGCTTTTTTTTTTCCAATAAAATGCGTCATGCTCATGTCTCCATCTACACATTTAAACTTGGTGAGGTAGATCATAGTTACCTCGTGTTACAGCCTTATTAGACCGAATCTTTCTCTCCTTCCCGTGACACACACTTTACCAGTTCACTGCGTGCTCATTTGGTACAGTGAATATGAAGTATTCCTATAGGATTTGCATTCATTAACTGGAAGCGGAGTGGCTATTCAGTCATCATTACCTCATTTTAGGAGCTTTTAGAGTGAACAACAGAAAGCAATTAAATGGAAAAGCCTTTCTCCCTGCTTCGGTGTCCAGGTAAGGTCCTGATTAGAGTCAGCTGCAGCACGTGGCATCACAGGCACCTATCAGCCAGCAGAGGCTTGGCAAGGATCGCCTTTTACAGCCAGTGGCACAGCTCCACTGACAGGCTGGGAGAGACACAAGTTGCATCTACAGCTCTGAATTCATAGCTGCGCTGGTGCTGTTCGCCAGCGTTCCTCCTGCTTTTGAGAAGCATTTATCAGCAAGAAATTAGTATCTGCTCTTCCTATACCCCTTCAGTTTGGGAGGATGAAATGCCTCATGAATAGCTGATGGTGCTTTATTTCTGCCCCATAATTGGCTCCCTGAGGTAAAAGTAAGAGTGAAAAAGACGGGTCTCCTAATGCAGAGCCCTTCCTCTGCTCACCTCAGAAACTGAAGCTGAAGGAGGAGCCAAATTAGCAAAAAATACATTGTTTAATGCTTCATTTCCATGCATATGTTAAAACTCCTTTGAGCTATTTTCAATTATGCTGTTTTCAAGTGTACAGATCCAATAATGAAAATATGCAAGATGAAGTGCCAGTCAAATTGTTTGTGCATTTAATGCCTCCTAAACTCTACAGACACTGTTTTTGTGATGATGCTTCAATGTTTTGGACTTCTCCCCACCACAGTTTTGCCCCCCTGCCCCCCTGCTGTTTCAATGCAAACCTCCTTTTCCATCCTTCATTCAACTCAGCAACTCCTCTTTCTTCACTCACCCACCAGCATTTCTTCATTGTCCAAGCTGGATTTTCTCTGCTGAACTCATCCCATTTCACCACTGTCCAGATAAACACTTGCTCTGAACACTGGCATGCGCAATTCCTCCTCCTTCAAAGACAGACCTACACACCTGAATTTTGTTGGTCTAACAAATGAGGACACATTCAGGTTAAAATACACCAGCATGACACTTGTGTGAGTTGCTGTGCTTCTCTGTCACCAGCCGGCGTAACCATTGGTAACACAGGGTAACACAACCCATCCATTCCATCCCCAGGCCTGCCAGCAATACTCACTGGAGCCTCCTTCCCTTCAAGAGAGGCACGGTAAGGTTAGTTTGCATCCTTACTGGGAGATTCAGCCTAGTTTTGTGGGAAAAAATAGGCTAGGCTTAAAATGGTGGCTCTCTGTAGGAAAAGAAAGGGCCTGGCTTCTCTCTCCACCTTCTGCTGGGGTGCCAAAGCCCACTGGAGCCAGTGGCTCAGTGTAACTGTGGCTTCTCTGAGCAAGAAGTCAGCATGGAGCCCTGACGCCCACCACAAGTTGAAGGTTAAGGCTGTACCACTGTGGCCACACACAGCCTCACCACTGTTGGTGTATTTCCCCGCATTGGTCAGGTTTCCAGACACAGGAGTTGGGCCATGGGCCAGCCCTTCTCCATTCTTACTGTAGATAAGGGCATGACTGCTTGCCTTCACTTCCTCCACCACTCTGGTGGTCTTGCTTTTTCAAGCCCCCAGTGGCAAAGGCAGCTGAGATAAGATGCCCAGAGCAGCCACAGAGCCATGATTCAGAAGTCAGAACTGATTATGTGACTATAAAACCAAAACTATTTGCCCTTTTTAAACTGAAACCCCATGAAAGTTCACATCTCCCCAACCTTAAGCCACTCCGGCATTTATGGGAACAAAAGTTTAAACTGAGCTTTCACTTAAACAAGTGCAACTTTCCTAGAGACCCTGACATGCTCTGTCAGACAGAAAACCAAGTAGTCAGTTCTTTAGCGCTAGTAACTACTGCTATTTGGTAATAAGGAGCTTCCCTTCACCACCACTTAAACATGCCCTGTTCGTCTTGGGGACAAATTATTGGCAGTTGTGAAAGTACCACAAGTAAGAAATCTCCTCATGACCTTTATTTCTCTTCAGTTTTGTACGCAGTTGGGATCCAGTCACACAAGGTCAAACTGCAACCCAGGAAACACTTTCTATTCCAAATACTTTGGAGAGTTTGCTCTACTGCAACACTTTCTACCAGTAAAATGTTCATTAAATATAGCGAATTTTAAAACAATAGTAATACAAAGCAAGTCCTTGAAATAGAAACCACCAGTAAAAAGATCTTACACTAATAAAATCTGCAAACAAGTACTTAAAACTGTACAGAGCAGAGACCTTGTGTCTAAGTAGAACAACTGAAACAACCGATTTTTGAGGCTACTGGAACTCCAGTCTAATCTCAAGGAGCAGAATGAAAGAATTGAAAAATACCACTAGAAACTGAAGTTACTTTCAGTCCCGTGGTTAAACCACTGAATTCAAAATAGAAAAACTCTTTCAGCAATGAACCCCAACCACCACCCACCACCGTGCTTTGCGTATGTGAAAGCCAGTGGTTTCAACTTGAGTGCTACTGGCCCGATCAGATGAATATTCAAAGTGGTGTGTTTTTTCCCTTCTCTGCAATGTTCTGCCAACTGTACCATTTTGAGGTGTGGAAGATGCTTTTGAGCCACTCGAGGTATGCACCTGATACAGAACACAGTTCTTTGTACATACAGCATTTTGATTTGCAAACTGAGGGAAATTACCAGGCACAAATCAGCCAAGGGAAAAACCAGCAAAATGCTTACTGAGCTCCTGCTTTAGAAACAACAAAACCAGGGGAATTCAGAATGTATTTCTCACTTTATTACCAAATTACTTGACCACTTCTAAACTGGGATGTAGACAAATAAGAAAAGAGAAACCACTACTTCCTACATTTTTAGGAATATTGAAGTACTTGGAGAACATTGGCACAGAAACTATATTACACATGTACATTCACTTGTAAATATTTTAATGTAGCTCCAAACATAAAAATGTTGGTAATTTTACAGAATTTTGGTAGGTATCAGTCCAAAAATATGGTTACTTGTATAAAACCCCCTTTATTAAGGTATGTGATAAGGTCATTTAGTGACATTTGTTGGACACTGACCCATGTGTATAATTTCAGTTCCCATAACAGTGAGGATGTGGTTCATGACCACCTGGAAGGGGCAGAAGGTAACATCTCATTCCAATTTTAGCAATGATAGCTACTGAAAACAGCACATTTTACCTGCTTTTTTGTTTCCTGTTTTTCTATCTTCTGAAGCCCCCATGCTATTGATGAACTGGCAAAGAAAACAGAAATGTGAGCAGATAGCAAACTGCGTTTTATATTGGAATTGTCTGCCTCACACAAAGGTATCCTGGGGTTTGTTTACCCAGAGTGCCTAAAATAGGTACACAATTTGCTCATTGCTTAAAGATCTGCAGGAGTTAATAAAACTCAGACGAGTAAAACTCATCAGTAAGTATGCTATTTGAGATAAATATAGATAACAGCCATCTTATCTATGCTTTCCCATTTCAGCCTGTTTAAGTCGAAATACCATTTCCATGACACTACAAGCTTAATGACAAAATAACATATGGCACAATAACTTCTCCAGCAAAGATACATGGACAAGAAAGTATTACAGAGTAAGATCTGAGTGGAACGTTTGCCCTGATCTAGATGCAAACCGATTTTGCTAAGGTCACTCACAGAAAAAGGCAAGTATGTTTTCTGACCTTGCTTTTTAATTTCAAGTGTCACTCTAGGAGATGGTGTAGGGCATTTCCCACTCTGTACAGCAGATGGAATCTTGCAATTAATTTCTGTGGGTTAGAAAGCCCAGGCCCTAGAGTTACTTAAAACATCAAGATATTGGTGTGCTAAAGAGCAAAGGAAGTACAATGCCAAAGAAATGCTGAATTGAGCAATGGCGTGAGCAATAGTGATAAGCAAAATCTGTTCTTTTCTCTTGGCAAAGTATCAGCAACTCACAGGATTCTCCAAGTGCGGGTCTTATTCACAGGAGCTGTACACGTCCCCGCCGCTGCAGACATCTGACACTGGAGCACAGTGTCCCTGCTCTGTGACCTGCTCCACACTGCAGCCACATGTGCTCTGGCTGAGGCAGACCTGGGCATCACTGTCACCAGTATCACAACCGGCAGGACATGTTTCTTCTGACACCCCGCTGTGATGGGTACCTCTGTTGTTGGTCCCAGCTACTGCATCACCCAAGTCTATGACATCATCCAGCTGCTCTTCCTGATCAGGCTTGTCTGCTGTTGAGATTTGTGCTTCTAAGTTTCTTGTGTTCTCCGTGACTTCAAACTCCTGCCTCTCTGCTGCTTTTTGCTTCTCCCTAGTACTTAGTTTAGCCTTTGTGGAATTCTTCATTTGTTTGTTGTGCACATCTTCTTTGGAGAACCTCCAGTGAAACTACAGGTAAGAGACACAAATGTTAAGAGACCATTAGAGAGACTCTGACATGGACATTTACTTTCCTGAGTAGAAGAGCTTTCATTATTTAGTTTTAACTCAAAGACTAGTTTGACCAAAAATAAAGTTTGGTCAAAAAAAGACTGCAAGACTAAATTGGTCAGCTTAAGATCATTTGTGCCTACATGGATATATCTATTACACAGAGAAATGAGACTGTGACGCATTCTGCTTCTGCTCTTTCACAGGCCTAGTGCGTACCACTCCACATGCTATGTCACCACTGAGGCCTACAGAGGAATGATGTTACTCCAACGTTCTTCACCAGGTTAGCAGCAGAACTAACACCATACCCAAGACTATACCCAAACACTAAAATATTCTGCATCACTTGTAGGAAATTTTTTGCATAAGAAATCATGAGGCTGCCTCTTGTACCACTTGCCACAAGACTTATCACAGCTGCCCCTTCAGAAGAACCATTTTAACTATTAAAAAAGGGAACTAGCAGTACCTTGAAATACTGACTTGACAGGTATAACATACACAAAGGCTAACATGCCACTAATAGATCTGCTTCATTTGTCAACAAATAAATGGTCCTTCCAAAGGAAAGCCAGACCATGTTCTAGCCACCTCTGTGCCAGCCTGCATAAGTTTGCTAAGTAAAGTACATGTGAATGTGCACAACCATTGTATCAGCAGTGTCCAAACTGATGGGAACTCGGGGCTGGGTTAGGAGGCAATGTTTGGGTGGCATAAATACTCTCATCAAGACATTCAGCAAATTTGGCTGCGGTCCAAAAGCTGTTTCCTCCAGTGTAGCCATGTCCATGCTGAAGTCGGTCCAAGGAAGAACTCATGTTCGTAAATTTTTGATCTAGCTATTTATTCCTTAATCAAAAAGCCATTCAAAACCTATTAAGTTTATTAGATTATGAAGCTGGAGCAATGCTCTTTCCTTCTGCTAGCCAGAGCTTAATGTAAAAAGAAAAGGGAAAAAAAGTAGAAACTTGCTTTCAGCAAATTCTTCTTGGTTTTACTTAGAGGGAGCAATCTTTCAATTAAATATCATCACAACTTAGAGAAAGAGGAAAAATAGTATCTCAGTTCTAAAGCTCAACTGTTTCAAATTCAGAGACACCACAGTGTTTTCCTCTTTGACTTGCAGAAGTGCTGGGCACCCACAACTCCCCTTTAACTCAAAGCTCTCTTCAGTGGAAGGTAAGGTCAGGGCCCTAAATGTGATAAAGATCAAACTGTAGGAGATTGTGTGCATGTGCAAATGTATGCATACTTAGATATTTATATTGTATTTCACAAATGTGCAAACATAAGCATCACTTTTGTACAAAGTTGTCCTGGGTTTACCAGTAGCCATTTTGCTCCTTCTTAGTAACTGGTGCAGCGCTGTGTTTTGACTTCCAGCCTGGGCAGAGAGCTGATAACACCAATTGTTTTTAATTGTTGCTAAGTAATGTTTATTCCGGCCAAGGACTTTGTGAGTCTCATGCTCTGCCGGGGACGAGGGGAGGCCGGGAGGAAGCAGAGACAGGACACCTGACCCAAACCAGCCAAAGAGGTATTCCATACCACAGCACGTCATGCCCAGGGAGGTAACTGGGAGTAACCCAGAAGGGCTAGGACAGCAGGGTTGGATGAGGTATCGGTCGGTGCTCGGCTGGGGGGAGTGGGGCGAGTTATTGGTCGGCTGGTGTTGAGCTGTTGTATTCTTTCCTCTTGTTATTTCCTTTATCATTATTATTATTGGTGGTAGCAGTAGCCATTTGTGTTATACCTTAGTTACTAAACTGTTCTTATCTCAACCCGTGGGAGTTGCATTCTTTTTGATTCCCCTCTCCGTCCCTCCAGGAGTAGAGGGAGGGAAAGAAGGGGGGGAGTGAGTGGACAAGCTGTGTGGATCAGTTTAAACCACGACAAAAGTGAATGAACACGATTATCTCATTATTGACTGGATATTGCTGTTACAAGTACTTATGTCTTACTGAATAGAAAAATAAGTTGTACCACTCCTTGCATGTTTCCTTTTCTGTTCCTCTGGCTAAACTGAACAGCAGGTGGTTGGTGTGCATAGAAAGGATGGGTCAGTTTCCAAGACTGCAATGTCCTTTTAATTTTATCAGACAATTTCCCCCTCTGAGGGGTTATCTGTAAACATTTCAGACATGCCATGTCACAAGTTAAAAAAAACCTCAAGAGTCTGACACTGTATGTGCAAAATATTCAGCAACTTAACCAAATGCTAGGTTTGGCATCTTTGATGTGACTGGCAACAACCATGTACAGATGTAGAACCAGTCTTACATTTCTTTATATAACTATAATCCACATATCCCAGTTTTCCTTGACCTTCAATATGAAAATGTGCTGTAGTGATTCTGCCTTCAAATATGTCTGTATATTTAATACTGCCAAAGAGTAAATCCTTTGTTTTGTCAACCAGACATTGTTAAATAAGTTTTTATAGCCCCGAATGAAAAAAATTAAACAAAGCTTTGAGTCATCTGGATGGTATGTATTTGTTATTGTAACACAAAAAATCAGTGTCAGACCGATTTCTCTATTTGAAGACGTACAATCACTATAGGCTCCCACCCCTTCCATTAAAACCACACTGTGTGTGGTTTGACCAAATACAGGCATTCCAACCCTCATACCAAGACCCCTTTAATCACATGAAAACAAAGAGAAAACCAAGTAAGATGGACTTTGTAACATGTTCACAGAATACTCCGGGCTCCAGCTCTGCTAATGAGAGAGGGTAAATCCTAAATCATGGTGTCACACTCCCAGTAGTTCTCCCCTACTTCAGCCAGTTCAAACACCCTCCTGATCTCCACTGTCTTTAAAAAATCACTTTCAAAGAACCAGGCTCCAAAGCAGTGAGGGCTTTATAGATGAAATCTGTCATTATCTGAAATGCTGGATTAAATGCTCTTATTGCTCAGCTCTGCTTAGCATTCCCCATCAGCTTCTGCAGGCCTCGAGCTCATTTCTCTTCCCAGTGACACTGGACTAGCCATTACTTGCCAAAGCACGTAGAACTAGGGCAACAATAAGGCTGTATCCATTACCAACCTTTTCATCACGTGGTTCCAGAGGTCTCTTCCATACTTCACCTGACTTTCCTGACCCTCTGCATACTGAAAGGGCAAGGAAAACTCAAGCACTGTAGGAAGGTCAGCACTTCCCATTTCCAGTCCTTCTACCTCCCTCTCATCGGTGATAGTATGAGAGGTTTGGGCAAGGGTTCATAGAATCATAGAATAGAATAAGGTGGAAAGGACCTTAAGATCATCTAATTCCAACCCCCCTGTCATGGGCAGGGTCACCTCACACTAAACCATCCCACCCAAGGCTCTGTCCAACCTGGCCTTGAACACTGCCAGGGATGGAGCACTCAAAACTTCCCTGAGCAACCCATTCCAGTGCATCACCACCCTTACAGTAAAGAGCTTCTTCCTTACTTCCAATCTAAACTTCCCGTTTAAGTTTTAACCTATTACCCCTTGTCCTGTCAGTACCGTCCCTAATGAATAGCCCCTCCCCAGCATTCCTATAGCCCTCCTTCAGATACTGGAAGGCTGCTATGAGGTCTCCACGCAGCCTTCTCTTCTCCAGGCTGAACAGCCCCAACTTTCTCAGCCTGTCTTCATATGGGAAGTGCTCCAGTCCCCTGATCATCCTCGCTGCCCTCATCTGGACTTGTTCCAACAGTTCCATGTCCTTTTTATGTTGAAGACACCAGAACTGCACACAATACTCCAAGTGAGGTCTCACAAGAGCAGAGCAGAGGGGCAGGATCACCTCCTTTGACCTGCTGGTCACGCTCCTTTTGATGCAGCCCAGGATACGGTTGGCTTTCTGGGCTGCAAGTGCACGCTGACAACTCACGTTCATTTTCTCATCGACCAGCACCCCCAAGTCCTTCTCTGCAGGGCTGCTCTGAATCTCTTCTCTGCCCAACCTGTAGCTGTGTCTGGGATTGCTCCAACCCAGGTGTAGGACCTTGCACTTGTCATGGTTGAACTTCATAAGGTTGGCATCGGCCCACCTCACAAGCGTGTCAAGGTCCCTCTGGATGGCATTCCTTCCCTCCAGTGTATCAACCGAACCACACAGCTTGGTGTCATTAGCAAAGTTGCTGATGCGCACTCAATCCCACTGTCCATGTCACTGACAAGGATGTTGAACAAGACCGGTCCCAACACTGATCCCTGAGGGACACCACTCGTTACTGGTCTCCAGCTGGATGTTGAGCCATTGACCACTGCTCCTTGCGTGCGGCCATCCAGCCAGTTCTTTATCCACCGAGCAGTCCATCTATCAAATTGATATCTCTCCAATGTAGAGAAAAGGATGTTGTGTGGGACAGTGTCGAACACTTTGCACAAGTCCAGGTAGATGACATCAACTGCTCTACCCCTGTCCATCAGTTCCATAGCCCCATCACAGAAGGCCACCAAATTGGCCAGGCAGGATTTCCCCTTAGTGAAGCCATGCTGGCTGTCACCAAGCACGTTGTTGTTTTTCATGTGCCTTAGCATGCCTTCCAGGAGAATGTGCTCCAAGATTTTGCCAGGCACAGAGATGAGACTGACTGGTCTGTAATTCCCTGGGTCTTCCATTTTCCCCTTCTTGAAAATGGGGGTTATATTTCCCTTTTCCCAGTCGTCGGGAACGTCACCTGACTGCCATGATTTTTCAAATATGATGGCCAGTGGCTTAGCAACTTCATTTGCCAGCTCCTTCAGGACCACAGATGGATTTCATCAGGTCCCATGGACTTGTGCACGTTCAGGTTCTTAAGATGGTCTCGAACCAGATCCTCTCCTACAGCGGGCCCAAGGTCTTCATTCTCACAGTCCCTGCGTCTGCCTTCCAGGACTTGGGTGGTGTGGTCAGAGCATTTGCCAGTGAAGACTGAGGCAAAGAAGTCATTAGGAACCTCAGCCTTCTCCAAATTCAGGGTAGCCAGTTCTCCCAACAGCTTCCAGATGGGGCTTACATTGTCCCTAGTCTGTCTTTTATTTGCAATGTACCTACAGAATCCCTTGCTGTTATCTTTCACATCCCTAGCCAACTTTAATTCTAACTGGGCCTTAGCTTTCCTAACCTGGTCCCTAGTTTCCTGGACAACATCCCTGTATTTTTCCCAGGCCGCCTGTCCTTGCTTCCACCTTTCATAAGCATCTTTTTTCCTTTGAAGTTTTCTCGGCAGCTCCTTATCCATCCAAGGAGGTCTCCTGGCCCTCCTGCTGCGCTTCCTTCTAGTCACAACGCAGCACTCCTGAGCCTGTAGCAAGTGATCCTTGAATATCAACCAAGAGTCTTGGGCCCCTCTGCCCTCTAGGGCCATATCCCGTGGAACCTTACTAGAGTTCCTGTAGAGGCCAAGGTCTGCTCTCTTGAAGTCCAGGGCAGAGTTCCCACAGATACACATTAAAAGTTGAAATGGGAATACATGTGTGTATCCACATAAATACACCGTTAGCTGTCAGCTATGTTTTCAGATAATTTAGCTGGATTCAGGCTTTTTTTCTTTTCAGTTCAAGTAGAATTCATTAACATTCACACAACACATGGAAACACCAGCCAAGATCAGGCCTCCATTGTTCTGGGCTCTACCAAAACACATAGCAAGAAAGAAAGAGCAGTTTAAACAGAAAAGACAGGCAGTGGGTGAAAGAAAATAGTATTGGCTTCACCTTGCAGGCAGTGAACATGGGTAGAGAATTTTTGGTCACATGGAAGTTTATGGCCAGTTTATGTGAAGAGAAATCTACGTCTCTTTTGCTGCCATGAGTTCAGCACAGACTGAAATATAAGAGCTTGCACAGCAGTTGAGCATTTTTTGTTTCTTTCATATGAACAGTTTGATTCCTTATGTCTTGCTACTGTATCAGAGAAATGCTGAACAGGCCATTTTTACTTCCGTAGGAAATAAATTACAATATTAAAGTACCATCAAGTAAAAGACAAAGAAACCAGAAACTGCAGGTTGTTTACCTTAGATTCTTTCTTCTTTGCTTTCTGGGGCAAGGAAGGTCTCTGAAGAAATACAATTTGCTTTGTAGATAAATTTCCCTCCCTGAAAAGAAACAAATGCACACTCCTGAGAATGAATTAAATTTACATCCAGCATCGTTCAAAGTGAAAATCTATCTCAGTCATTTATTTCTGCAGGTCAAAGAAGAATAAAATGAAGAATGACCTAAACACTGCCTGTCCCCCGTGTCTTTGAGCAGCCTAGTATTTTGGGGCAAAAAAAAGAGCAACTGTTCAGCCTGATACAGCCTGTCAGCCTGTGACATACTTTGGCTGAATGTTTTAGCATTAGTGTGTAAGCACAGAATAAACTGGAATGAAAAGCAAGAAACCCAAGTGCTCCAGTGCCAGTGTCTCAGGGACACTGGAGTGCTCCCTCCTTCGCAGGGCACTAATCTGGAATGGGGCTGGGTGCTCCCTAGAGGTCTGCAGCATGGCAGGAGTCACAACCAAATGCCACCAGCGGTTAGACTGGGTGGGGACCCTTCTGCACTGCCAACCTGACCTCTGTTATAAATGAGATTCAGAAAACCAGAAGAGAAAGAAAACCAGATATACCCTTAAGAGACAGGGCTTCCGAACCATAATTGTGATTTTCTTTTCATTCCTATATTTAAATATATATGAAAAACTTAACTACTGTTTTTCCCCCAGCACAGATGGCCTTTACTTTTTAGGGGTTTATGTGTAGGAGTTGTCTCCATCTAGATCTCCTCAAGTGCTGGGAATATTTTTACTCTTTTAAGATTAGAAAAATCATAACTCATTATATTGGTGTATATATATAAATATATTCCTGACCAGTGAAAGCTCAGAAAGCGCCATCTTCATGATTAACAACTGGGATAATTGTTTTTCACCACAGTTATGAGGAGTATTTTTAAATTACTTGCATTTATATTTAAAACCCCAGAATATTAATAATAGCGAAGTAGACAGCACAATGATTATGTATGCAAACAAGGCTACTATAGTAATGAAACACCAATCTCACATGGCCCTGCTCAGCTAGACCGTGTGTATCAGCAGCATTAGACAGACATCGATCACAAGTGAAATTACTTTTCTTCAGGTAGGCAACATCTCACTCCAAATGTTACCACACGTTTTGTCTTTGCTCTAAGAGGAGTTACTGGGAGATCCAGAGCACAAATTTTACAGTCAAGGAGTTTACAGAGAAACAATACCCAGAAAACTTGCGCAGAAACCACACTACCAGATTGAAGTGTTCTGACCACCCTGGACACATGTTTCCTGCCACATGTGTCTTGTGAGGCTCAGAAAGCCCATAGAAGAGCTACAGCAGAGTCTGCACAGGCAGTTACCGTGCACACGCAGGGGAAGCCACACTGACTGCCCAAACTGCAGTGCTCCAACAGCAACTGCCCTGGCTGAAAGGCAGTGCTCACCCCTCCCTACCTGTTTGTCTTCACAATAGGAGTAGGAAGCACACATGTCAGCTGCCAGCCATACATGGCAAGTGAATTCAGCAGTGGAACATAATCTGTCTGCACTTCAACTCCCTAGGAAAGAAAAATCAAGTTAGCATCATCACTTGGAGTGTGACATTCAGTTTGACGTGAAAAAAAAAAAAAAAAAACCCTTAAGAAAAAACATGCGTGTGTTTTCTGGGAGGGAGAAAGGGTTTCGATAGTGAAGTGGGTCACTTTGTATGTTCAGCTTGGCAGGAAGGAAAACTATCAAAACCATGAGACATGGGACCATTCGTCCATACATCCCAACTGTTATATGAGTTTGTTTGAAACAGTAAACATCTGTGATCTTGTTTTCACACTGCCTGAGTCATCCATCTAGCTTCAGATGACTCCAGATCTGAACAGGACAAATTCCTTGTATGTTATCAATTATCTCCTCCTAGGCAAAAAGACATTCAAGTAATTAAAAAAAAGACAACACTGCTTTACTCAGATTCTGTTCTTGTCTAGGCTACAGTAAATCCTAAAGATCTGTACAGAAATCAGTCAGGTTACTCTACCATGATGGATCAAAAGCAAAATAGCCAGCAACAACAAAAATAAAACCTAAGTACAGGTCTATTGCTTTTATCACCCACAAAGACGCTTTGCTTCCTTGTTATTTTGAATCAGGAATCCGTGGGCGAGACCAAAAGCATTGCCTTTTAGTACAAAGTCTGGCTCCAGCCACAATCAACCCAGCCGAGCCTTGCTAATGCTCCTTCTGCTGAATGGCAGGCCCTGTAATTCGCACAGAGAGAAGCACTGGTGCTTTCAACAAAGATTGCTCCAGTGAGATGTCTACTTGACGTCCAGTAATTTAACAAATAGATGCTAGAGCACGTTTACTAGTTTTTAATTTTAATAAACACAATTCAGGGAGATGGTAATTACCAGTCTCTACAAATACAACTATATTCTATTGGAATAACAATTACATTTGCCAAAAAGCTCAGGCACTTCACACTGTTTCATGTACATGCAAGGAGTTTTAACTGCCAATTCTCGACACCGGGTAAGGCACAATAGTTCTGAAGCTCAAAAAAATCCATTTATTCCGCAGTAATAAAATAGTCATTTGATCAGAACTAATCCAAATCCTTCTGTAGTTATTTTAAGGTATTTTAGTGAATTCCAATCTCAGCTATTCCTTTCTTCTAACAAATATAATTTAGGTCACTTGGTATCTTTATAACTGAGTGACTGACTATACCTATTAAAAACCTGATCATAACTACAAATGCAAATAGCTGAAGAATCTGTATCACTCCTGCTTATAAAGGCGAACATTTACAAACTCTAACTTCTGTACAGAGGCCTTCAGAGATTGACAGAGATACTGCTGCTGTACAACATCACTATGTACAGACCAGAACTGCTAACTCTAGGAGAGGAAAGAGATGCCCTGCAAGAGGGGAGCAATACCACTCATGTCCTCTGAAGCTATCGGGGTTTACACTACAGCTGTGATCATGGTAGATTTAGCGTCTCCTCAGACTTCCATTTCTCCCCATAAGATACATATTTTTCCCTCTTTCTGGTTTCTAAAATAGAACATCCAAAGGTAATGCAAAAATTCTGACATATCTAGATGCCTTTAAGAGCTAATGTCTCAAGAAAACATATTAACAACATGGTGAGTCATAAGTCTGGTCAACGCCTTCCAAAAACAAAGATGAAAATATGCAATGTAAGCATTAAAAATAAGGTCAGAGCATCCACCATCACAAGCCTGCCATGAAGTGCTTGGAAGAATGCATAAAAGGACCTGACCAAAACATTCCTCCATCAAACAGTGTTTGGAGGAAAAACCACAAAGAGCTCACTCATTTAGGGGGTGGAAGACTAGCAGGTCAGGAAAGACTGGCAGAGCAAACCTTGTTTGTGCCCCAAGCAACATCCTATGTGGCAAAGAGGATTTCTATTTTGAATTCACTGCCTAAGGTTGGTGATTAGCATGGAGAACTTTCTCCTTGCATCAGGATGTGCAACAAACATCACAAATCAGAGGGAGATTAGGGCAATGAGGAAGGACATCAATACCACGCAGAGCTCATTTGGCTGCTGCAGAAGCCGAACTGTTTCAGGGACGCCTATCACTCCTGCCACAGCCCCACTGTCCCTGCAGGCTCTGAGGAGTGAGACAAGACCGGCTTTGGCCCTGTCTGACTTGTCAGGGTTAAGCATCATCTGCAGCAGATGATGTTGTATTTCAAAATCCCAATGGTGCAGAAAGGAAAAGAGCAGGTAAGCACATTCAGAAGTGTGAGGTTTTCAGAAAATAAATCCAAGATCAAATTAAAATCAGGCTTATAGATTTTTCTTTTTTTAAATCTGGAAATGTAAACATTTGGGGAATGAGTGCTGTACAACTGTTACAAAAAAGGTGGCTTGATTTTCCCAACAATCTGCATGCTCAGCTGCTTAGAGGAAAGGAAATGTAATGAAAGCAGAGGTGCACACCTCCTCTGAGCTCCACATGCTCCTTAACAAGCTCTCTCTCACTCTTCAGGACGCTGCGCTGGAGTCAGACACCGCACCTCTTCCCCAGGTCCCTGAGGAATAAACTACTTCTCATAATTGGCTGCATTTGAAGATGATAGACAAGAGAAAGCAGTCACTCCTGAATAAACAGGTGTAATTCATAGGAGCTCCAAGCTCCTTACTTGCAAATACAGATAATTGAAGCTTTCTTTAAGATGACAAGAAATGACTTCTCTCTCCTCCTCCTGAATCATCAGCTGTAATCCTATCCCAAGACTGGAATTTGTGTGCCCGCAGGAGTCACGGTCACACAGGCCTTTAATTGGTATCATATTAAATGCTTTCCAAAGCAAAAATGCTTCTAAACAAAAAATGCACTGGGAGATGGGTAGAGAGGAAAAGAGTCTTGCTGAACTTATATTTAATACAATAATTGAAACTATTCTATCTACTATTATTTGAGACAATGGAAATAAAATGTCAAACATAGAATTCCATAAGATGAAATTGCAATGCTCTTTCTAGGTAGCAAATATTGGATTTGAACACTAGAAGAAGTAGAAAGTGCACTCTACTGAAAAAGAAGTGTTCAAATAATGCATCTCAAACTGGGAGACATTTCATTCAGTGAAAGGGTGGAAAATTTTAATTAACTTGCTTCCACTCTCCTGTGGATGATAAGTAATCTCTGATCACACCTTGAGTGTCAAGAAGCCAGAGCATATTGAGCTAGGTTTTTCCCTTGACTTGCATCAGATGAAAAGAATTCATTTTATTTATAGTTGTATTGTTTGTTTTCAGCAATTTCTCCTTTCACAGTTGCTTCTGCTCATTAGAAAAAAAGAAGAAAAGAATAAAGGAAAAGATTAAAAACTGGTAACAATAATATCTAGGGCAAGCCACACAAACAACTGCATTAACCATTTTTCTTTTCTTTCCCCCCCCTACTGCAGCAGTTTTAACCACAGCAAGATTATAAACAAAACAACTACTAAGCTCTTGCGAGACGGAAGTTCTGTAGAAATCATTCTTCCCCAGGTTGAGTGAATGTGATTTAGTTACAAGGCAGCTGTGGATTTTCACTATTTAATATTTTTTCCAGCATGGATTAAAGAGGGGAAGATTGAAAATCCCATTAAATGAATCTTAATAAAACCTGTATCAGCAAATCCTAACATACTGTGTACTAAGATTTACAGACAGATGGCAAAGAGGATGGGAAGTTAAAAACATGAGTCGCTTTGGAAGTGTAACCTACTGTTGGGGAAAACAGACAGTGCGTTCAAACCCAGCTCTTAGAAATAACAGAGGGGAGAGCCCATGAGGGAGATAACATGCACCCCAGCCAGGGCTGCTCACCAGTCCCCAGCACTGCTGAAGTCAGTGCTTTCTCTCCTAGGGCACTGAAGGGAGGAAGAGAAAGTGGTGAAGGCAGGACTTGCACCTTAGTGGAAAAGAAGGAAAAGAAAATGAGAGAAATGTAGTATATGGGCTGTGCAAGAATGACCTGGTAAAAGCATGCTGCAAATGTTTTATGTTTGCAGTAACACAGCCGACAAGTGGCCTAAATCTGAGCTTTAAATCTGTGAATTATTTGCCTTTTTCCTTTCAGACTTCTACCAAAAGGTAATTTCTGCTAACAATATAACATTATTGATCTATTAAAATTTTCATTGGAAGCAAAAGAGAAGTTTCACAAGTGTTTCAGCAATAAAAGTTGGACTGAGCTCCTCTAGTATTGAGCTGCTCCTAAATTTCCACATGTAATACATGACAGCACCTTGATAGCAGACACTTGCTACCCATCTATTAGCTGTATAGCAGAGGAGTGTGGGATGTAGAAACCACCAGCACCTTCTGGCAGCAGACAGGTCACTGACCAACACAGACTAGCTGCAAATTGGGACCCTGGTGGGAAGTTTATAGAAAAAAAGGGAAAAAATAAGTCCACAGACAGGCTTTTTGCACATTATTCTGGGCATATGTAATGCAGAGTTATTTATGATTAGTTAATATATGTGAATTCATGCACTGTGAAATATTTTTGAGAATATAAAGCTGTAACACTATATGGGGTAGCATCCTGTTAAGACAGCTTTTCTGTGATTCAGATGTATCCAGTCACAATTTCCATATACACACAGGCTGCTGAGCAGCATTCACATCTGTTTCCATGTCTAGGATAAAATGAAAAACGACCAAAAGCCCTCCTGTGCTCACAAAGACCACTTCTCTCAGTTGCTTCTGCAGATGCAAATCTGACTTGCTAGTGTATGTATAAACTCACAAAAAGGTTTGAGTGCTCCTGATACTGCCTGCACCTGTAACACAGGAACACGTCCATAGCAATGCAACTTTGCATCTACAGAAACACAGGATAGGTAGCAAAAGCTTCACAAAGTGAATGTGTTGACATGGAGGGTTCTTCACAAAGGAAGCACAGAAGCATCTTATGAAATGAGTTAAACTTACCATTGCACAGGTAACATACATGTGATAGGTAGGACAACTCCAAATAACTGGCCACAAAGCACAAGAACTAAATGTGATCTATCAATCCATCAGTACATTTTCTTAAATAACTCTGGCACTTTTAGTTTCACAATCCCTGCAACACTTGTGCACACTGTACCTTAACGTGTGTGCTGATGCTACTGTTTCTCCATCAACTGTTTTGGGGAAAAAAAAACAAGACAGAAAAACGCTACCTGAGAACTTGCATGCTCTAGGGTGCCTTAATACACACAGCTTAATCACAGAATCATGGAACCGTTAGGGCTGGAAAGGACCTTAAGATCATCTAGTTCCAACCCCCCTGCCATGGGCAGGGACATCTCGCACTAGACCATGTCGCCCAAGACTCTGTCTAACCTGGCCTTGAACGCTGACAGGGATGGAGCATTTACCACTTCTCTGGGCAACCTGTTCCAGCGCCTCACCACCCTCACAGTAAAGAACTTCTTCCTTTTATCTAACCTGAACTTCATCTCCATACAGCTTCCCCATTATTCCTTTGGTTATAATTTTTTTCTCAAACATCAGCTTTTGCACAAAGGCCATGTGCCTCACTCCATTATAGAGCTAATAATCTCCTTCCATGTAAGAAACGCAGCCGAAGCACAGACCCTCTCTACTGCTATTGCTTCAGGCAGCAGGAGAGAAAACCTTGGCACTGCCCTTCACATATATGCAGGCTGTGTATGTGATTCATAGGGTCTCAGCACCTGCCTCCTGTGCCCCTCAAAATCCTGAGGCTCCTCTCAAACCTGCCTGGTAGCAGCACAGGGTCAAAGAGGTGCCTTAGCAGGACACTACTGCCTGACTAAAGGTGACCTGATGGGGAAAAGGAACATGACTTGTGCCCTTTGTGGTTTTTTATAAAGCATAAAAGAGGACTGGAATGCTTTTTCTCAGCTTGTTTTAAATTTGAAAACTGAGATCTGGTATGCTTACTTATTCCGGAAAGATATTACGTGTGAGCAGAGGACTAATTCTTATCTCTGCTCTTGTCAGAAACCTAAGCAAACCATGACAGATAGGATGTGATTTTTTTTATTCATACAGTTATAAATCCTGTACTTCTCTGCCTGTTTACTTCAAATGCCTTTTATTCACTTCGAAGAAGCATTCACCTTGCTAGATGTTCAATACCACCACTGCCACAAGAAAGCATCAGGGAAGCTTCAAGTTCATATTGCTAGATTTTATTACAAAATTTATCAACAAAACCAAAGAAAGATTAGCCTGTGGATTTTAATCCTGTCTAGAGCATATATCTACTAAGTTCAGTAGACAAAAACATATGTATCTATGCTGCTTTCATTTCTTACATAAAAAGCATGAAACAAGAATTACGAAAACCTTTTGAAGAGAACAGGCTCCTGAAGGGTTTTGTTCAGCTTTTCTTAAAAAGCAACAAGGGGCATAATGATGAAATGCTCTGCTCAGGCAACCTAGATGTTCTCTGGGTAGTAAAGAGGGTTACACACACAACTGCTTTTCATGCCCATCACCATCAGTTCCTTTGCTGACCTGGTCATGCCTTTCTCCCATGGCCAGAAACTGCAGAACATAGCTTAGCTGCCATATGACCTAAATCAGATTTACAGACAAATCAAATCCTCATTTCCAGAGAATTTGTTCCAAGGCTTACATTAAGGCAACTTGCAGCCTAGGCTCAGCAGAGATATTTTTTAAGTCTTTGATACATCCCACTTTAAAAGGTTTACTATGTCTACAGGAGACGCTGACCCCATTCAGTTCTGCCAGGGCAATGGCAACACCGTGATGTATTTGAGATTTTAATTCATGTTAGCACACTAAAGATATGGTATAGCAGAAAATAAAAAAGTGATGAATCACCAGCTGAAAATTTTCAATGAGAAAATACCTGGAAGTTAAGGCCAATATTTTCAAAATTAACAAGGATTCAGATATCTAAAATAAATGTTATAGCACTCAATTTGAAAGACAGTATTAGCTCTTTTGTCTTGGGCAATGGGGAAGGAAAGGTGACAGATTAGAGTTGGGAAGAGGGAAATCATGCAGGCTCTGATTAATCAGAACTGTCTACCCACATTTGCCTATGCTAGCAGAATTAAAACCATCAAACAAGTTTTAGGGCTAGATCTCAGAGGCTGAGGTGGAAATAATATACCCTGACATTTTGAGAGTTGAAGTGATAAATGATGAGAGCAGCATTTTGTCATTATAAGTCCTGTGGTCATTTGCAGAGGATGCCGCAGCTCTACTTAGAGAAGAAAGAGTTAAATTACTCAGAGCTATTACATCCTGTCTGCAGCTTGGCGGGACCACATACTGTGACAGCTGCGAGCTTTACATCCTCTACAAACTGACATTTTACACACATACCGAGTGCATCACACTGTTCAGCTTGTTTTCTCTATTAGCCGTAGCAATTAAAAAGGCAGCACTTTCTCTGCCAAGAGGTGTGCCAACCCCTCTCTTTTGCCTTTATGGTTAAACAGCAAAACTTTACCTTTTCATTCAGATGGGTTCTTGGTTTATTACTACAGGCATATATCCTACATGTCTTCCTTTTTCAAGCAACCTTCTTTTGTTGTGGCACAACCAATTTATGTTCGATTCAGACCACATCTGAACAAGTCCATAGCTCACCCAGATAATCAAATCTGATACAAATTTAAAATAAGGATCCATTATACACATTTATGTCATGCTGCCCATCAGGGCTTCTTCCACGGCCTTGATACAAACAAAAATGACAAAGGAAAAAAGATTAATCTGGATCAGAGGTGAACCTATAAAAAAAAAATGCGAATGCCTACATAAATGAGTCATTCCACTGCTCCATAACTATCTCTGTGTAATTATACTTTGAAGTGCTCAGAAATAAAGCCTTTATGGCTTTTGAACATCTACTACTATCAGTCACTACTGAACTCCATCCCTCACTCTCTACATCTCCCATTTTATAGTCCTTTCCTCTACCACTACATTATTCCACATTTATGATAAATAAAGGTGAATTCCAACTGGGTTTAACAGAGAGTTGACTTGATCTTCTGGGTACGACACTGGGCAAGTCCCTAAAGATCCCCTGGCTTCCAGTTTTTCTTTCATTCATTTGATGACTTTATCTACCTATGCCTTTGCTGTCTCAGAAAGCATGAGGTACAAAATATCCAGGCAGTTATTTAAATATCAGGAAAAAAAAACCCCAAAAAAACACAGAAGTGGTCAGCTCTGCTCTTCCTCTGAATGGGTAAGACCTTTGCAAGAGTCTCCCAATATCTCCACCTCCTTCCCTCAGCAAGCTTTTTCTTCTCCATATTGTTCTACTTTTATGTTGGTGGGTAACACGTTCATAATGTCCCCAGAAGACGGGCACTTGATCTCAGAAGAGCAAAATTGCCAGAGAACACCCAACATCCAAATTTTAAATTGCAGCTGAGTATAATCTGATCATACCAACAAGCTGTGTATACACTAACAGTTTCTAAAACTGCACATACCAAATTTTATGTCTAGAATAAGAGATTCACCACATCAGCCCTCATATAGACATGGTGTGCAGCAGTACAGCATCTTTTGACACACCAGATGACACTAGGGGGTTGATTCCTTGATCTGTTGACCAGTTGTGTCTCCACCATGGAACTGATAGAACTGAAAGCAAATGATACTCCAACCTATCAGGGCTCTAACTCTTCAAGGGGCCCTGGTAGAAGTTACTCTTCTGCTGTGTCCTAGTGCTTTGGTCACCACTCTGCCACCACTGGATCCACATTATCAGACACTATCCTTGTCATGCAGCTTGAGACAAACTTTCTTGTGTTCACACAGAGCAAACTAAGAGGTGCATGGGGGCCATAATAACTTTGTTGCATTATCCTACTGAGACAGAGAACCTTTCACTGGTTGTCTAAAAGCCAAGCTGATTCAGACTAAGAATTCATTTAACTCAGAAAGCTGTCTCAAACATGGCTATAAGCGACAGCTAAGGAAGAGTAGTATATATCAGGGCAACACATGTAAGATTACCTGCCCCAAAGATTTTGCACATTTCCTCTCAGCACATCTGGTTTAGTTTCCACTGGAAGTAATCCAGTTTGTGCAACATGAGACCACTCTATGATGTGAGGTGAAGCATTTAAGTGAGGAGGATCAGGGGGTTCACTTCAAACACACTCCTGATCTGAATTAAAATGCTTGTATAAACAGAGATAGGTAAGGTCAAGGAAAAAGAACATTGAATCTACCTAAACTTCTTGAACCCACAGCACTCTCCAGAAAGGAGTTCCACAGACTCCTGCATAAAGAATTACCTGAATTATCTCCTTTTTGTTTGCTTTGAACCTGGCCATGACTAGTCCCATTTGACAGTCCTTATACTGGAAAAAGTTCTTATACTGGAAAATATGGTAAACATACATGCCTCAAGTAATTTAGGAGACCTCTACCTATTCCACTCCCTGCAACTCTTTTCCAGGCTGAAAGGACACACCATGCAAAGTCTTCTTAACACAGAAGCTGTCTGTATCACTGATGATCCTCACTGCTCTTCTCTGAACAATTACAGTGCTAACATAACCTTCTGAATAAGCTGCTGTCAAACCACGGCTATAGAATAGGATGTAGTAGTATATGCTTGCTGTTTCACCTTCTACTCCTTCCCTAACAATTTTTAACATATGGTCAACATTAATGCTTCTTAAACATTTGCCTTCTTGATCAGCACTGACCTAATGCACACATGGAACCATCTGCTGTTATCCTAAAACTTTGCTTCTGAGTGGCAACAGCATAATTTGATCCTAAAAATGAGTAAGAATTTACAGTCAAATCTGTAATAACATTAAATGTAATATAGGAATTGTTTGTTCAGATGCATGTTAGCACAAGAAAACCTGCCATTAATGCATTACACTGCTCTTTAAGAAGTTTCTAGCCATTACTGTATGTCCATTTCTTGCTACACTTCAGTCATCATCTAATAACAAAACTCTTGATCCTAGTCTCCTCGAATTTTAGACATTTAGTCTAGCATCTGTCCCGTTTTCCCTTAATCCATCCTTTTGGCATGTGTGTGCCTTGTTTGTCTTTCTTAGGATTTTATACCATTTGCAATATATTTCAAGTGAAAAGATCAGGTATTGCCTTTATAGATGATATGTAACAACTATTTCTGGCATTGTCAAATAAAATAACAAAAAAAATACCTTCAGAGAGTTATGCAGCAGTATCTTCTTTTCCTCCATGATGTTTTTGCTTCAAGTCACAAAGAATTTTAAGCCCAGCTTTTCAAATACCTTGTATTAAATTTGCTGTGGAAGACCAGTACTGACTGATCTAACAGCATTTCTACTGATCTCTCGGTGTGTACTTGGATAAGTAAAAGGCCAATTTACTATACACATTGTTTATAGGGACCTTTCCAGAATATACGCTTCTTTCAGCATATGAAGGAGGTCAGATAGAGGCAAATGCAGTTATCTGTGCAATTCTACTGCAGCTAAGCTTACCTAAAGGGCCTCTTTCTTTAGAACTGCAGTGCTACAGTGACTTGTGTGATCATGTTGCCCTGACAACCAATGGAGATCCTCTTTACAGTTAATCTAGCACATATATGTACTTTTGGGACAGATCACTGCTCACCATCACTTGCATTTCCTCCCCCACTGCAATAAAGCACAGGGATTATCAAAATCAAAAGTGCAGCGTACAAACCCAGAGTGTGCTTAACTGGTGCTATTGTTATGTTGCATCCCTTTACCTCAGTTGCCTGTCTAGTACTGTTGAAGCACAGATCAGTATGTCAGAGTTTGCCTCACGGTCTTGGAGTGTTCTGATTTACAAAAAAATCAAAGAACAAAATCTGCACACATACCTTCAGGACAGTCCACTGTTCTACAACAATTGCATCATAGCCCTGTATGTTTTTATTGTCTTCCACAGAAACATCTTCAAAGAGAAATATTCCATCCATTGTCCCATGTAAAGCATCTGTGAAAACATAGGATTATCTGTAAGCTTTATGGAAGGCACTCCATGTGTAGTGAGGCATTTGAATTTATTAATAATAAAATCTTCCAAGGATGTTAATAAAAAAGTGCATAGACCTTCCTCTTATAGTCCAGCTCTATTAAATGAGACTACTAGCTACTAAAAACTCTAGCAGTTTTTAAGAGCAATCCTACTCTCTAACAGCAAACCTCACTGTCCACTCTGCTACTGCAAAGTTTGTCCTTAAAACACATAGCTCTCCCATTTTGAGCAGGCACAATTAGTTCAGTCCTCATTCAGGAGTACTGCTCACCTACTTGAAGTTGTACACACACTTTGAGGGCTAAAAAACATGTATTATGACACCCATTCATTCACACAACTCAGAACTCCATATACAGATCAGCCATTGCAGTTACACTGATCTACATGGACTAAGGATGATCCGGCATATCTGAACAGTGTTAAAGAAAAGGCACATTCATAACTATTTAATAAATTTATGAAGGCATTTTGACCATCTGGTTTAGTGCCTCTCTATTCTCATTTGCATTCTCAGCATGTTCAGCCTTTTTCCAGACAACACATACTATTAAAGTTACATAAGCAACATTTTTTTCTTCAATTTAGCCATATATTCTATAATCAGCAATCTCTCCCATATGGAAGAACTGAAGTTTTGTAGGTCAATGACACAACAGAAACAGGATAACTGATAAAAGTCCAAACCTTACCTTTCTTTGCTAAAATAAACTAAATAGAAAGAGGAAGCAATAGAATTACATTTAGGAAAACTGTAAATAAGCCATACTGTACTCTTTATGAACAGAGAAAACTCCTCTTACATTGACACAAAGCATGTTTTTCAGTCTTTCTAGTTTAAATAATACAATTACTGTGTATGACTGATTATAAAGACCTTGCTCATACTCTCCCCAAGTGTTATGTTTTGCCTTATAAAAAAATTAAGCTTTTTGCCCTTCTTTACATTTTTAGGAAAACTATATCCCTTGCACTGGTATGTTACATGCTTTTGAAATGCAACCACACATGCCAAACCAACAGATCTCTGAACTGACAGGAGAGTCTTCTGAGTAAGTCTGCTTAGCTGTTCCATCAGCTTCTCCTGCTTCTGCTGGTGGATGTTACAAGGTCAAAAAATGCCAGGAAGAAGGCACTGCTGCCTCCAAGGGAAAAAATGTATCAAACTCACAACCAATTTTCACAAAGGAGGCAGTGAAAAGAATTAAGAAGCTTCTTACCTCTTGCAGATACAATCTCAGTCAACATCCTCCAATGTCATTATATGATCTAAATTTAATTTACTATCTGGAAACAATTTTTTTTTTTTTTTGGTGGGTAAAATGCACAACAAACCAAGCTCCTACAGTTGGAGGCTTATGTCTACAAACACACTGTCGTAAGATTGTTGGTGCAAGTGTCAAGCATCTGCACACCCCCTTGTTTCTATCTGCACATTCCACTACCCTCTCTTGACACAGTTTCAATCAAGTCATTAAGTTGTAAGCGAGCAGATGCAAATACTTGTATCTAAGCTAATAAAGTGTATTTTTTATTTTTACTTAGTTGCGCAGGAAAGTAACTGTAAATCACTTACTAGGGATTCTCCTTGGGATTCTGTTGGGAGATTCAAAGAAGTACAAAAATACACCATCCATTTTCACACTCTCTCCCCAGGCAGGTCTCCTGTAACTCCATTTAGAATAAAGAGAGAAGACAACTCCTCACCACTAGAGCAAGCCAGTATAACACATTGCTGCATTGCTCCGAAGAGGATGAGCTGGACTACAAAGCAGTAACTCCTGTCATCTAGACAGATTTCTCATCCAAGCGAGGAGAATAGACATTTTTGTTCTGAAATAATAGGCCAGATCAATATTACAGGGTTACAGGTTACAAAACATGGGGAGAACAAACCTGCCATATACAAATGAGTACGAGATTTAATTATATTTAATCCAGGAATGGCACTTTGTTAGACCCTACATTTCAAAGCAAGACCCACCTCAGCTTCTGTCCAATATATCATGTTCCAACACCTAAACCCATACCCAAATCTATATTAGGATGCATAATGTATAAATAACACTTTAATTTTCCAAAGCATGGGTGAAAGGACAGCACCCAAGGCTGAAAGCAGAATCCTGTAGGTCCGTATTAGACACAGACATGCGGATCTTGCCAGGGCAGCTTTATACAGCACTGGTACACTGCTCCAGTATCCTGAATTCTCTTAACGAAATCTAGTGTTGTGCTGTAGGCATCACTGCAGCTTGAGCTCGCCCCACACACTCGCCAGCTAATTACTAAGCGATCAAAACACAATCAGCGTGCATGTGTTTACGCTCACTCGTATATCATCCTTTATGTTTCACTCTGCTGTGCTTTCCACTCATCCAGTTCACAGCTTCCACATATGTGAGCATTACGGCACACATGTAATGTTTTGGAAACTAATAGCTGAGCTTGTGAGACCCTACGGGCAGCAGATAAACTTGGCAGTGTTAGGTTTACAGATGGACTCAATGATCTTAAAGGTCTTTTCAACCTAAACGATCCTATGCTTACATGACTTTGCTTCCTTGTTGGATGTACACTGATTACTGCTGAATGCTACATCCAGTCAGTCCTAAGATCCATCAATTTTTTGGCCAGGAAAGAAACCTATAGAAAATGAGAAATCTGGAAGGGGAAAAATGATGAGGGAGAGGCAGCTGTAGCATACTGGTGTCTGATCAACAGAGGGATGCTGGTGAAAAACTCTGTAAGAGAAACTGGTTGATGATGCTCATTAGAATTTTCCTTCTTTAACCATAACTAACCTTCTCTCTACCTGTATGCCACAGTGTTTAAACTTTGATGCCATGAATGCATGTCTGCCAATTCTCACACCCTGGCTGTACATCTTCCCTTTCACTGGTCATCTACTACCCTTCCAGAGAAAAGGAGGAAGTAAAAGAAAGAATAATTGGATCATTAATTCCTTTACATGTGAAGCATTTGGGAAGCTGAGAATAATTAGGGGAAAGAAGAAAGTAGCAGAAAGAGAGCTAACAGGGTCATATTTTGGAGAAAAGGCACACATAACCCATGCTATGGCATCAGGATTAGCAGGAATAAATTAAAATTGGAAGTTATTAAATTATTAATATTTATTAATTTATTAAATAAATAAATTAGAATTAGGGAAACTCTTACACAGAGGTGTGGAAGGGCATGGACATGGACACATGCACCGAGTCCACCTGCAGTATCTTTATCACACCAGATGCTCTAGGTCTAAGAGCATGTTAAGTCTACAGTCACATTCTACAGCTGACCCACTGAGATTTACATAACCTAACATTAGATATTTACGATACAGAGGTCTACAGCTGAGTTAGTTATTTAAGGTTCTCTTTACACTTCATGGAGAGAAATAACCATTATTTCATTCAGGACCCAGTTTCTTAGAATCACAGAATCATTCAGATGAACTGCTCAAAGAAGGTTTAGCACAATGCAGACCAGATTGCTTTGTGTAGCTGCATCTTGAAAATCTCCAAGGATGAAGACTGAACAAGTTCCTGGACAGCCTCTTCCACAATGTGATTATTTTCATGATGAGAAAGGTTTTTTTAATTAAACAACCAGGACCTCTCCTGTTTCAATTTATATACATTTTTCTCATCCTCCTACCATACACCCGAATCAAGAACCTGGATCCATCTTTTTTACAGTCTCCTCGACAGGCACTGCAAGGCACTATTACATCCCTCAAAGCTCTCTCTTCTCCAGCCTAAACCAACCAGCTCCTCAGTCTTTCCTCACAGAGCTCCAGCCACTGACTATTTTGTTGGCCACTGACTATTTTGTTGGCCCTATGCTAAACCAGCTCCAGTTTGTCGACATCCTTCTTGCTCCCTTTGGGGGAGGGACAAAAACTGGACACATGTGATCTAAATACAATCTAATGAGCATCAAGTAGAAGATGATAATCACTGTCCTTTATCTATTGGCTATATTCTTGTCATTACAGCCTGGTATGCTACTGCCTTCTCTCCTGCCAGGGCATCCTGCTGGTTCACTTTCATCTTGCTGCCTATTAATATCCCCCTCAGGACCTTTTCAACAGAGCTGCTACCCATCCAGGCACTCCCCAGCCTGGATTAGTGCAAAGGCCTCTCCCTTCACAGAGACCTGAACACATTCCTGTGTAACCTGCTGTAGGTGGCCCTGCCTTGGCAGGGGACTGGACTAGATGATTTCTAGATCTCCCTTCCACAGGGGAAATCCTGTGATTCTGTAGTATTTGTCCTCATGGAATTTCAAAAAGCTCCTGCTAGCACATTCTTCCAGCCTGCCCAGGTCCCACTAGACAGCAGCCCAGTTCTGAACCACATCAGCTGCACCCCTGAGTATGGGATCATCTGCAAATTTGACAAAAGTAAGCCCCGCTGACTCCACCGCATCACTGACAAAGAAACACAACAGGTCCTGGGACAGATCTCTGTGGTACTCCACTTGTCACTCCAGGTAAAGTATGACCTATTAACCATGATCCTCTGAGCCTAGCCATGCAACCAGTTTTTTACCCTTTCTAGTTGTCGTCCCATCTAAGCTGCAGAGTCCTAACTTGGATACAAAAATATTGTGGAAGCCACTGTCAAACTTCCTTGATAAATACACCCAGAATGACATCTACTGCTTTCTCTTCATTTACAAATCCAGTCATTTTATTCTTTCTAGCCATGCTGACTGCTCCGAATCACTTTCTCCAACTTCATATGTCCAGAAATATGTTACAAGAAGGCTTACTACATTTATTCAGCTGAATCTACTTATCTACAAATACCAGCCACCTGAAGCTTTTGATAGTGAGTTGCTCCAGTTTCCACTGTTTCCTGGTTTTGATGCAGTTGTATTTGCTTTTAGTAATCTCTTGTTTAACAAGATTCAGCTCCTGGAACTTAACCTACATTAAACAGGTCTTCCTAATTCCAAACATTAGTTCATTTGCAATCGGGCAGTAAAGACTGCCAACAAGCCAAACTGTTCTGACTTTGCTGTTTGTGGTATCATTGCCCAATCTCTACTCTTGAATTGACATAACTCCACTATCTCCTAAAGAAAAGGCTCTGAATGTAAAGGTTACAATCACTGTCCTCCCTCTGAAAACATTCCATTACCACTGCATTTTTCATTAAGGTATCCTACTGTGCACAAAAAGCTATTTCCACTGGGTTGTATAAATATTTGACGTAGCTCAGTTGACTAAAAGCTATTTTGAAGTTCTTGCTTCTCATTTAAAAGAGGTATATGGAAAAAGACTTCTTACTTTACCATGACAGCTTACCTAGTGGGCAACAATTTTCCCCTTGTTGTCTTTGAACTACAAATCCCCCTTACCCAGGAATGTAACCTTTAGGCTGCTGTTGCTCTCAATGAGGAAAACTAGCTATTTGTGGCTTTATGTTGCACATGACCTGAATGCTGGCATTTGCTTCATATTTGTATTCCTCTCTCCTCCTGAATCTTTTCACCTTCAGTACACACAGAGAAAATAATTCCATATGGATGATAAAAATCCCAGCCCCAGTGGCTAAGGTGACTATAATTGGCCAAATGCACAATCAATCTGGCCCTCTAAAAAACCGACTACTTTTCCTTTTCCAAGCAACTTGCATTTTGTTTCATTTGCCATGTCCTTAAGTACTGTCAATGTTGTCTACAGTTGGTTGTCTGGCTTTTTCTAAGTTTGAAAGGCAGGAAATTCTCGGACAGAATGGGAAAGCAACTACAAGAATGCCAGGCATTTAAAGACCTGCAGTTTTAAACTTGTAAAGATGAGCAGGCTTGTGATCATACTGCTAAGGCATCAAAATATAACCTTAGTTTTGACTCTTCCTCCATTACCACTCTCATCTTCTCATATTGCTGATTGGAGACCTGCTGTTATAGGAAAGAAGATGACCTTTCCTGTTACATCCATTCCATTCTCAATGGTATTAATCTGTAGCTTATTACTACAGCCTCTACCTCTTACTAGAAGAGGGAAAGGTAAAGTCCTATGATCACTTTAGATCATTAGGGAGGATCAGTTCATGCCTGGGACTACAGGCAGAATTAGCAATGACGTGAGCTGGATGAAAACCACCAGCCAGTAACTAAACTTCAAATCTAAATTACTGTTATTTGACAACATAAGAACATCCAAGGACCAAGCAAGCTGCTGTTTCTAACTTACTAGCAAAATCTGAATACATTTAATATATGGTGTGACTCTGTGTGGTTTACATAGTGTAATTTGCAACTGTGGTATATTTCTGTCTATAATTATCTGGTACAATAAGCAAAAAGAAACAATTGTTTGTTCAAAACTATTTTGAAGACTAATTATTAAACTGTTGGCAGAAGGAAGAAACAGATTTATGACTACTGACAATCTGGAAATTTTCACGTCATTGGGCATTCCAAGGACAAGGAGGAAAAGAAGATAATATCCCTGCTTTTAAGTCTAATAAGCTGAATAATGAATTCATACTTTAAGCCAGAGAGAAAACCAGCCCCCAGAACAAAGAAATGTGATACAACCAATTAAAGAAAGTATGCTAATATTACCTTAATTTGGAAGAGGGTTAATCAGTGAGTAAGGAGACATGCTATGAAGAGATGGTTAGGCTTTTATAAAAGAAACAAGTAAGTAGCTAAGAAGCGGTCAGCCCCCTCTTTCTTCCCTCTTTCTTCCCTCCTCTCTACCCTGGGCTGTTTCATAGTGGTTGGCATATGAGTGAAAAAGCTGTTAGTTTCTCCGCAGCACAGGAAGATTTTAGGATTTAAATAATAAACATTTAACTGCAACTGAAAGCAACTTGCAGACGTTCTTAGCAAATGTTCTAATAGCATGGGCATGTTCATGGAGGTTTAACATAAGTGTTCCAATTAATACACTTTTAGAAACCTTAGCTCTGAGCTTTTTAGCTTCTAAACCTGTTCTTCCTGAAACTGTAAAATGCTAATAAAAATGTTTATTAATAGTTCATCTTCAATCTTTACTCTAGTTTAATCCTGAATCTGTCCACTTTTACGTAATTTGTTGTCCTGTTTGCACTGAGACTTTACTGTCATCATTCAAGCCTACTTTATCTGTGTCTGCAGGCAGTTATCCAGCGCTCCTCAATCTGGCATCCAAGTACATGAACCTCCCCCAGGCCTCTGTTATGTAAATGAACTTTAAAAGTTTAAATAACAGAAAAATGCTGTGTTTAAAGCATTTTAGAGTGCACTGATAAAGCAGTTTTTATTAAAGAAAACATTGAGCCTGATAGAGCTAATTAGGTTTGCCTCTATGAGTTGCAATTTATACACATAAAGTAAATGACCATTTGTTTTTAAGCAAGTTAACTAGCGATTACAAGGCTTTCCAGGAAGCTGTGTGAAAGCATTCCATCAGCTGAACTTTAGACCTTCCTTTCTTGCTACTTGCTTGCAAAATGAAAAATTAGGATTGCCTGTTAATTTCCTGATTGACTTTTTCCAGAACTGAGTCATATTACTGTGTTTCATCATGGGTCCTGGAATTCTGAACAGCAGCAAAATGAGAAGAAGATGCTCTGGAAGCAGTGCCCCTACAATTCAAGGCACAAACCCACTAATCTTAGTAGCAGTGCCCAGTCTATGGGTAACCACATTCCTTTTGAAGAACGCAAAACAAACCAAACTTAAGTGAAAGATTCAGCCATAAGCACTTTAACCATGAAATACATTAGTCATGTAATTTTCCAGTAAAATTAATCTGGTTGTAACCAACACTTATGCTCAAGTACTTGTATTGGTTTATTCTCAAGGTCCCTTTGGTCACGTCTCTCAGATCCCTACTCTGCACCAAAGTCTTTCTTTGTACAGCAGGCTTGTCTTCAAAGCCATGGTGGCCATGAGTGTAGTACAGATTGGCTACGGTATTAAGCTGGACTCAGTGACACATTTTCACAACATGCAAAATCTGGTTTTGAATTTTTCTCTTCTTAAATTACGACCAGCATTCATCCATCACTCATAAGAACACACTAGCTAGGATGAAACAAACACAGAAGACAGTTTTGCAAAACATTGTGCCATTAAAGTGGAAAGGGTTGGTCTCTACAGGAACTGGAAGTAACTAACTACATGTTGACCAGATGAAATTTAAGGGTCCTTACACTGACCTGTAATCAGTGTGTGGCTGGACAGCTAAGAGGAAAGCCACTCTTCCACGTATGTCATCTGCTTTACAGTCTTATTAATTTAATTCATTTTACTTGGTACTGTTTATTAACTCTGTGTATTTCAGCAATTACAGGATCATCTCTAGTATGTTTATAAAATACAGTACACGATCTGTTTTCCTTATTCAAACGCCAAAATATTTCCTGTGCTTTCATTCCATTTTGCTGAAATGGGCTGATCTAAAACAAATCTGCCCCAAGCCTATGCTAAAGCACCTCCCAAATGCCTTCTCTTCAAAGATAATGACCTCTATTAGAGGAGAAAGGAAAATAATCACAGCGTAATGCTTTCTGTAATTTCCATACCATTTACCGTTCCAAGGCTGAAGATGGCATTTACCAATGAGCCTCCTTTCCTGAAGTGATCTGTCATGTGCTCCAGCCAATTTGCTTCTAAGCTGTTGACAGTCTGCCCATTCCTGGAGATCCTCATAGGGATAGTCACTGTATAATATTGGCTGCATCTTTGTGGGGTTTTAGGCTTGTTGAAAAGAGCGAAGATCTCTGTTTCTACCAAAAACAAAAAATGGAGTAATGCAACAACTTATGTCATAATATTTGAGCTAAAACAATGTATAACCCACCGTTTGCCCTTGCCTGATTACACTGTGTAACTGCAAAAAATACTCTGGGATGTGGTTAACTCCTTAATATATTTCTGCAGTGTCTAACATGCTAGGGTCCCAAAACCCAATATGATATTCTGACTGCTGTTACAATAATTGTTACTAATAATGGATTCACTGTTCAGGACATTTAAAGACTAATGCACAACACCCCTACTGGAGTTACCAGTGTAAGCCGAGATAGGAAGACATGCTCCATAAACTGCTTTAAGTACTGTAGCAGTCAACAAATCACTAAAAATCAATGCACAGAGTACCTTATTTTTCTACTGAATTTTTAAAAAGCTGTGACACTGAGGACAGTTCAAATATGAAATCTTACTGCAGATTTAGAAGGAAATGCATTCTGTAGCTCATGGCCATTAAGCTAAAGCATTAAGTAACTTGGTTTTGATAATAGAATGGCATAGAACAAGCAAGCAGCAGTCTTATCTAAAGAAAACACAATGAATCTTTAATGTAGCATAGAGACCATGCTAGCTGATTTGTTGATTTTTCTCTGTGTCTAAGCCAAGGTGAGAAACACACCTGCAAATGAATTTTGAAAATGAAATTGTGAAGGGTCTTACAAATAAGAACATTTTCTAGAGTCTGCTCCACATCTTCTCCAGGATATCGTAGAAACAGTTGATGTAGACTTACCATCACAAAAAAGTCATTGCTGACAGCAAAGCTCAGCTTTCACAGCCATAAATTGGAAGCAAGTTGAAGTGCAGGTACAACCTTCAAATTCTCAGAAGTGTACAACTATCAATAAAATTACCTTTTTTTTTTTTTTTTTTACATTAGATTTTACTTATTAAACGACATGGAAATGAAAGGTAACATTCCTACTGATTTCCAAATACCAAGAATTCTCCCCAAATAAATTAATATAAAAGTAAAGACAGAATATTAAATTCTTTCATTCAAGAAGCTGCTCTTGTTTCCAAGGTATTATATTCTAACCTCAAGTATTAAAGAAAGAGATGTCAAGAGAAATGTTAAGACTGCTCTCTAACAGATGTCCCTGAGCAAGTACTGTGTAAATTGAAAACGATATTAGAAGGGAGATGCTCAGAGTCAGGCTGGCAGCACTTGAAGCAGAGAGCAGGAAGCTCATAATATAACCAAACATGAAAAAGAGGCCAACCCTAACTCAGAAGAGCATACACAGAAAACTTCTATGATAATTTTGATTCTGACACTCAAAATAGAATTATATTGGAAATGGAGATCTTTCTGGTGTGTAGTAAGACATTATACAAACAATAGCAAAACACGGAACTGAAAATCCATAGGGAAATGATAATTTGTATTTTACACTGGGCTGTTGACAACATGCATTTAAGACATGTGGGAGCCTATCAGTGGCTGACATGGTTTGTCATTACTAGCTTTATACTATACCAGTCCTAACCACTGTTCAAGTAATGACTGACAACAGTTTTCCCCAGTGAGCGTGACTGCTCAAGCATGGACGAAGACAACTTCAGTTTGGTTCTAGGTAACACAGCACTTCTGGACACACTATTGAAATATCTGTGCTTTGTTCGCAGGCAAATCATTCTCCAGACTGCTTTGAACAGCCCTTTAATAAAAGGGAAAGTGTATGAGCACTAAAAAATATAAAAAAAAAAAAAAGCAGCATAAAATTAACAGTTGTATAGTATAAAAGTTAAAATAAAGAATAAGATTCCACAAATAGGAAGAAACATCCTTTTTTTTCCTGAAGTTTTATGTATGGAAGAAGGAGTTCAAAGAGTGGTAACTTCCTATGGAATAAGTAGGCTAACTGAAAAAAAAAACCAAAACAAAGAACCCCAAACCCCATACAAAACAACACCCAATGCTTTCTATCTTCATGTTCCCAAGGAAGGATGGAGAACTGGTGCCAAAGACTGAAATACATTTTCCATGGGAGGAAAAGGGAGTGCTGTAATAACAAAAATTCATACAAGAGTAATAAGGAAATCAGCAGTGTTGTACACGCAAGAGATCCTACTGTAGGTGAGCTGTCACACAAAACTGCCTTCTCAGACTTGGAAAGTACACTGCATAATTCACCAATTAAAAAAAGAACAAGAAATAAATGAAGCCAAAACAGACTCAGAGAAACAAAGAGAAATAAGGAAACTAAATGCATTTCTAAAATAACCTTTCTTATATGGCAAATCAGCAGCTGTAATAAAATCCCAGAGTGTTACAGACAGATAAAAGTTGGGAATACTGGAGATGATCAGCTTCACATTATGTATAAATATTAAGAACATGGTTACTTGCAACAAAAGATTTTTTGTGTTCAGTATGGAGAAGAGCATCAAGAAGATTATTAACTTGGTAGGTTAACTCTCTCAAAGACAGCGTACATAAAGACAGAAGTAACTGGTCTGATTAGACTTGGAGATAAATAATTTAGAACTATAACACTAAGTGAGGCTTTATAATGTCTAAGATTTTAGTGTAAACCAGAACATATGATTAATTTGCCTTTTTACCCAACAAAAATTAAGGAAAATATGGTGAAAGGTTACTAGTGTGTGATCCAAATCTGATGAAAAAAGACAATCAGACCATAATGCAACGGAAACCAAGACAATAGTCCAAAGAGGGTACAACACAAAGTCATTCTTGGTCCTATATAAAAAAAATCCCCAAAGGGGTTGGATTGTTTGACTGAATCTATGTAAGACATAAAGAATACGGATAAATTAAAGTCAAGGACAGTACCCGCTGAAGAAATTCCATCTACGTTCCTCTTACATAGATTTGTAGCTTGTAAGGAAAACAGCAAACTGGTAAGAGAAATGAATGTACAGAGTTTTCTAGGTTCTAAGCAAATATAGGAAAGAAAATTATTTTGAGGTTTAAACTGGAAATGGAGCAGAAATTATTTACTTATGATTTCCCATTTTCTATATTACTCTTGTCTACATCCTATTTTGAACTACAATTCCTGTTAATCAAGTAACCTCTACGCAACAAACACCTTAAAGAGGGTATTTTGAGACCTCAGCTGAGACTTTTGGGCTTTGATGGCATAGAATGACATTTAAAAGGGGAAGGCACACCTGAAGAGAAATATGTCAAAGAAATGAAAGAAAGAAAACCAGTATATGAAGAATAATCCTACCAAGAAATGAGAATTGCAAGACAAATTATTAGGAGCACCATTACAAAGAGGACCTTTGTTATGAATTAGCAAACATGAGCCATTAACAAAAATAACTGCTGTTTTCCATCAGTTACAATTCTTACTGTAGCAACTGACCCCAGCCTGTCTACAGGATACTAGGATACTTCAGAGTACAGATCACATACATTCCTGCTGTTCCTGATGTGGTTTAATTTCAGCTATCTGTTCACCTGCTACAAAGGGGCTAGCTGCGATAAGGCTTCGTGACTTATTCCTTCCTCTTGCTGCAAAACCTTATCAGGCAGATTAGCAGGGCTTTTTATGCAAACAGACAAAAAGGATACAAAGATCAAGAGCTCTCAGGGTATCTCAACAAATACAGAAATAAACCAATTCAGCTGAACAGCAGATAAAAATAAGTCTTTACACTCAGGCATACAAACAGGCCGTAACAAAGTGGCACTTGCTTATGTCACCTCTTTATTTGCCATGCGACTTATGCTCAGTCATTGTGAACCATGTAACCATGTTGAAATCAGGTTAAGAGGCTCATCTGGTGCACCTTTTCTTCGCACTACAGTGGTAAGGTCGTCCCATCATCCCCACCCCCCAAGAGGAGCTGGGAACATAATGGAGGCAATTTTAACATGGCTTTTATGTATGAGAGATCACTGCAATACTTACCGCCAGTAAGTGGTTTTAAGCATCGTGCTGGTGTTTCATTCTCTGCAAGTCCATTTGGCTTGTCTGCTGCTTCTCTTACACTTGGGTTTGCATGTTGAAACTGTTCTTCATTTCCCTTTGCAGACCTGAGATTCACATCTTCAGCAGCCTGTCCTTCACCCCTCCAGTCCTCCCCGGATGGGGCACATTGGTCAGCACTTTCCTCACTCAGTGCTGGCGTACTGCATCCATTAATGCGATCTATTTTCTCACCATCAGGTGAAGCGTGATCCTCAGGGTAATTTGGAACATTTTTGTTATCTCTTGATTGCACAGAGTTGTTACTGGTGGGTGTCAGGGAGGCGCTGACAAGACAGTTCTTTTGGGAATGGCACTGAGGTATAATTCCAACAAATTTCAAGCCTTGACTTGCAGCATCTTGAATCTACAAGTTGAAGAAGATTATATTTTTAACTGTCAAACTGTCTAAGCTAAATCAAAACACAGAAAATAACACCCTTCAAGGCAGCTAGCATGTCACTTGGCTACTTTTGTCCACTACCATGAGAAACTGTCATGTTACATTTACATAAAAAGTTACATTTTATAGAAGCAGGATGAGAAGTTCCCTAAACAATTCAAAATAATATGAAAGTGGAGAAAAGAAAAGAAAGAAAAAAAAAAAAGAGAGAGAGAAAATACCTACATATTTCTTCAGAAGGGATAAAGTGTGTTTTAAAAGTTTATTTATGCTAAACTATCCGAAGTGGTATTACTCGCAAAAGTTTTAATATCAAGCACAAGAAGTCTGGGACTTAATATTTCATCTTCTGCTGTATTAGGTGTATGATTATGACATCCATGCAAGGAAAAAGTTACTAATTCTTGCTGTCAAATGCACAATTATAACAATAGTTGTTGTTTGCCCTATTTCAGATTGAGATGCAAATGGTAAACATTCACATAACAACTTCCTGAAAGCAAAGCTATTTTAATATATCACTTTTGGGAAGATACAGAACTCGGAACAGAAGAAGGTATTGTGAGATGAACTAGCAGAACTAAGCAGAAAACTGTAAACTAAGGGGTGCTATTATTAATCCTTTACACTTTAGGTAAAAGAGGAAAATGAAGGAGTCCAATCACAAAAGATTCTAAGAAAAAAAAATACTGGGCTAGTGGTAATGACAATTAGATAAAGTTAGAATTAACAAAGGAAAGTTTGAGGTGAAGCAAGAAGAAATCTCTTCTAGGCAGACTCAGCACTACAGATGCACCATCCATTTGAGTCACTGGCCTTACACTCCTCAAACCTAGAAGAAGCTGCAGTGAGAGCCAGATTTCTGTGAAAACGTATGTCTGCTGATTCATTTATCAGAATCCCCCACCAAAAAGGAAAGGTTTCCATGTTTCCATGTAAGGAATGCATAACAAATGCAAACACACTTAAGGAAATGCCTTGAAAATGGAGAAATAATTCCACTTTCTCCAGATACCATGCAATTCCAGAGAGTTAAAGTGTGTTGATTATTCTCTGAAGCTCAGTTTAGTAGAAACTTAAGTGAAACAGTTCAGAAACAGTCCAGGCTTTTTCTTTTCAACTTAGGAGGAAGGTCATTTCTCCATCTTCTCTACCCAGAATTAATTTTTTTTATAATGAATCATCTGCTTCCTGGCAACGTGTTACTGTTCTGAACACACAAACCTACAGATGACACCTGATCAACAAGAACTTCCTCTTTCACCACTATTATATTTTCCATGTTAAATTAACTCTTGATTTTGTGATCACAGGAACTTAAACAGAGCTCTCCAGGAAACAAGGCAATGGGCTTCCCAGGTGTTTAGCCTCGCGAACATGGGATGTTGACCTACCTAAAGCTCATTGCTAAAGAGGGCAATAACCTCCAAACAGAAACACTACTAGCAGTATCCTGATCAAATACCTGTCTACACAGGAAGTTAGCATGTAACTAGCTTGCTCAGAAAGGCTGAAGTGAATGATAATGATAGACGCATTCATAATATGCTTAATGGTCCTGACTCCCTGTTGTAACTATACAAATACCTTTTATACAGTCAAGGACAGAGTTACAAATTCAGTCCATCTCTTATCCCTGATCTATAGACATATGACTACATTTGTTTAGTAGGTTGCAGGGCAGCTAATTATAGAAATGTAACCAGTATACAACTGTTAAGAGTTTGAGGATAGTACATATGTAGCAATTTTATTGCTCCTGGTCAATAAAGACTGCTTGTCAATCTACACCAGACTCTCCCACGCTGTGATTTGGACGAGAACAACTTTCACAGCTATTGTAGCAATGTTTTACTATCTTGGCTCACTCAAAAAAAAAAAAAAATGTTTGTTCTAAGCAATACCTGATGCTGAGGTTTTTCTTCTGAGGCTCCTGTTATCAGAATAGAAATAGGAGGATCAAAGGACCAAGTGATAGCTTAAACTGCGTTAGCCTAACAGTTTAGCAGAAAGACTGGGAAAAGAGACTGTGTCTTCAAGGCCTTGCCCTTAAGGAAATCAATATTATACAGAATACAGAAAAACCTATATTTCAAATTTTCCCAATTACATGAAGAGGAACCAAGCATCTCATTATTTTCAATAAAGCCAATTTAGCAGGAAATGTTACATCAACAGGGCAATGTAAGCTGCAGAACAGCAAAGTGATGTATCAGCAGACATGAACAGTCTTTCCTTCCAACTTTCCACATGACCATGGAGAGGCTAACTCTCATCATAAATAAAGTACAAAGCCCGAACATTTCCAAACTAAAAAATCAATTTGATTCTCCAGCATCCTGTTGAGAGTTAAATAGTACCAAATTGTAGATGCCTTTACATCCAGACGTTCATATTTCCTGTTTCCTGGATGTGAAATACTGAATATTTGAATATTAAAAAAAAATCAACAACAAACAAAAAACCCCAACAAAACAACAAACAAACAAAAAAACACACCACAAAAAAACAGAAAACCAGAACCAAGCCCTAAAACAAAACCCAGACTTAAACAAGCCCAAACCTCAGTACCTGGACAGGTCATACCCCAGAGCTACACATGTCAGAAAGGCTGTTTCTACCAGCCACCGACGGGTTTTGGACCTTTTGAGGCATCCTGCACTGGTTCACACAGATATGTTTATTCCACCCTTTTGGGAAAACATCTTAGCAGATCTAAGAAAGAGGGCAACACATGGCACAAAGCAGGGGCAAAGCTGAATTGAATGGGAAGAACATGATGCTACTGTCACAGTGCAGGTAAGCACCATCAGTTGTCTTTATGTGCCAGTTTAGAAGACTAACCAAGGTCTTTGTCATACTACCTTGTATGACTAAATGAGAGGAAAAAGCACAAAAAGCGGACCAACTGCACCTTCACCACTCACCACACCAGAAAAAAAGCTGGATTAAAACTGCCCTTACGTTAGGTGATCCACACTAATTTAAATTATTTTGTTGACAGTTTTTGTATTTTAAACATGCTAGAGACTTGCTCTTTACATCCTGGGAAATTTTTTAAAGGGAAATACCAACAACAACAACAACAAAAAAAAAAAAAAACCCAAAAAAAAACCCCACCACAACAACAACAACAAAATTTCTTTGCTTCTTTCCCCAGATAGGAACAGAAACATTTTTACTGTCTGATTAAGTGCTGGCTGGATGATGTTAACCACAAATACAAGAACAGGTCTCCATCACAAAAGATGTTATTGTTCAACAACAGAAGTAGAACATAACTCATTTAACTCATTAAATCCCCAAATGGGTACATCCAAATTTGTTTATAACCATCTTGCAACAAATTAGATTTATGCCAGTTTAAAAATAGAAGCTGCTTAAAAAAGGGGCGAAATTTCAAGTGTACAGAGGGCTGAGGCTCTTAAAGAATTTAATGTCATCCCTGTAATTTGCTTGATTAGAAACCTGGCATTTTCCCTGAGGGGGGAAAAAAGACAGATTTAGCATTTGCTATCTGTGGAATGCATTTCAGATCTCCCACTTACTCTAGCAGGAATAGGAACAACCACCAGGGCCAACCCCAGTGTGACTACCTTAACTGAATTTTAGCTGGGGCACTTGTTTTCTCATTCTTACCATTTGTGAAGTGTTAGTGTTTATTTCAGAACTGAGTGACCCATATTTTTTTGCTGCATTTGCAAAAAATAAAAGAACCTTTAGCAGCACAAAGCAGTGTCACTAAATATTATGTTGATGTAGCAAATTTATGTTCCATCTTTTCAAATACTTCTGGTTCAAGAGAAGGCTCCCTACCTAATTAGAAAACGGCTGAGAGCCTAATTTAAAGATCTGTAATACCACACCTGGCAACAGTATGGCTAAATGATGAAATCCTCTTTTCTGGAAACTACCTGCTTTTAAACTATAGGCCTCCCAGCCACGAAAGAAGTGCAGAGATTCCAGGCTGAAGCTTATTTTGAACAGACACATACAGGTTTTCATGTCAAGTCTATTTAAAGACACTTCGCAACTTCATTGTATGGTTCACATATTCTTTGTGACTCTACATTTCTTGCTGTATCATCAGCTCCATAATATTTTCCTATTCATTGTGAGCATGATGTTCTTACTTATAAATACAGAAGCTCAAGGATGTAGATCCCATGCTGAACAGAATGATATACTTTTGTCAGCTTTGGCAATTGCTTACAGGGTGATACTGTACATTTCTCCCATGGGATGGCACACAGCAAATCAAAACACTTCCCACAAGCTTGGGATAGTATTCCACCCACATCAATAAACACGGGAAATAACACAGAGCAATTTAATAATGAGGATGTCTCCCTCGGATAGGGATTTTCAAACAAATGATTTAATAAAACATGTATAAGGAATTTCTTTTAACTCCTGTACTCCAGGAACTGGACATTTTTTGGGATGCATCTAGAAGAAAACCAGTTTTACCAGTTTATGTCATCAGGGCACTCCAGTTTACAGTAGTCCTAAATGCTCTCAAGGCTTACACTTTCTGATCACCTGGAAAAAAAGCCCTTCAAAACCTAGGCACCAGACTGAACCTTTCATTAATAGGTTTGCTGTATGGTTCATGATATAACAAGATACTGAAAGAATGTTTTAGCAACCCAGAAAGGACTGCTATTAAAATAAAACCAAATAACAGAAACAATTTACAAAGCTCACACATAGCCAAAATGTACTTTGAGAAAAGACAACATTCTCTAGGAGCAATGAACTGATTTTCTGAGTGGTCAGATGCATTTAGCTCTGCAGTGAACTAAGGGAAGAAAGACTGCTACTTAGTCTTACTGATGGCCAAACATATGGCCTTTGAAACAATAGCTGTTTAATTTGCTGAGAGCTATTTAAACCAAGCATGAACTGTCATAGCCAATAAAAAAAATGCTTGTCTGTCTGTGTGTTATTTGGTTGTTGTTTTTACAAGAACAATGTTAGAGGCATTAGATCTCATAATGTGCACCAGAAACAAGATCACTGCATTTTTCTACCTTATTTTTAGGATTCAAGCAAATCTCCTATGACATAGCACCAGGGATCTGCATGCAAAGAACACGATCTTGTGGTTTGAGGAGAACGCTATGTACTTGCACGCCAGGAGCTGGAACTGGAAAATGATGTTCAGGACTGCAGTCATTAGTATTTAGTAGTACAAGTTTCATCATAAATAGCTGCACATCTCCCTTCTAGTTTGTTCACTTATGAAAACAGATGTTTAAAATTAAGACAGGCTTTTAGTTTGCCTCTGCTATTTTCTGTAGGTCTCACATGAGAAGAAAAGAACAGTCATCAAGAGTTACTGCTTATTTTAAAACCAACTAAGCTTAGCTAATGTTCTGAAGGAGAGGTTTAGTTCTTTCTGAACAGCTCAAAACTTCTACAACTTTGGCATTTTTGCATCTCTAATACTATGTTACAAAAAAGATAATTCTACTAATCAAACAGCAAAACAGCAACTGCAAAACATTTCTCTGTTGTTACTCTGACTCTGTTTCACTACTTGCAGATTTCCAGACCATGCAACCTTTCTGACTAGGATACTCTATCATTTAAGCCTGTACTTCCCATGCATTTTTAAACTTTTCCAGTTTATACTTGGCGATTTGAATTTGAGATATATAGTTCATGTTCATGTAAGTAGATATAAATGTAGCTTTTAGAAAGTCAAACCCCAGTCTCCATTCAGGCTCTCAAATTATCAAATATTTTCACTATCAATTACATCAAAATAGGCCATCAGGGATGAAAGACTGGAGGGATGCCTTAAGAAATGTTACCATAATCCCAAACCCCAGTGTCACCCTTTAAGCAGTGTTGGTGACGATGTTTATGTTGGTACTTCCAATGAAACCTTGACCTCAATATTATTGTTTAGGAACTTTAGATAAGACTCTTAGATTGAAGTTGACAGACTCAAGAGAAGATAACAGAGTTCAAAACCAAACCCAGAAGCTAAAAACTAGTTTCTTGAAGGAACAGATGTATGCTACCTTTCTGTCTCTACAGTACACAGCCCATTCAACAGAAACATTGACTTGACATTTTAAGCTCCTGTTGCATTTGTGGTAGAGCATAACAAGGCACTGAAAACGAAAAGAGCAAGCTTTGCAGTTGTACAGTATGCTCAATGGTAGTAGCTTCTGCAAAAGGGAACTGAAAGCTACAAACAGAACAGTAGTAAACCAAGTAGCTACTGCAACTTACTGCTATGCTGAATAAAACAGAAGATAGGCTGTTAAGACAGCCAACAGCTATAGAGTTACAGCAAGCTATATGTCTCCTGCTACTGGAGCCAAGGCAGGGATCAGAGTAACAACTTGAAATTCCTCTTCAGCTTGTGTTAGCTGTACATTTATTCCTGAGAACAATACCATTATACTAAACATGTAGTGCAGCATGGTGCAAGTACATTTGTTCCTTTCAGCATATCTCACTAGATTACAGCTCTTGAAACCACAATGTCTCATCCTCTGTGGTCCTGAGTGCAATGATTCTTCTCCAATTACTAATTTATTGTGGCATCTGTTCCTTCACAGAGCTGGCAAAGGGTAGACATTGTTGGACACAGGCTACAAAGGTTCAGTGACTGTGGTATCTGCCCAAAAGCTATGTAATGTATGTGCATCCTCCCACCATTGCCTAAACTGTGAAAAGAAATCCTGAATTTACCCACATCATTTAAGATTTATTCCCTAAAAAGTGGTTTTGACCTGGGATAGACTGCTACAGAACAGCCAGATATGCTCACTCAACCTAAATACAGGTGTAGAAACTCTGTCCCAAGCACTTGCTCTAGAGAACAAGCATTTTCAACATACAGACCATGTCTTGCGCATGAATCTTGTGACAGAAACTCCTATACTAATGCATGAACATAAGCAAGAAGAAAATAAAGCATTATAGAGGTGGATGGTTGAGTGTTGTATCTAATAACTGGTTTAGCTGGATGAACACAATTCAGTATTCTTTGTAGAACACAAAAAAACAGTTATTTATTTGTGACCAACCAGCACTAATGTGATTCAAAACTGGGACACTGGTTTAGTCCATCTCTGTCCTAAGCAATGTAAACAAAAAAACCCCCAAAAGGCTCAGGAAAACAGGAATAGTTTAAAAATTATTTCAGTCTCAAACTTACAGACTTTGCATTTAATTTGCAGGGAACACTTTCTTTTATTTTTGATATCAACCCAAGTGTGTTTCTTTAAAATCACATTGTTTCATCAAGCCATCTGCTACTCGTAGTCAAAATTACAATTTGAACAATTTGCCCATGTTTTATTTTAGTACTGTATAAAATATTATACTATTTATTGTTATTTTTAAAGAGATATTTTTCCCACCAGACAGAAGTGGGATCATTAAAAACATCTACACGCTTTATAATATCTATTTTTATCCTGGTCAAGGGGATGACTCTGAAAGCTGCTGGGGGCAAAGGATTAGAAAAGCACAACCAGGCTCCTGGGAGAGTCCTGAAAACAGTTTTGCAATGTTCATGGAAGATATATATCAACACCACTCTTACAGGGCTTAGTCAAAAGAACACAAGTTGAAAGAAGCTTACCCAGGAACAGATGTTTCCCTTCACACCAGGCTGTTTAAAATACAGTATATGCTATTTTTTGCCATCTCTTCTTATATATCCACTTACAAAATGTTAACAAAATATACTTTAATAAATATTATCACAGCAGGTCACAAACAGCTGAACCATTGATGTTAGTCTCAACTTCTGCTTCATGACGATATCTACTTCTAAGATCCAAATACTTACAAATAAAATAAGGGGCTCTGTTTGTGATGAAAACATGTAGAAAACAAAGCAGTCAGCTAAGTGCTCTGCAATGGTTTTCATTACAATGTGCTAAAGAAATAAATGTTGTATTGTTCTTTCCAAATACCCTGGAGAGTGAAAGTTTTCAGGTGGGTTTTTTTGGGGTTGTTTTAAGCATGATAATGATTTTAGAGGAGGTTGAGATCACATGTAGATAAGTAATCCCAGGTAATAAACAGTACTCTGGAGGGGTCATTTTCTAGCCACAGAAGTAAATTTGAACTGCTTATTCATTTGAAGAATGATCCTCTGAGCAATATTAAAGACTCGATTTTCTCCCTCTTCTATCTTTTACAGCCACCTGCTCTGACTGTATACCCTGCAGGAAATTCCTGAATAGGCCAGCTAAAACATATCTAAAATAATATTTAGGATTACAATAACCACCTAAGGAACCCTGGCATCAACAGAGCAATCAGAGACTTCACAGAAGAGATCCTTGTAAGACTGTATCAACAGTCAGGAGTCTAGTGCTCTTCAGAACATGTTAAGCTGCATCTCTTTGTTCCTTCTAAAAAAGAAATCTCAGGGCCAAGATTAAGAGTTGAAGAATAAAAAATTATGAACAAAAGGAGACAAGAATGTGAGAAATACTGGAATAGCTGTATGAAAACACAGTATTTTTCTTAGTGATTAGAAATAGAAGTAAAAAAAATACAAGATTAGCAATTTTCACATTCATTTTATCTAGAATATTTTACTTTTTTCTTTTCATTTGCTTGTCAGACTATTACAAACACAATTATATAAAGTACATATTATTATGGACAAATTTGTCTTATGACACATTTTTTATCTTCCACATCTTTTTGCCATTTCATAGTTAGATGCTGAAGAGAGTTTTAACACTCAGAAACTGAGAGCTCAAAATCATTTAATACTGCTTTCACACAATATTATGGCTATATGAAGTCCTTTGTTTTGATCATGTAAAACAAAAATGTTCATTCTGATGTGAGCAAATTTGTCGGAAGTAAACAAAACGCCAGGTCTGGGCTAAATCACTCCCTTGACTGTGAACATCAACAGAAAAGATTTAAAAAGCTCCTGAGAATTCATATAGAGATTCAGTTTTTATCTTATAGAAGAAACAGGGTCCTCCTAAATATTCCAACCCTGCTTCTACCTAGCAACTTAAAAGAAGCAGGAGAATTAACCTGACAGCAGTACTAATATAAAAATTCTTCACTAATTACAGACATAACATTACCCTCCAGAAAATGATGTGCATAAACTAAGATGGTAGTTACCTTGATAATATCAAACCAGCTACAGATGAATGGAGGGAAAAACCAAGAAAGCAGGAAAGGAAGTATCTCAGTAGTTTGATGAAAACATCAGTATGGAGAAACCTGCAGTGAGACTGACCTATGGTTGTCTGGGGTGTGTAGCAGTTTCTTACCCATCCACTCAGCCTGTCTCCTGCCTGCCGCTCCTTTCAAAGGAGTGAGGGCAGATGAAGGGCAGGAGGATTGAACCCGTTCAAGAATGTCTCGGCTTTCAGAAGCGCACTAAGCAAGTTCAGCTACAGTTTCAACTTGTTGGTAGTAATGTGTATTAATTTTCAGTCCATAAACAAACAACTGAAACATACTAATTCTTTGTGCTAATTCTATTCCTGAGAACATTTTCTTTTTTTTTAAGAGACATACAGAAAAATTCCAGCAAATACCAGTTCATACTATATATTCATAGAATCATAGAATCATAGAACTGGCACGAGGGCTCAAATATAGTAGATCCTTTCAGCAATATAGGATGTGGGCTCTTCATACAAGTGTTAGTACTGTATAGCCTGCCTTTCAAAACAGTCCAATTCCCTTTGCAACTTGCCTTTGCACCAGGGAGAACTGCTGGTCACTGTTTCAGATGCCAACTCTAGAACAAATACATAGGTAGCAGTGTCCCTGGAAAGTGGGTTTTTTTGGCATATTCCTCCTGGGGGGCCCACTTGCTTAAGTCTAAGAGGTACCATCACTTCCTTGGCCTACCAATGCTATTACTAGAAAACAAAGGTTAACAAACTTACAGGCAAAGTCACTACTGCAGGAGTCAAGATTATTTCTAGGGTACACTGGACTACAGTTGTTCCGAGGATCACTTATGGGAGTGACAAGTTACTGGCAGCTTTTGAGCTAGTGCTGGTGACAGCATCTGTATACTCACTGAACTTCATCAAGACTATGAACAGTGGGAATAGTAATGAGCAGATCTGACAAACAATCTCATATGGCAGATTCCATCTAAAGATAAGTGTGACACAGGTGTTTCAAGATAACAGTCACATTTCAAGCTGAACCGTTCCGCTTCTGAAAATGCAAAACCAATTATTTATCTGTATGGCCTTAAGTTTGTTGCAAGAAATTAGACTAATTTCTGAGTCAAGTGAGGACACAGCAGGAGGGAGAGGTCCTTGTCTAGTCAAAATCACAGAAGGAAGATGCCTGCGTTTGGGTTCCAGTTAAGCTGCAGCATTTTTAAACTATGTTTCCCGTGCTTATCATACATCCCCAAGGGTATCATACAAGGGATGTATGATATCCACAGCAGAAGGAACATGAAGTCTGCAATGGGTCAAACTGGAAAAAGAGTTAACATAAAAGAGTTTCCTTCTGACAGGGAACATTGTTAATAGACACTGACATTGTTAACAGACATTGTTAAGCAGGCAACCAAGGATGCAAAGACGTGCTTCCTAAATTTTAAAAAGTCAGAACTAGGAAGAAATAGTAGAGAAACTATCTTCTATTTCCTAACCTTTCACCAACACCACCAAGATATGAACACTGCTGTACAACCTTCTGCTGTTACAGTTCTTCTAGAGCACGTAACTCAGACTAATGTGGAAAAGAAAGGTCATGAGAAACACGCTCAGCATTCATATACGACTGTGTATCCAAAATAACTCTTTTCTTGGGATGTCAGCCTAGCTTCTTCTTCCCTTGTCTGAGCAGATGAAAAAAACAGGAACAGGATACACAGAAGAGAAACTATGGAAGTAATTAAAGACAACCCCATTTTACAAGACAAGTCAAATTACTACAAAATATCGTACCTTAAAAGTAACATCTCTGATTTGCAACAACTTCAGAATGATCTGAGCCACAGTGATCAGAAGTTCAGAAGTTAGCTTTGCTCATTAAAAAGCAGATGAGCAAATACTTAATCTCTGTTTTGCCTGAGAGCTAAAGACAGGAGTGCTAATACAGCAGTAAAGTATTAGCTACATCACAACAGCTACATCTTTCATTGCCCAGGAATTACATGATGAAGACACCCTAGGCCTGTTTGAGTTCTTTAAGACAGGTGGAACTGCAGTAGATCCACATTGATATGAGAAAACAAAGAGAATGTGGTGATGTCAATATGATTTTATGGTACCTATGCAACACTATGTCCCCAGTATTTAATTGTCTCCTGGCTCTTACCATGGTCAGAAACTCCAGTAGAGGCAGAACATACAGAACAAAGTATAGAATGAGGTCAGCACCTCAAAGCGCAGAGGGACCTCAGCAACAAAACACAGGTTTTCCCAGAGAATCTTCTTTGGCACTTCTTCAATGTTTTATAGTCAACATTGTACTGAGACACTTTGCTTCAGTGAGCAAGAACGATTCTCCAGGTGAAATAACTTCCTCATTTCTAGTTCATTATTCTTAAACATTTATATGGCATTACAGAACAAGAAAAAATATATTACCTATGCTTTATGCCACTGAAAAATTGTTTTGTGTTTGCCAGGAGCAAGCAATTAATTTTCAATGACATGCATTTTCAATGCAACAAAAAGTCAATAGAGAAAAGAAATTACCAAAATTGCACCCTGTTCAAACTCCATGTAAACTATACTTGTTCAGCAGTGCATAATAAAACTAATACAATTAATTTTCTCAGGGTGGCGGAATTTTTTCTAGTAAATTCACAGTTGGAGAAAATTTTGACTTGATATTTTGTTTTGAAACTCTGGCTATTCTAGTTGATATCTGTTTTTTAAGTATAGTAATTTGCAATGCAGCAAGACAATAAACCTGTGCTAAACACCTCTGCTATGAAAAGCTCTGTGATCATGGATTTGCCTATTCAATTACAACACTCTATTAACTTCAATTGTACACCACAGTTTGAGAAGAACTAGAGGGTTGCTCTTTTCTGAAAGAAAGCAATTGCCCCCTCTAACAGCTTTTTGTTACTACTTTCTTTGAAGAACATCCTTTATTCTTCATTTCTTTTGTTTGCAAACATCTGGTTTAGATGCCGTTAAAAGCAATGGACATTTTTGTTGCTCAAATTAGTCAATATGACAATTAATTCCTACTCCGAAACAAGTCCTGTTTCCCGAGTTAGATTTACGTAAGTGTTGAGACTTTCACAATGTGTTTAATCAGATATAGACAGTGACACAACACACACTTGACAGCAACAGCTTCAAAGACCTTCAAATTCCTCTACATCAAATAACATCTGAGGATGAGCGACATACTCAGCCTACAGAGAAACAGTAAATATACATTTTAGCTATTAAAATTTAAATTTTTATCTTTCAAGAAGGCATCTTCATAACCCCATAATCAAATGGCTCCTACCAACAGAAACATTTCCATGCCTAGAAAAGCATTCTAAAGAGCCTCAGAATTGTATATTTATGGAAATAAGATGACTCCTGGATTGTCATTTTGTTTTCCTGTTAGGCACACTCTTTCTGAAGTTACAAGTGCAAAGAAATTTTCTGTTGCAATGATGTAGAATTTTGCTACCAGTTGTGACAGATAAGCCTACATTTCTAGTCTCACTCAAAGAACTGAAGAACAACACCAAACATGTTGAAAATGATACACAATAACTACACCAGTCTTGCCTAAGTGTGAATATATAGAAATAATCCAAGATCACATCAGATTAGTAGTGCAAGAACACATGAATGAATCCTGAAGTGAAATTCAGACTCAAACTTCTATATATTATTAAGCGTTCAGAAAACTTCAGTTTGTTCTGACACCAAAATCTATGTATCTTTAATTATGATAACAATGATCAGATAATCATAGCTGCATTATTTTTAATCCACTGTTTACGATTCATAGTAAAAACGAAACACTGAACAGGAGTGTAGTCTGTCAAGCTGAGTCCCTCTCAAGCTCATACAGCCTGTGCTGCAATTTGTTCTACAAAATTTTCTTAACTATTAGTTATCATTGCGAGAAGGATTAAAGTGAGGGGAGTATGCCTACTCATAGTATTCTTACACCATGTGGCTAAGTAAATATGGTATTTAACGATAGTTTTTGAAACATGCAAAAGGACACAACAGATGCTGCAGTATTTGAAAGATGCCCAATGAATCTGTCTTCACTAAAATGGACATAACCTGCTAATTTCCAGTCTGGCAGAATATTACATCATCAAAAATAATTGTAAAAAAGAAGAAACCAAATACAGAATTGCAGGGTTCTCTTCAAACTCTCCGCTATATACAGAAGTTTCTTGAAAACAACAGAGGGATGACAAAGGGATCTAAGTTACCATCTCTGACTGCTAACATCATATGACACTGAAACAAAACTAATCTGGGGGATTTTAGGTGTTAACGGGCCTTTTAGCTACAGTACTATCCAACAGGATATTCTTACACTAAAATAGAAATAATATATATTGTTTCAACTTAAAATGTTATCCATTATAGGACTTTCTTCTACTGTCTTAGTTGATATCTGTGAGAGGTCACTGTCCTGTGATACTACAAATCGTTTTCTCATAACAATCAGAATTGTTTCAGTAAATATAATTACCCTTCAGATACTTAAAATTACAAACCACTGCACAAAGTGGACACATACTCCTCTTGTCAGACTGACAGAACTAGCAGCAGTAATTATACTGCAAATAAAAAGATACTCTGCTTTGGGGGTTGCCCCTCTTCCTCTCTCCCCCCGCTTTTTTTTTTTTTACTCACTTTCTTAATAAAATCAGGAATCTCCTTTTTGTCTGAAAGTTGGTTTAAAGAGGAGCAGCACTCCACCTCCAGGATATATCCTTCACTATGGATGTCACCTTTTGAAGACCTACAGAGGCAGACAGAAAAAAAAGAATCAGTTTCTGTTGTGAAGATCGGACACCAAGACATTCCCTTTTTAAGTATTTCTCATGGAGAGCTAACCTTCAGACAAAACTTCAGTTCCAATTCATTCACTCCATTCAGCTCCACACAGTTCTGACAAGTGGCAGCTACAGCATGCACCTGCTTGCTAGGGAAGGAAATCATACTAGTAACTGGATGGTGGAATGCCTCGGGGACTTCCAAATTTCTTAATCTGTCCAAGAAACACTCTGTCAGCCTGGCATCTATGGCCAATGCCAAGGAAATGTCCAGGTGAGGTAACTCAGAATAGTCAGAAAGCAGGCTCCAATGCAGCAGGCTGACAGATGCTCCGGACCCCATAGGGCAGCCTGATGTAGGATGCGTTTCACAGACAGTAATTAAAGGAATCCCTGCTCTTATCTGCCACCATTCCAAGTCAACATTTTAAAACCAGCAGCTAATCAAAGTAATCTATTCTTCAGTCTTACCTTACGCTTTGTTGTTGACAAAAGTAAAGCTATGTCTCTTTCAGAAGACACTAACTCCTAAAATAATTCAAAGTGTATGGCATCTGCCATATACAATTTGCAATTGTGTATACAGATATACAAAGCAGAACAGATACATATACAGAGATAGATAATGCAGAACAAATCAGAACTATAGAAATATGGTATCAGTCAAAATATGCCAAGGGGAAGTTTGGAAGTTATCCTGAATGATCTTAAGAAACTGTCCATAGGCATGCACTGTAAGGCAGTGCTACTGAAGGCAGTTTTTATCTCCTTTATCTCATATTTTTTGAAAGAAAACTTGCATGCCTGATCAACAGAGGAAATCTAGAGAATCGTTTGTTTTATCAGTTCTTTAGGAGAACACACGGAGGAATGTAGAAAAATAAAAGCTAGCATGTAATTATTGGGATTAGTTACAAAGTAGTTATCTTAACATCCCATATGGAGAATCCAAAGATCTAGTTTGAAGTACAGAACTCATCCTGGCCAGCACTCATGTAATGATCTTAACATCCCATATGGAGAATCCAAAGATCTAGTTTGAAGTACAGAACTCATCCTGGCCAGCACTCATGTAATGCACTGGGTACCTACTGGACAGGAAGAAAGGTGCAGAAGCTTGAACCAAGAGTGCTGAGGAAGCAATGCTTCCTAAAATAAGAAAAGGGCTTTGCAGGCTTGCCATGCTAGCAAAAGCAAGTCTGTGCAGAAGCCCTGTTCTGGGGATTGAGACTGGGTGACACGTAAAGTATGCTTCAGCTACAGATGGTTCCAGGGGCTTTCCCAAGATGCTAAGAGTTCCTCAGAGCCACGAGATGCGTAGGCTGCTGAATGTAAACTGCCAGTGTGTTTCCTAGGCAATGCTGCAGAAACTTTCTGACATACCACATGATACGGCATTTTGTACTTGATCCTCCCACTTTCACGCGGGCTGCACTCTCACTTCCTTTCTCTTATCTCACTTACACATAGGACAGGTGGTACCAGACTGTGAATTGTTTGGGAACACTAAAGTCTTTTCCCTATTTGTTTTTTCCCTCCTTCGTCATAAAGAGTGGTTCTTACAACCTGTGGTCCCGTTCTGTTCTTGATTCTTGACAGAAAATATAACAAAACACTGTTGTCCATGGAAACTCTCAAAACATCTTCAAAGGATTTACAAAAATCATTACAGGGGGACTTGAAAGCTTTCCATCACTACTCCTCTGAAACACACGTAGAGAAATTAATTTAAGCAGCAAAGAACAACTTTGTCAAGAGAGCAAACATACAAAACAACAAAAAAAAAAACCCAACTTTTGTGAGGGGAACACATGAACTGCAGACAACCATTTTTGCTGTTCTAGATAGTCTAGAACAAGACTAGGTAAGTCTAGGTAATTTATTCTGTGCAGATTTTCTGCCACAGATGAACTCCATGAATTCAAGAACATAATAATACACTTTAAAAAGTCTCCCTGCTAAAGCACTTACTGCTCTACCTACATTTTCTTCTAAAATCTGTATATGACCAAATGGAAATGTAGCCCTGATGTTATCTAGCCACGATATAATGACGGAAAGATAGAAAGAAGCAAGTATGAGCTGGGGCTCTCTAATGCTCTAGCAGTCAATACAACATCAGAACTGCCACTGGATATTGTAATGCGAAGTCCATACAACATCAAATTCTCCAGTGCTTCAGTGGTTGTATAATTCCAGACCAGAAGCAGGTTACCAGATACAGGCAGCAATGAACTAAGCCCTTTTCAGACAACCAATCCCACCTTGGGGGAACAACATCAAACCTCTACAAACATGAGGACCAAACGCCTCCCCCACTTCCCTTGCTGGAACAACCCACTGCACTCATCACAGCCCCCTTCCAGCCCAGCTGAGGAAGCCATACAGCTCAAATTCAAAGCTATCAAACCCTGGAAATTCAGTATGTGCCATGCTACTTCTGTGTCCACTCATTTTTCCAAAGCCTGTTCCTTACACTGCGATCAGGTCTCCATGCAAACTGTGGCACTGCTGTAACAGTGATGCTTGCTGTGACAAATGTGAAAAATCACAATTCCAATTGTGCCAAAAGAATGAGGAGTTACACATTTAAACCCACTGGCTATCTGTAAAACAAATTATTTTAAACCTATATTGGTGAGGTTTATATGCAGGTATAAGGAAGAGAGAAGTCTGCCCTTGAACCACCCTCGCTTATTTCCTCTCATCCCCCTCAACAGCTCCTTGGACTCTGATTCTGTGCAGTTTCTGGAGGACCTACTTCCAAGTTCTTTGAAAAGAGTATGAGTTACCTGAGATGCAGGTTATATCCATAAAAACATAGTGATTCTTACTGCTTAAAATGACCCATTTATTTTTCCCACTTTAACAAGCACTTATTTTGAAATACATTTGCTGCTTGTAAATATTTAAGTGAACAGGAGGCAGTGAATTCTTCCTCTAACAGTCTGGGGGCTGCCTCTGCTCTAGGACTCATGAAAGAAACTGTATCAAATACCACTGCACTCTGTTATGAACATTATTTTACAGAACACACGTAACAGAATTTACTGAAGGCCATAAAATCTTCGGTTAAAATCTTCCAACAGAAGTACTGTACACTACCAACAAGCATTTTTCCATGCTTTCAAGTAAAGTATGTGCATAGATGTTAAAAGTGACTCTTTGACTGTACCTTTTCAGGCAAATTTTAAGAACCTATCACGGTATTCTGTCACGGTATTCTGTCACGGACAAACAAAACAAAAGCCATAGCTTCTTACATTAAAATAATAAATAGCTGTGGCTGTCACAGACCACAGAAATAATTTTCTGAGCAAATCCAGGGGGGCAAGAATTTTTTCCCAGCCTCTATAGAATAAACAATGCATTTCTTCTAGGAATCACAAAGTATTTAACAACTATCATAAAAGACTCTCATTATGCTCTTTGAATATTATTAGTATAGCTGCAGAGAAGTAGCTAAATATAGGACAGGTAAATCCTGTACTGAACAGTAATTATTATACTTTCAGTTTTGTTAATGTAATGGGACTACTTTTAGGATCACTTTTATTAGACTATGAATTAGAAGCCCCAAAATAAGCACATCCACCAACATCACAGAAGTCAGAGGAAAAGTCAAAAGCAGAGCTCGAGTCTCCAGTCTTCAGTCTTGTCCTGGGGAGTACATCCCCCTGTTCTCCTTTGAAAAAGGACTGATGTCAGTCATTGAGAAATAACCCTGAAAGAAGCACACCCTGATGCAGTAGCGCTGTACTCTTGGCAGCTAAGACGAACTGGAGAAGCTGGTACACCCCGACTCATAATATTACTCGTTAGTACTCTCTATAATGAGTGCGGTATTTTGTGATACCTGAGAGGGAACAGAAGGGACAGTCAAACACCAACAGTGTTTTCCTGGCACCACCCCAGGAAAGAGCAACCACTGGTTAATCATGAAGATGGCCAGAAAATTCCACTGCATCTTGTACACCCTAGGCTTTTATTTGTTTTTCTTCCTTTGTTATGTATCTCACTGCTTGTTTATCTATTTCCCCGAAGAAGGGATTTTTCTGTCACTGTGGGTAACCTCAGTGACCACCATGGACAAACTTAAACACGGGGTGGCAATGAGCTGACAGAGAATTTCAGGCTACTGGTGCTGTGCAGAGGGACAGCATTCACAGGGGTAGAGGTTACCCACAAGTGTCACTGATACAGAAAAGGCTAAGGACCACAGACTTAAAAAGAGTGTCATCTTGAATCCTAAATAAGACCTCTAGTGCCATTAAAGAAGAAAATACATAGAATAAATAAGATTTTCAGCTATAATTGGAAGTTCACTGGCCAAAACTATTTCATGATGGTTGTTTCAGTAGGCTGCCATTTCCTGCACAGCTGTTTGGAGTTAAGCACCATTTCATGGTAGATAAACCATAGACAGCTGTAGAGTACCAGCAACTTACACAGTGACTATTAAAGCTGACAACTCGGTGTCTGTTACAAACTGGATTTCCAGTCCTCTTCAGACACAAGAAGGAAATGAGCGACCCAATATTTGGTCCTAATCCTCCTTTAGTTCTCCATGCCCATAAATTTGGCAAGCCACTTGTAAGCACTTGTAAGCAATCTGACACACTTGTAAACTGCACAGACACTAAAATTGCTATTTAATTAAGATGATGCTAGGAATGTAAGTGCAGTTTTGAGATATTTTGACTGCACAGGAATAGCTCCACAGTTTAAAATATAACTGTGCATTTATAACAAACTGATCCACATTACAAAACAACTAAAACCACATTAAGGTGATTAACATGAGCAGTTGGTATCTGTAGAACTCTGGGTTAAAAATGTAGCAAAACTAGAGTATTTGAAAACCAAGGAAGAAGCAATTACAAACCCACAGGCTTTTGTATAAACTTTTTTTTAATGACAGCATATAGAGTTTCTTGAGAAAAGTTGAGGCATGTATGCATACATACACATCCTTAATGTGCAGTGTTTATAATTTTGAGAACACAGATGAAAGAACATTTATTTTGGGTCAGTGTTAAAAGTTGTGAGGAAATATGTATTTCTTTGAACTTGAAACAAATAGCAAACTTTAAAAACTCAAGCCATTGTCCCCTGAGCTAAAGGAAGATATCTGTTGACCTCTGAGTATGGAATAAATATTATCTTTTCAGCAAGCTGAAATCAGCCTGCTGAGAGCAACACCACATACTGCATTCACACACAAAACACAGTTGATCCTAATGAAGACAAAGTCAGACATTTGCCATCTTCAAGCCTAAATCCTACATGAAAACCAAACAGATACACATGCATTAATGTTGAAATTAAAATTATACTGTACCAATGCAAAGTCTCTACTTCCACCAACTCAAGCAAGCACATAAGTACTGGAGATCATTGGGTTTTTTTGTCAGACTGTATCACTGTGGAACGCCTTCAACTGGAGTTCCTACTTTCTGCAGAATATCTTCTGGGGATTGCTGCTTCTTCCCAATGTAATTATGTCTTTTCGTACTTCATCAGTTACTTGGCATAACACAGTTCTCCCTTCTTTCATGGGGTGGGCTGTCCACTACTATTAAATATTTAGTTTGACTGGAAAAATACAGAGTGCAAAAGCTACTTTACATTTTCTAGAAATCCATTTTCCACATTTTCTGTAAGTCCAGATTTTAAATGACACAGAAGACAAAAAATTAGGTATATCTCAGAGGATGCCATTAATTGAAACCAGTTGGAATTAATGGGGAAAAAAAAAAAAAAAAAAGAAACCATAAAATATCCTGTTTTGCTATTAAATGTTTGAACTCAGTCCATCAAATTCCTCTGCAGATAAATAAGACTTATTTTTGGACGAGTGATGAAAAGTTTGCATTCCATCAGGATTAATGGATATAGGGAAATTATCATAATAGAATCAGAATCATTTCATCAAATGAATCACTGAACACCTGACACCTCAGTATTTTACAGAAAGGGAAATCCATTGCAATGCTGTTTGAGGTATACATAGAAGTTTACTCTAAAATAAAAATTATTCTTAAATTATACTACTTAGTCTACTTCTGCATGGCAATATTTCCAGGCCAAAAGCTCTATTGATTGGAGATAAAATCTGTAGGAGGGTATGTCCTGAGACATAGATAGAACAGTGAAGAGAAAGACCCCTCTGAATTTGATTTACATCCCATGCTTCGCTCTGCTGTGGTGAAATGGAGCATCTGCAAACACATCAAAACTATTGTAAGCAGACAGTTCCAAGCCCATTACATGCCTCTTCCAAGTGGAAGAGAATGGAGCTTGCTTTCTGGTAACCAGTAGTTAGAAAAGGAAAATAAAACATTTTAATTGATACAGAATTTTGAAACTTTAAGATAATAGACAGGGGTGTCACACTACAGGGAGCTGGGAATAAACTAAAGTAGCTTTGTGCTATGGTTTTGTTAGTTTTTATCCAGGGGCTGACTTGGCAATTTCTTTGCAGAGAACAGGTTATCTGTAACAGCCACAAGCTGTCCAAAACAGTAACACACAATACACAGACTTGTGTGCCTAACAGAGACTGTTATATTTAAAAATACTGAGTATGGAAATAAACGGGCACAGAAAGATAGATCATTACACACACAAAGAACTATCTCTGTTACTTGGAGGGAATATAAGTGACATATGTGCTACTCTCCTCACCTGAGTTAGCCAGAACCTCTCAAATGCATAGACCTTTGCCTGTCCCTTCCTCCAGGAGAGATTCACTGTCACACCTTCACACTTTCCAGGGATTCCCTTTTCCTGAGATTCTTGTTTTGAAGTGTAAATCAGCGCAAATCAACTTTTCTCAAGTGTGAATCAACGTTAACCCGCAGGCGAGGACTCTCTCGACACTCAGAACCTTCCCTACATTCAGCAAAAACACCCTGGACAAACCTGGGCTTGAAGACTTTTCTTTGCCTACTTTTTTTTTTACAAGATGCCTTCTCTAAGAAACCCAAGTATCCCAGAACTCAGCACAGCCAGTAAAACAGTCAGCTGCTTTTGAGTGAAGAAGTCAATTGAAATTTAAAGAAAGAAAAAGTGTTCACAGGAGCACTGAAGTTATCTGACACTAATCAATTTGCCTTCTAATCACTGGTTAGGGTGCAAAATGCAATTAGGTGCTAGAGAAATATTTCGATTTATTGTATTAAATTTAATCAGGGCAATGGCAGAGTCCTTCAGCTATGTGGCAGGCTACCTTCATGCCCAATGCTACTGAAGAATTAAACACTCTTATATTTACTTCATTTACTTTAATTGAACATGACACTTTTTGCAGTGCAAACAACTGTACTGTTAATTAAAAAAAAAAAAAAGAAAAGTAAATCTGTCCTTTACTTTCATATTCTTCCTAATATTCCAAGGGATAAGCCTTCCTTTTCAACTTTTATAGCTTCTACCTATGTTAGGGATATGTTTCCCCAAATGTCATACAGCAGCAATGTCTCCTACTTCCTTATTTACCAGAAATTATTAGACAGCTAAGATAACAAAGCCACAGAGATACCAGTAGAGATTAAACACAAAGCTATCATAATGGCTCTAAAAGTCATCTTAATTGTACAATGATGTTGCAAATTCACACTGAGTTTTCAAAACTCGAGGGCAACAGCAAAATAGAAGGAGTAACACTAACGGGTACTTTCCCCTCAAGTTTTAATGCATAACATTAATGCATAACTAAGGACTATCTTTTCCATTTTATTTTTTAACAAATTAAGGCACTGCAAATCTCAGTGATAGCAGCAGCACACAGTTCTTGATGTGAATCATCTGCTGCAGCTAGTACAGCCTCTTCCTAGCTTTGGAGAGGCAGCGCTATAAAACTATGTCCTCAAACTGTGAGTCAACAGTATCCATTTTAAAATGCAAAACTGACATTAAAAGGTGTAACACTGAGTAAAGACTAGTCCAAGTGTTCAGTTCTGTCTCTGCATACACAGAATTGACCGTGTATACTGTACCAAAAGGCACTAAAATACAACAATTTGATTTTTGTTCCATTCAGGCAACAAAAATAGCAAGGTGAAAAACCACATGTGGTATTTGAGTTGTATTTGTATAGCACTGGAGACACCTGCTCTGAAACATCTGCAGTAAGAAAGGAGCTACAGCCTCAGGTGTTTTGTGGAAGGCTCCTGGGAAACTCAAGGGTGGGCCCCACACCAACGTACAGAGCCTTCTATGGCTCCTTGGCTCCCCATGAACACCTGGAACCACCATGACAGAAAGCAGACGAAGACCACTTTGTACTTCAGAGCATAAATGCATTGCTAGTGATCCTACAACTGTAGCTGGACCATTTGTACTTTTAAAATCTTATGACAGACATAAACACTCATCTGATCAACAAATATCATAAGCAGGCCTTAACTTCTGCCCAAGAGTTCAACTGTTTTATACAGAGGCAGCCTACAGATGCCAGACACCTGAGAGCCCTCAGTAAAAAAAGCATAATTTATTCTCCAGCAGCAGTGTAGTGAGAAAGGTATGTTTAAAAAGATTAATAGTATGTCTTTTATTTCCTAACCAGGAAAGGGATAAACTCACAGTTCCAATATAGCTGGTCTCTATGCAGGCCGTACTCATGCAAAATCTGTGCAACACCCATCTCTCCCTTGCACTTGGTAATGCATTTGTTGCACCCACACTCTTCTCCCATACTCTCTGCCAGACTCAGGAACATTTAAACTACATGAAACACCAAACTCATGTAACTTCCCTTTCTGGTGCTTGTCTGTTTTTGCCCACTGCACCAAGTCTCTTCCGCTTCCCTATGCAGTCAGAAATGACAGATAAGAGAATGCAAAGAAATGGAGTGTGAACATAAAAGGAAATATAATTGGTTCAAGACTCTCTACTGTCTTCAGTTTTGTAGTCATTTACAGCTGTCTCAAGTGTGTGAAACACTGGCACCCAAGTGAGTGAGTAGGCAATTAGGATTTTTACTCTTGCACAATCATTCTTCACAGATGTAAACTCCTGGATATGGCATGAGACAGCAGTGACACATTGAGTGCTCTGGCTTGAAGACGGTATCACTGCACTGGGAAGGATGCTGCTTTTCCCTAACGTGCCTTTGCAGCTCATTCCTGAAAGATGCTGAACCCTTGGATCCCAATCCATCAGAAGTGCTTAAGTGCTTACTTAATATCGCAAACTCATGCATGTAAATACTTTCATTATTTGCAGCAGGGTATTTTGTAAGCAGGGGAAGCAAGGCTCCAAAACTGGGCAAGCTCAATGCAATATTACTCAGGAAGTCCACTGTTTAGCCAAACATTTTATGTTTTGACCATAAAACTGGAAAGCCTTTAAACAATACTATCGGACAAAGCCAGCATGAAGTTCTGTAGTAATAAAAGTAAAAGCAAGTCAAGGTAAATTGAGGGTTATTTTAGAAGCTAGAAGTGCCTTTGACATCTAATGCCTACATTTATTCCCTACCGAAATGCAAAACTTTTTCCTACTCGACCCTGTCTGTAATTGCTACCGATTGATTACCAGGCTGTGGCAAATTGAATGGTGGTTTTACTTTAGTTTTTTAAAGAGGCGTCTAAAACAGGTACATCCTTTCCTGCAAGTATCAGCACAAAGAGAGGGACTAGGATAGCCAAATGTTGGTTTAAATATCCCCCAACCTTCAGTACTGATCACTTTCAGAAGGGGTGGACTGAGGAATGCAACTAACCTAGGAAAACTGTAACAGAATTGCTGCAACAACATACGTAGCTGCAGAGTTGTAGGTGGCCAGATAGGTCATATTATGTTTTAAATAATTAAAAATTATAAATATGCACTTATAAATAGTCATATTTTAATTTTATCCTATTTAACAGCACATTGTCGTGATTATTTATTTATATCAGAGTAAACCATAAAAGAACAGTATTTCTGTTTATTCATCTTCAGACTTTGATTATGTAAAATATTCTTAATGCGTTTGAAGAGACTGAACAAAGCAGGAGAATCATCTTTTTATTTAAGGAGTCTGCACTGACTGAAAAATTAAAAGAACTTGTGTTGTTTAGAGGAAAGAAGTCCACACATAAATTTTTAAAGTATGCATTAGTACTGCAGTTCTCCAATTAACTGCATTAACTGTAACCGTCTAAACACAAAACAAGCCTTTCCTAAGCAAACATTTCTTCTGTCTCAATTTAATCTAATACATTCTTAAAGGGTACTAACGGGACCATCCTCACAAATTGTCAGGCATAGGGCTTGTTTGTTTGCCTCTCATGACAACACATCCTAAAATACAGAGCATATTTCAACTTGTTATTCTTCGAGTTGTCTGCCAAACTGCAAATGAATTGTAAACATGAAAAACATGTTAAGCCTATGCAAGCCCACCAAAAAAAAAGGGGGGGAAAAATATTTAAAAAAATCAAGTCTTGCACAGTAAACTCTGCTATAATTTCCTGATGTAGGTCAAAACTCAGCAGGAAATAACATTGTCTATTTTTATCCCAGTTCACTGGAAGTGCTTTACCTTTCTGTTTTCTTGATAAGCACAGCCCTGAAGATTTGTTCCTGGGGAGTTTTCTCTTTTTCATCAGTTGGTTGCACGAAAGGGTGGACAGCAGCCAAGACAAAGCCCTGCTGGTACAATTCTTGCAGCTGAGCTGGAAGATCACACAAGGAGGAGAGCTTGATTGCAGATGATCCTGGCAGCTCAGCTGGAAACAAAAAGAAATTGGTCAATAATCCTTCACCAGACTATCCTGGTTTTTAAAATCCAGGCTCTTGAGAGTCTAACGAGCTTCACACTGATCCACAATCTTAACACAAAATTGACCTTTCCTGAGGCCCATTTTGTATTTCAGATTTTAAGCAGGCTGTCTTGGCAAAGGACTTGTATCACACGAGAGACTGGTGCAATTAAACAATAAGTGAGATACATTAAAATGCCAGATTCACTACATAGTCTGGCAGAGATGAAGTGGAGGATTTAGAAAAAAGCAAGGTAGTCGGTCAAAAGATATTCTAAGTTTTAGTAGTCATCATAGTAATGCAAGTTGAGGAGAGTGAGCCATGACTCAAAAATCAAGAGAAAGGGGATGTCAAAAAAATGTAGAACACAACAAATTCAAAAGCAATAAACAGAAGCATCCATCTACACAAAAACTGCATTATCAGACTAAGAGATCACTGATACAAAATGCTGTTGAGACCAAATATCTACAAATATGACTAAAGAGAGCTTTATAGGTATATTGATAACAAGAGCAATGCATATCTGTAGTGATGAGAAACCTTTTAAAACAGACACTAAACCTTATACCTCAGGGTTTAAGCAAACCAATATGTATTAGAGATAAGGATGAGACTTAGTGCATGAAAATAATCCTTCCCCAATCTGCTTACTGTGGGGTTTCATGCCTTCCTGTGAAGCATTTAATGCTGACTCCCATGACAGGCAACATACACACAAATACTACAGTCAGTAAAGCAACTGCCCTTATTTCTTTGGGGTCTTGTGAGCTTCAAAAGAAAACTCCATAAATTACCTAAACCAACCTTCCATTCTCTTTCTCTCTACATCAGTAATTCTTCATATGTTTTTAATATCTTATGTGAAAAGACATCCTTCTTTCCTTACCTTTGTATCTTCATTGCCATATTTCTAGGGGGATATTTCTTATTCCATTCCTAGCCATATAGAGTGGTGAGGTGCTGGATTACTTCCCCTCCCACTGAAACCAATAAGGAGGGGATGTTGCAAGAAACATGACAGAGGTTCCCAGCACCTTGCAGGCCTTCATTAAAAAAAAGCACTGGAGAATAGCTTGTATGAAAGACACCAGCAATGCAAAATAAGGTTTCATTGTACTGCTTTTTTCATCAAACTGCATGGCTACCCTTTATGAATAATGAAAGAGGTTCTCAAAAGCCTAATAAATATTCAAAACCAATAATACAGAGGTATAATTTAAATAATAATAGATGTGCTTGGTATGATTTTGCTTCATATAAGACCATGTTCCAGAAGAGGATAATGGAACTTTTTTGACCAAGAACTTGAAGATGCAGAATTTTTATTATTTTTGCCAATAAAATGAGAAATCCAAGCAATGAGTACACTGACAGAAAATAGGGCTCTACCTTTTACAACAGCAAATGAATCCCTTCAGTCATAAAAAGAGATGGCATGAATGAATAATGATGAATAAGGCATAATAAATAATAAAATCGACTGGGTTTTTGTTTTACTGAGGATCAAAATGGGGAAACCCAGATGTTAGAAGTATTTTTTCCCTCTTGTGGCTCAGACACTCCAAAACTGTAGACTACCCTGCAAATAATGCAATTAATTTAAAGACTATGAAAGCTGGAATACCTTTCTGAATGAGCGTTTTAACTGAATACAATGGAATGACTAAACACTATTCAGTAATGTTAATTCTGGTAATGGTGCTCCAATTTTAATTCATCTGTGAAAACTGATTCTTGCCTTGCATGTATACCTAGTACCTGGATTCTTCTGAGGATGCCTTGGTAAAACTAATAGAAAATCTACTCATTAACATGGGAGAGCAATTGCTTCTTCCTGAAAGATGAACACAAAGGGAAAGCGTGAAAACATGTAATTGGAGCCTTGGGATGTACACTTGGAGATTAAAAAAGAAAGGTAATAGAAAATAAAGATATGAAGGATCAGCCAGCTAGTCCATCCTATTACCTAGAGGCAGGATCAGTTCTAGTTTAGCCATTTCTCACAGTTTTTCTCATCTATTTTTAAAAACCTTTAGTAATGGAGATTCTGCAAGCCCCATAAGTCATGTTTCAGTACTTGTCTATTTTTACTATTTAAAACCTTTTCCTAGCATGTGGCCTAAACTTCCCTCCCTGAAATTCAAGACTGCTACTTCCCTGCTAGAGTATTTGTTTTCTGCATCAGCATTTTACAATTCCTACTACCTGCCATGCCTTAATCTTACCTTCTTTAGACTGTACAAACTCAGTCCTTTCAAGGTTTCCTGTTTGCTTGTGTTTCCTAGATTTCTAAGTAATCTTTGATGGTTCTCTCCTGACCCCCTTCCATTGGTCAACATCTTTCTTCAAGTATAGTACCTACTCACCACAGTGATCGAGCACAAGCCTCTTCACGGCTTTGTGGAATGGAAAAGATTTTTCACAATTATACACCAGTTTACATCATTTTGGGGGAAAAAAAAGGGAAATTCTTTTCCCCATGACTAATGGTGGCCAAATGTCCCTGCCCTTAGTGATTTTTAGGGCTTTTTTCTTTCACTGTTCCAGAGTCATTCTGGATTCTGAGCTCCACAGTGTGAACAGCACTTCTCACATTGGCAAACCTCAATAAACATACTCAGCGGTCTATTGCTAGAATAGTTAATGAAAATAATGAATTTTAACAAACTCTGGATAGAACTACTTTAAGCCTTACAGGTAATACATCTTTTTGTATTGGTTTGGTGCTAAACTACTGCTCTACCCTTGGACTAGAGATCCATAAAGAAGACAACAGCTCTTGTTACACAACTGATGCCCAGAAGGCCAACATGGGTTTCCTGGGTCTGCAGATCTGTACTCCCACAGACAGACTGGTTCATGTGATGCGGATTCCTCCCCTAAAATCCCTGCCACTAATTATCCTCTGGATATTGTATAAGTTATTTGTTGCAGAATCTTTCTGAGCATTAAGTTAGGCTAATAATCATACAGTCCTCTTTAAAAGCAGGTTGAAAAAGTACAACACAGTTTCCTGGAGAGTCATATTCATTCTTCAACAGTCTTCAAACTTAAATGGCAAGAATTCAATTATTTCTTCAGCTAATTCCTCTAAGGTACATACCTGTAGGTTCAACCTACTTGAAAATGCCTGATTTATGAAACCAGCTTACTTTACCTTAGAAAAATGCTAATATTTTCAGGAAACTTTATACAACTTTCAATAAAATTCATTAAAACTTTTTAGTTGCTAAAAATATATCTAAACATGCCAATTCGGAAAGAAAAAGGAAAATCAAAATTGTGTACAACAGGGAGTTGTGTAAGGTAAAAGAGCAAATGAAAAACCTCTAACTTGCCAAAAGATAAAGCTGAATTCTTTTAGCAGCCTTCATGTTGCTCTTCAAATGTAGTTAGCTCTAAGTTTTGTATTCTGCTCCACATTTCTGTATTTATTGTTGCACTTCACAATCTGACCTCAACAGATTCCTTTGTCTATTCTTTCTACATTTACACTAGTGTGTGAGAAACTTGTAAATGACAAATGCTGTGTTTTTCAATCTTGCTAAAACTGAAAGTGGAAATGGAAATGCTGGCTGCTTTTGGAATTGATTATCAGGCAAATTAGTTTGTTGCCCGACTGATAATTGAAGCTGAAAACAGGTCCAGCAATGCCCGGATACATACAGAACACTACAGCTTAGAGATCCTTCAAAAAGAAAAGAAAGTTTGTGTTACACAACTGATACCCATAAGGTGACTTTCCTGGGTCTAGTGACTCATGCATTCTTTGCTGCTAATGGAAAAAACCGACCAAACACTCACACCGTCCCCATCTTGCCACAGAAAAATCAGTAAAAGGATTGAGTTGACATAAAAATCTCCAGGTTGAGTCATGTATATCTGAAAGGGGTCATGTCTGCAGCTCCAAGAAGCAATTTATGGGAAACAGAAGAAGGTGATGCACTCTGCCACAGGGATCCTGAGAGACTGAGAGCAGGCTGAAAAAAATGGTTGGGGAAGCTGGTATTGAGGAGAACTTGTTCCTCCTATGGTAAGGAGCCACTCTGTTTCTCCTGATGGATCATCCAGGGCTGCTACCACTAAGATCAGCCACCAACCAGCTTCAAACTGAAGCATCCCATATGACCTCCAACAACTATGCTATGGTCCATGCTAAAGAGGCACATGTATCCTGATCAAACATTATGAGGAAAGACAGTTAACAGCAACTGTCTACAGTAAGTAGGGTAATTTTTCTATATTAAAACAATAGATTTGGGTACCTTTTAGATCCTGTAACCCAACACCTTCAAATAAGAAAAGCATTATTATGCTTTGTAAAATAAAGCATGGATTCACCCATTAGCCCATGCTTAATAACAGCAATCATCAACTACATTACAACAGCATCAGATGCTTTTAACTCTCTGATAAGTAGCAATTTTCCCTTCCTGCTAGTTACATTTATAACAAAGCTAACCCAAACTTTATTGTTTTTTAATTTCTTTCTACTTAAATGATAGCTATGCTCAAGGAAAAACAGTATGTTCAATGCCAAATGGCATTTACTTAATTTCTCTTTACTGAAATGGTCAAAGTCTGGGTCCAGTTTAGGTCTTGGTTTCTCCTGGCTTATCCTTAATACTTCATTTAAAAGGACAAGCACACTGTTCTATATTTCTATTATCCTGTGTTAGGTGTTTACTTAGTTTGCTTCCTCCAATGGAACAAACTGTTGGGATTTTTTTGGTCTTAATTTTTTAACATGCTTTCCTGATTAAGCTTCCATGTTTTTATTCCAGTCACAGCTATTGCAGACTGATGAAGCCCTTAATGACAGTTCACATTACCCATGAAAATGCTCAACACAAATACTGGATTCCTTTTAATTACTTTCTGTTCCCCTTTACTTTTTTCACGTTCATCTGCATTTTCAAATTAATGTTCCTCATTTTATTATGAAACATTAAATAAGCCTCTTCCTGTTGCATTAAAACAACCAAAGATCAAGTTGGTATGTACACAGATCATAGAATCAAATAGGTTGAAAAAGACCTTTAAGATCATCAAGTCCAATCATTACCCCATGACTGCCAAGCTCAGCCCTACACCATATCACTAAGGGCAAACGGATCTCCCCTTGAGATCTCCTCTCATGGCTGCCTCTCGTAATCTCCACTCACAGCCACCCCTCATCTGCCCCCCATAGTGGCCCACAGTGTATAGGTGCCGCCCCTACCCCTCATGGCCACCTCTCACACCCCAAGGCTGCCCATACTCTCCCCCCATGGTGACCCCATGGCTGCCCCTGCTCTCAACTCATGATCTCTCCTCATGGCTGCCCCTCCTTTCTCCTCATGATCTCCCCTCAATGGCTGCCCATCCTTTCCCCTCACACTTTCCCCTCATGGCTGCCCCTTCTTCCCCTCATGATCTCCCCTCATGGCCACCCCTCCTCTCCTGTCATGATCTTTCCTCACTCTCATGGCTGCCCCTTCTTTCCCCTCACAATCTCCCCTCATGGCCACCCCTTCTCTCCCATCACGATTTCCCCTCATGTCTGCTCCTTCTTTCCCCTCACAATCTCCCCTCATGGCCACCCCTTCTCTCCCCTTATGATCTCTCACCCCTCACAGCTACCCCTCCTCTCCCCTCACAATGTCCCCTCATGGCCGCCCCTCCTCTCCCCTCACATACACATTCTCTGTCTATAGCGGGTACACAAGAAATCACTTGGCACCAGTACATGCCCAAAACAGGGTATATAAGGGGGTCTGCCACAGAAAACAGACTGGCAAACTCAGCAGACCCACATTACTACGTGATGCAGCAACTCTCTTCCCTGGTAACTGCAAGCACAATACTCCTACTCCACTGAACCACAGAACAGTTTGGGTTGGAAGCGACCTTCAACGGTCACCCAGCCCACACCCCCTGCAGACAGCAGGGACATCTTCAGCTAGACCAAGTTGCTCAGAGGCCCATCGAACCGGACTTTGAATGTTTCCAGGGATGGGGCATCTACCACCTCTCTGACAACCCACTCCAGTGTCTCACCACACTCATCATAAAACATCTCTTCCTTTTACCAGTCTAATCTCCCTTCTTCTAGTTTTAAACTATTACCCCATACCCTGTCTCAACAGGCCCTCCCAAAAAGTTTGTCCATGTCTTTCTTATGAGCCCTCTTTACGTACTGGAAGGCCACAATAAGGTCTCCCCAAAGCCTTCTCCTCCCAGCTCTCTCAGCTTTTCCTCATATGAGAGATGCTCCAGCACTCTGATAATCTCTGTGGCCCTTCTCTGGCCTCACTCCAACAGGTCCACACCCCTCTTGTGTTGGGGACCCCAAGCTGGATGCAGTACTGCAGGTGGGATCTCATGAGAGGAGAGGGGCGGAATCACCTCCTTTGACCTGCTGGCCACCCCCTTCTTTTGGCATATCCCAGGATACAGTTGGCTTTCTGGGCTGTAAGTGCACATTGGCAGCTTATGTCCAGTTTTTCATGCACCAGTAGCCCCAGGTCCTCTTTGGAAGGGCTGCTTTCAATACCTATCATGTATTGATACTGGGCATTGCCCTGACCTAGGAGCAGGACCTTGCACGTGCCCTTGTTGAACCTCATGAGGTTCAAAAGGGCCCACTTCTCGAGCTTGTCCAGGTTCCTCTGGATAGCATCCTGTCCCTCGTGTGTCAACCGCACCACTCAGCTTGGTGCTGTCTGCAAACTTGCTATGTTATTTGATCAGGCCTAACACACATCAGCAGGCTCAGACCCTTCAAGTAATGCAGTCATAACTATTCCTTTTCGAAGTGCAGGATGAGGCTGTTCCCAATCCCATGGTTGTTGCAAGCTATTCCCATTCAAAGCACCCACAGCCAGTAATCTATGGAGCCACTTATGCTCCTGTTCACACCTCCTCTTCCTTCCAGCACCACAAACCTTGCAGGCCCCTGTGCAAAGCTACAGCTGCTCCAGGTGGCTCATGGAAATGACCATGTCCTTGTGTCTCCTCCCCAGGAATCTCAGAGCAATCCCTGGAAGAGGAATGTGTCTGACAGAAGGGCCACAAGAGCAACTGCAGTGAAGCTCTCCCTCTCCCCACTGCAGGCTCAAAGGAAGGTAGTGACCCCAAAGCAAGGCCCTGCCTAAGGGAGCAAACATTCAGACACTACTCACTTAGTCATTCCTACTCACTACTTCCACACATCTCCCTGCCTAGCATGATTTTTTTGCTGCTGTCCTTCTAAGCAGCTAAATCTCCCTCCTCCACTCTGCAAAGCACATAGGAGACCACGTGAAAGAATCCGGATAGTGCCAGGCATTAGCGTCCATAGTCCTTGACAGACCTAGCAATGGGCATGTAAGATGAAAACAAGCTACAAGCAAAATTATGGTCATATGGTAATACAGAAATACAGTCATTACCCCAACACCATCCACTGATGCCCTGCAGGGCTTTATAATAGATCTGGCTATTTACCTCCTGCCTTTAGTGACCACCCTGTGGAAAGCGGCATTAGCTCGCTCTGTTGTGCCTCACGCATCCCACCAAGGTGGTCGTAATTGCATGTCTGCTAGCAGGAAACTAAATAGCAACAACAAATGGAGACAATAATGTGGCAAGAGAGCACATCACCGAGCACGTGTGTGAGCAGACACATAAATCTGGCCCAGGTCCACAAAATTTCCCATGCTTTCACACAGGGACCTTCCCGAGCATGTTTATGATTGTTTATACCAGCCCTGATGATTTTGCAGAACAGGAAAGCAAGCACACTTCCTCTATTTAGTATGAAGATTGCTGTTCCTGAATTTAATATTAATTCCTTTCCAGCAACTTTAATTTAATTTAAATAAATCAAATCTACAGCAGACAAAGTTCTAGTAGAGCAAAAGATTGTCTTTGCAGTAGGGTCAGTAAAAAAATTTACCTAGAAAGTTAACTGTTAAAAGATGCAGTTTCATCTACATTAAAACATTTCATAGGAACATGTCAAATGCAGCATAGTTTTTAATTTGGATAATACTCATGAGTTTTTAAAAAAGTAATATATCAATGTCTTGCATTATCAAAGTGGTTAGAAAAGCACTTTTTTTTTCAGTGGTTTTGTGAATTTCCACTCCACTTCAAATTGCAGAATTACGTGTATTACTGGAAATGTGATTTTTTGTTGGAAGTTACAACGGCAGTGACAAAAGGGGCATACTCTCAACAACTAGGATACACAAACAAACCAGTGCCACTCTGAGCAGCTTGTTTCTGCAGGCTGAACACTGACTGCTAAATGAAGGACCATCCTGTCAGGTCTCTTTCTGGTTTGCCAAAGTTCTCGCGTTTATCTGTGCAGGCTCTGAGGGCTGAATGGTACCACAGCTCCCTGCAGAGAGGTGGGTAAACATCAGAATTCACCTGGAGGAAGGTGCAGGGTAAGAATCTATTGTGAGCTTTCCTCTAAGGATGCAGCACAGATTGGAAAGGACCTCCTCTGCACTATAAATAAGAATGTTTTTAAGGCATTTTTCACTGAGTTATTTAGCAGTTGGTTGGGAACAGCTGAAGGAATCCAGATCATCATCCTTTCCAACTATTAAGACTCAGGAAGGCCAATTTGTTACTCTGGAGAACAGAAAGCAAACTGTTACTTGAATATTATCAAAACACTGATTGATTGATCCTGGGAGAACAGAGTTATTTCCAAGCAGCGTTGATCTCAAAACGTCTATTGCAAATTTTCATTCCTTGTTACAAACACTAAGGAACTCTCTTTTATGTAGCACAAATTGTTTGCATGGCAAAACAACACTGTCATTGTACTTTCACATAACTGTAACTATTCTTTCCTCATTCATCCCACAAATAGTCTCTTGTCAACAATAACAAAAATCTATCATAGAATCAGAGTACTTCCAAAGAAAATAAAGGAAAACCCACTAATAATGTAACTTAACACAAAGCAATAAACAGATTTCTGGTGAGTTTTATGAGGAACTCCAAATAACTATTTCTGAACTAAAACCTACCCAACAAATGCTAAATCAATATGAGAAACCTAGCAGAAAATATATAGTGCTTTTGACACTGTCACACAGCTTTAATTACCTGAAACACACTAATGGTAGAATTTAATGAGTTCAAAGCTCAAGCTTTTGGAGTAACAACTATACAAGCTATACTACAGTCTAAAAGAGACTTTTCTGATAGAGCCTGAGCTTCCATGAGGTGTATACAGAGGTCCCTTAATTTCAAAGTGAAGGCACACAGTTTAAGTGTGTTACTGTTCAGGCTGTCAGAAGAGGCAAGATACTCAATGTTAATGCATCACTTTGCTTTTTTGGTTATGCTACATGACACAGCAGTGATTTTTCTTTCAGTCTTCAAGGCAAATACAATAAATGTCCTCATCAAAGAAAGGAAGAATGAATATGCAGGAGGAATCAGGACTTTAAATGAAGGATGACTGTTCAGTAAGCTCCTAGTGTTTACTTTTAGTGAAAATGTAATTATGGAACTTAAAAGATATTCAAAAGCAAAGCACTGTATCTTAAGAGGGTAGACAGAGGGAAAACCAAAGAAATACTGTGAAACTGCATGCATGCCCTTTGAAAGTATGTATTTATATAGATACATGTGCATATATATGTATGAATGTATTTGTGCATGCATGTATATGTACACACAAACACAGACATACACCAACATTCTTTCTTTTCCTTTAGGAAATGGTAGATACGTGGATTAGTCAAATTGAGAAAGTACTCAGATAATTCACAGATGCAACGAGATTGCCTGCAAATTTGTCCAATAAATCGTGTTGTCTAATCTCATTGTATCTGTGAGTTATCTTCTTTGTTCTCCAGGCCAAGTTCCATTTCTGTATCTTGCAACTAGAAGATAAATATCTTAAGAACTGGGTACATTTGCCGCAAACACTATGTGGTTATATACGGGATGGTTTCATCTTTGGTATTTCAGAAAAAGGAAACAGCCAGGCTACCACCTCCACTAAGTGAAAAAACAATACTAAACAGAAGTTTAGTTACCTAAATAAACTGACAAGCACTTCTTAAATGACTCACAGCTTACATACATTAGCTTGTGGCAGCATTATGGAAAATGGACAAAATTAAGACCACCTACTACACAAAAGAAAGGTTAATGACTGTGCAAAAAGCAAAGGGGGGTGGGGTGGGAGGGATGGATTCTCATTTAAACTGTGCATAGAAAAAAGAACCAAGTCCTATCCCTTCTGTGCTTGAGCAGCTCTTTGAAATGGTATTTTTTACTTGTCTCTGCTTGGTTCCATTTTCCTAAATTGGTGCAGACCAAACAGACAACATAGATCATTTACATTTCACAAATCCAAGAAAACTCCAATTATGTCTAACCAAAAGGAGAAAGTGTTCAAAGTTGTGGTATTTTATTCATACAGACTTGTTATCTACCTAGGCTCCAAAAAGGCAAGAATTACACTGAATTACAGGACAGAAGGGGTTAATTCTGAGCTACAGGAAGGGCCAACATGTTAATTCACATCTATTTTTCAACCCCCCAAAAAAGTACTGGTTCCTTGCCCTAAAGCCTTTAGACATCATGTTAATCTCCTGATGGCAATACTTTAGCTGCCAAAGTCAAACACTGCATGCCATTGACTTTAACAGCTTAAGCAGTGAACCAGGACTTCCTAATAATTCTGGTGGAACTGGTGGTGCAGCAAGTTATGTCCTCTCACAGCAATTAGCCAGTAATCAAACACTTGAAAAAGGAGGGAAGGAGGAGCTACTCAAGGGGAGACAAAGTAAAACTCACTGAAGAGATCTTCTGATATCTTAAAAGTTGATGGCATTATAAAATCTGGGGGGCTAATGTACCTTTTTTGCTTTGACTGCTCTCTAGCTAACGTGCCCACTGGTTTTCTGAGCAGCAATACTAACGAGCACTAGAGAGTTTCATAGCTAAAGTGCATCCTACAGAATCTTTTCATTCTCTCTTCCAATACTTTTTAATGCATATATGCCTTTTCTCCCGGGCCCCTCCTTTTCCCTTTCTTCTTTTCTCTGTTTTATGCTTCACTTTGATATTCTTTCCATATTTCTGGCAAATTTTCATTTCAGATTTTAGAACTACAGAATACGACAAAGAAGTAACAGTGGATTCTTTGCAAATTTTACAAGGGCCAAACTTGGACTGCAGTAAAAGAACTGTAAAAAGCACAGATAATATCCTCAGAAAAGTAGCAAAAAAAAACCCCACCTACTTCATTAAGTTCCAAATTATGCAGAATTTATTCATCTTATAGTACACTTTTCTAGATGAGAGAAACCTCCTCTGAAATGGAATTTGTAGGTTTTTCTAAGCTTTCCAAATCACTATATCCTAATGACAATAGAATACTTCATGTGCTGAATCCTCAAGGAGTTAAAAAGGAGGAAGGTTCATATATCAATCTACGTTTTTCCATCCAAAACAACTGGGACCAACCTTGAGATTACTGGTTTTATTTTTAACCAAGCACAGATGAACAAAGTAGGTTGCATGCACTGTATTAGGGATTTTTTCCCATACTCATGAGATAGTTAAGAACTGTAAATCTGATTGAAGCCTAGCTTCCACAATGACAAATGACAAGAAAATATCAAAACTTTTAAGAAAAAGGGAGAAGAAAAGTCATCAGTAGTCACTGTGGCTGAATACATCCACTATGATAGGATGCACATTTTTCATGATACACTGAACATTGTGATTAAAATCAAATACTTGGCACAACTCAGACAAATGAGAAGATAAAACTGCCATCAAAGTATTACGATAAAGCATGGTGGTTTTCCCCAACTCACAAGATAATTGCTGAATATCATATGGACATGGAAATAAGAACATTCAAAAGTCTGCATTTTTTAAATTCAGCATTCATCACAAATATCTAAATTTACTGACATATCTCATAACCTTGGGAAGAAACGTTTGGATTTATCAAGATAGCTCCTATTTCCCAAGCCAACCTGTGCAACAGAGAACTGATAGTCTCCAGGGAAACCAAAATTTTCTCAGCAGGTCATGCCTGTATGCATTTTATACCTAACACTTTGCGTTATATATACAGAAAAGGACACACAGCTTTAGAAACTCTTTAAGACGTTATTCAAAAGTTACCTGCTGGTATCTATTTCTCTTCACTTCAAATCTCATGTTTCACATGCATTTTCCCCTTCTGTTATAATAGGTGTTTTCAGTCTTTCTTGTAAAATCTTATTTAGGATGATACTGTGTGCCAAGTTTGTTTGATTTGTTTTTTATTTTAAAGCTAGAAATGGATTTTTTCCAATCCTGTCACTTAAGTCTATATATTACGCTATTTCAGATGCTCTTATTTCTTGACTACATCAACCAGCAACATTCCTTTTCTTCAAAAGGCGGTGGTACACACTAAGCGCTTAAATTTTAAACTAGAATAAGTATCATAGTGACTTTCATCTTTTTATCTCTTTCCTGGCTTGAGACATTTTATTTTTTAGATAAAGAAAGGACATGTCCAAATTCTGCATGTTTTTCATTTGGAAGATAAATAACATGAAATGTAATTTCTCAGTGCTCTTTTGGCACTCCTTTAAATCAAATTCTCTTATTTGGGAAATCCTGTAATTTTTCATAAATATCTGTTAAATTGTTTTCAGCTTTACTGGCAAAACTAAGTAAATGTTAACACAGCCAAAAATGTAACATACATTGTATAACTAAGCAAGCAGCGTTACTTGAAACTATATTCTCAATTAGATTCTGGCCCCAGGTTTGGTGATGTTTGAAAAAGAAAGGTGGGCAAGAGAATGCTACATGATGAAATTCAGTATAAACAGGAGATATTCAGGGGCAGGTAAATTAAATTCAGAGGGAAGGGAGATACAATACTTTTGGATTGTTTTTAAACACTCTACCTGTAGTGATTCTAACACAAACACTTCTGTGGGCACCTATACAAGACCCAGAACACACAACAGCTGTTAGATTATAAACAGAGAAAAAACTGATCCGTTGAACTTTCCAGGAAAACTCCAAATTTTAAAAAGGAATAAAAAGTAAATTAGATCTGTCTTCATTTCCAGTCATTAGGCTTGATGGGGAGCTGCAATGAAAAGCCAAATGCAAAACATTCTCCACGAAGTATTTATCATTCCTCTCAGCTCTTCTGCCCACACCTCTACTTTTTGTTCAGCTGTATTGATAACATGAATATACTCCCATCACTGGAAATTGTGAGAATACCTCTGTTAGCGTATGTGAATTTCATGTGAAGAGTCTGTGTCTGTACAGAGATTTAAATTTAACTGTCGCAGCAGACCTCATATCAGCCTCACAGGACCTGCTCTCAGTACCACCACTGAGCTGTACTTGGAGATCTCAGCTACGCCACAGCATTAAAGGGAGCAACCCAGTTAGTACTACAGCCTTTTTTTGAATTCACAGCAAAACAGGCCTGAAGTGGAAGAACTTGTGATCCAAATCCTCACTGTTTAAAACTGCCACAGGAAACCCTCTCTCCAATGACACGATGTGTAAAGATTTGTGTGTGAATGTATGAAAATACAAGGTGGCAGTAACCCCTATCAAGTATTTCTCCAATGGTCCCAGATTAATTTGGCATATGCAAGAGCCATATATTACCCCATCTGCGATATTCAGCATGACCACAAAAACTAATTATAGAAGGTATAAAGCTAGAGCCACCAAATCAGTCAGTTCTTTTGCAACAAATTAGGCAATGGCGTGCTTTAGAAATGAGGTAAGGGTCAGTTACAGCTATAGCAAGGAGGACGTACTTTATAGTCAATACTTATTGGATTTGCTGACTCTATGGGTACGCAATGGTAATTAATGATCTGATTAAAACCAGTACTAAACACTTTTTGCTACCTTTGTCACTATATACAGTGCTATCATAAAAATCCCCCTCAAGTTTTTTTTCCATTAGCATAGTTAATCAAGAGTGATTCCCACTGAGGAGGCTTTTGTTCTCCAAGCTCACTGCAGCCGCACCCTCCTCCTTTCTTCCCACCCCTTGGATTCTTCAGCTGAAGAGCAACAGTGATTTGTGGCTCTGCTGGAGCAATGCACTTGCTTGCTGGCCAGTGAGCTGTCACCAAGGCAAGCGTGCATGGCTTGGTTCTCCTCACCTTTCCTGATCGATACAGATGTCTGTCCTCTACCCAACAGACAGCTTCCACAAAAGTAGAAGCAGTCTAATCGTCTTGAAAAATTTCAAGCAAATTGCTTTGAAATTGTGCGGTTATAATTATTTGGAGGAATGAGACAGACAGACTGTGAGCCTTTTTTAACTCTCGTTTCCCTAGGAAACCAGTTCAGAAACAAAACAGAAAAAGCCATCACACTACCACCCCCAAACCCTCTGAAAAATACCCTTCACAAATAAGGGTCTGGAAAGAAAATCCTGCTAAAGGTATTATGGGATATTGCCTTCTGTAACACCTCTAACGGTGTATTTAACAGTGATAAAGCTTTCACAGAATACTGAAAACTACTAGCAAGCAATAGTTCACCACTGGCACCTAAAAGTAGTATGTCACTGCCAAACACACCACAGCACTTCAGCTTGGCAAGAACACTTGATAGAAAGCCAAAGAGTAGTGGAAAAGGCTGTTAAAAGTTAACAAAGCACTTCCCAAAAGTACTGCTTTGTTTTTTTAAGCAAGTCTGCTAGAGCATGGGTGATGGATTTACTAAAGAAAAAAGTTTTCCTTGGCAAAAAACCCTGCTTTTTTTGCTCAGAGCAAATTTTCCTGTCATTCTCCAGAATTTGAACTCCTACTCCCTTGTTTCAAAAAAAATGTGGCCAGTTTCTATTTTCCAGTGAAGAATTCCCACACAGTAATACTGATAGCAAGCAAATCTATTGTTTAATATGGGTCATGGGAAAACAGACACAAATTCAAGCATCATTAGAATGGAGCAACTAAAGTCAAATTATATACATATATATTTAAATTTTGCAATAAAATGGATGTTGTTGCAATTTTGTTTGCAAAAGGTAGCAGAGTATTTCTTCAAATGTTTATGAGAAGGCATAATTTTACCTTAATTTCTCAGTGTAGCTGTGTCAGAAAAAGTGTTGCATCTAAAACATTTATTGTGAATTAGAAGATAAGCAGCAGAGATACCTTATCTTCAAAGCTGCCAAAGAATGAGTTAATGAAGTTATTATAATCTAATCCCAAAGTAATAAGTATATGCAATAAAGATGTAACAGATGTCCTGTCCAACAGGGACAGAATTCCTTCACGGTATGAAGGTGGTAATTAAAAAGCATTATGTAGACAATCTTCAGATTTAAGACTTTCCTTATCCCTAGATAGGATCCCCTTCAGATTAATGACATCAAAAAATTATTTTCATAAATGCACATTCTTACTGATTAAATAATAAAATACAGAAGCAAATAAACAGGTCAGTTTTTCTGCTTTGCAAGGAATAGAAAATAATCTTTTTAGGTAGCACAGTGGTGCATGAGGATGCATATTCAGAGCCAGCATACAACAGAACTGTTCGCTATTGTTCTTGTCAGCCACTGCAAACACACAATACCTCAGGAGCAAACCTGTGAATGTGTGCAAAGCACAATGCCTCTATGCCTTGCCTAACACGGTTTTATCAGAGTTCCTAATAATGCCTGAGAAGGTCACAAGCAGTCTCAAGTGGCTCTAACTTCTAATCATATGACAGTCCATGTTACAGACACTTTCACTTCTCTCCATTCCTAAATATTCTGCAAAACAGAGAATCATTTCTAAGTCTTTTCAGGTCAAGAAGGGCCAGACCTGCTACTGGCTCATAATGAAATATCAGTGATAAAACAGTCTGAGTTTTCACCAGTCATTCTGGAAGGGCTCCCTGGAAGTATATATTGATGAGCAAACCAATTTTGCTCCAAAATTTACTATAATGAAAAAACTAAACAAACAACAAAGCCGACAAGCAGTGCAAGAGTGCAGCTTGAAAACAAAGTCTTGTAATTATAAAGTATTTTATTCAATGAACATGTGGTGAAGAACAATGAAAATAATCCCACAGAATATGTACAATTTTATCTATTTGATCATTTGAAAGGCTTCATCAAGACATTCAACCCAGCTGGAAAAATCTAGCAGAATAAGGACTGAGGAGAAAGACAGATGCTGCATCTGAGCTGAGCATTCCTAAGTAAATAAACAACAAACCAAAACAAAACAAAGAAGTGATTCTGACACAGTTCCAAACTTTGAGACAATAACTTCACAAAAGACCATTTATTCTGTCACTCTCTTTTCGTTCTTTTGTTTTGTGATTGGAGATAAAAGTAGATGCGAAATTTTTTTGCTTACTAATAATCTGTACAGTAATTGCTAGTGAATTAACCCATGCAACTTAGCACCATTTGTCAATTCTTGTATCAGTTGTTATTAAGAAATTCAAGGAAAAAATTGTTGAAATGAAAGAACACCAATAGAGGGCTTAGCAACCAAGGAACTACAGCAGTAAGACTGCTGTTTATTTATATTTCACTAGTAACCATGTCTTGGCTTACCTCTAACTTTCTCAGAATTCCATCTGTAAACCTCATACCTCATTCTCTTTAAGATTTAAGGCCTTTTATCAATTCATTTGGAAACACATGGCATCTTTAGGACTTCTCACATCCTTGATGTCTTTAATTTTTCATGTGCCACATAGTATGCAGAAGCCTCTGTATTCTCAGACTGAGATGAACTCTTTCAACTGACGACTGTTTAACAGAGACAGGTAATATTTTTCCAGTTCTTAACTCACCTGATGACTGTCAAGCTTGTCTTATGTGTGTTGATCAAGAGCTGCAGCTCACAGCAAAGGCTTAATGAGATTCGCTTCCCCTTGAAAGGGCTGTTTCTTTCAAGAAGATCTATAGCTAATCACTGCAAGTCTCTAGTGGACATTATTTGGGCAGAGAAGGAAAGAATAGAGTTCTTTACAATTTCAACTAAACAGAGCTGCATTGATATGAAATAAGCAGAGCTTGCAAAAAAACAATTGGCTAGAAAAGCTTAAACCTGAAGTTCCTGAACAAGACCTTATCACAATGCATGGGTTACCATTTACCAGTCAGTAAGAGCCATACCAAGTAGCTACAGCAGCTGAGTAAGCAACAGATAGAGCTGAAATTTCTCATATGCACCTTATACCTGGGAAACCCCCTGACACTGCTGCTCATCCTAAGTTTATCATATATAGCACAGTGTGTCACAAGTATGAAACCACTTGCAAAAGCGTAACTGCACACAAACCAAGAGCTTGCTGGATGTGCAAGTTCTATCACAGAAAGCAAGTTGCGATTTCATACAGTAACTATGTCCAGGATATCACATATTTGTATGACTGCAATAAGATGAAACCAAGTCACTGAAACTTGGTTTAGTGTTTGAGATAAAAGCCAAAACTAATCATCACATGCCAAGGTTTTGCCAAGGTATGTGACTGAGTGCCAAAGGAGCTGGGCTGGGAATTGGAAGCAAGACTAGCACAATGCTCAGCAAATGCTAGTAAGTTCTTGTTCTCCACATGAACATTTTTCCAGGCTGCCTCATCACTTAAAAGAGAAAGCCACAATCTGGAAGCCCGGATCAATCTTTATCAGCTTTGTAATATGTAATAGCTGTAAGACAGTGATGTTCAAACAGTGTTTCACCAAGGAATCACATTGCAGAGTTCTGAAATTGCTGCAGATTGACCATGAACCAGAAGGCAGGTGTCAGAAGCACCTGAAATGCAGCCCTAAACTAACCTAATGCAAAAAGGCACATTACACCAGGCCCAGTTTGCTTGGCACTACATTTACATCTTGTACAGACAGAACACGTGTTAGGCTATCACCTGTGCACATACACACAGGCACTGAAAAAACAGAAACAAAGGTCTCATGTCGATAATGCAGTATTACAGATATAGGATCAATGCCTCTCTCAGTACTAAGTCAAGGTACAGAAAAAGCAGGTCAGGCATTCACAAACAAAACCCATGCAAACAATGTAAGAAGACTAACTTGAAGAACAGTTAGCTCTTGATACACAACCATTAAGGTTTGCAAATTACATTACTTTGCTGAGCACAATATTCATAATCTTATTTAAATTGCAGTCACAATTACGCTTGTTGCTAAAGCAACAATTCTACCTATTTACAGAACTGGGCAAAGAAATCAAGAAAGCCTGCAGTTTCCACACACAATAGAAATGATAGATGTAAACTACCTGTATGTTCTCACGTTATCCTTCAGAAAAAAATTAAATCAGATGTTGATCCTCCTTAGGAATGACAGCATTTAAGGTTTAAAGTAGCCGCTCCCTGTTCAGTAATGAATTAAGTCTAACGCACTCAGGAGAGGTTTTCTGTGTCACATTCAGATTCAAAGAACAAAAGCAGTTGTCATGGAAGACCCAAAAGCGATCTGAACCCAGAAATGTAAGTTGCCTTCTTCAGTACAAGACCATGTGCCTGCCCATGTGTGATACCATGCGTTTTATGCAGGAAGAACTCAACAGCAAATCTTGTCAGAATGACAGCCACAGTCCCTGCTGTGGCAGGTTTCAACGCAACAAAAATGCATCCCTCTGGCACCAGAAAGCTCCCAAAACACTGAAAAGTCATGCAATGCCACATCTTCTCTTCCTATTAACAAGCCAAATGATACATGCCCCTCCATTTTTACTGTCTACCATCACCACCAAGGTTCTTCAGTTCATGTGTTCAGCTCCTCTTGCCCTTGATATTCTTTCCCTATTTTATCTACTCTACTATTTCTTAATGCCCTCTCCTTTCTGAAGACCTTGTCTCTCTTCCCACCATGTATGAGTGCCCACATCTATCCTGGCAACAGTGTGCAGAGCATATGGAGTGTCACACTAACACAGTCCCCTCAGGCTTCCAGACACAGAGAGATGCTGCTGTGAAACCCCTTCCCTACCCAAACACAGTCAGCAGCATCACAATGGCACTATACACCGTTTGGGGTCTTCATGCCCATGACCTACAACAGCATGGGTCCATGCCAGGGTGGTCCTGCCTCTCTGGAAGACATTAGCAATAGGTGCCCTTCCCTTCTGCACCTGATCACATACTCCCTTAGAGGAACAGCAGCAGCAAAACAGTCCTGCTCCTGAACTCCTCTCAGCTGAATGTGGGATCCTCTGCAGAGAGGATTTCAGCATGAAGCCTGCAGACAAGTGCATACCTCCCATGTTCTCCCCATGACTGTCAGCACAGTGGCAGACGCCCAAGTTGGGCTCTGCCATTTAGCTTTTGTTCCAGTTAATCTCTGGACATGCTGGTCTGCTGGAGAACGTTTCTGGTGTGGGCCAGATCAGCACCCCATCACCCTTTTTCCCCTATTTTTGTCCCTGCTCCAGAAGTTCCAGATGTCTCTTTCCCTCCTTTGCTTTTCACTCCCTTTTGGGCCATGCTGGCCTTCTCTGAGAATAAAGTTGGCAAAAGCATTGCACGAACTTTTTCAGATCCATTGCTGTTTAGCTGCAGCTGTGCCTTCTACTTTATCAGCACAGAAGCCTGAAGTGCACACGTTTTCTAGGGTTCAGCAGCAGGAAATCTGTGGCAGGGAGCCTGGTCTAGGGATGTTACAGCTCATCACAAAGCTGACAGGCATCTTGATTGCTGCATTTTTTTGTGGGAAAGAGTGTAGAGGCAGTATTTAGGATTGAAGGATTCTGGGTATAAAGACCCTTCAGAGCTTTGTATAAGCTGACATGTCAGCTGAGTGTTGACAGCCTATAGAGCAGCTGACAGGACACGGTCCTGCTCTGAACAGGGTGCTTGAGCCAAAAGCCTAGGAACAGGACTGGCAGGCCATTTCCTCTGCAAGTTAAAAGGAAAGCAGGGAAGGAACGGATGCTTCCCAGGGAGAGATGCATGTTTCCTTGCAGAGAACAGGGAAGAGTTGATCTCCACACAGCAGGACTTAATCAACCTGTACTATCTCCCAAGTCCTCACAAGTTTCTCCTCTCCAAGCCAGAGAAGCAGCACAGACTTCATCACTTTTCCCTTTGTCAGTTCTCCCTCCTTTGTCACTTCTCAGAAGAGCAGGGCACAGGATTCGCCCTCACTCCTCCCTTTTCCTGCATGCTGTGCTGCTGCTACTTTTCAGCTGTGCTTTTCCCTAGCAAACAACTCAGTCCCAAGTCTGTTGGGTTTCCTGAGGGCCACTAAGCCAGCAGACAAAGGTATTTGCCAACAGGAAGAAAAAGTCAAAGGAGGCATGGACAGTCAGGGAAGAGGCAAAGTAACTATGCCCACCTGAAAGGCATAAACAGTCATATGCCACAAGGAAAAGGGCGAACCTCTTCACTTCTAGACACGCAGCTCTGCTATGTCTCTCTGCAAGGGCAGTGTTTGAAACACTGTTTGGAGGATGGGATTGCATACCCTGATCATGACTTTGTGCACTGCAAATTTGCCCTCCCTCTCCAAACCAGTTAGCCACTGACCAACAGGTCCTGCAATCACAGGACGCCACAGGATGACAGCCAGACCTGTGAGAGCAGGTTTGGACTCCCAGAATTTTGAAGACTAACAGCAAAGTCTGTCAGTAGCTTGTAAGAACAGCAAGTTCTGACCCACCACACCCTCATCAGTGCAGAGCGGCAACCACTAACCCAGCCAGTCCGACGTTATGTCACACATACATGGTACCCTCCAGTGGGTGTAGGGCAGAGCACAAAGAGTGAAAGCTCAAGAAAGTAAAGGACAGTCCATGTCTTCATCCTCAGACAAAAACAGGGAGGGAGCAGGAGGGAGTCAGCTCATCTGGAGTGTGCTCACACAGCAGCTGCCACAGCTGTAGGAGGATGCTCATAATTTTTGCCACTGACAAAAAAGTCAGAAGTCATAAGGCAGTAGGTGCAATGGTAGCATGTATGGAAAATCAGGAACAGAAAACAAACCCAGAGCAGAAGTAGAACAGAAATTAGACTCGCTTCTGCATGTGAAATCTCTTGACAAGTGTCACTGGCAGATGCAATGACAAGCTATAGTCATCTGCGTCACACAGGCACTGGGACAAAATAGCATGTCCTAGAGTGGCTCCCAGAAGGGCTTGCAAGCCAGAAACCAAACACAGTTCAGTCACCTTTCCCTCAGGCTGCTTTGAAGCACATGCAGTGGGATGTTCATTGTACAGGAGGACACCAAATTCTGTCCAAAGTAAAACCTTCAAAACACATTCAATGCAGTGTGAACTCCCCAGAACCAACTGCTCCAACCTGGCTGTCTATCCCTCTTGCACCACACTGCTGGCTTGAGATACACACAGCCTGATACCAGCCAGTGCCTTTGGGTCTGACACCAAGAGTCTGTTATAGGTTATGTGAAATAGCTAGATGTGCACACTGTTTCCGTCACAATAGAGACTCTTCATTCTTCATAAAGGAAGATCAGAAAAATAAATGCAAACAGAAATAATCCCACACAATCTAGGTACATCTCCTCAGCATTTTCTTTTCAGTACAATCAAAAGTGACTTCTCACAGTCAAGAGCAACCGACACCAGCAATTCCCGTTTTGTCCCAAAGTGGGTATGGTATCTTCCATTTAGGATTAATCAACTCTGTGTCTTTCATTTGTATGAGATTTTAGCCAAACAACAACACTTATTTACAAGGTAAATGATTTAGAACTCCATTAAAATTAAAATATTGCACAGATTTTATATATTATCTTTTATCTGGCTGATGTCAAGGAAGCTGTAATAACAAGTACTGGAAAGGCTAAGCAGATTACCACAGAGATGTCTTCATAGAATCATAGAATCATAGAATAGTTAGGGTTGGAAAAGACCACAAGATCATCTAGTTCCAACCCCCCTGCCATGCGCAGGGACACCTCACACTAAACCATCCCACCCAAGGCTTCATCCAACCTGGCCTTGAACGCTGCCAGGGATGGAGCACTCACAACCTCCCTGGGCAACCCATTCCAGTGCCTCACCACCCTAACAGGAAAGAATTTCCTCCTTATATCCAATCTAAACTTCCCCTGTTTAAGTTTTAACCCGTTACCCCTTGTCCTGTCACTACAGTCCCTGATGAAGAGTCCCTTCCCAGCATCCCTGTAGGCCCCCTTCAGGTACTGGAAGGCTGCTATGAGGTCTCCATGCAGCCTTCTCTTCTCCAGGCTGAACAGCCCCAACTTTCTCAGCCTACCTTCAAATCACTTCTCTGCCATAATAAACCCGTAAGGCATTTATTACTCAAAGTTACAAGCCACTGTGTGATCTCCTGTTCCAGTTAAACAAAAGGGAAGTTTTGTTTCTGAGAAAACAGGATTGGGCCCCTGTGACTTGAAGAACCTCAGCCTTCCATCAGAAATGCCTGTCTATCAGCCTTGCAGACTGCCAAGTCCAGCTCCATGGCTCTTGAACAGCATCACAAGAATGAAAACCACATGCAGATTAGAAAAATGTACAAAGCCAGAGGCAAAAGAAAAGACAGGACCACTTGGATCATGAGCAATTCCTGAGAAAAAGACATGGAGTTCAGAGCTCTTTTCAGACAGATCCAGAACTATTTTTCCATGATGTGAGTGAACTACAACATTCATGTATGTGCGATGTGCGGTATGCACCTCTTGTAATAATTAACTAACTACATTAAGAAGAAGCTTCAGCTAACACAGTAGATACAATAAATGACTGCACGGTAAGAATGGAGTATTGTAGCTACCCGTTCTTCAGTCTAAGAATGGGTACAGAATAGGAAAGTTAGCACAAACGTGACTTTTGCAGCAGCCGTATTTTTTCACAATGTGGAACATGCATAAATAGAAAATATCCTGCAGATGTTCCTTCCTTCCCTAACCCATTTTTCATTGGCACATACACATTACCCAACTACGCATGCACAATCCATGGAGAAAAGTGGCTATTCCATTGCTAGATGTATTGGGGGCGAGAGTCCATAAAAGCATCTAAAAGAAAACCACGTAACCATGTTTCCAATCACAGTTTGAAAATACAGTACCAAAAAACATGCTCTGTAACATATTTGAGACTTCTAATACACATAGCATGTTGTATCTAAGCTTTCATCTAGCCTATAATGTACTATTCCAACACAAAATAGCAATGCCACAGTTCAGCTGAATTTTGAGAAGACAAGCAATGCCAGCAAATTACAGTTTTTTCCATCTGAAGGTATGTGAAAAGTACAGCCTTTTTACACGTATATAACTGTTATAATATGGCTAGGAAATTTAATTCATAATATTGACTAGCTCTTGCTTAAGATTAAGTGAGAAGGGTGCTTTGGAGGCCATGCCAGCCAGAGCACTGGACTTCCAGGGACCTATTCCCTATTCTGTCATAGTCATGACAGGACTTTATCTAAAGCCCTTTGTACTTTCTGTTGTAGTACAGTTAAGTGTAGCTATAAAGCAAAATGTAAAAGATTTTCAATTTTTTCATCATGCTCATATCCTCATGAACTACCCCCTCAATAATATAAACATATATCCAACACGTGCATTACACACACTACTGATGTACAGGTAAAGATATGCTTATTCATATAAAGAGAGAATGTGTGCATACAGGGTACCATTAACAACAAACCAGAGACTGTCATTATGGAAAGCAAAGCTTGCATTTGGAAACTAGAATATTTCTAACAGATTCTACTTGAGTTATGCAGCCTTATTAAAAAGGCAACCATGGTAAAGGAGTTCAAATTATTTCCCAACAATTCTTTAAAGCAATTATATTTATGATGTAATTTACTGCATTTATTAAACTACTAACATATGGAATGCTCCTTTTATGTCAAGCTGCAAGTTTCCCAAGACACACAAATAAGTCTTATAAACTGCTATAGCATGAACATTCCATTTTGCTGTGACTTCCAGTGGCAAGTCCTGAAGGGTTACATGTTACTACAGACTAATTCATTTGAAATAGAATACCAAGAGAAGCCAAAAAATTTCATTTCTTCATGTTTGCGTTAGTAGAGAGGACTGAAGCCCAGACCCAGGAACCTCTTTATGCTGATTCTTTTCATCATGTGCATACAGTCAAACTAAGTTGAATGGGATATGCACACAGACAAAGCTTCAATGAAGGGGAAGCATTAGCAGAACCTAGGCTGCACAGAAGTAAGCCACTGGCCTCTTCTGCTCATCGTCTTACTGCTCTGAACCTGTTACACATGAATCTCCTCTGAAGCAATGTTCTAGTCTGTTGTAGATAATCTATACAGAGTCTGGCTCAAGCTATCATACCACATTAATACCCTAACAATATTTGGCTGTGCTAATTTTATTTCATCACTCCTGAGGACAAAATGGTGGTAACAGACCTGGTCAACCTGAAACGCAAAATGGAATGCTAATTTCATTTATGTTCTTTTGCTTGCAGAAATGAAACCAGGAAATTAAATAACTTCACCATTGGGGAAATGACTGCTTTTACTAGTCTTAAATAGTAACACCTGCAAAGGCAGGGTTTCTTCTTTTTTCAGCTGTACAGTCACTTGCTTGGAGAAGTGGAACGGTTCTGTGTGGTTTTCATGGTGGGGTTTTATAAGTGAATGGTGAAGAGAAACAGAAAGCAGAAGCCAGGCACAAATAACTGCTTAATGCAATATAAAAATTACCGATAGGAAGAGACAGTAATCACTGAAGTCAACAACAAATCATGTTCTGTAGCAAACAGAATTTCCTGATTAAAAAAAATGCATACATATGCTATAGGAAAAATGCCTTTTCTGTCCTTAACTCAGACACTTTCCAGTGCATGATGCTTTCAAGTTCCCATCAGACGACTTCTTTCCCCTCTTTGAGAGGAAAACTGGGGTGGTTTTTTCTTCATTTAAGCCTACATGCAACTGAAATGTAACCCAAAATTCAGAGTATGTGCATATGGAAATATTTAACTACTGATCATAATATAATGTATCTTACAAAGGTTAATGCATTGTTTGTGTTTTGTATTAGAAAAAAACAATAAAATTCAATCAAAAGCCCCGCCACAGCACTCATAAGACTGTAACAAATAATTTTTGAGCAGCAGAACTGGTTCCAAAACATTATTGTGTAGTATCCAAAAACTTGTCAGAACCTGAAATATAGATACACTTTCAAATTTTATACATAGATGCATGCATATAAATATATATATACACATACGTATCTAGAAAATGGGTCAAAACAGGTTTTATGTGTGTAGTAAACTTATAATACTAGGAGTATTGTCCTGGTGAAATATATGTACTTAGGCCATAACACTTAAAACACTCAAGCAAAAATAGGATGGAAACATTTGAATGTAACTAATAACTTTTCAAATAATTTTTTTTTGGTTTGATTTTTTTTCTTTTTGCTAAAGACACAAGATTCTTGCCAATAAGCATAGAAACCATACGCCCTTGTATTCACATTATAACTTTGGAACTTCTTTGGGACATGTGAAGTATTGCTATTTTTCATTCTGTCAGTCAAAACATCTGGATTTTAGTGGTTTTATAGCACAAATGGCTTGTTCAGAGTATAGCCTTTCCCCATTTAAAAAAATTTATACCCTCATTTCACTCTCATCACATGGCCAGCATGTGTTTCATGCCAACTCTTTTCAAGGGCAAAACCTGTCATAACTCATCAGGCCAATGAATTACTACAGGAATGTAAAGCAAAGCAAAAAGATTCAATCAAATCAGTAGGAAAAAAAAAAAAAAAACCACACCAAAAAACAAACCCTAAATACCGAAAACCTCTACACTCTTCTGAGGAGAAGGGAAGAGATAAATAACAATCAGATTCCTGGCTTCTCTCAGGAGGTCATCATAACTGAAAAGAGGTGGAAGTAAAGAAATAAAGGATGAAGAGGGAGAGTTTCAGCACGCCCTGTCACTGCCAGTGAATTTTTCCAAAATAAGTCCATCAGATAAGAGCAGGGAAGGAATGCACATTATGTAAATACTTCTCTTTCAAGCAAAACAACGAAACAAAACAGCTTGCCCCACGGAGTCACTGCTGAAAATGCGGTTGCTTTAAATGGCTATTCCATTTGTCAGCACATTTCTTCAAGTTCACTCGTCATTTGTTTCTAATTTCCAATAAGGCTTGGATATAAAAAGGTACAATAAGATCATTATTCAGCTCTTTTTATTTATATGGAGAGGGATGCAAAATAAACTACAGTTTACTTTGGGGCAGGTGATATAATTTTTGGGGTTGTTTTCTTCCAGTAAAGGCCATAATTAATCTTTTGCAGCTTTGTACCAAAGGGTTTGCTGCAATATTAACCTAATGCTGCCATCTTTGACTTGCCTCAGTTTTTTTAATGTTATAAAATTCAATCATTCCCGCTTAGCATTAGTATTGTCTCAAAGTCAACAAGAAGGCAACCAACTGAGGAACTCTGAAGAAGAGGATTAGCCAGCAGAGAGCTAGAACATACAAAGAGCAGATAAAGGTAGTGTACACCCTCTTCAAGGCATTACCCTGCACCCCTTGCATGCCACCTTTGGGAGCCGTGGGTCTCTCAGATAGAATGACTCGGACAAGCAGCAGAAGAAATGAAGGGGTAGAAACCTCTCAGACAAACCAGCTGAAGATGGAGATGATGCAGGACTAGACTGTATAGTGATGGATGAGCCTGACTCTGAAGGAATGAGTCTTTCAAGATGACAGTGAGGTGGGTAAAGTTGAGCTGGATGAGCACACCAGGAAAACACACCAAGCTACATGTTACAGGGACGGAAGCCTAGTAGCTCACTGATGCCAACAGGGAGCACCTCCTCTAGTATTTTGCTGACCCAGCAATGAGCCATCCAATTTACAAACCTATTAATGGCTTCTTGATGAGTAAAACTATGGGATGAAATTTATCCATTTAATTTGGGTGAAATCTAATGTGATTTCACCTGAGGGACAGCAGCAGCCCACAAGCTTTGGACAGTACAAATGACTAAAGAGCAGATCACAGGATGATGTTGTCAAGGGCCAACATTAAAGAGACAGTGATTTCTTGGAAGAGGCCAGCTCTGCAGGAGTAAGAAAGGTAAGGATCATAAGCAGACATTACAATGCCAACAACTCAAAACAAGCATACTCACCTCAAGGTTTTGAAATGCCTTAGCGAAGTGCTCTTTTTTCCTCAAGTGCCAATCTACACTAGATGATAACCTTTTGCTACTATCAATTATCACACTTGCTCAAGAAGGACAGTGGCAAATTAACCATTTAATTCTGAAGACCCACGCAGATTATCAGTGTTGTGGCACACAGTGGAAACTGACGGGTTCTTCATAGCATGCTTTCCTTGAAAGCCTGGGAAATCTTTCTCTAGACACTAGCATGTCGATCTTGTAACACTGGGAAATGTCAGAATGAGGTTTACACTTGCAACCTTAATTGTGTCTTTTGCATCTATGCATTATTAATACAGTATTTAAGTAAGTGATCAAACACTGTTTTCCACTGGACATCTGCATCAGTGCTGAGCAAGGCTCAAGTCTGAAAAAAGTTAAAAGTATAATAAAAGAGCATATTTCCTTATGTTCCTTCAGCTGCGTATGGCAGAAGCTAAACAATAACCAAAGAGAGTAAGCAAGCAAAGTTAAGTTTCTGGCTAACATAGGGAAATGACCAGCAGGACAATATTGTATTCGTTTTAAACAGAGCCATGCTAAGGGAATGAGTTTGTAACAGTGTGAGCTGACTCAAAGAAGGTCCTATTTCTTTTCCTGACTGCCTACTCCCACCACTTCTACCAGCTCCAGCATTCTTCAGATCCTTCCACAAGATGCTGATCTGGCAGAGGATAACCAAACAAAAAGACTGCATAGCCTTCTGCCAGATCCATGAGTTAAATCAATTCACAGAGCTGACAGGAGGCAAGAGAGGGTAACAGTATTTCCCCATGTATAGCTGCAGAAAACTTACACTTAACAGCTGCTTTTAACACATGAAGAAATGCTAAGGACTTGGAAAACTTCTGGCGTTAATCTGTGTATTAGATCCCACTTGTAATATGGAGATAATCACATCCTTCTCACCATCAAGATTACATGCCTGTGAGAGACACAGTTATCAGAGCAGTAAACGTTACAGAAACACCCCAGAGAAAAATGAGTACCTGTCTTTAGAGCCAGCCTCACTAGTGTTCTAAATAAGGGCTAGAATAAGGATGTGATAAAAGACTCCGCAGCCACGCATAATTCAGCATGGCTTATTCTAAAAGCCTAACGAAGCAGAAAACCTGTGGAAAAAATGATGTCAGTATATATACACACACAGGGAAAGGGCTAAAGTAGGTTCACAGCAGACAGACTTCACAATCCGAATGTTCTTTTTACACAGCTGTGAGCATTTCATTTTCAGAAGCCCTGAATCCACACAGACACAGGTGAACCTTTCATCATTAACTCTGGTTATCTGCAAAGATTATTTCTGAGCAAAAATATAAATGAACCAGTGACGCTGTCACCATTGAGAAAAACCTGGAATGCTATAACACTACACAGTGCGACATAAGCCAACAACATGAATAGGGAGGGAGCTGCATAACCACAGGCTGCTGCTCTGGCAATTCTGGGAGCACACAGTTGGGAGTGATCTTAAGGAAAAAGAGCAGGAACAACAGCGACATCCCCTCCTCATTTGCTTGTCCGCTGGCATGTTTCAGAGACTGGAGTGATGGGGATACAACACGCCAAAGCACAATTCAATGGGAGCTGGATAGCTTTGGTGAGCGTCTGATGGGAGTACTTCTACTATAGTCCCCTTTAAAACCATGCCTCCTAAAACCATAATAAAACAATCTTCGATGAGTAAGAAAAATGTACAAGTACGCTTTACAACAAACCTATCAATTTAATCAGATTTGGAAAGCCTGGGTTTCATCTTCTGCTCTGTGCCAGACATCCTCTGTGCCTGAGGCAAGTCACACTGCTATCACTTGTACCGTTTCTTCCTCCATACAGTAACAAAGATGAGACTTCATGAGGTATCAGGAGAATGCTAAAGCTTGTGAAGCAATCAGACAGAACAGTGACGAGCATCCCAGAAAAGCCCACACAAACGTGTTCTCAATATTAATTCATTTTCACTAATGACACAGTGTGCAGTACAGCTCAGTAAAAGTTGTCAAACTATCAAAGGACATGAACAGTTCAGTTTGAAATATAAATACATAAGCACAGAAACAACTGCAATACATAAACATGAAAAAAATCCCTCTCCCATTTGTTTGGTGCTCTCAATAACTGCAGTGCACCCCATTAGCGTAACAAACCCCACAAGAATCCACGAGTGTGGGAGATAGGCAAAGTCTGCGAAGACAGAATTTCTCAGCTCCCACACTGCCTACAAAAGCATGCTCCTGTCCAACCACCTATTCCAAACCTCTACCTTGTTCCACATCCAAGTTCACTTGCAGCAAGTTTTAAAAACCAGCTCCCGTTACCCTGGGCTGAACATACTGAACTGCACTAGAGGTGTCACATGCAGCACTTTGTCTCACAGAGTGAGAGACGTACCGCTTTGGCTTTTCCTTTGACCCGACTTGCAAAATCAAGAGAGCTAGCAGAACACTGCAGGGCAAAAGCATAGAGGCTCTACCTGGCATCCTGCCAATGAGCTGTAACAGATTTTGGTGCTGTGTTGTTTTATATATATAGCAAGAAGCAGGTCCCAGCCTTCTGCTCAAGCTTCAGATTTCCAAACGGTGTGAGGAGTAATTGCTTGTAGAACAGGCTAATTTTGAAGTGAAAGAGGGCACAGGCGATGGTGTGAACAATACTGGCAGAGATGCTTGATGTCAATCAGGAAGGAAAGAAATGGAGTATCTGTGGATTGTCATGTGGATTAAAGCAAGACTACTTCAGACAGGAGAAGATAAAGGTAAAATTTGCATGAAACTAGACCTTTGACCTTTTGGTGTTTTACACCTTCAGTGTCTCCCACTAGCCCATTTCTACACACACGGGTGCTTCTGTATTTGTAACCACATAAGAGTTATTTAAGGTAAGTTAGCAAAATTGAAAACACTAACTTCAACGTCCCAAAATACTCCTGAGGGAGCAGACGGGGAGGAATAAAAAAGAGCAGTAAAGTACATAACCTGGCAGACCTGAATTGCTTTACCATATGAAACTTGGATAAAATGCAAATTAAGGAAACAAACATCCAAATTAGAGTAACAAAATTTTAAAAAAGGGGGGGGGGGGGAAGGAAAGAGTTTAAAAGAACCTAAAATCTGACAATCTATAAACAGCCCTACGGTTAAAAACATACAGAAAATTCTCAATCACATCTCTGGCCATCAGCATTATGACTGAAGAGAAGACGTTTACTTAAAGAAACCAAAGGCATTTTAAAAACTTAACTACTATTCAAAACCATTATGGAGTTATTAATGCGTTCATTTGAATAGGAAAAAAAAAAAGTAAAGAAAAATATTGTGAACTTACTATCATTTAGTGTCGTGAAGTCCAGGAATCGATATTCATAGCAAACATCTATCTTGGTTTCTACTTGGGGCCTCTTCAAAGTTGAATAGATATTACCAGGTCGTTTTTCATCATGCTTCTCTAGTTTGTTCAATCCACAACCCATTTCAGCAGCTCCTGAGGCAGGGAAAGGGAAAAGGAAAAATGCATAAACGTCATTCATTTAGGCTTTTTCTTTCCAGTTCCATGCGCCATACTAGTACATTATGGGGACTTTTAGGTTTAAATACAAACTAAAAAACTAAATTACAAACTATATTAAATAGTAGCATTAAATAAATGCTCAGACAGTAACTGAAGTACAAACTACTCATATCAACCCTCAGGCATGCTATTATTTTATTGGAAAATTGACAGTTTAATGCATGTATTTTGCATCTTTCACATGTATTCAATAATAAACTCTGGAAGACGCATACACCATTATAAAAAGTGGCTGAAAATGCAAAATAACTTGCTAATATAAGGGCTGACAAATTAATAACAATTTCTATGTATGCAGTTACTATGAGAGCAGACAGTATTAACAGAAACCTCTGTAACATTCAAATGAGTATCTACACCTGTAATTCAGTGGAAAAGGCAGGTTTGCAGAGAACTGCCAGCATTAAGAAAACTACCTCACTTCCTTCCATCTCATTTTTTCAGGTAAACCACAGGAAATAATGGCACTTTATTGAAGCCACCTTCACGCCAGAAAAAGCAAATGGCCACAGAACTGGACTAGATATATCTAGTTCTCTTTAATCAGCTGCCAGTCCACAGCATTTTAAAGGATTACTCCTGACAACCATTTCTGCTACACAGTAAATGTTTCTCAGTATCCTGCACATCATGGCTCATCTAAGTATGAAAGAATGGAGTAATTGCTTGGTGAAAATACTCAGATCATCCAAATCCATCCCTGGCAGTGTTCAAGGCCAGGTTGGATGGGGCTTTGAGCAACCTGGACTATTGGAAGGTGTCCCTGGTCATGGCAGGGAGGTTGGAACTGGGTGATCACAAGGTCCTTTCCAGACCAAACCATTCTATGATTCTATTAAATCCTCTCACTCCTTTTCAACAATGCTGCTTGGACTGAGGCAAATTATTCAACCAGCAGTGAGCTGAAGAGATGACAACACGCCATCATGAAAAGATGAAGACGCACCAGCCAGGCACCTGAGGTTTTTATCACCCACCCAACATCTTGCCTCCTCCACTGTGGAGAAACTCATGCTTTGGGAATGGGAAGGGAAATGTACTCAGCGATGAAAAGACGCTCCCACAGTCCAACCCGGACACTTTGAGGCATGGGATCCATTCAGCATCACCAAGATCAGCATTTCAGCCTCCCTGCAAGCTCTAACAGATAGCAACAAGCACCTGAAAAACTTCAGTCACAGAATAGGGCTGCCTTTACGTCAAGAGTTATTAAACCGAAAGCAGAGAATGAAAAAAACAGTTCAGGTTCCCTTCTTCCAAAGAGGTTATTGTAAGTTTATGCCCTGTAAGCTCCATACCACCCCACTCCCAAATAGTTAGAAAGTGAGTCAAATTTCCAGCCCCAATGTACTTGAGATCTATTCACAGAAATTTATTTAACATATATTGTGCTTTAACTTTTGTAATTTTTGTCTTTCCCTCATATTGCCTTCTGAAATCAGTTTTATGAATACTTATCAAATCCCTTCTCATATTTTGCTAGGATAAATGTGCTCTGTTCCTTTTCTGTCACTTACAAGACAGAAGCTCTTCTTCCTTCACCACCCCACTCACTCTCATTTGCATCACTCCTGTTTTCATTTCTCTACATTAACACAGGTGACCATATGCTCAAAATGAAATCTTAACAAGGGCTATTAAAATAACATTGATGCTTCAATGTCTCTACTGCAAATAGCATGACTACTGTACCTAAAATCATCGTTCACAGCTGAATCACATTCACAGTTTACCGTCAGCTTCCCAGAAGACAAACCCGTTTCCTTTTGGTTTTTATCCAACACAGGTAATCAACAAGTTTGCAACTCATCCCCCATAACTCTTTTCTATCCTTTTGCATTTCTACTACTCAGTAATAATCTCACCCCTGGAAGCGCTGGAAAGTCTTTCTAGGCTCAGCAATCCCATCCACCTTCACATCGTCTGCAGAGTCTGTAAGGGCACACCTACATCTTATTGCAAAGTCACTAATAAATACATTAGATAGAACTGACCAACACATCAAACCTTACAAAAACACCACAGTAAATATGATTGCACAGTAACTGGAAGCAGAAAAAAAAAAAAAAAGCCAAAATTCAGTGTGTTACTGAACTGTGAATCCAGCAAATATTGAAAATAACCTGCCCTGCTTATTTTGAGAGAAAAGTAAAGACTACTTTAACAATTTCTATAAACAAAAGCTAAAGTTTGGGATTTTTTTTTTTTTTCTCTTTTGGCATTTAGGGTTATAAATCCTCAGATCATTTTCTGTTCCCAAAATGACACTTTCTGCCTTTTTTTTAATGACAACTACTACATTAAGCAGAGGATTATTCTCTCCTGTATGCAGCAGCTTCCTTCTTTTGCATGTGCAATATGATTAGCTTAAGTCTAAATTGTTATTCATTTTAATATACAGATCTCTATTGTATAGTAACATGCCTAACAAGATACTATGTGCATTTCCATGGACTGTAATGGAACACATCTAGCAGTATGCCTGTGCTTTATTTAATACATTGTAGAGTGAAGAATTAAGATAGCAGTAAGTTCTAGAAAGTGTATCAAATTTCCTGTTTCAGAGCTGACTCAGTAATTCTTACACTTCATAAGTACACAGTACAGCATTTCGTAAGGAAAAGAATTCCATTTCAGAGGTCATCGAGCCACAGTGCCTGTAACCCTTAGTTACAAAAAGAGTCTCAAATCCACAGGACTCTTCAGACAGTGACGGCTGCAGAAGGAGGCCTTAGGGACACCGTATTTCACATCACAGAGTTTTGCATTCTTTCTTAAATTGGGGTTAAAGTGCCAGAAAATAGAAGCCTGCTCCTCCAGCAGCAGCCACAAATGCTCTCCTGTGCTTGTCCAGCAAACATTTCCTCGGCCCTTCTGAGAAAAAAACAATCCATCCTCCCTGCCCATGCAAGTAATGATCTCTGCAAAGAGTGCCAACCACAAGTCACTCAGCATGGACATATCTGCCCGCTTGGGGCTGGACTGAAACATACCTCTTTTGTGTATGTGAGTGCTTACCACAAGACTGATTTTCACCTTCCTGCTGCTCGACTAAAACTTCAATTATTATCTTTGAAGAGAAACTCTTTCCCCCATTCTGTTAAGTATAGACAATTATATTTATGTTACTAAAGCACATATACGGCAAACAATGTTTTCACTTGAATAAAAATGAGAGATCAGTAGAAAAAAATAAGTTTCATAGCATCACAAACTCTTCCACAGTAATTAGGATGCAAGTGCTGCAGCAATAAAAGATGAATTTAAAGAAATAATGTTCCTACTTTAATGCAGGAGTCTAAGTACTAAAAAAACAATGAGAACTATAAATACGAGATATATGAATACTTGAAGTTGTTTAAAAGATACTGATGATGGGGCTGTTCAGCCTGGAGAAGAGAAGGCTGCATGGAGACCTCATAGCAGCCTTCCAGTATCTGAAGGGGGCCTACAGGGATGCTGGGAAGGGACTCTTCATTAGGGACTGTAGTGATAGGGCAAGTGGTAATGGGTTAAAACTTAAACAGGGGAAGTTTAGATTGGATATAAGGAGGAAGTTCTTTACTGTAAGGGTGGTGAGGCATTGGAATGGGTTACCCAGGGGAAGTTGTGAATGCTCCGTCCGTGGCAGTGTTCAAGACAGGTTGGACAGAGCCTTGGGTGACACAGTTTAGTGTGAGGTGTCCCTGCTCATGGCAGGGGAGCTGGAACTAGATGATCTCAAGGTCCTTTCCAACCCTAACTATTCTATGATGTGTATATGACAGGTAATCACTGAATCACCAAATTCTCCTCAATGTTAACCCACAAACTTCCTACTGGGACAGCATGCTTCATAACCTTCCAGAGATCCTTTAACATCAGTTATTACCCTCTTCCTTCCTTTCCTTTGCAGCAAAGTTAGTGCTGTTCAGTCTTTCCACCCTCGTCTGAAAATAACTCCTTGCTTTTCAGTTACAAATCTAGTTGTCAACAGGACATTATTCACCTTCTTAGTTTTCTACAATGAAGTTATCAGGGTGTTGTAAGAAATATTCTTCATTGATGCATTTAAAGTCATCTAAACCTATTCCAATCCCCTTTTTCAGCAGGTATATTGTTTTGCTATAAGGGATGCTTAAGGTGTACTACATACACATCTGGGACACACTTGAGACTGCGAATTAATCTTATGCATGCTGTGTGATCTTGATAATATCCAAAACTGTTCTTGTATTCAACCACGTGCTGATAAAACTAAAACTGAAACCCAGATCTAACAACAAACTGGGTGGTTTTTTTAGTGTATATCTCATTTTAATTTTGCAAAATACCAAAAATGGAAGCTACGATGAGCTGCAGAACAATAGCAAAGCCTATTGTCTATTAATCCCTAAGTTTGTCTTGTAAATGAAAGTAAAGGCTCCCACTGGTTAGGAAATGAGCATCTTGCTTCTGAAAACTGAGTTCAGAAATTTAACCCAGGATTTGTACATCTCAAGCAAACGTCCTACTTGGAAGCCAGAGAATGAGCCTGTTGCTACCACCTCCTTATCCCTGTTACTGTCCTTTGTCATGTATTTTAGGCACAGAGGAGCTCTAGGGAGTGTCTGAAGGAACAGGAAAGAAACCCACCCCAGCATGGCAAATGACCTGTCCCTGAACACTCCTTCTCAATACAAGTTTTACTGAAAATGGTACCATCCTCTGCCATGAAAAATAAAAAAATACAACAAATTGTACTCAGCAAGAGGTTAAAAAAAAAAAAACAAACCAAAGAGTACTTCCCATTTGAAGCACCCTATAGCCCAGGAAAATAAGTGTATCTTAGAAGGAATATAGGAATTTTTATTGCTTTTTTAGAGACCTGCCAAGTTGGCAACTCATCATCTCTGAACCTAAGCTTTGTTAAAATACCCTCTGCAGCCTGGGTTTGCCTTCTCAGTTTACTAGCTTTTGTTCAAAACAGGTGAAGTACAACAAGTTCAGAATTAGCAAAGAACAACAAGCACAAAATAATTCCATAGCTAACAACTTATTTTCTTGTTAATAGTGGTTCAGTCCCCAGGATTCTTTTGCAGCAGGAAAAGAGCACAATGAAGAGAAGAAAACAAAACCTTTGCCTTCTATCTGCTTTTCTGTTTGGGGTTTTAGGGGGAAGAAATCGAGCCAATTTTCTGTGGTATCACCCCCTCCCCTCATGGAACTCCATGACAATTTATCTCCAAGAAGTAATGCTGAAAACTGCACTGACACATAACAGAACCACATGGCTAATGGAACTTGAATAGATTACCAAACTAAGTAATTTAAGGAATATTTATCAACTAAGTATTTGTTGGCTAAACAGTTTATTTTAGCTATATCAATATTATGGGAAGCATTATGCCAATGGCTACTTACTGGGATGATTTGAAAAGAATTCCTAAACAGTTCTTTTAAATACTTACAATTTTTGAATCAACTGCTAAGTACATACCATAAGACTGAATATTCTAATACAGGTGCAAGCACAATACACTAACACCTGAAACAGAAACAAGGTAATTCTAATATTTACAATGGCACTAAAAGACAATGTGCTGTACAGGCAAATCATGCTATTGTCAGTTTGGTTTTATGTTCAATCAGTGAGAACAAGCTTGCTTGCATTAACACATTTAAGATGTTTATTGTCCAGAACTAGTCATTTCATTTTGCAAGCTTTATCATTAATTAATTTGTTTTTTAAAATATTGTAAGTTACTGCTAAAGTTTCTTTCACAAAATTATGGAATACAATGCTCTGACTGAGGAGTGTGGCAGCTGGGAAACAAGATAACTGCAAGGTATTAACAGGTTTTCTCTCTTGATTTTAGTTAAGTCCTTTCATCCTGGTTCTTCTTCCCATGGGTAATGCTTAGCTACCTCACAGGGATGCTAGAAGGCTTTTACAAATAATGACAGGACTTCACATTTGTTGTGCAGTAATGAGACACACTTATTTCCTTAAACCCTCACTCCTGCAATCCTGACCTTTCCATTTTCAAAATAAAAAGCAGCTCATGCTCAGCTCAGTTCACTTGCTGGCATGTGGCCATTTAATCCTTGCATCCTTCCCAGTCTACAAAACACCAGTGTTTGGTTCCCCATTCAGCTCTAAACAAACCCTGAGAGAGCTTGCAAATTATGGTCACGTCCCTTTCCTTGCATAGTTAAAGCAATGAATCAGAGGAGGAATAACAAGGAAAAACAACAACAACAATAACCACAAAGCAACAAACCATCAGGCACAGAAGCATAACCAAGCAGAGCGTTAAAAACACCAGACGTGACAAACTGGGTGTACAAAGAAATGGGAATACTATGCTAGGATGACAGCACGACCCTCTACAGGGTTCCAGAATAAAGCCATGCTCCTGACATATCCCATTTTTTCCCCACCCTGGCTTACCACTGCACAGGCTTTCTGTGAGATTACACCATCAGGAGGGAAATTCCTTATCAAGAGATACCTACCTGGTCTCTTTTCAGATGCATTACCACACAGGTAACTATGTAAGCTTATATTAAATAAACACCACACTAATTTTTCTTTGTGGGGAGGGATCAGTGGTTTAAATATCTAACGTTTAATAAATTATCTGAAAAATTCTGAAAGACTTATTTTGCAATACAAAGAACAATCACCATAAATCAGTCTTAGCTCTTGCTGAATGTCACAGTTGAACAGGTTTTTTTCACCATATACTGAGCAGCACTATCAGGATTTTAGACTTGCAGCTGATAACTAAATCTCATCTTATAGAAAGGTTGGTGAAAGAATAATCCCAGATTTATTCTATGTGATTGATTTTGGTTTAGATTAAATGGCAGGGCAACACAAGTAAATCTGCAATTAAGGTTTTCAATTTCAAAAGGCAAATCTCAAAAACTACGGGAACTCATTAGTGAGATGAACAGGAATGAAAAGTCACAGGATGTGAGCACAGGGGAGGTCTGGAACATGTTTAAACTACAATATGAGTATCTGCAGAATTTGGAACCCAAGGAAGTGACAAGAGAATTCATAAGAAGGTTTCCAGACACAGAAAGATGAACTACCTAATAAAGAAGGAAAGGTAGAATAAGCAGAGATTTCAAGGGACAGGAAAAAAGGCTCAGCAGAGGAAACTACTGTCTCAGATCAAGAAACACCAGCATAAAGTGAAATGTGCCAGAAGTCCAGCCTGGTTAGAGAGGCCAAAGATACCAAAACTAAACGGAAGCAGAACACAGATCAGGAGGACTAATTTGGACTCCTACCAAGCACTCTGGAAGACCTGTCATGATGAACTACAGATCTGATTGCTACAATTAAAGACAAACTATTGCACCGGGTTTGGTACCATCTCCCTGGGAGACAAGAAAATGTGCTGCCTACACAAAACAATGAGGAAAGCATAATATGGCCAATTAAGACAATTGTTAGTCTCGCCTCAAGAGTTTTCTAAGCTTTAGGAAGACAACAAAGCAATACATGGATAAATACAATATGGGTTCAGTGGAATTAGAACAGGCTACCCTGATAGGTCTTATATATACAAGTCACAAGAAATCACAGCCCTAGCATGCAACATGTCAAATAACACGCCACCGTGATAACGTGATTTCAACAAAACATTATGAGGTGCTATGGTTTTTATTGCAGTGTTCACAACACCAGTCCTGGGCTTAACTCTGCTGCCCTGAATAACACACACTTAACTTTCCTCTGCACTGTCCTGTGCCTGCAGGTAGGTGGGCCACCTCTGCAGGCTCCCATTCTGTCACCAGTGGCTGCCACCAGCTGCACTCAATCCTCCCTAAGGAAACAAAGCTGCTCTGAGCATGTGTTCGTGTGGGTGAGAGTGCGGGAGGAAGAAAAGCAAACAGCATCAGAGAACACTGGTGGAGGAGTAAGGCCAGTGTGCTGGTACTCGGGAGCACCCTGAGGAACAGTAGGCTGGTGGGAGAACCTTGCTTCTTACCCCACCCACCCACACCACCCTGTAATGCTCATCCAGAAGATACAATACCTAATGATACCATGATGCTGTCTTTCAGTATAGCTAAAGATTCAGATGGTACCACATATTTCATAGAACCATAGAAGGGTTTGTGTTGGAAGGGACCTTGACGATCATCTAGTTCCAACCCCCTGCCACCAGCAGGTACACCTTGCACTAGACCAAGTAGGGTATTTCTGGTCAAGGTAGACCAAGTACAGGTGAAATTTCTTAAGACATATCACAGCTGTAAATGTTCAAGCAAGATGCCTCCAAATGAAGACACAAGACTTATGAGATGCTAAGAAAGGGTAGAGAGCTGCTCTCAAGAACTTAAGGGAAAACTGTAACAGCCAACATTTACTGTCTCGCAAATTAAAGACTGACTGGACCTGACAGAAGAGTGCATAGGAATGTGAGATATGAATCCAGCCTTCCTTTAAAGTTAATCCCATACCACTCTAAACCCACAGAAAAGAGACATGGAAAACAGATGCATGATGCAATGTATGCACAGTAGTTTCAAGGACAGCAAGTAAAACTATGGTAAAACACAAAGCTAGACAGGCTTCACAGCCCTATGCTTACTCTCTGTTGCTAGTTTGCCATGGAGTAAAACCCTGGCCAGCCGATTTGGGGTAAAAGGTAAAGTTGACCACTGGAGCAAAGTGTGAAGCTGTGGGATCTCACATGAAGTCGGGAAATGGAATAATAGTTGTGTGATTTATTTTTTATTTACTTTAAATACAGACTTTGAGTTTGATTTTTGTCCTTCCAAAGGCTGTGGCTCCAGCTTTTCACCACAGATTATAAGGCCACTTCATTATACCCAGTATGGTATCTGCATTTCCCAGCACCACAGCTCAGAACTCCCCTAGGTATTTAATCACAGTTGTATATACTCATTTCGTGCCACATTCTCGCTCTCAGACCAGGGGAATGCCAGCATTCAAGCAGTGGAAAGCCCCTTGTCTAATGTAACTAACTTGAGGTTAAGTTAGATTCCTAAAATAACTCTTCATTCTCAGCCTTTTTTTTTTCCTTAGAAAAAAATAGACATTAAATACAAAAATGTGACCACTAGTATTGTGAAAAAGAGGGTTACTGCCAGTAGCTTGTTATTCAATACCAAGAGCAGAAATGGACTGGATTCATTAAAAATAAAACGTAAAAGCAGATGTACAGAAAGATTTCCCCTTACAAACTAGAGATCAGCTATATCTTGACGTTACTTATTCTGATACATAATAAAAGCCAAACATAATTTGTCTTTTACAGCATAAAAACAGAAGCAGGATATATACAATCAGCTTCCAAACTTGGCTGAAAACACTAAAGAGCATTTTGTCCTGTATTGTTATTATTACACGCAAGAAGTGCTCTAGCACACCCTGCACCGAGACCCCAGGACGGCTCCAGCACTGCTCCCGTCCTGCCACACAGCAGCCTCTGCCTCAGCTTGTTCCGCTGGTCCGACCTGGAGCCAAGCACGCTCCCTCGGAATGGAGAACAAATGTCTCCCATTAATTATCTGACCGAGTTGGAAGCACCGCTGAAGCGCTCTGAAAGTCCATCCAACTAAATTCCCCTTTCCAGAAATACACAGGCTATGAAAAGTTGCCGCTCTGACAAGAATCTAGATAAACCAGAGAGGAGGCAGATGGGTTTCATGCACAGATACACAGCTGCTGACCCACGGTCATGCCGCCTCTCCTCACACTGGAACAAAACCGTGCCGGAGCAGTATCGCGGACTTATAAAGGCAATATCCAGCGCAGCCTTTGAAAACAGCAGCTGCAGAACCACAGACCCCCGATAGCCACACGATGGCACGTCGCGGTACCAATGCTCCCAGGTGCCCGCCGTGGCAGGAGCGGAGCGCGGCTGGGCAGGAGCCCCCAGCCGGCTCCTCCCGGAGCTCTGCCGCCGGCCCGGCTCTGCCTCACCGCGGCGGGGGACAGACCGGCACGCCCGCGCTGGCTGGGAGCGGGTCTCGGCCCCGCCGCCTCCGGCCCCCCGGACCGCCGCGGGGGTCTCCTCACCGTCTGACAGGACCGCGCCTCCCGCCGCGGGCCCCGGCCTAACGGCCCCCCAGAGAACGGCAGGACGGGACCGGCCGGTCCCCCCCAACTTCAGGAGCCCGCGGATCAGGACGAGTCCGAGTCCCGGAGCGGCTTTCCCCGCTCCGCCGCGCCGACCCTCCCCAGGGCGCCCCCGAACCCCCTCCTGCCCCCTCGCCAAGTTTGCCTGGCGGGCGGTACCTCAGACAGGCGGCGGGCGAAGCTCAGCCCGGCGGTGCTGAAGGATGCCCGGCGGGCGGAGACGGCCGGCCCCGCTGACAGCGCTTCCTCCGCCTCCTCCGGCTGCCGCCCGTGCCCGCCCGCCCCGCGCCGGGGCCGCTCTCCCCCGCACCGCCCAGGCTCCGCGACAGGGAGGTGCCGGGGCAGCGCCGCCCGGCCCCGCTGCCCGGCACAAAGTTTGCGCGGCGCGGGCAGGGGCGGTGGCACGGCGGGGCAGCGCAGCGCCGAGCACGGCCGAGCCCGCCCGGGCGCCGCGGCCACTTCCTCTTCCTCCGAGCTGTGGGGCCGAGCCCCGCGCCCAGCTAGAGCCGCAGCGAGGCAGGACACGGGCGGCGGCGGCGGCGGCACGTCCCGCCCGGTCCTCCAAGCCGGACCGGAGGGGGATCGCTCCGACCGCCGGCCAGGGCTGGAAGGGTCTCGGGCACTGCTCGCCTCGGCCCTCACCCTAGCCCCAGCGCTCCCCCTGCGGCTCAGGCCGGGGAGGGCTCTGCCTCGGTGCTCACCGCAGTGGAACCGGCCTCCTTATACCCAAAGGCTGAACGTCTCCTGTTCTCTCATCCTCCCTCACATGGTGGCGAGCCCTCCGTTCTTCCAGGTCAGACAAGTTCAACTGCCTCAGCCTGCCCCTGCAGGACATGTGCTCCAGCCGTGGTCTGCGTGGCCCTCCACTGAGCTTGTCTTGGCACAGGATTGTGAGGGGTGGATGATATACCTGGGCACACTGGCTGGAAGTGCCCGAATGAGTGCCAAATAGACAAGGATAATCACTCCTTCCAAGCTGGGGGCATTCTGTAGTTATGTTTGTTGCCTACTAACATGCCCACAGCCTTTGCCTCAGAGCTGCCAACCAGACAGGCAGTCCCCAGTTTGGAGCTGTGCAAGGTGCTGTCCCATCCCAGATGCAGAACATGTTTGTGTTAAAGTAAAAACAAAACTCATGCTGGCCTGTTCTTGAGCCTGCGCAGGCCCTTCTGAACAGCAGCCCAGCCCTGAAGCGTGTCAATTGCACCCCCACTCTGTGGCGGTGTGCAAGCATGGCAGCAGTGGGTCCTATCTCCTCCAGGTCCTTGAGAAAGACCTTAACATGCAACAGGCCTCCACTTGCTGCTGCTCTTCAGGCGAAGTGCAGCTCATTACAGTGCAGCTGAGTTTCTCACCCACCTAGCTGTCCGCCCACCCCGACTACAGAATCCCAAGCACATACAAAACCAGCACAGGAACCAGTGCCTATCACCTTACTAAAGTTGCCATGGCATCCACTACCATCCCCATGCCTACAAATGCAGCCATTTCATCATATAAGACAGACAGTTGGCAATTATGATGGCACCCTTTCTAGACACAGGAAATACACAGAAGCATATCTGTTCCAAAGGGTCATTTTCCCTGGGACTGATTTCCTCATGGTTCCCCAAGCAGTCCTTTGGCCTTTTCGGAAGATGGGTGCAACGTTTGCCTTGCTTTAGTTGTTGTGGACCCTCCTCACCCCACTCTAAAAAGCAGAGAGAGCAGTTGCTCTCAAGGCACCAGCCAGCTCTTTCCAGCACCCTCACACTCAGCCCAGCTGGTCTCAGATTTGTATGGGTCTGTCCTGATCCTCATCCACTGCTGGTTGGTCTTGGCTTGCTCGGACCTTGCCTCCAAGTACACAGGTCAGAAGACTGAGGCAAAGGCAGCTTTGAGTACATCAGCCTTACCTGTGCTCACATGCAACAACAGGCCTACATGTTCTCTGTTCAGCCTCTTACTGTTAAGATGTTTTATTTGAGAGCAATGCGAGACTCCACAAGCCCTAGTGTGCACTAACACCATCCTTACATGCCTTGGCAACATTTCTACTAACTCCTTCACCATTCTTGCTTCCACAATAGTTTTGCAAGGAGGATCAGTCAAATATTGCCCATTTAGCACAGCTGGTGTCCCAGTTCATTTGCCACTCTTGCACAGGGAAAAGGTTGCTCTCAACTGCCAGCTTTCGTATGCTCCCTTTTACCCTTCAGCACTGCCTCCCATGACATTCTAATTACCAGTTCCCTAAATAAGCCAAAATTTGCTATAGGAAATCCAAGGACTTGCCTTCCCCACTCCTTTTAGGATGTTGGGCTCTATTGTATCATCATGACTACAGCCAGAGTTGTTGTTACCACATTCCTAAACAATTCTTCATTGTTAGTGGACATCCATTTCTGCAACACCCCTACATGGCCCAGTCAGTGTATCTACCAAGAAAGGTTCCTTTAACCTGCTGGATATTGCTTGCATCCCACGATGTTGCCCTTCCAAGCTGCCAGGGAGATCAACACCTCCCCAAGGATCAGGACCTATGCCCCATAGGTAGTGTTGAGTTGCTAATTTAATCAACCTGCTGGTCAGGTTCATGAGTAGCTGGTCTGTAATCCACCAGCTTGTCACCCTCAGTAGCCTCTCCTTTGATCCTTAGCCTTCTCAACCAGCCTGTAATTCATCCAAGAGCTCCATTCATTCCAGCCACTCTTTTCACTAAGGGGGCAACCCTCCACCCTCATCTTCCCCGTCTCTCCAGAAAAACATGTATCCATCCTAATTGTCATGCCTGTGGACCAAGTCTGGAACTCTGCTTGCCACCTTTACTGTATTTACCCTTATTAGGCCAGAAACCTGTTCAGCAACTCCTAAACCTTGATTAACACTGAAACTGCTTGAAACCCTTGTGCCCAGCAGACACAATTACATTTGTTACACTTTTCCACTTCAGAACCTTTCTCCCTACTGCGTAGGTGCATAAACCTAATCAAATTATGTAAAAAAATATATAAGCAAACACTACACTAACACCTCAACTCCTAACAGCAGGATATTTCTGTATTTGAGGTTGGTTTTGTGATGGATTATATCTATTTGAAAGTACTCCCTCAACTTTTCCCTCAAGTGGCATAAGGGAACAAGGAAGTTTCCCCAGAATGGCCTCTGTCTGCTTTCATGTCTTCTTAAAGCATAACTATCAGCATTGGCTCCTAGTCAGTAGCCAAAAGCATTAACATCAAAACACTGGGAAGTATGGAAATGAAGTTACTTCTCTACCACTGCTGAACTATGAAGCAAACACTAGTATGGGAACGTCAGTCTCTTTTTCCATTTCCTTCTGTGTGTTTTGGTTTTTTCCTCTTAGTTTCTTTTAATTATTTAGAGTTTTTTCCTCTTTCCTTGTCCTTCATAATTTTCCTCCACTCATTAGTATCTCTGACTTTCCAACTCTGTGAGAAAGCAGCATGTAGTCACATCAGGGTGCCATGTAATTGAGCTGTTTTTCTACTGCTGCTGTTAAAGCATATGGGGAAAGATTTCTGAGTATATAGGAAGAAGTGAATGTGCAGCTTTCTCTGTATTTTAAACACATCAGGTCTTAGATGGCTCCAGAAGGAGCATCCCAGGCACCAGACCTTGCTGACACTATAGGATTTGCCAGTCTGCACATCAGGGGTTGAACTGAATGTCTGGCAATATTAAAGAGTTTTGCTGGTGCAAAGTCTTCTCAGATACAGAAAGGGACATCAGCACTGAGAAAATAACATTCCCAGATGACCACAGATTGCTATGAAGAAGCAGTCCTGCACAGAAGTGTTCACATTGTTTACAGTGGGTCACACAGCACAGACCCAGGCACTACAAACCACTTCACAGTCGGTAACTATCAGATATGCCTGCAAACTTAAGAGCTATCAGATGCAAGACATTTCAATGCACCAACTCCAGCCTCGAATTCCTGTACTCCAGTGTTAAATATAAAACCCATCATGCACTTTGTAGAGAATTGAAATTCTGTTGCATAGAACACGACATGGTGTTTTTCTCCGACTACAAAAGTCTATTACATAAGCAACAGATTTATTACACCTATGTAGGTGTATCTACCTTGAAATACAAGATGGTTCAAGTGCTCAGCATCAAGGCATGTAAGCTGAAACACAGCATACAATCTAAATTGAGACTGTACTTCTAAACCATTGTTCCTAGGCTACCACTGTAAGAATTTCAGAATTCCAGAATGCTGGCTCATTACTGTTCATATTTTTTTAAATACACCATTCCCACATTTCAAGATTGCCTCTTTCAGAACCACTTCGGTGCAGACTTCATATGATCTAGAATGTATTCTGACTGTAACAGCTATTTCACGTGGTACTCTTAAGAAGAGCCAACATTATTCCCTTGATAAATCTGATGAACTGGAAAAAAAATCTAAACAAGCATCCTGCAGACATTTCAGTTGAGGTTTTCAGTGTGTGTATATATATATATATATATATATAAATGCATGTATATACACACCCCCTCAGATAAACTACTGCAAAACACAAGTGACTCAGTAATTAAATAGTAAATTTAGTAAATTACTGCTCTAACAACCATTTAACTATAAACAACTGAAGGACCTTGCTGCTTTAATCGACACTAAGATGTTGCCACTAGACACTCCATTAGCAAATATTAGTTTACCTCAGGAGTTAAGTGCTTTAATAGTTTTTATTTGTTTGCAGCCAGTGTAATCTTTCTTGTAAAGCCACAGATTTAGCAGCACAGAGCTCTACAGCCTCCTGTGTCACAAGCAGGAGTGATCACATTTTCCATTTGCACTTTGTAACACTGGGTACAGCTGGGTAAGGCAAGTTCGATGTAGGTGTAAATTGCTACTGGTAGGGCATTGCAGAATTCTGCTTTGCCAAATATCTGTACTTGCTTTGGAATAGGCAGAGAAGATTACATATTGTGAAAAGCAGTCAAAAATCACATGCACAGCATTTCTCTCCCATGCAAGGTGTTTCTAGTTATGCCACTAGATAATGTCTTGCTTGGTTATTCCAAGCATTATTTGAACAACTAATGAGAAAGATCCACATAAGCATAAGCATTTATTTTTCTGTATGAAACTCAGTGTTACACCAGTTACTGTTGTTTTGACTACAGACTCCAGCATTCAGGTTAACCATATCCCATTTTTCTGTTCTTCATACCAATATGAAAAAAATATTTAATGCTAATTTAAAACAAAATGTTTCCTCTGTCAAAAAGTAAAACAAAAAAAACCCAGACACCTGCAACTTCACCATCATATTGAACAGGATTCAGCAGAACTGAGTTACTACTGATTAACTTAATCAGAAACAGACAAAAATATTAGTAAAGAAAGTTAGTTTTGTTATGTACCTACCATCTCCAAAAGCATGTTTAGTATCTGCTGAGATTTTTATTAACAAAAGATGAAAGAAAAGCCAATATGAGAGAAACTGAACTGTCAAGTAATTCCATGTGTTTTCTTCTTTTATTGTTATTAGTTTCAGATCTAATTTCAACTGCTGTGAAACATCCTAATTATTCTTTCAAGGATCAGAATTTTATTTGTTGATAAACCACCCTTTTTGCTTTCTAGTTTGTATTTTGGCCATAGATTTCTGAAAGCTACACATTATATGAAGGTAATTTTTACTTACCAGGACCTGAAAGGATATGCCTCCATAGGAGTAAGAGGAAAGCTGTGGCTACATTTGAGAATTAATGACAATCTATTAATTCATCCCTATTTATTTTTCCTTTCCTGGATGTTCCAGTACACACATACATAGATTTAATTTTGTATTAGCTGTTTTCTCACTGCAAAGAAGTTATTTCATAGGGCCTTATTCAGAACTAAACCATAGCTCCTCAGAAATACCACAAAAACTACATCCAAATCATAGAAGGAACCAAAACAGAATAGAAAGAGAAGTCAGGTCTATGCTGCTGCTAAAGAGAGAACCAGTATCGTCAGTAAGGCACTGGATATGTACTCATCCATATTTCTATTTTCTGATCATTCCTTAAGAGCACTATATACAATGCATTTTTCAATTTCTTCTAATTCACATATAATGGCAAGTGATTCTCAGAACTTCTGATGTTCTAGATTTCCACCTACCAGATACCTGGTGCCCAACTGTACTAATGAGGTCAAAGATTCGCATTTGAATAAATTTCACCAATATGGAAAAAGGACAAATCAGGCACTTTAAATAATGCAAGAATATTCATGAAATTTTAATAAATGTTAGCAGTCTATTACCTTTATAGTAGGTGGACAGGTAAGATACACCCCAGAAAAAAAAACTATATCCCCCCAATTTGCAGCAGCCAAGCTGTTTCAATGGCACAGACAGCAACCAGTACAGGGTACATGTCACATTGAGTGTAACTTCATCAGTTAGTAATGTCCAGATTCCTGATCTGCAGCTGAAGACAACTTAACCCATCACATCTACATAAATCACTGCTAAATATGGCAAACCCAACTTGTGCATCTCCAAGCTAGTTTGAAAACAAACCACTAAAGTGGCACCACTTACTGGATGAGAAAGTTGTAATTAATTAATCCTTTTACGAAACGTTAGTATCTTACATAAACTGTACATAAACTGTTCATTCTGAGTGCATTAATAGGTTTTATATGCCAGAAGTATCACCTTGGCCTGAACTACCCTACCTCTAAGTTTACTTTAAACTACTCAAACCTAAAAGTCTTCAAACAGTGCTCTACCTTCCACAGTTAAGTCTGAAAGACTCTTTTGGGATATCTTTGTTGCATAACTGGATCAGGTACAGCTAACAAGATAAAGCTTGCCAAGAGTATGAACAAGAACAACAATCTAACCCAGGGGCCTAAGAAACAGTATAAAGAACTTAAAAAAAAAAAAAAACACACCACTTTCTATACTAGAGCCAACTAGAAGTAACAGTTCAGGACAGGACTAACCTTCTCCAAAGAGATTCAATTACAAAGAAAAAAGCACGAGTGGAGGAGCTACACGTTAGTTTTAGATTTTGAAAACTGTAAAACCATACTGACCTAGGCAGTTCCATTGTGAAAGTGATTTCAGCATGCAGAGCTTTATATACATGCCACCAGAGGCAGAAAGCCAGTGGTGTTAAACAGAAGATGCTTAAACATGTAATAATTAACAAAGTGACTAACATTAGAACAAGGTAAATGTGGTCTCCATACTCTCCAGCATTTCCAGAGATACAAGCTTGTCTGATGTTATCTGTTTACTTGTTCAATAAATACTTTAGTTGACTAACTTACTGTAAAAGCTAAAGCTTATTTTCTGCACTACTTCTGTTTTCTAGGACAGTAAGTTACAAAACCTGCAAGTCTTTAGAAACCTTGCTCTGCTATGCTCTTTGGGAACAGTGTTTGAAAAATAAAATCATTAAGTTTCATCCTTGACCTTACAGTTAAGTATGCAGATTTAAAGTATATCCATGTTACACGGATAACCAATACAGTGGTATTTGTGACTACTCACAGCAACTCCATTTTCCCTGCTAGCTCCACCTTCTGTTTATCACCTGATATGAAGGACAGCACACAGGATGAAAGAGCAGGTAGTAAGATTATTACTCAAGTTTTTAAACTTAAGTTTACTAGCAAGTCAAAGAGACTGAAGTCTGAGTTTCCATGTTACTTAATTTAGACCAAATTAAAAAGAACTCTGCTCCTGAATAAGGCAAGTCTGCTTCCCATAGTGATTTGCAAGGAGTACTTAATGGACATTTCAGCCAATTCTCTAACTGCTTCTGTGCATAAACTTAAGACACAATTCTGTTTCTAATTAGGTTTGAGATTTCTGCTTTCCAAGTTGAAAAGCATTCTTTCAAAAATAATTAACAGTACTATAATACAATTCTGTTTCATCCTTTGCTTGTACATATGTGAGGGAACAGACACAGAAACATGAATTTTATAGTTTGAGGCAGCACATTACAAGCCAAGCAGGCTGCTTTGAGATAATACATCATCCGCTGCCAAAATACAGACCTCTGCCACTTGGATTAAGAGACCACTCTAGTAGCTGTAACAGGATCCACTGCCAGAAACTCAAAGCTTCAGGACACAGTTAAGGAGTCATCACTAGTGACACACATCCCCCTAACATTGCTAAAGAATCTTATTCACACTACCATATATCCTAGAATTTTCCTGATTTAGCTTGTCTGTGGCCTCAGGAGCTGCTTCTAGTTCTGCAAACAGGATATTTTTTGCTAGTTAGGCAGCATGTGTACAGTACTTGAAATTACCATACTCACAACACATACCAAGTACTTCTGAAGAGCTCTACATATGAATACATAGTATTACCTCCTACTGCCTTCTTTTTAAAGAGTTCCATTACAGGATTGTTTGTTTGGTTTATATATATATATAAATATAAAGAAATTGTTTAACACTGAGTATGGCAGAAAATCTGTTAAAGAATCCTAATGGTTTATAAAAGAAGTTAGTTTCATGGTTTGACTTTTTAACAGCTTTGTTTCAAGTTAGCTGACTGCTATTTAGGTTGAAGCATTACTAAGTCTGTAAAGGCAATGATGAAAACATATTGGACTCATACAGCACATATAATTCCTTTTAACTGCATTCTGTGACACTGTGGCAAAAACACTAGTACAGCCTGCCTTGCTACTCTGTTCAATATATACCAAAAGGTGGGATCAAAGACAAGCTCAGAAATTCTGAGGCACACACAACACAAGAAGCTGAGCATATTCTCGAGTATCTGTTTTCTTGTCTCTTTATTTTTCCAGTTATATACAGGTTTCAGTAACAGCTACTACACAAACTGACCTAGACACACCCTGACATGGACTAGTACTGTAGTTTTTAACTGAAACTGTTTAAAGGTCACCACCAAATGCAAGAATTCAAAGTATGGTGACCCTTAAACAAAGTAATACATTTTTCTCATCTTCAGTAGTGCTTCTATAACAAGATAAGCAAATATACAAGTGAACACTCACTTTTTTGTTCATTGTTGGCTTCATAATACCTTTTGTCATAAAGTATCATTTATATTGGAAAATGTCACACAAGAAAGCAAACATTTCAGAGAGCTTGTAATTCCCTAGGAGAAACAGATGCAGGAACTAAAAACTGTTACCCACAGTTTCTGCTAGATAAACCCTCCCTTCTTCAGCCAAGCACTTTGGACCTAGGAAACATTGAAAACAGCAGGTAACAGTAAGCACTGTTAACAAAGGTAAACCACATGGCTGAGTTCTCATCCATTTCCAACGACCCTGTTCCATTTACAAGAACAGAGAAATTCAGAATGAGTATACAGTTTAAAGAAGTATTCCATGTTCTTACTCATTTCAAACCTACCTCTGTAAAAATGGGAACGAAGAAGGCTAAATGAATCCATTGAAAATACACACTACAGGCTTTTCTTTTTACTATTTTATATTTCTCAAATTCTTGGGATTGTAGAATAAACTGGACTTACCTGAAAGCAGAAAGAAAAATGAAAGCCTTTTCTCACTTACCAAAAGAGAGGAACTGAAGAGAGCTACAGATAAGCTGACAGGAATTTATCAGCTACAGAATAAAACTGTGGTTTAAACTTCCCTGTCCTGCTTCCTCCATGGAGTGCCCAGCTCTGTCCTGACAAAACACTCAGACCTGCTAAGAAACCCTGCCTTTCTGTCAAACCCATCACACACTGTAACACAACCTTTGGTAATCTACAAAGTGTTTTCACTGCATTTCTTCCATGCATAAATTAAATTAGCCTACAATAAGAACTGCTACATTCTGTGACAGAGAGCTTTTATCATAAAAAGGACAGGCTATAGTGTTCCCTAAGAGAACTATTTAAATTACAGTATTTGGTAGGGTTTTGTTAGCTTAATGCCCCACCTGCTGGCTGATGACTAAATTGCATTGTGACAGTTATCAAAGGAGTCACATGCCTATTATTGTCACCAGTAGGTAGCTATATGCTGCCATGGCAACTGGTACAATTCTCTGCAGAAGATGGACTGCACAGCTGGGTCCACCACAGTGTGAAGATTAACATACAGAAATAGAACCTAGGTGGTTTAAAACAGATGTTTAAGATTTTTTAATATCCATTCACACTAACCATGCTGAAGTATTACAAAGCATAATGTAACTAAGAAATACTACAAAAACAGTGAACTCATGTATCTTTAGTCTGTATAAAGATTCCTACACCTTCAGCTGCATGCAGCTCAGTCACCATACAGGGCTATTATATTCAGGTATAGTTTCTTAAAAATGGATCAAAGAGTTAAAAAGAAGAGACACAAATCAAGGCTTGTGGAAGTTATTTCAGATTCATTTATTTAAGAATGCTGACTGGAAGAACAGTTTTAAAGCTTAGCTTATCATAAAGAGTAAGTACAGTGTATTGTTCACTTAGTATCCAAACATCACTTGGTTTTAAGGAGCTCTGCCTGCAGTTTGTGCTGGCCTGAGTTCAGGACCTGCTTAATAATTTGAATGCACACAGATGAGGGACCTTTCAGCAGCAGATGTGTCTGGCTGTCACATCCATTCCCCCCCAGGCAAGGGAAATGGAGTCAGCAGACACCTATTCAGACATGTTTCTGCAGCAGCCCTGAATTTACATGGGGACCTAGAAAATGTTCTTTCCCTGGACATACAAGGATTTGCTAAGGTGTCAATTCCTGTCTTCTATTTCAAACCACCAACTCCTCAGCTCAAGACTCCAGATCCTTCTGCAGATACTCTGCATGGAATCAACTGTGTTAAGACTTATTAAGAGCTGACCAAACACTATCAAGTTACATGTAGCAAAAGAAATTCCATATTCGGGCTTCCTTCACCCCAGTAGACACGTCCAGTACTTTCTCAGTTTAAGAAATCACACTGTGGTTTGCACTGTCCCACAGCACAGCTTCTCATCTAGTAGCCCAGCGTTCTGAAGTGCTGTGCACCTTACCAAGTCCCCAGATACCACAGCAAACAAAGCTCATCTGCTCAGACCTCCCAGCTTACAAACAGGCAACAGAACACTGAAACATTATTTCTGAAACTTCACCACAATTATCTTTGAAAAATCTGAATTTAAAATTCATTTAACAGAACTGCACTTTTGATTAATGAAACTACCACAGACCACCTAAGAAAACAAGTAATTCCTGAGTCTGGCTGTCTCCTAAGTCAGGGAATAGCCACCGCAACACTAAGATAAGCACAACTGACAAGTTCAGATCTATGAAACCTATTGTAACATTCAAACAGAAAGACCACACAGACTTATCATCAAAAATAAATGAAATCCAGCATTTACAGGAAGTGTATTATCAATGCAGATCAGTTGTTGCAACATTTTCCCTTAGAAAAGACTCAGCAAACAAGTTGGTAAGCTACATACAAAGATCTCTATTCCAGTGAAAGAATCAGGAGCACTAAGCAAACACCACTAAATGTTACTAGGAGTTGCATCGAGGACTTTCACCTGCACTAATGAAACATCTTAACAAGAAGGAAAAGGCCTACTTTTTCCTTTTCTAAAAAGGATTAGTATCACAAGCAAGGAATTTCTGCATATTGCTCAAAATAAAGGTAATTAACAGCCTTAATGTAAGAGACAGTAAGGGAAATCTTAAAAAGAAATCTTACATCAGGTTTTGCCTATGTGCTATACACACATATCTTTACCAATGATGTTTCCAGCTTAATTGCTGTTTGTAGTCTAACTACAGTGATCTTTCCAGGTAGCACTGAATGTGAGAGCCCTCTAATGGCTACAGGAAAAACAGCATCTGTAGCAGATTTGAAGCCTACCTGCACATCACAGGGCAGCTGCTCAGTGCAACGGGGTCCTGTCCTGTTTTTCCCAGCAATTAAGACACTTCCTTCAGAAATTTCCTAGTATGCATGTTAAGAGAACGAAAAATGCTTTAAGGGTATGTCACAAAGCTTTACAGGGAGAAAGTCAGAAGGGCCAAAGCCCAACTAGAACTTAAATCTGGGTACTGCCATAAAAGGCAGTAAAAAGTGTTCCTATAAATGCATTATCAACAAAAGGAAGGCTAAGGAGAATCTCCATCCCTTGGGGGGGGTGGGTGGGAACTTAGTGATAAAAAGAATGAAGAAAAGGCTGAGGTAATTAATACCTTCTTTGCCTCAGTCTTCAGTTAGTATACAGCGAGTATGGTGAAACACTGGAGCAGGTTGTCCAGAGACATGGTAGATGCCCATCCTTGGAAACATTCACAATGAGGCTGGATGGGCAACCTGATCTACTTGAAAATGTTCCTACTCAATGCAGGGCAGTTGGGACTAAACAAAATTTTAAAGGTCCCTTCCAACCCAAACTATGATTTTACAGTTCTAAACACCAATTTTTCCCAGGGAAAAAAAGTGAACAGCCTCCATTAATTGGTTGTTCTAACCCTAAACTGTTCTAGGAAAGCTTTACAAGAAGCTTAGGAATTCCTTGAACACCTACTCATAGTGCACCATGTGAATCAGCATAAGGGGAAAAAAAAAACCCACAAATTTTTTTTTGGGGGGGAGGTGCATGGTGGAGAAGGGTGGAACACAAGACAGCAAAATAGTACTCCTCTAAATTTAAGACAGAAAGCATATAGAGGTTAAGGCCAGACTTCTCTTGAATGGGGTAGGGGGAAAGGAAAGCAGCCTCCCTGACAGTTCAAGAAATATACTGAAATTCAAACACCTACATTAAAGAACTCATAGGTACAGGTTAGCAGCTAAAAGTTTAATTACAAACACACAGCCCAAGTAGAGCAGGAGTTTTGCAGATCTATAGGTAGATTAGTGTCTCACAAGCACTATCACTGTTCCAGAAATATAACGACTGTAGCATACATCTTCACTGGGCTATGTATTTAGAGGTTTTGAGAGATTTTACAGTTTTAATTACTCTGCTAGTCCTAAAAAATTACTGTATGGTTTAAGATAATTCCAGATTTTCAACTCAAGACACTGTATTTTACAGTAACATTAAATCTAAGTACAGTAATGAGGACAGGTTTTACTAGAGCCTCCCAATCCTAAACTAAAAGAATGAACCACCCTTTTTCATATTTGTTTTGAGCACCAAATACACTGAAGTTCACACTACTGAGGGGGGAAAAATAAAAAGAAATAAAAAATAGAAACAAAAACCCCTCTGAATTTAGTCACAGGAGCTAAAGTCAAACAGTCACTGGGGCAACGCAAAGGCCTTTAAACTCAGCTGGTGCCTTCTTTTTTAGGAAAAGTTAGTGAATTTAGAGTAGACATGTAGTATGAAGTTGTACGAGACTGTGAGCTAGTTAGGCTTTTTGAGATGCATAATTCATCTGAAGCCTCAATACTGTTTATAGTCTAGATTTTTTAATTTGTTTTCCCCTCCCTCCGCTACTTAGAAAGTGGCAAACATTAAAGCTTTTAAATTATACAACACTGATCCTAAAATACCAATCTATGAAGTCATTCCTGCGAGTAAAACAGACTGTATACTGGGTTAGAGGACTTGGAAAACAATTTGTTCCATTGAGGCATGCAAAAGAAAACCCTGTGGAAGGCAAGGAAGGGAAAATATTTTGTTTCTTTGTAGCATTTAAGGATCAGATCACCTTCATGTAGAACAGAATTTAGTATCTTGGTTTAGCACACAAATACCTAGAAGGAAAAAAAAAGTATTTCCATTTTGAGAGGGAACTACTGTCTGTGTCAGTCATTCTAATGGAGATCCAAGAACATCATCTGGCTAGTTGTCTCGTTCCAAGAGTAACTGTCAGGTGGAAAAGCCTGTAAAGAATATGAAAAGGCCACAGCACAAAGCAGCTCATTTGGGACACTTCAGGTAAGAACCATAAAAGAAACAAATGTCATAGCTCTGTAATACCAAGTATATGCAAGCACTCTTATTTTTCTATCTTGTCGAAGTAATTGTTTAACAAAAAGCTGTCTTACTATTGAAAGGAGACTTGCATCATTTGGGGTCCCACACAACGTACATACTCTGCACAGGCAAAGGCAGATTCACAAGAACTCAGTACTGCCTACTAGTTCAGTTAACATGGTCCACTTGATTTGGTAATAGAAGAGATACAAATTTGCAAGAAGCACCAACTGTGCACCTATTTTACAAATGCCTTCAGCTACAGCAGTATTAAACAGATGTTTTGACTTTCTGAATGCAACACAAAAGAGATTTACCTAGTTTTTGTGTTATGCTTATAGGGTACTTCATAAGAACATTAAAAATGCATGCTCTCAGTTATAACTTGTTACTTTTACTGGCATATACCACAAAAAGTACAATTCCCAGATGGAAATAAAGAGATTGGTTTCCTACGGGTGAGATATGGCTAACAAAACCAGCACAACATGATCTAATGGAAGAGAAAATAAACAGTACTTGTAAGGCCTGGTCTATGCATTTCAGTGTGATAAGCCATCTCAGCATGCTTTTAAGAACAGTTCATACCTAGCAGCACCATCTGAAACATACTGAACAATCAACTCACTCACCAGATGGTCCTTCAGGTAACACTTGGTCAAATAAACATAAAATATGCACTCTATATAGCTATCTTCTGTTTTATCTCTTTCTTTGGGTGTTGAGACTCTTCAACAAACTACACACAGGCACTTGTTTTCTTATAGCTACAGCATAAAGCCTCAAACACATCCCAGGGCAATCAAGCCAACTAGAACATTAAGACAAAAATGTGCATTTGCAAAGAAACAATTACCTTCATTAAACTGACATCACAGCTTTAAACAGCCTGAGTAGGCTGGTTTAGATACTTAGGAGTCACAAAGAAAATGGTCCTGGATAGTCAGCAAACCCCAGATTTATTCTTAAAATAAAAATACTGAGTTTAGCTGCATAACTGTAGAATTTAAATATAATCAAGCTACTATCTTTAAAACTGTAGTCTTGAGACAACTATGGCAAATTGGTATTATGGGAAGACTTAATGCTATCTTTAGTGACATGGAACAGAGCAAATGTTAACAGCTTTGCTTTTTCAGGTCAATGTATGCTATTAGAACATTAGTATAATTCTTCATAAAGCAGCTCTAAAACATATAATCATTTCTACCCCCACCCCTTTCTCTATCAAGGAAATTCCATCCATCCAGAACACTCCTGAGAAGCAGTTCTCAGACATTTTTCAAACTGCAGCCATATTCCCTCACATGTCCAGGTCTGTAGCAACGTTCCCTTGTGTGCATTTCACTAGCATCTACTTCTAGTGAAGTCTTTTCCTAGCCATTACTACTTCCAGAAATTTGAAGCTGAACACGTAGTCCTGTTCAAGCTCATGCATACATCCTCGACCAGAGAGGCTCAATTCCCTTCTTAGTCTCCCCTTTACTGACATTGAGGTGCTGGAGTATGAAGAGAAAAAGCAGGCTAGGGCCTAACATACAGACTAAATACAGTTCTCAGTTCTACTCTTTCAAAATTGCAGCTACAAACTATACAAAATGAAGTTGGTTACTATGAGTGTGTAGTAAACTCCAGTTCTCATATAGGGTAACAGATCTCCAATAGCTTCAACAAATCCTTATTATATTACATGTCTTTCTCAAGGTAGCTTAAAATTGGCTCTAGCATTGTATCAGCACATCACCAGAAGTTTCAGAAGCAAAGTCAAAATAAAAATTTATTTTAATTGTTTCAAAATACACAACTAAAATCTACATAATTATTAAAAGTCTTACAGGTATTCTTTGATTAACAGTTTGCATCACATAAAGGCGTATTTTAAAGGCAGCATTTTCCTCACAATTTTAACATGCAGGTATTGCTAAAATTTGTCAAGTAAAAAAGCATACTCTGAGTAGCCAACAGAGCTAACTACATACTTGCATTTTAAGTTAGATATAGGAATTTTAGGATTCTCCTAATTACTCTCCCAAAGCTAGTATTGATGGTCAAGACTGCAGGTACATAAACTGTCATTAATGAACATAAACACATTGATTAGGTAGTCTAAGACAACCAGGACTTAAAGGGCTTCAGCTGAGTTACAACTTGACATCTTCCACTTCACTGATTAAGAGCTCAGTTTTAAAATACAACCTCTTGGGCAAATAGCTACTTCCATTTTTAAACTGCAAGCAATAACCAGTTAGAGTTAGTCACTTAAACTGTGGTTTAACAAAAAAATAGATGTTAAACATGCAAACTGTATCTTAGAACTCAAAAGAAAATCCACATGCAAACAAACCAAGAGTGTTTTTCCAATATAAACTCTTAAACATGCCAGTTATCAGGGGAAGCATGCAAACAATAAAACATGGAAGTCTGTCAACTCTTACAACTTTAAACTTCAAACTACTCAAGTAAAGCCAACTGTATTGAAACAGGCAGAACAGAACACAAACTTCAACTTGAAGCAACCTTCTGAAAAACATCATACTGCATTGCTAAACTGAACTGTAGTAACATCAAGTCAATGAATTCAGATACTTTAAAGTTTTTGTTGATCAAACACTTTCACATTCTGCCTTCATTGATCAAACACTTTTGAGTACTGCTCTTCCTTTTCTGAAGTGATGCGCCTTCCTCTCCTGGAACAGGGTAGGAGAAAAGACAGGAAAAAATTTCTAGGTAATAACCACAATAAAGCAACTGAAGTTTCAGAAGTATCTGAATACCTTCTGTACTCTATTCACCACCACTCCCTCTAAAACAAGCAAATAAACAGGTTCTATATTTCTGTTTCAGGGTACATGTGCCTAGTTCACATCTGTCCTTTAAAACAAAGGATGCAAAATCTTAAATAAAACATTAGTAAACAGGAATACCAGCAGGAATATAATCAGAAGCTGCAATTCTACAAAGACTGAAGAGATAGCAAGAATGTGATGACCAGCTACCAACCTGGACTACAGTTTACTGGTTACAGCACAGATGTTACACTTTGTAAGGAGAGCTACACCACACAGTGGATACTTAATTGATGTACAGACTATCAAGGCTCAAACTCAACATCATCTAACTAAACTAGGGAATAACCCACTTTAGCAGTTTGTCTCTGAGACGTAATTACCCAGCCTCTTAAGTATCCATAGGTTGCCTGTTCAGCATTTTATGTAGTCTTCATTAAATCCAAACCCAACTTCAGCATGTATCTCCAGCATTAACTAGCTGAGAGCCAAACCCACCCATCAGAGCGCATACAAGAAAAAAAACAAAACACCACAACCAAACATTCTAGATATGCATCCTTTCATCTTTATGGTGTGCTGTAGGTGAACAAGTTGAAGGTCAGCTGTGTTTCAGGGATTTAATTTCGCTTTCACTACATACCTTAGGGTAGTCTTCTTGAGATACAGTGCTCCTCAGACGGTTCTCAGGATTAAAGAGACAGGATACTACTGTTTGTATGCTCCTGTCCACAGACTTCTGAAATACAGTTATAGGTGTATCTACAACCATACTGATTTATTCTTAGCCCAATAGTAGCAATATATGTCTGTCACAGTTTACTTTGCATTCAGGATTCCTCAATTGCCTTATATTTGCTGAGCTCTTATTTATCTGCTTTTAATCCTGGTAACTTCATTATCACCCTTAGATTTTACAAGACAACATTTCTAACCAATGACATGCCAGTTTAGTTGTGAAGTAGGCAAAGAGCTGAAAAATGACATCTCCTTTAGAATTCTGAGCCAACTGTTAGCCAAACTGGGGTCACCTTCCCAAAAAAAGTGAAGAGTGTTACCAAAACTGTTACCAATTCAGGTATTTGAAGCTTAAAATAAGTCTGCATAAGATAGCAGGCAGTGCTACCTAACCTGCATTTTAGTACCTGCAATTCCCCCATAATTCTCAGCAGATTAAGCATAATCATTTAAAAATATTATTGTACTTAATGAAGTCAAACACATTTTATAGAGACTTGAGCACTACAGGCAAGCAGTAGTTTGAAGGAAATCTGAGGCTTCTGAAGTTGTACTCAGAAATCAGATACAGTAGATGGAGAAAATGCCTAAAGCAGCAACTATAACCTTATTTTCTCGGATACTGGTCAGAGTCCCTCTTCACCAAGCCACACAATGCTCACATGCAAATTTCTGGGAACAGGATTTATGGCAAAGCATTGAAATTTTGAGAAAGCACTTACCTTTTGTGGACTATTAGTAGATGACTGTGTGGGCTCTGGAACAGCACATTCTGTCTGTATAAATTCTGGATCCCCAGTGCAGTGGTAGCTTACTGAAGTATAAACCTGTAGAGTTTAAATATTACAGTGTTTCAGTAACACTGGGAAAACATGCACAGTTGTGTTGTCAGTAGTGCTCAGTTACCCATAAGCTATGCCAACCTTGTGAAACTATCAGAAGTGTGAAGTCAAGTGGGGGAAATACTGTATGTTGCTTAAAGAAAATTCTACTTCCTTCCAAAAAGGATATATTCTAATAGCCATCTCCACTGTAACCACTCAACAGTTAACTCCTCAGCCTACTTCTTCCATGTATGAGGTCTTTTTGTCAAGCATAATGAGTAATGAAGGTGTTCAAGAATGAGACAACCAGCAGTAACTTCAAGAGATTAAAGTACTAAAATCAAACAAAAGGGGAAGCAAAGCATCATCTACCATTGCCCTTCCAAGAAGCTGCTTTGCTCTATGCAGATCCTTTCTTGTCTGAAACTTCCTCCATGCCAATATAGTTAAAAAAAAGTTAAAAAGACCTAGAAAAGCACAAATCACTTTGTTTTCCTTCAGAAATTCCCTGCCTCCCTCTGCCAACAGGGCAGTGTTACAATTGGCAACCAACTGCAGTTAAATTACAATAACCAAGAGGTTGATAAAGCACCTATTCTTATGAAAATATCCTTCCAGATGCTTCCAAAGAGGACTGGCAGCTTTTACAGCTAATTTTACTGGGTACTCAATGGCAGGGTTAAGCATCCTCAGTTTCCAGGAGCCAAACTCCCCATCCAACCTCCATGCCCGAAGTAATCAGATTCACACCCACACATGACAGTAGTTTTCAGTTTCTTGTAACATCATTCTTAATGTTATTTGTGATTATACAAAGCAAACACCAGGTGTACCACCTGACATTCCCAAAAGCACTTCAACACTGAAACTGTAATCTCAAACTGATGATAATGGGAGATACAGTATTAACAGACTATTTCTTTCTGGGCACCACTTCTAACTTTCATCAGAAGAGGCATTATATCTGACCTCATCACAACCGGGACATTCTTATGAATGGGAACTGATTAGCCACTGAATAGGTATGTATAAAACAGCAGATCAAGAGATGAAGTTTCCCATCTCATTATAGGCCTGCCCTCTTGAGTCTGAATTAAGAATGGTACTTAAAAGATGCTTAACAGTCCTAAAACAGTTGTCTGCTCATAATAAAGCTTAAAACATCCAATGAAAACCATCATGCACACACACTCCAAATACTCTTCAGCTTGCTGTTATCTAATTGTGTTGTACTGCTGCTGTATCATATCCATGGATGTTATTCAACACAAATTATTTTAAGCAAACAGGTTAATCAGCATTCCAATGACTTCTGAACCCTTTTGAGTGTTTCTGCTCCCACTAAAGCAAAGGTAGGTCTCACTAGTAAGTGACTTTCCATGGAAAGAAAAAGGCTGCATATCTCTGCTGAGAAGCTGAAAGCAAGTATTAGTAGACATGATCGGCAGTCAGCAGGAATCCTAATACGATCAGAGAACGAATTGCCAAATGCATGCAGGCAGCAATACAGATACACGAAGTTCTACTTTTCTTCATTTCCCCCCCCATTTACCTTACACATTCTACAGACATCTGCTGGGAATTAGCTTGAAAGGATACTGTTCAGAAGAAAGTTAAGTATTACAGCTTTTAAACACTTAATAGAAACTGTACTCAATAAATACAGGATTATACACAGAACAACCCAAGATGCAAATTCAAGTTCCAACACTTAATGAAATATATGTTATTTTTTCCTCTTGTGAATGTGTGTAGAGTCACACAAAGCAAGTAATTTTTAGAAGCTATCAGCACCATTTATAGCCTGCAGCAGCCTGGGAAGTAATTTTAAAAGCTGTTGAAAAGAGCCAAAAATTATCAGTATTTGCAAAGCAGAGTATTTTGAGGCTTTTTTAAAAATTTGGAACAGTAAGCAGTAATATGATACAGATCTTTAAGTCAGACTTGTGCATTGGGTCACCACTTATCCTTCAACCGTTCATGAAAAACCAATCCTGTTCATGTTGAAATTCCAGAATTCTGTGACCAGAACATATGGAATAACACCATAAAACAGGTAGCTGTGTTCTGCCAAGCAGCTCCTAAAAGAGCACCATGTCAGTAGGAAGCCCTGCACAGTTGCCTACTCTGTCCGCAGCTACAGATCTGTATAGACCAGATTACATACAGCTCCAGCCAACAAACAACGATTTTTATTGTTATTTAAAGTATCATCCTGTCAAACCAGTGCACTAATTGAGAAGACAAAAGTTCCAAAAGTTTAACACTGTAGACTTACCGGAGGCATAACATAGTTTCTTTGCTCCCCAGCAAACCATTGTGGTTGAACCTTGAACAAAAAATTGGACAAAACCCAGCTTTTATTCATTTGGTTCCAACACAAGCAAGTAGCTGCTCTTTAAGAGCACCATTTATAACAATTCATGTCTGGATTTTTCACTGAACAGTAGTTTACAGTCTTCTATCCAGCAAGATAGCTTTTTCACATGTATCCCACGTAGCGCTTAGCGTAAGGGTCACCCTTACCAAAGATTCAACCATCTCCTTTCTCTTCTGATTCCAAGGTGTTTGGGTTTTCTTAAAATAAGATTTCTGAACTTTAGAAAAATAGGGGAAAATCACAGCAACCACACTGAAAACATCTCACACCTCTAGTTAATTCCTGTTACTAAACTATTTCTGGTTTAGCTTCAATAAGAGGACTTTGAAACACATTTCACTTACAAGTTCAAAAATCATTGTCAAGTAAAGTGCCTTCCAAGACCTTTTTAGAACTCAAGAGCACATCCCCTCTAAATACATCCCACATTTTTATAGACTGGTAAGACTCAAGTGTTTCTGTTTTACATAACATCAACTAGCTGCACTATAGTATGCAAAGCTCCTTCCTATGAGAAAAAGTATTAGATCCCTGTACTTTTTGTTGATTTGGAAATTGATTTATAATTGAGTATTTAAGAGAGAAAAAAACCCACCAAAAAGCAAGTACCAAACTGAAGAGCATGCCAAGTTATTCAACAGTTTTCACTGCATTAGAACAAAAATATCACCAATTTTGTTTTTACTCTTGGTTTGTGAAGCAGGAGCTGAAAGGAAAAAGAATTCCCCGAAAGAGAAACACAGAAAGGTCAGACTCCAGTTAACACTGTTCATTCCATTCAAGTTTTGCCAAGTATCAAGAGCCTTTCTGCTGCTACTGAAGAGTTACATACCTGGTAGTTGTAGGCTGGCTGATAACCTACAGGAACTTGCTGCTGTATCAGTACAGCTGGTGAACAGTATGGGTATGTCTGCAAATAAAGTTCATGGTTTTGAAAAAAAACAAAAAACAAAACAAAACAAAAACAAACAAAAAAAACCCCCAAGTTTGAAGCAAGACAGGAGTCAGGACTAGATTTTTAGATGTGGTCACATTGTTATTTCAATCCCCGTTTCACACTAGCTTCATTATTTCAAAGCAACCCTTACAGGTTTCCACTGTGGCTTCCGCACTTCAGGCACTAAAAATCTCTAGGATGTGGGATTCTAAATATGTATCTAAAAATCCTACACCTGGTTGTAGCTGATCTTTCAAGTCATTTCAGAAGTACAACTTATCCCAGCCCAACTACCATGAAATAATGGACTACAGCCTGAAGAGAAGTTTCTTGGAGCCAAAGCAAGCCAAGTATTACAATTCGGATGATTTCCCAGCATTTCTTCACCGCAACTATTTTGGCATAATGTTAATCTGGAACTTTCTCAGCTTCTTCAGAGAAGAGTTAAAGGCACATTCCAGCATCTAAGACAACACTATTATTTCACTATTTTGCTCTCCCAATAAACTTGGGAAGAACCAGCAAGAGTATTATCAAGATCTCTGCCTTGGAAAAAGAAGTATTTCTGTGAGTCGTTCCTGTTTGCTCATACATTTACTTCATGAAAATATACAAAATAGAACAGCTTCCAGTTAATACCGCCCTGTTGTATTGCCATATGATAGTGTTAACATAGAAAGATGCCATAATCTGTAAAGCCTTCTCCTTTGCAGTACAGGACTCATAACAGGACCAGAAGTACTGGGTCTACACCTCAGTAAGAATGCTTATCTGAAACACCAATAAAGTGACATCCTGTAAGCATACCATACTGGTCACAGCTGTTAAGAGCAGATGCCACAACTGTTCTTAAACACAAGAGCAGTTCAGAAATATGAATTTGTTCAGGTAGGAGGAAACAAAGTACTACAGGCAGCTTATGGTTCCATACTTGTTGGTTTTTTTTTAAAAAAAAAAAAAAGCTTTTAAGTTCTGTTATTTAATCTGAGCCAGGACAGCAGTATGCTAAACATCCAGATGCATTTGATTTGTGAAGTGCATCTGTCACAAGTAGCCATTTATATAGTTAAGTTATATAAAGTGCAACATACTATATAATTAAACATTATATAATTAAAATTTGCTCCACCACCTTCAACAGCTTTCACATGCTCAAAATAGAAAGTATCTCCACCTTTCAGTTTCTAAAGGGATGACATCGCTGAGTAAGTTTTTCCAAGGTTACTGGCATTCTCTTAAAATGGTTTGATTTTGGGCACTGCTTATAGGGGAAGGTGATAAGAAAGCAAGAGGGAAGATGAGATTGGAGTCTTGATACATATTCCTGAAGTTGCATGTGCTTTCACCTTCAAAAACACTTAATTATGATTCAAAATCAGTGTCATGAACAGCCTTACCTGAACATACTGGGTTACTGGGCTCATTACAGCTGGAGGCTGCATGTATGTCTCTGTATTTTGATTTCCCCATGCACTATGGAACTGCGGTACAGGAGGATTGAAGACTAATGGTCTGGGATGCACATAAGAACCTTTTTTTAAAGCAAAGAAAGATAAAGTATTAGAACATCTTAATATGTATTTCATTACTAATCTGAACTCAGACTGCAAAAAAAAAGTGTTTTGACTCTTACATTTAATGCAACATTAACTATATTGTGTACTGCTACCAACCTGAGAGTATTATCAAAACTGTACATCACACAAGGAGCAAGGTCATAAAATTCAGAATTGATCAGATAAAAAGGAAATGCAAGGGTGTTAATGTAGAATTAAGAGAAATTGTAATATATGCATGTCATAAAGAAATTTGTGCGTGTATACTTACATAAGTTTTGTTGCTTTCTAATCGCTGGCCCCAGTTTCAGCTTTTTGCCGTGGAAGTTAACTTGCGACTGAAAGACAGGTTATTTTGTAAACTGGGGAATCAGTGAGGCAAGTTGTTTGCTTGATTTTAAGAGACTGTACTCTCCTTTCTACACGACAGTATCACCAAGTGGTATACAGACTCAAGAGCCTGCATTCTCATCTACTTCAAGAACTTATGCCCTTTATCTTAAATTTCCTGTAATGCTCTCAGCAAACTGTTTGCCTACGCACCAACTCTCCAAACCTATTATGTATCACTTGCCTTTATAACAACATCCACTGACAGTAGTTTGCAACTGCCTTTTAGTGACTGTCAGCCTTCTGGTTTTGTAACACACAGATTTGACAATTTTTACCTCAGTGATGATATTAATGTAGAGTAACCACAGTCTGGATTCCCTTGAAACCCTACACCTGAGTGCATTACAAACTGAATCAGACCCAAATCAGAAGAAAAATACTTTCAGGCTGCATGAAGCTACAGAGCTAGGCAGATCAACATAGGCATCTAGAATGGATTTAACCACGCATGTCTGTTTTGTATAGTTACATAGAACACTGGAACCATTCAGTACAGGTAATGCCTGAAACGAAGCAGAGATCACCTCACTGCATGACTGAAGTTCTAAAATGCAGATGTTCATTCTTTTGCTTTTTCCATCCTCTCCAAAAATCAACACCTTTGTAAGATTATTGCTATCTGGACGTGCTTCTTCTCAAGAAGTAATGTGTACCGCCTGTACACCCAAAATTTGTGCTGAAAAGCAAATTTGCCATATACCTCTTGGTCTTTCAAGATTTGTGGCATACACACATCAATACTGTATTAATATTTACACACTAAGGGCTTTCAGTTTTGAAGAGATTAACTAGAAGGTCCTTTCCAACCCTAACTATTCCATGATGTACACAGAAAATCAGCAATACACATGGCTCAAGTGACAATGCTACTTGAGAGGCTTCTATAGAGATTGTTGCCTCAGAGCAGGCATTCCACACTGATCTAGTACAGTAAAAAGGATTCTCAAGCAAGTCTGTAGCTCATTGCAGCAGTATTTTTCCATGAGAGTTAAGGAACAGGAAGCTTTTGAAGTGTTTTGGTGAGAATCAATCTCCTGCTGGAGCTTCACTGCTTTCCACTTTATTCAAACATGCTCTCTTCCCCCTTAAGGGGCTAGACAGCAGGTAAATACATCCAAACATAGCATGGAACACTAAATTTGTGCCTGGATTTGTCTTTCAGATCCACTTTACTATCTGGGAGCTTCAGAAGCAAACAAGAGACTGTTTATCCTTTAGAGGACCTGGGAGTTTCTGATGCAAAGAGTTCAGAGGGAAATATACGTCTTCCACTTTCTCCTAAAACTAAGTGCAGCAATGATGAAAACAGTAAGCTTTCACTGTGTTTTGTAACCTGTTTTTGTAACTTGTAACTGAGATTTAAAATTTCTGATAGTGAACTCTTAAGACAAGAAAGGCTGCAACAATTCCACCCCTTATCTCCTGTGTGAGCTACAGGAAAACTGTATGAAATGCGAACAGTTACATCTTGTAGTCAAGGAGGCTTAACACACATTTGCACTCCAGATAGCATCCAAATGCACAAATAATTCACATACTTCAGCTGCTGAGATGCAAGTAAAACACAATAATGCTATTTTTCTGTTACCTAAATTCCCAATAATAACGCTGATAGGTCTATGTATCTGCCATAAGCACATGGGTTCTATAACAATGATACAATGCAGAAAGTAAGCAGCTAAACCACACACATGAAGCTTTCAAGCACATAAATGAATGAGAATTACTAGAAATACAATTACATGAGACATTCAAGCACACTAATGCTAAAACTAATCTGGTTTCCTGTTTAAGTAAACATACTAAGATTCTACAACCAGTAGAGATTTTAACAAGTTTACTTTTCAGGCAGCACTACGCTTCCCTCATCCTACTTGACACTACAGGGTACATTAATCTTCTTTCCCCTGAACATGTCTCCAGCCTTCATGTATCAGCTTCTTCAGATAATTTAGACAAACAGCTTACTTCTACTATTTTCTGAACATCCACGTTGTCCAGGAAAGATACAAATCCATACCTGAAAAGAAAAGACAGGCTATTCAATAACCAGATTTGGATTTGTTAGCCAAATTATTTTGAACAAGAACTGTTAACAGCATATATGCCAGGTGCATCATATCGCACACCAAAAGTATCAAGTAGGACATAATTTTATAATTCAGCATAAAAATCTATTTACTGCTAACTAGCAGCATATACTACTGGGCCAGATGAAAAGAACCAATTGCCAGATTCTAGAATAGTATGAAACAGAAACAAGGGCTGCTCTTCCATTCCAGTTACTCAAAATGAGCACTACAGTTGACACTACTAACTCAGAAAGTAAGAAAACCCTTTAAGATCTGAATTATCAAGTTTTACATTTACTACAGAGATTTGGATGAAAGTAAACATCACAGAACAGTGACATCAGTAGGGGAAGTGATCCTTGATTGGGTTTCTCAACTTATTTCACTGCCCCCACCCCCCACCCCCCCAGTTTATCTGGTCTAGAAAATGAAGGTAGTTTCAGAACATTATAGCAACAGTTGTGTGAATTAAGGGTGCATGCCAATGCATTATCAATAGTCAGAACACACACTGGCTAAGTGCATATCAGAATTAAGACTAGGAAAGTGTATGAGAAAGTAATTCCCAGCTTGTGCATTCCCACATATGCCCAAGGAAAAAAAAAAGCAACTTTTTAGGGTCTGTTCACAGAATCATAGGGGGAAAATAAAAAAAAAATAGGGCTGGAACTTCCAGAGGTTGAAGCCTCCTTCTCAAAGCAGAAATAACTTCAAAACCAGGAAAGCTTCCCCAAAACTCAACAGCTATGGTCCTGCACATAGTGTTTCACCACCAACAAATAAGAATATTTTTATGCTTTTTTTTTTTTTTACACATATATTCATATATATATTCAATGGGAATTTTGCATGCTTTAACTGCTCACCTAAGTTTCACTCTTCACCCAACAGTGTTTGGTTGTTTTCTCCAACTTATTCCAAAGTGTCAGAAGAGTGCAGTGCCACTGACCTGAATAAGCCATCTACCCCTCCTCTTCACTACCCTGAGGTCTCTCTAGATTGTTGCAAAGTACTCTAGCCATCAGAAAAATTCTACAAAAGAACTGCCTGCATAAGCATCACAAAGTTTTCAGCTTTGCTTCCACTGGCTAAGCGACAGTGACACTTTTCCCTAAGCAGACTGAAGTCAGAAAATTCAGGCTATTCTTTGTAAAAATTACACAGACTTATGAGCTAGAGATTTACACATTTCAGTGTTAATTCACCACAATAGAAAACTGCAGCTAGTCTTAAGGCTTAAGCCTGTCAACTGTGTTGCTAAGTAGTCACTCATATCATCTATGGCAGAATTAGGTCCACATAGGCAGCAACTTAAAACAACTACTCATGTTCTACTCACCCTTTGGAAACACCAGTTCTGTCAGTGATTATTTTCACCTCTTTTACAGCACCATATTGTTCAAAGAAACTCTGAATTTCTGCTTCATTCATCTATAAGAAACAGAACCTTAAACATCTTCAAACACATTCAACTGCTCAGAACAGAGCCAGTACAAATTTTTAAACCCATCTTCTACTACTTGAAGAACTGAAGTTACCCAACTGCTCCAAAGTTCTTTCATGATGCTGCAATACCTTAATTCCCACCTCATTTAAGTGCCCTATACCTTAAATCTTAAGACAAATAAAAGTAAATACCCTTATATCAATTCCACCAACAAATACTGTGTTTGGCATGATCCTTCCTTCTGGCAAAACATATCCTTGACTGGTTGTTGACAAACGGGTATTGTCCTCTGAGGCACCTCCACACTGGACCTCCATGTTTGCAGACTGAAAAATTTAAACAGAAATACGTATTTCAGTCAAATAATTATAGTACACTTTAAGATACTAGCATGCCTTCATCTTCCTATAGATATAGCATGGGACAATGGATTTCAATAGCACCTTTTCAATTCCTTAAAGGAAGTACTTGCTGCAAATGGACTATTCATTGCAAAAAGCTTAAGTAATTATTCTAAGGAGCTTTAAAAAATTCAATCTAGACCTCACTTAAGCTACCTTAAGTAGCCCTGACTATATAAAGCTTCATGATCAGTGTTGCTATTACCACAGTGAAAATGTTAAATCATTTCAGAACTTTAAGAAATTCCTTTCAGATGTAAGCAAGGAATTAAATTCTTTAAGATACAAATTACTGTGTAAATTAATCATTCAATAGAATAAATTTCATCATTTTCCTGGTCAAAAGCTTTAAATCCTTAATATACACTTAAGCTTACAAACAGCCTTAGAACACAAGTAACAGCCTTAGAACTACAAGTTAGCTGTAAGAAGAGCAATCAGACCTTGATGGGATATTCACACTATTCATTTTCTCAGGGGACAAAAAAGAAAAAAAAAAGGGGGGGGGCTTTACTGCAGCAGGAATATGACTGACTACAAACTGTTTCCAAGTAGTCTACACCAAAGCAGGATCTTCTACATGCAGTGCATGTAAAGAAAAACTTCAAAGAATATTATGCTAGAGAAACTACAGTCACACCCTCTGCACACCCAGACTTCAGATGCACACTTTTGGTCCTAAAGTATTTTGTCACAACCTGTCAGTTATGGATTCATTCAGTGCAGAGAAGATAAAATACTCACTAAACAAACAGTAAATTCAGTATTTTGTTCAGATGAATATTGATGCTAGTTGTGTTCCATACACTGCATTAGGTCTGAAGTGTTTTACGAAGGTATTCACAAGAATTAAAATACAACATAAGCACCACAGGCACTACAAACTCAAAGCCTTCATCTTATACAATCTTGAATTAATGGTTCTAGCTATGCGCCATGCTCTGCCTGACAAGCACATAAACAACTGACCAGTTCAATGTTGCTCATCCTTCTACATTAATGAGCTTTTCCTTACAATTCAGCAACCTATCACTACTTCAGATACTGCAAACTTTGATTTAGTCAAAGTTATCTTGTATTTTGAAGCCTAGGAATTTGCAGTAAGTAGCATCCAATTTTTTCTATGCAAGAATTTTATGTTTAATGGACATTTAAATGTAGCTGAGTGAGAAGTACTCATTCAAATTAGACATCCAATAAGGGAATGAGAAAATTACAAGAACCCAGCAACTGCACAAACCCAAAACTAGAACTCAGCCCTTCAAATGTGATTTCAAAGTGACTGAACCAAATTAACAACACACCATTAATAGAAGCCAGAGGGGGTTTGCCCACCACTTTTCCTGCATCTCCTCTGTGCAACTTCTAACACCTGTCAGTTCAAATTAAGCTGGCTTAACAAGAATTGGCAGGAAGATTGACAAAGTGCATAGTTTTTCACCCTATTAATATTCTACTACTGTACAGAACTGAATCAGCTTACCAGGCTATCACAAGCACCAGATCAATGGATGCAGAAGAGTAAATGAAGATGGAGGAGGCACAGCCTCTTCTGAGAAGCACTAAACCATCAGTTCAGTTCAAAACTATTTCATAAAGCTATACCTTAAAATCCACTTCCATCACAACAGATATTGTCACCTACACTCAATTTACTCATTGACTATGCTTCCTAGTGCAAACTCTCAACAAAAGTCACAATTCAATCCTCTCCCCATTATCCTTCAAGGACTCCCTCTACCCTGCATTGAGCTTGGAGACCCCATAACTCCCTCTGCCCTGCAGTGAGCTTGGACACCCCAGAACTCCCTCTACCCTGCAGTGAGCTTGGAGACCACATCCTCCACTCTTCCACAGTAATAGATTGTATAATAGAACATTACTGCTGTAAACAGAAAAAGGGTAGTTCTCCCCCTTCTCTCCTGTTGTTCAAAAGCTCTTTACATCACTGTGCAAGGAAATCCATTCTACATTTCACAGGAGAAACATTTTGTAGTACTTTTCAGACATACCCACTTCTGATCCAAGCACATTCTGTAGTTACATAAACACTGAACTAGCAGAAGAACAAAAGAGCAAAAATGAAGCAAGAAGTGAGGAGACCACTTATTTGGCTGCACCCCCTACCTAAAGGGCATGTGAACTGAAACCTAAGATTGTTGAGTAGTTGGGAGTCTTAAGCTGACTTAATTGCTAGCTTCTGCTTCTTTCTTTCTGCATTTGTTTCAGTGAACCAGACTAAGAGAGAAGTATTCGCCTTTCTGCGTGAATTCTCTCCAGCCTAGAACAGGAAACAGAGCAAAGCAGAGGCACCCAGCAAGTGCCAGAACCACCACAAGTGGTTAAGCATACAGATACTGCTGATACACAAGTCATAGGTGACCTTGGAAGCACAGCATTTCCCACCCTAGTCATATGGGACACAGTTTTCAATGAAAATACACTTATTTAATGCTTTTACACATTAAGTATCTAAAAGGAAAAACAGACTACTTAGGCATTCTGGAAAACCCGTCAACATAGTATGTTTTAAGATCTGTTACCGCATGTGCCTTAGAACTCAAAAGTTATTGAAAAATGCACAGTGGTGTCTCATAGTACAACAAAAGGAAACAATCTCCTTTCAAAGTTACTTTTCAAGTCTTCAGTACTACAGTGCAAAACATTTGACTGGTAAAAGTACTGTCCCATCTAAAACCAAGTTATTTTACCAGCACAACATGTAGTTATTTTACTACATAGCATTATGTAAATGATTGTACTTCTATTTGCAACGTGGGCAAAGAACTCAGCCTTCTGCTGAGCCACCATCCAAAGCCTAAGCCACTTAATTTTCAAATCTGGCAAAATCCTTCAATTGATGAATTTGCTACCTTGAAATTACAGCACCAGCTGAAGTGACCCAACCCTTCAAAAACACACTAAATGGGGTTGATTTGCCTTATCCACCTCATGAGGTATATTTCAAATCACATTTCTAGATGTCAGGAAACATAGGGCTTAAGTTTTTCAGCTTTCTGCAGTTAACAGGGAGGGAGGAGAAGGGGGTGTTCCCCACTTTCCCCTCATAACAAGGTAAATTTAATTGGTTTGCTCTTTGCCCTTATCCCAGCAAGCATTAACTTGATGCCAGTAAAGTGAATTAACCTCTTCATTACAGTTGCTATGAGGCTAGTTAGGCTTCTGTACATTAACAAAACAGGGTGGAAAAGGACTATCCTCTGCGCTAGGTGGTTACCCACCTGGGTCGTTAACCCAAGTGGGTTACAAACATCACTCAGCCTCACGCACATCTGGGAGAGGAAAACCTTCACTTTTAGCCACCCAAGCCCTCGATTTCGCAGGCCTCACCCAGCGCTTCCCCGGCCTCATCCCCCCTTTGTTAAAAAACAAGTACGAAACATTTTGCTTTGCTTTCCCGTCTAAGTACGTCCCGCTCTGCAGCCTCAGTGCGAGCAGAACAGTTGCCATGACAGCACACTCCCCACAGGAGAACATGGCTCCCGCGACAGGGAGAACGCCTGCCCAGCGGGCAGCAGGTGGAGCCATCAGTCAAGTACTGCAACAGGCGCCACTACGACCTGCGAGGCTGGAAGCGGTGTTTGGGGTTTAATACCCTGCTTTTACGGTGCTATCGGAGAGCCTGCGTTACAGTCGCAAATTCCACTTTTTAAATAAAATCACGAGGATGAAATAGCAACTCCCACGCTGAGCCAGCAACGTGCGGGTTCACGCAGTCGGTCCCCCTCACCACAACACAGAGTCCGCGCCGCGCGAAGCCAGGTAAAAAGAACCACCAAAACCAGAAAGAAACACGGCCGGGGAAGCTCAGGCAGGCGCGTCCGGAGCCGGCGAGGCTGCCGCTCCGCTCGTTCCGCAGTGCAGACACTAGCGGCCTCACGTCCGGCCGGCTTCGCACCTCACCTACCCACCATTCCCGAACGAGCAGAGGGGGGTTTCACGCTCAAGAGATGTGGGGGAGAACACAAAAGGAGAGGTGCCCCTATAGGAACGAAGGATAGCGTTTGAAAGCCCCCGACCCCTGCGACAAGGGTTGCGGTCTGACCCTAACGGGAAACTGGGGGCAGGCAGACGGGCTCCCAGCCGCGGCGCCCGCCTAGCCCCGGCCGGCCAGGGCAGGTGCAGGCGCAGGCGCGCCCGGTCAGTCTCTGCACAGAGCGGAAGGAGCCCGACGGTGGGGCACGGCGCCGTGTGGCAGCTTCACCGCAAAATGGCCACTGCTGGTGTGAAGTGCCTCCTGCCTCAAAAGTCCTCGCAAGAGCTGCAAGCCAGGACGCTTCCCCACACACAAACCTCAGGCGTTCAGGATTCCTCCCCTGACTTTTGATTCCTCACTTCCTCTTAAAACTTTAAAACTTTGAAAGTATAAAAAGTCACAGCAACCCTGAAGAGGTTCCGGCGTACCCCTCACTGCGTTAGGAGGTGACACTCCTACAGGCAACGCTGTTCCTCACCCTAAGAGCAAGTGAAAGAAGATAATGGGCGACTTTCCCGTCCACTCACCGCGTAAGATCCCGAGCAACCACTACAGCCCCCCGCAAAGAGCCACCCACGGCTCGGCGCTCAAGTGGGCCCTCTTCACCCACTTCCCACCATACCGACCACGGCTCCTCCTTCGTCCTTCCTCTACTCACCATCATCCACAGAAACCGAGGTAGAGCCCACACACTTAAAAATAAACGAAGCCTTCAAAACAAAAACACCACCAATTTTCCTGAGAAAATAAACACTGGACAGTCCCCTTTTTTTTTGCCCTTTTTTTTTGTCTTTTTTTCCCTTTCTTGCTCCCCAAGGTAGAGAAAAGCAGCTTCTCCTTGTTCCCACTCTGCCCCTTAAGTAGCCCCGAGTGGGAAGGGGCGGGGAAAAACCACACCCGCTCACAGCCCCCTCGGCGCGGCCTAAGGGGCAAGCCCCCAGATGGCCCCCTTCCGCCCCGCACGGACCAGTGTCTGTGCCGTGTTTCGGGAGGGAGCGTGTAGGCAAAGGGTGTCAGGGTGTTGCGGCTTTTCTCTCTCCGTTAGATTAGGTAGGATTATTATTTCGGGCCTTATTGTTGAGCGGGAGGTTACTGTTGAGCGAGGGGGGTAGTAGCGCACTGTTGTTTTGAGCTAGCACTTGGGTTTGTTGAGGCTTGAGAGGTATATTGTTGAGAGGAAGAGGCTTTCACTCGCTTTGAGACAAAAACTGAAGCTTTTTCATGAATATTTGCACGGACTCTTACTGTCTGTACTGAAAACCAACCTACTCTGTTCACTACTTGCCCAAGACCTTTCTAGAAGAAAACTTCTCTGGCAGCCCTTCTGGTTTTACAGTAATAGCATGCTTCTGCTGAGTTTTGGAAATGAGTTTTAATTGGTTGTTTGGTATCAAATGTTTAGAACGTACGCTGATTTTAGAACATTTCAGGGAGAGGAGAAATGTATATATTAAATGTCTAGCCAAAATAAACCCAGCCACTGACTGGGATAGCTTAGTGAGGATTTTTGTTTATGTGGGGCTTTCTAATGGCAAAGGCATAAGAATTAGACTTGTTTAGAATGAAAAATAGAAGTACAAACCGAAACTGATAAACTGAAACGTAAGCTCCCCCCTCCTCCTCCTCCCCCCCCCCCCCCCCCCCCCCATGACATAGTCTTTCTTCTAATGCATAAACTTTTGTTTTAGGTGTTCAGCTTTTTCAGATGCTGGTCATAATAATCAAGAGTAGACTCTACCTAACATTTAGTTCAATAAAATGGATTCATATTTATCCTGAAGAGTGGCACTACGTTAGTGCCACTGTTAAAGTGCAAAAAGAGTGATTTTTCTTCTACTCTTGAAACTAAGACTAGTCTTTATAATCCGAAGTAGAGCAGAAGCCAGATTGTGGGTGGGTTGTGTGGTTTGACTTATTTATTCCTCCCTGGGCCCTAACTAGAAGATTTCTGAAGCATCTCCTGTTTGCTATTAGGTGAAAGATAACTGACCTGGAAATTATAATACAAATCCTGTTTTAAGAAAAAAGAATTCTTTACCTTTTATCATGGAAATTGTGGATGCTGTTCTAGTACTAGTACTCTTCTAGTAAAATTAGTGTGATTCCAATGCAAAAGCCGAGTGGTGGTGTTGCTATAAAAAAAACCCGATCCTTACCAAGGCATTATTGATTCTAATTTTGTGATGCTGTCCTGAGCTGCTGTGGACTGGCTTTGGGTCAGGATGTCTCCCATTTTTCCTTAACTCTGTATTAGCTTCTAAAATTGGAGAACATCTGTTGCTTAAAACAAAGGAGAGCGGCATTTATTTTTCTGCTTCCAATACATGAATCTCAAAAGGGGTGGAGTGAGTAGGAAATTGTCTTAAGTTTGTTTTATTAATATTGCTACTGCAAGGGTTGTTGCTGAACAGCCTTGTTAAATGCACTAAGTAGCAGAATAAGAAACAAATTTTACGTTTTGCTATACTGTACACTACTTTTTACTTAATGCACATTTAAAATACTTAGTATCTTAGAGAAATTGTTTGTCTTCTGGAATCTTAGGATTTCAAGTAATCTAGGAGTTATGACCAGTTATTGTTATGCCTCAGTGTTACCATAAAGATGTATGGCTTTTTGTCTTTAGGTTGCTTGTTTGCTTTTTGTTTTGTTTGGGTTTTGTAATTAGAGTAACTGATAAATTAATACAATTCAGGGAGTGCCCCGATATAGGATCTGATAGGCTGCGGTGGGTGAGGATTCTACAAAAAAATCTGATTAAAAATTATTATAAATAGTGGTGCCTACATTTTATAATTTAATAATCAGAGGTACATACTTTAAATACCAGGTTAGATTTAGTCTTCCTAGAGGTAGATCTAAAATTGGAGAGCAAGAGTGTCATATAGCATTTGAATTATAATAGCATTTCTTGGAACTCTTCTGCAGTTTTAGGACCTTTTCTTGAGAATCATGTTGAGCCTTTCTATAAGGAAATAATATGAACATGAAAAGAAGGATATAAAAGAGATAGTCAAAACAATAGAAGGTTCCACTTTTTAGACAGCTAGGCAAGCTTGCTTACGAAAAAGGTAGTGAGTTACCAAATAGGGTTTGAATGTCTGTTTTCTGAATTGCTGTTTCATACTGAAGAGAGAATGCCACATACATTTCACAGCAGTCAGCTTTAAAGGATCATGCTGTATTTAGTTAATTTTTGGACATTTCCTTTACTGCTGTTTGCATTGGGGTAGTTATTTAAGAGGATGTACCATAATATTGTGATGAACGTCAGTATTTAAAAATAAAAATCAAAACCACATGCTGTTATCATTCGCATTCTAGTAGGGTTTTCATTGGCTTCGGTAAACAAAGCAGAATCTGTGCTCCTATGGGTATGGTAAAATCCTTTGAAATGTGGTGGATCATATGCTGACTGATTTTTTTAATTTTGTTTTTTTCCCTAACTCTGTAAGAAGTAATGGAACACAAACAACTTATTTTTGAAAGACACAGTGAGTAGCTGCATGTGGAAAATTTCAATTAAGTTACGTTTTTTATCCTTGATTTGGATGAAAACCAGAATATTATTTTGAGCATTACTCCATTTAGTTAATTTTCAGAAGTGGAGTTCCTTTGGGAGCTTATTTTTCTAGAAACTGCATTATTTTAGAACACTTAAGTTAGTCTGATAATAAATTTAATACAATATGCAAGCAATAATTTAGTGAAAATTTAACCCCTAAACTATACATACTTGAGTTATCCATAATCTAAGCTGGGACAGTGCTGAAAGTGTTGTATGATACTGTTCTATGGTCAAGGTAGTATTTAACACCATCAATTCATTGTGATTAACCTTTAGGCATTTGAATTCTGACTAGTTCATTACATTTTAATGTGAATAATTTTAGCACTGTAGAAAGGCTGATAAATGCTTTAGTGTGTACTGTGGTGCGTGGCATGAGTGGAAGATTTTAATACATTGTACAGACAGGTAATATTCTTCATCCAAACATTTTATAATAATTATTGTAAATTAAAATTGTGAATGAGACAAGTACATAAGAACATACAAAAACGGCTATACGTGATTCATGTCAGAAGTGCCTCTAGTTCAGTATCTTTGTTCATGTTAACCAGCAGAATTGCTCAGGGAAAGGATGTGAAGACAGGACAGGTGTTGGAGTGGTTTCTCTTGCTTTTATTTTCTCCTTATGCTTGGCAATCTCAAAAGCATTTCTTGAGGCTCCTTCATTACTGCATTTATACCTAGGCCTGCACAATAGAGTTTGGCACTGTAGACATTGTTTGGAAAGAGTACTTGTTTGATTAAGCTTTTCTCCTGATAGTTTAACTAGAGCCATCTCATTCATGACTTAACAGCAACAACAGCAAACGTTTGTCCTTTTGTCATTCAACATTTTGATGCCATTCATGATTTTATAGGCTCTTCTCATAGCTCCCTTTCAGTTGTCTTAGATTTCAGACTGAAGAACCTTACCTGGGTTCCCTCTTCCCTTTCTTCCTCAGGTCAGCAGCTTTCAGAATGGGTGAGCTGCCGGCTGCCTTGGCAGGGCAGCAGCTCCTGAGTTTGTTTAAACTGATCTGCCTCCTTGTGTCGCTAACTCCTGTGCTACAGCACAGCCTCAGCGACGGCAGGCCACAATCATCACGGTTTCCCAGCTATTTCATGCCCAAGGCATCATGCTGCATTCCAAACAGAAATCCAGTACTGTTACCTAAATGTGATGAAACCACTGACAGCTGAAGTTTGGTAGCTGGTATCTCTAGGTCTTTTCCTTACAATGTGTTTCTCAAAGGTGAAAAAGTCTTAAATGCCAAAAGACTGACATTATTTGAACTGGTAATTAAACAGGAAAAGGAATTCCCACCCCCACCCCCCCCCCAAAAAAAAAAAAACAACCAAAAAAACACACAAAAAAAAAAAAACCCAACCAAAAAACCCCAAAAACCATAAACAAACAAAAAACACAAACCACTAAATAAGGCAGAATAGAAATAAAAGTTGTTCACAATCTCCCATTGCCATCCTGTGTTTCCATAAATCAGCTTTGTTAGGAGGTGAGATGCTACAGAGCTGACTGAAACTGAGTGGACAGGCAAGGGCTGCTCTGAATTGTAACAAATTGTACACGTCTAGTTTCTAGGAGTTGTTTTTTCATTGCAAGGAGAGTTTGAATGTCTGCTTTTCTGCCGTCTGCTTGGGTGTGCTGCAAATTCTTCTGTCTTTTCTCTAACCCTACAGACTCAGAAAATTTTTCTTCCTTAGCATGGTAGGAATGAAAGTTGCTTGCAATGACAGGAGCCGTGTCCCTTCAGGGAGTTTCACCTTCATGCCTCTTGTGTTAAAAGAACAGAATGTAGAAGGCAGAAATGACAAATAGAACAAATACTGTCTGTCCACAATTTCACTGTTTGATGGCATTAATAATGTCATCTTGTCACATCCTTGCAGAGAAGTACCTTTCGATCTGCTATAGAAGAAAGAGGAGGAAGGAAAGCAGCATCCTTTAATGCTTTTCTGTATATTCCGGAGTGGGATGCCAGCCTTTATGGCTTAGAGAATCCTCTCAACTCTCAGCCTTGGCCCTGACTGAGCACATCTTTTGCACAGCTGTTGGTTTCTGAAAGATTTCAATGTGCTTCAGGACCTAATGGGTTCTCATGTGGTACACTATGTACTGTGGATAGTTTTTTCTGGAGAAACACTAAAAATCCCCCTCTAATTCAGTGCTGTTGAGAACTAAACTGTTTATCCTTTTATGCCTCTGACTCCAAATATACCTTTTTCTTACATGGTTTGAACTAATTCCTTATTGCCTAAATTTCAACCAAGACATCAACAAAGCAACAACTTCCACAGAACCTGCATTTTATATTTGATGAAATAAACCCAACAACTTGTTTTTTCCTATTTTTCATTTCTATAAAAAAATATCTACTGAAGGGAATAGAACTGAGAAAGTGTCAATGGTACATTTAAATCTCTTACGCAAAATCTTAATCCAAAATGCTGTTTACAGTATATATTTGAAATGCACTGAACTTTTTATTTCTAACCACAGATTAAAAATCACGTAGGCATTTGACATGGTTGAAATAGTGGGCTGCAATCTTAGATGCACATCAGACTCTTGTACACTGATGTATAAAATTGGGAAACCTTGACAACTTAGTATATTGAATTTGCAGAGGTCTGCTTGTATTTTGAATCTTGACAAGCCTTTCTGATTTGGGCTGTCTTCATCTACGGCTTAAAGTTGACAGTCTTCTGTATCATGTGATCTCTTAGGTCTTTTGGTCCTGATTTCTGTCCAAAGGTTTTGGCTTCCTGTTGCACTGAACTCTGCTTAGTGGGATTATTATTCTCTTAAATTCAAGCAAACCAGATTCTACCTTCTCTGAAAGTTTGTATCCTATGTGCTGTGAAGAAGATGGAAAAACAGCGGTGGATCCTTGTCATTTTTGCTCCTGTAAGGAAAACTATATCTCGATACAAATACCTAGCAGTGAGTTCCTTACACCAGTGCTGACTGACACATTTGTAGACAGCAGGTGAGAACCTACATTCAGTTTTTGGAAGCAAAATAGCTGATCCATTCTTAGGGTAAAAGGGCTTATAACAGTGGTTTGAACTCTTTCCTTTGCAACATCAGTTTACTGTAGGACACTTCCTCCCTGCTGGAACAGGGATTAAAACTTCTTTAGGAAGGTGTGCCACTTGTCATGTAAGGAGTCACCTGAAACCTTTCCCTAGTCACCAAACAGCAGCGTTTGTTACGGTATGAGGCTGCTAGACCTTATTTATGGATGTTGTTAGGCTGACATCTTACTGACTGAAGCAAGAAGGAAGACAATGAATGATATTTATCACCTGCTGAGCTCAGTACTGGAATGGAATATTTACAGTAAACACTACTGGGTTGTGTTCTTTCTTACAAAGAGTTAAACAGTCAATAGTAGGATATTTGAGTTGTCACTGGTTATTCGAGAGTTAATAGCGGATTGAGTGAGCCCTTTCACGGCTGTTAGAACAGTAACTGCAGACCTTTTACAGATGCCATACTGAATAGTTGAGGATTATTTACATATGACTGTGTACAATTGACAGGTTTGCTGGTAAAGCTACCCTTGTACTGCTTATACCAACAAAGTCAAATGATGTAAACACAGTTCATGTCTACATGACAAATGGGTAGCAAGGCCCATTTGCTGAACTAGAAAACTAGAGAAGAAATAAGGTGCAATATCCAAGTTGCTTGTTTAATACAACTGCATTTGAAGTAGAATTCATAGCTAAGACATATATACTGCCAAGAAAAAAACCAAACAAACTTACGTTTTAGTCTGTATAGCAAGCATATTATGACAAATATTCTTGCTGTGTAAGTAAATCCTATGAAATCTTTTGCAAACTTCATACATAAGCCTGCTTTCTAAAGCAGCTAGAATTGTTTAGGAAGGATGATAGCTTCCTAAACGTGCGTTTGCCAAAGGGAGCCAACAACAATGTTCAGATAGTTTCTGGTATTATACCATGTTTTGTCTGTTGCAGTGTTGGTACTCAGTAATCCGGAAGTCATTCAGTCCCTGCAAAGTACACCTGATTTGAGAGAATTTTTGTAATCCTTCACAATCTACCAGGTGAAAATCATATATTAAAATAATGAATAAGAACTATATAGGGTATTGATTGCATAATGGCTATCATTGTTGTGTGTCTGTCACAAAACTAATGTTAAACAAAGTGCACTTCACTCTTTTTCTTTTTTAGTTATTTTTTCTCCACACAATCACATTATCATTTGGTGATCAGTCATCTGAATAGGCAGCCAAAATCACAGCTTTTTAAGCATTCAGAAATGTTTGAATCAAAGGAAACAAAGAAGAATAGCAAGTATACTGAGAATGGGCTATGTGAAAGTCTTACAAATGTATTGTCAGTCTAGACTTATGCCCAAAAGACTAGGTGATGATCCTATTGTGTTGTTTGCAGTACTAGTCTTGTGGCCTGAGCTCTCTGAAACCCTTACCGGAAAACTTAAGTTTCCACTTCAGTGCAAGCATGCTGAGGCACCTTATTCCGTCCTTTGTATCAGGACAAAGCCAAGGTGATACCCTTGTATGACACAATCAGGAGGGGCTGTTGCTGTGGCATACAAGTTCCTTTGCATAAGACAGAAAAAAAGAGGTTTCAGTCCTGTGTGCCGTCTTCTGGTGTAATCTTTGTCATGCAGTTATTATGGCCTAGGAAACACTCGTGACTGTCAGGTAAGATCAGGTTATTCATGAAGTGAGAGGAGGGAGACAGCTGCAAAGCCTGAAACCAAAAAGCCCTTGTTCAGAAACTTGAGACGTTTGTGTCTTTTCACTACAGTGTATTTACTTTAAATTTTTTTCCTAAACCTATTGGAAAAGGCCAAAATACTACTCATTACTAGTCAGTATTTTTTGATCAGATATTTAATTTAAGATGCTGTTACAGGAAGATCCCTACAGATAGACCTCTAGGCCAGCACAAAGGTTGTTGTGAATTAAAACCTACTGATTTGATTTTTTTTTTCTTAAATCCTGTTTAGTCACAAGTAATTAAAATAGTCTACAATGATTCTGATTAATTCCGTCTATGGGCAACACTCATTCCTGAACAAACCAGTTTCTTTTAAGTAAAATGGAATGAGGCACTTCTGTAATAAGAATGGCCCCATATGGAATTAATCAGGAACAGTTCCATGTGTAGAAAGCCTTAATTAACTTTTGAATGAGTTTCATTTGCAGTGTCTTTGCTGGAATGTATATTTGGATCTAGATATATATATATATAGGATACTTGCAAATAGAGCACTAAATCTTTGGTTTACAGTTTTTGCCAAAGTCTTCAGAATTTTTTTTTTTTGTGTGTTTTTTTTTTTTTCTTTCAAAACTCTTCTTACATATTGGTGGGAAAACAGAAAATGAATCTTTAGGGGTTTAGTCAGTATGTTAGGCTTTCTTTTTTTAAGTTTGGAGTCTTGATTTTGCTGAAATAATAAATACTGTAAACTTCTTACATGCTTTAATTAGCAAAGTACTCCAAGTAATATTGAATGTTCTGGAGTAAATGTTCACAGTCAGCTTTTCTTGCCATAATGATTGGAAATTTCTTTATTCAGGTAAATTTATAAATTAGTATGTTAATAGATACTTAATGTTTATACATGTTTTGTGTCGTTCTTACCTGTTTGACAAAAAGACAACATCATAGCCTAGTGGTTTGGTTTATACTGGTAATTAAAGTCTGTTCAGTTTGAAATACAGTCCAGTCCATACATTTTGATACAATCAAATAGTAAATTTCATTGTTCTATCGGTGAACATTACTTCTGCCAGTGAATTGATACCAGTTACAGAATACAGAAGGATATCTAAGACAAAAAAAAAGTATTTTTCTTTTAATTGTTTCTTTTGAGTATTTGCTAGCAGTAATTTAGTTAGATCTTTCTGTTTTCCTTGAATATTGAAGTTTTTTGACCATCTGGCTAGATTTCAGTGTTAGTCTTGTGTTGACAGACATTTCTTTGTATTCAGTTAAAATTATCATTTTGTATGTATAAATAATTTCTGTATTAAAAACATGGGGGTTTTAGTGGTGTCTAGAAAACCACTAGTCAGCCCTGATTTATCTCAATGACTTGTATGTAGTAAGAGAGGATGCAGTGGTGGAGAAGAAAGCAGATTCCCAATACTTCTGAGTGCCTATGTATATAAAATGTTTCCACAATTTCATTAATTATGCTTCTGTAAAGAAAAAGTCTCCATTTAATTCTCTGCTTTTAATACTTTCTTTCCTTCCTGAATAGAATTGATGTCAAGGATACTTACATCACACTGCATGACTGATGTTCCCTGTGTGTGTCACACTGGAGTTAAGAAAGGTTAAGAAATGCTTATTTTCAGGGGGAAAAAGAAGCAAAGCCCTCACAATCTCGTTTCCAGACTGGACCATTCGTTTTCTTATTTAGTGGAAGCATCAGTTACTACCTGCTTGAAAAAACATTGCTTAACAGAATTGTCTGAATTACAGTTTACACTGTTTCTTTTGTATCATGCATTGCACAGGCATTCCTTGACTTGCTCATCAGAAGTATGTGAGGGTTTCTGCTTGAAATTAAAAACTTTCTGTAAGAATCACGAGTGTTCATAACTTTATCGTGCCTACAATTTTTCAAAACATGGATACCTCCCCACAGTTGCCACAGCAGGCTGGAAAAGAATTATACAGAGCAAAGTAAGTGGATGGCAGAAATGGTGCTCAGAAATAACTAGGTAGACTTGCATACTGAGATGGTAGTATTGGACTAACGTAACTCAAGTGTTCAGGCCTGATAACAGTTGTTCAGTATAATTAATCAAGATGTAATGTGTTCAAGACCTTTTTTTTTTTCTTTTCAATATTTAATAGCATTAGGGCTGCACGTAAAACGAAGATACTTTTGAAAGAGCATATTCTTGAAACTCTGTCCAGGGCTGTGAGAATAACTCATGTTCTGACCCTGAAGATGCCAACAAGTAAGAGGTTCGGTATTAAGTAAGAATATTGGCATTTTACTCGGGACTATCTACAGAAGATCACGTAGCCTTTAGATGGTTTGTTCAAGAAAATGCTCTATGTTAAACTTACTATGAAACTAAAATAAAAAAGCAGGGGGGGAAGGATTTAAAGAACTCAATACAGGTGGAATTGTTACCTCTATTCCTTCCTTACCTTTGGAAGGAAGAAAACAATGAAAAACAATGAAATTTTACCTGGCATTTAACTTGCCATTGTATGGTGTAGAGCTGATAGGCAGAAGCATGTGAATTTGGCAATATAATCACTTTGTCAACCTTTGGAAACTCTAGTTGTTTACATACTTGAATTGTAGCCTCTCAGAGTTGACTTGTAGTGGCAGTTGATGAAAAATGTTATTTACGGATCTTAATCTTGGCTTCAGGTATTTGCTGCTATGAATGTAGATTACTCCAGATTCACACTTGAATAGAGTAATGGGGAAACGATTACTCCAAAAGAAAATACAGTATGTATTTTGTTTTTATTAACATTACTGGAATCTTCCCTAGTCTCTTCGTGCATGCTATTGTCCATCCTCTCAAACCTTCTGATTATCTCCTCGAAAACAGATTCTGGCATGCTTCAACTTTCTTAATGAGGTGGTTTCTCAGTCTTGCTTAAAGGAAGATAGGAAAGGAATTTAACAGTTCATTTTGGAAGCAAGATTTTGGAAGTTCTGGTTTTTATTTCACCTTTTCATTTGCTTAGTCACAGTGGAATCTTTTCTGTCAGTTTTGAATTACTCTTCTATAGAAACTGTTTCTATAGAAATTTTTAACAGTCCTAAAGGCAATAGGTGGCCCTTCTTTTGAACACTTTGAATATTGGATCCAGCTTAATTTCACTGTGCATGACTGCATGTCACAGTGTGGTGTTGTGTAGAGATAGATGAGTTAGTTCAAATTATGTTATTTACAAGAGCAGAAATGATCTAACCAAGTTGATTCAGAGCTTAGAGTAAGTACCACTGTACTTGGAAGGCACAAATGGTGGAATAAGGCCTCAGATTTGCTGGTGAAGGAAGGCTGTTCAAAGAAGGCTGAACCCTATAAAGCTAAGTTCTTTTAGAAAAGGATAAAGTTTAGTGATATGGTAATACCGACAGCCCCAGTTTTTTTCCACTGCCTTGAGAGGCTGTACATGGCCCTGTAGAAGTGAGGACTCTGACATTCCATGCATCCTGCACAGCAGCCGTTGGCTCTTGACAGCCCCAGTAAACATTTCTGCATGTATATTGTTTCCACACGTGTAGTTACCTGTTGCTGAAGCTAAATTTTCTCTACTTCCAAGCCAAGCTGCTTACGCTTAGCTTGGTCACTTCTCTCATACTTCAGGATCTGCAGTAAGAATCCTGATAGGTGTCACATGCATTCAGTGCAGGGTAGTGAGTTCTTGTCATCCTAGATAGTTCTGTCACTCTAGTCCTTACCTATGACTGGGCCTTGGAAGCAAATTTTGATACCTTATTAGTGATCCTGCCTCATGTGTGTATGATACTGACATTTCAAGCATTCAAAAAAATCATAGTTCAGGAAGCAAGTAACCATTATGTGGCCTAAAAATTAGAAGCTTGAGAAAGACGCATGTTTCAGTTCTTTTTGTCTGCTTTCTTGACTTCCAGCGGATTTGCATTTTCAAGCTTTTTTTAGCAACCAGAAATTAGGCCTCCAACAATAATCGGTTTTAGAAGTACGGCATTGTATAAAAATACTTTGTCATAAATTTCTGTGTGGGTGTCAAGCTTTTGCGGTGCATGTACTTCATATTTTAGGGGCCTAAATGGCTAATAATCAGACTAAAATTCTGTGGAGTTTTTTGTAATTAAGAAATTTGGCATTCACATGGTTCTGTTAGTTTAAAGAACAATAAATGTACTACCTGTGATAAAAACTGCGTCTGTTACTTTACTGCATTATCTTCATGCATCTACTTGATATCTGGCTTACCAGCTTTGCAGTAGAGCAAGGGGATCTGAAAATATGAAACCTTCGTGAGATGAAATCAGTTTCAGAGAATAAGGTTTGCAAAGTGAATTATGTCCTTTATATGTGTTAAAATACTATTTCTGATGCCAAAAATAAGATCTACTTACTATTACTGCTATGATGAATGTTCTAGAGGTGCCTAAAATAAAGATATAAACAGTTACACTTGACTTTACTGTTCATGTCCAGAAAGCAAAGGAATAGCTAGCAGATGGTCAGTACTAAATATTGTTGACCCATGTGACATTTTAGTTTGACCTTGTGTAGTCTGCACTAAAGCACTGGAAAGGTAGCCCTTTAACAACTAACTAGGTAAGGCAGGGTCAGAAAAGTCTTGATAGGTCAGGATGCTTCTAGTTAGGAAAATGAATTAGAAAAGCATAAAGCATATACAGAATTGTGTCATAAAAGTCTTGGATTTTAAAGCCAGCAGTTCTCACGTGTTTTCAGTCCTAAGTCTGTATGAGCTATTCACTGAGCAAGTTAACATTTCTGTAATAATTTCATCAGACACTGACCTTAGATAGCTTGCCGTGCTTGCAGTCCAGCATTAAAATGAGGTGAGGTCCTTGACTATAATGTTGAAATAACAGCAATGGAAGTGATACTAATCAGGCAATTACTGACAGACTTTTGCCTAAAAATCTCCAACAAAACGTGGCCTTGAACACTGCCAGAGATGGAGCAGCCACAGCTTCTGTGGAGAACCTTCATCTTCATTAAAAGTGTGTTTTTAACCTGCATGACCTCAGAGGAAGACCTGTTTTTCAGAACTCCGCGGTCTACATGGCTAAGAAGTTGAAAACCATCAGGGAGTCCAATTTCTGCTTTGCTGGTTCTTATGAAAAAAAATGAATATTGTGTCTTCATTAGACCTTGAGCTAGTCTTAATTACAATACCAGTTCTATACTACTAAAGCTTACTGGTACATTGTTTTGACTAACCCTAAATATAGTTATGTCAACATAACTCTGATAGTTTGTCAGTGTTGCTTATGTGGGGGATGTCCAGAAAAAAAGTGCTCATGTCCTGCATTGTCACAAGGAGTGGCAGCAATTCTTCTGTTACAGGATAGCTCTTAGCCAAATTAATTTAAGCATGTGAGGAATAGACAAACACCATGTTGTGTTTGGAACAAACCTTCTGGTTGCAACTACAACCATACTATTCAGTTTATCTGAAACTGAAATATTCAAATCAGCAACATAAATGGTTTATCTAAATCAACACCTATTGAAACCTCAGAAAAGTGGTGCCGATTACAACCAATTTAGTATTGACTTTAACCAGCATTTGTGCTTTTTACTTTAAAGTCAAACTTTAAAAAATATATGCAATACTAATAGTTCTGATACTGATATTATGGTTACTGAATAATCACGGCCTTACTCAAATAAGAGGAAATGGATTTTTGACTCAATTGTATATTCAGCTTTGCTGTATAATTTCCCTGGTGGGTTCTTTAAAACTGGAATATTATATATAGAATCTGAGTTGGACTACAGCAATCCTCTGTTGCACAGATGCCATGATTGCTTTTTATTATCCATAGTTGAGAAAAAAACAATTAAATGACAGTGGTTTTATCTTGGTGTTTTCAGACATGGTTTATTTGTTTAACTGTAGTTTTTGTTAGCTTTTCCAAAAGTATTGAAACTGTCTTTCCACACATTTCCAGCTGACTTAAATCCATTCACTGCTGTAACCCTGCATAGAAGCTAATTTCATAACTATGTGAAATAAACACTTCTGTAAATTCTTCTGTGACAAGTGAATGCTTCTCAAATCAGAAGCAGAAGAATCCTATTTTCTGAAACTATTCAAGAAATAGAAACTTGATGGTCAAGGTGTAATTTCAAGGTAGCTCCATTTTCCATATGAAGTGTAAGGTTTTTTTGTTTACTTGTGATGCAGCATCTGCTAAGAACACAGGAATGAAGTGTGAGTGAAAGTATAAGCAACTTTGTATACAGCTAAATTAACTTGCATAGTAGACTGCTGAAAAAAATACAGAAAAACTATACAAGAGCTATGTTTTATAGCCTTCCAGCCAAGGATTTTACTGTTCTATTTCTGTGATAGAGCAGACATCAGGAAGGAGAACAAAATCAGCCTTGGTGCCTATTCTTAAGTATGACAAGGAATGGGCAGAGCAGGGTGGTCTCATCTTGCCCTTTATTTCTTTAACATCATCAGGGAGGGAAAAATTGCAGTGCTGTTGCAGCAGCCACGGAAGAGCCCTGTGCTGTTCAAAGCCACCTCTGATAGAGGTATTAAAGCCTTTATCCTTCATTTTGTGGACTTGATAGCACAAAATCTGAACTGAATTTTTTTCTGGCGTCATGATTATGGGCCTGTTTTACTACATTTTAGCTAGGTTATTTTTTTACTAAATTTAGCTGAGTTAGAAGTTACACAGCTGGATACTGGTGTTGCTCCTTCTTGTCAGGAATTCAAAACTTAAACCATTACAATTTCACTGACTTCAGTGAAAGTACATAATGTTGGCCAGTAATAGTGTAGCCAAGAAAGGATTGGTATCTGCAAGTTTTCTACCATGTGTTATTGTGGGAATCAAAACAAAAAAGAAAACTGAACAGAAAATCCACCTTTTTGTGTTCTTTCAGTTTTTAATGTATTACTTGAACATGAAGGGGTGGAGAGAGCAGTATGATGCAATATAATTACTGAAGCTTTTATATTTTTTCTAGCTCATATGTATGATTTCTTGTAGGAGAGATAGAGACTTTTAAGCTGTTGTCCACTTAATTTTTATGTTCTCTCAGCTGTTACAGTATTAAGTTGTATTTTCATGTGAAATCACTGTGCTTTAGCTAGCTTATCTATCTTCCTTATTCTGTCTCATAAAATTCAAGTGACTAGAAGTCACTGGATGGTTTTATGTGGGACTTTGCGTATACAGGAGAGTTGTATTCATGTTGATGTCAGTCACTTTACATTTGTAATGACCTTATCCACTCAAGAATTATGAAAAGATTCAAAACGTTCTGGTGATGAAATATTACAGTATTTTCAGGCTTTTGCTAGAGATCATCAAGGGAGTTCCAAACTGAGGTCTCAGCCAGGACCTCATGACAGGTCAATAGTAAAGGCAGGAAATGCTTTTAAAAGAACCATCTAATTGTTATTCTTTCCTTATTGAGTAGCTGCCCACATCACTGTGATAAGCCATCACTTCTGCTAGCTGATGACTTGGAGACCAGTAAGGCTTTTGATATAAGAACTTGTTAAAAGCCAAGAGCTTTTCTCAGGGAAGAAAAAAGGCTAACTGAATTTCAAAGGATTAACAAATCATGGACTTGAAATACGCACTCAGCCTTACAATCTTGTCTTCAGTTGATTTCCTAGTATTGGAATACTCAATCTATTAACCTTGCAGAAAACAGTACAATTGGTGAATATTTACTTTTAATTGCATTTGTCTTAATTGCATATAATCACTTTGTGTGTTTACACCTACAGTTGGGTTGCTTTTGTCAGGTACAACTTGACATTATTATGTTAAGTGGATGTGGGTCAATAACCTTTCCAAATATGGTTCCTGAATGCTAAAAATGGGGACTCTTAGGGGCCCGGTTAAGAACTTACCACAATAGTAAGAATTTAATAGTTTACCTCATTAACCCCAATCATTATAATATTTAGTCTGGCTCCTCTTCCTGCTTCCCCACTGTAACATTTGACATACCTGATTTTTAAAAGTTATCATAGAAAAATATTTACAAAGTGCCTTGCAAATCAAGAGCCAACCAGTACATGAAAAAAATGTCATGTCATAGAAAATACTAAAACATTAATCGTATGAAGTAGTTTTAGATATCTTCCAACTATGAAGTAGCATATTTTCAATGCTACAATATTTAAGGTGATATATCTGCAAACCTGAGGCATATGAAAATGTACAGAGCAGACACAAATTTGTCATCCTGAGCATACTAAGAAGTCATTGCAAGACTTCATTTACTTTTACTATATTTCACTTCCCCTCAGCTCCTCAAGAGATTGTAATATTATGTGCACAAATTCTGAAGTTGCTCTCAGACTGTTCCAATAGTCCAAGTTAGAGATGCCTTATCATTTATGTTCAGAAGAAATAGCTGTGACATTTCAGTCATTCACAGTGCCAGATGGACAACATGAAAGCATATTTCCTGGTCTTCTCTCAGCCTTCTTGAGAAGAGCCTTCTCAACCCTCAGTCAATGAGATCATCATCACATTTTCTAATGTAAAAGTATATGTATGCTTACAAATGCTATTATCTGCAAAATTAATGACTTAATGGCTTAATGACTTCATGACTTAAAAGTAATCATCCTGCAAGACTGCTTGAAAAAGACACAATTGCAGTTGTCCCCTATATCTGTGAAAGCTCTGACAAAGGATTTACTACCATGATGCATAATAGCTGACAAATCATAATGGCTGTACTGAACATATGGGCTTCCAGAGTTAGACAAGTATCTAAGAAATGGAAAAAGCAATAGGTATAGAACTAAATGCAATAAACCATCTATCTCTTTTGAGTGCTGAAAGATGTTGCAGGAACTGAAAAATTAGTTTATCTCTGTGACTATGCCAATGATGTCATGACTGTAATGCCAAAGTTTAGTGTTTGCCCATAACAAAGTACTTGAAGGCAGTCCACCCTCTCAAATTGTACGGCTGCTCAGAAGCATTCTGTATCAGTGGAGTTTAAGTGCTGGCAGCAAATGCTCTAAAACCCACAATCTGTAGCAAATCTGGAGTCACATGAATGAAAACTGGCAGTCTTTGTGGATGGCTATGCCTGAAGTAGCAAATAATCCTTGATGAGGTTATGACGGGGGATGAAAAAAAGTACCAAAGTTCTTTCAAGGGGTACTGTGTGATTCAGTTTTGTGGTGGGGCTGGGGGAGAGGTTTTCACTGAGGTAGTGAATACAATTGTATGGCTGCCAAAAATACAAGGAAACTATCAAAAATAGTAATAAAAACATGAATAGTGCTTTGTGGTTTCGTAATGGTGTCATAAAGTGTAATCATTCTTGAATTATCTATTTGGCTTAAGCATGAGTTACATGCAATCTTAGGTAGCAGCATATAAAGCAAAAATGAAATAAGAGAAAAAAATATTTAGAGGAAGAGTTGAGGAATAAACGTGATATTTACCATGCCAGTGGAATGCTGTAATCCTTCTATTTCTTGTTTTGTTTTGTTTGTTTGGGTTTTTTTCAGTTATTATAGCAGACATTTGAATATATAAATTTTAAAGAAAGACCCTAGCCTGGAGAGACCCATCTCTGCAAAATAATTCTTATGCTGTACAGCATTTCCTGTAAGTGGCTACATATCTCAGTTTCTAGGTCTTAACAGCCAGCTAAATTCATTAAATTCACACATATATGCTATATTCATGCTACTGAATGAAGGAAAGAGAGCAGTGCGTTAGTGAGTGTAATCAATAAAAGAGATCAAGCTATAAAAATGAACCGGATGCCTACTGGAAACCAAGAAACTGTGCTCAGGAGGTAAATAAACACTGGACCGTATCTGGAACTGCATCTTTCAAATTAGAGAAGCTAAATGGGGTTAAAATAGTTAAAGTGTGTCCAAGTATTTTCAGCAGGAAGGGTCACAGAAATAGGGGCATGTTACAAAAAAGCAAAAAGGTAAATGTAAAGCAGTGGTGCAAGCAGGAGAAAATCTCTTCTCCCTGTTCCTATTAAGAGTTGATAGAACATGTCCATGTTAAGAGAATATTCTGTTTTCTTTTCTTAAAAGTATCATAACATTGATAATTTCCGAAAGCAATGTTTGTCTGCCATTGTCCTGGATCCTGTACTCCCTTGTTAAAATTTGTGTCAAAATTTATCCTGAGCAGAGATTATTCTTACTCTGTAGCATCTGCTACTGCAATTGTCAGAGACAGTTCAGCCCGCTGGGTGGACCCAGAAGGGCTTTTCTTGTGCTCCTAATTACTAAATCTAGAGCGGTGGGAGATCCTTTCCTGAGGCTAAGAGTGAGAGTAGGGGAAGAGAATAGTAACACAAACAGGAGAATTTCTGTCATAGAAACCTACATTTACACCACATTACATGCAATATGAAATCCAACCTTCCCTGCTACTATAGCACTGCTCATTTGAGTTTGAATGAAGATAAAGCAATCTGATGGCTGCCAAAAAAAGAGAAAATACTATGGCCCTACATTGGAACAACTTAAGTGTTTTTACCCAGCACTATAAAGACAAAGAAAGTAAACCTCTGTTATATTTAAACATTTTCTTTAAAGAAAGAAAATTTCACAAAAGCTCATACCATATACATGCATAAATGTAAGCATAAACTTCAACTCATTTCACTGAAGAGAATTCACAAGAGATTTTAACTCATGTAACATGCTCATACCAACAAATAGAATAGTATCAGTGGATTTCAGGTTTTTGAATGTTTGAATATTTCCTTTTGTACACCAGAAGGAAAATATGGGTGAGATGCATGTTCTTTGTCTTGTATCTCTGAGGAATCCTTTGGAGCCTAGGAATTGCACAAAATACTTTTTTCATAAAAAGTAGGAGTATGCAGAATACTTTTCATCTGTCCCTGAATAAAAGAATGTCTAAGGAGTGCCCAAAGGAAAACATTGCAGACTTCTCTCTATTCTTTTTAAATTATTTTCTTAAGAGAGTAAGGATGGTTTTAAAAGTAGTTATTCCATTCACCTAGAAGATGTGTGTTCTAGTTGTGTAGTGTGCAGCTTTGATTATTTTTTAGGAAATTCTACCATTGTGTTGTTTGCACATCACCTTTAATACAGTGATTCAGACATCGCAGTCTTAGCTTAAAATTTATTGTTCACATCAGTGGGTGCAAATTATTTTTAGAGCACTAGCTGGTCTCAGCAGTGGTACAAGTTATTATGCAGATCTCCCCCCTTTAGCTCTACTACTTTATCATACCTCACGGCTTCTTAACCTGCTTCAGGCCTGAAAAAAGGAAACTTTATTTTTTTTTTGAATGCCTTTAAATAGCAAACTTCTCTATATGCTCAAAATTAACCATATGATTTAGCAGCAAGGAAGAAAAGGAGAAGGAGAATTAAAACAGGACTTCTAATCTCTTGAAAAACAAGTGATTGTTCAAACTTTGATGTTGTAGGTGATTGCTTTTCCTCATCACAGCTACTTGTCCCTTGCTTTGTGTTCTGAAAGGGGGAAGGATGGGTTATAGGTATAATTGAGTAATTTGATTTCTCTTGCTATTGAGATGAGCACTAAGCTATTAACATTTTCCTTCAGTGCATTGTTGATGTATTTGTAAATTAATATTTACAATAAATTTAATTTATTTACGGTAATTTTTATTGTGTATATAATATTTACATATAATACACATGTGTGTATATTTAATGTTTACATATAAATGTAACAATTTTATTATGTGATATAAATACTTTCATTTACAATAGTATTTTAAATTTACTATAAATTTTGTTTATAATAAAATTATAAAAATATATAAATTTAATATAAACAAATTATATTGCATTTTATGGACTATGTCATTTTGTTATGAACATCTGGATTTTAAAAGCAAAATCTGAAAACTGAGCTAGTTGCTTTACCACCTGCTTTTTAAAATTTATTCTGATGAGAGGCAGAACAGTCAAAAGAAATTTAGAGTGAGGGATGTTCAGACTTGGAGAATATAACCACATTACTCTAGACCGACAGTTGACAACCATTTTAGGCAGTTTTTGCAACTTCCCTCATGCTACCCTTTGCATCTGTAATGCTTTCTCTCCTCTCTAGACACAAGGTGCTGCAGACCTGGGCAACAGGGAATGAGAAGGAGGCAGAAGTGATAAGATTGTATAGTGGTATTTCTTTTACTTGCTTTCTGGGCATGCTTTACTACTGTCTGGAAGAGAAGAGCAATGGTGAGGGCCTCAGTGAGGGATGAAGAAGAATCAGGGATGCAGGGCTGCCTTCCTGTTCTCAGCCTGTGAACCTACAGGGCGCTCTTTTATTAAGAGTTGAGAAGAAAAGAGGCATCAACAGCTACAGTGTAAGGAAGTAATTTGCTTTATGACCAAAGGGGTTGTGGGTGATATATTTTGCTGTTAGAAATGGGTTTGACATTGTTCCATACTGCAAGCAAACAATAAACTAGAGTCTAGAGGCAGAGTGAAAAATAACTTTCAAAGATGAGTTATCAGTGTTTTGTTTCAAAATAAGAGGGAATTTTAAGTTAGGTTTCAGCAGAGTCTGTCCTAAGGTCATTTCCATTTAATATTATAATTAAGCACTTGGGTAGTGGAAAGGAGAATGTGCTTACAAAATTTATGAGTAAGTGCAAGCTGGAAGAAGGGGCAAGTACTGTGAAGGGCAGAACTATCTTAACAAATTGGAATCATGGTCCACAATAAGCAGGATAAATTCACTTAATAAATCTGGAAAATAAAGATTTACAAAGTCAGAAATCAGATACGTACAAACAAAACAAGGAAGGACCATCAGTCAGTTACACAGCAGAAGGAATCCAGAGCCTATTCCGAATAGCAAGAAAAATATAAGCAAATAATACAGTAGTGTCAGAAAGGAGTGAAATAATGTAGTTTTGGGAAGTATTTGCAGGAAGGTAATGAATTAGGTAATGAACAAATTATTCTGGTATGCTCAGCAATGGTGAGACCTCAGTTGGAATCCTATATTTGGTTTTTGCACCACACTCTGAAAAGATGAAGGCAAACTATAGGAGGTGCAGAAGAAACCAACAGAAATGAGAGGCTCAGTCTAAATGGTTTCCTATGGCTTCATCTGGCCCTACATTTTTGTGAAATAATCTTTGAAAGTTTCATCATCTCTTTGCCCAATGCACTTTGCATATTGTACTTCTGTTACTTTCACATTTTTCACCAAGATTTCATGATTGTAAGAGCCCTTTGTCCACTGCAGCTGTGTGAAATGCAGAATCCTGATTTATTTGAAATCTCTTTGAGTTTAAATACTGACTTCACCAAGACCAGGATTTGGCCTTTTCACCCTGGCCATGTTTTCTATGTCCTGAATTTCATCTACTGTTAAATAATTATTCATAGCTACTTTTTTGAGGATAATTCTTGTTTGCATGGGTTTGAATTGTGCCAAACATTTTTCTATGGTGATGTCATTTGTTACATTTTGTATAACCATTCTTTGTTCTTTCAAGTCTGTTAGATGAAGTAAACTCATGCTTAAGATTAGGCATGCACTCAGCTGTTCAACAGCGTTTGGTAGATTACAACTGTCATGATTACAGGAATTCTAATTTGGAGATTTATATGGCTGGAGAGATGGGCCGACAGAGCCTCATGAAGTTCAACAAGGGCAATTGCAAAGTCCTGCACCTGGGGAGGAACAACCTCAGCTGCGCTCAATATACAATGGGTCTGCCTGGCTGGAAAGTGGCTTGACAGAAAAGGACTTGAGAGTCCTGGTGGACACCAAGTTGAACATGAGCCAGCAGTGTGTCCTTGTAGCAAAGGCAGCCAACAATATCCTGGGCTGCATTAAGGAGGAATGTTGCCAGGAGGTCAAGGGAGGAAATTCTTGCTCTCTACTCAGCGCTGGTAAGGTCACACCATGTGTACTGCATCCAGTGCTGGGCTCCCCAGTACAAGAGAGACATCAACATGCTGGAGAGAGTCCAGTGAAGGGCCACTGAGATGATGAAGGGACTGGAGCATCTCTCCTAAGAGGAAAGGTTGGGAGAGCTGGGACTGTTCAACCTGCAGATGGGAAGGCTCAAGGGGGTCTTATCAATGTACATTAATACCTGAAGGGAAGGTGCAAAGAGGACAGAGCCAGGCTCTTTTCAGTGGTGCCCAGTGACAGGACTAGAGGCAATGGGCACAAAGTTGATATACAGGAGGCTCTGTCTGAACATCAGGAAACGCTTTTTTGAGGGTGACTGAGCTCTCGCACAGGTTGCTTTGGGAGGTTGTGGAGTCCCCATCCTGGGAGATAGATACTCAAAGGCTGTCTGGTTATGGTCCTAGGCAGCTGGCTTTTTGTGGTCCTGTTTGAGCTGGGGGGATAGGCCAGATGACCACCTAAGTTCCTTCCAACCTCAACCATTCTGTGAATCTGTGATTCTGTGAATACTTTGGAAACAGTAACCTTCATCTAAATAGTGGTTGAGAGAATGGGACACAAGAGAGCCAAATAATCTAAAATATTAGCAAAAAAGCATATAGGTGAAAGAAAAATGAGTGAGTTTTTGTACTTCTGTGAAAAAAGAACCCTGCATGCAATTATTACATTGTAGAGAATATTCATCCCATCAGTAAATTTGTTGAGAGATGTCTGAGAATGTTTTAATCTCCTAGATGGCCATTTACTGTCCTTGCTTTCTTTGCATCTAACATCTAATTTAATCACTTGTCTTCTTCTTCTTAGTTTTACTCTGAAATGTATATGGCCCTTCCCAAATGTAGCACCTTTGTATCATATTTAATTTTAAATGAAAAAATTAACTGTATCTTTTCCACAATAAATCCTCATGCTCTACTATATTTGCAAAGATTAATACTTGCTTATTTCTCTCTGTTTCCTTGCCCAACTCCTTTAAATAAGATTTTTGTTTACTTTGATATTGCTTTTCCTAGAACTAAGAGTATATGTCCACCTTTATAGTTGTGTAACATGGAATCAGTTTGGTTATAGATATCTCTGTCATGTATAGTGTTGACTATAAGATAGACTATTCATACCATTAAACTACCTGCTCTCCTGTCTTGGATCACTTAACATGTACCATAGTATTCTCAGTCATTTAAAAAAAAAAAAAACCTGTTGTTATTATTGAGCAATTTAACTAATGTCAGGTTTTTGTTAGGGGGGTGTCTTACCTACTTCATTGTCCTACTATTGCATGGCTTCCTATATCCTTATACTTAGAAATTCGAAGGTAGACAGTTCTCTGAGGCTTAGAATTGTTTTATGATGCGTTTTTCTGAATGGAAGTCCCAGTCCATAAGTACAGTTGTCCTTGAGATTTTATTTTCCCTCTTACACCACCTGAAGTTAACATTGTGCACCAGGCTACCCAGTGAGTATGTATTTTTAGCTCAGAGTAAACGTCTCCATTTCGTTCCCTCACAGACGCTTCTCAAAGTTGCTCTTAAGGGATTACTTAATGAAGCTTTAACATTACACACTTTTTTCCAAGCAAAAATCACACACCTGAAAAACAAACTGCAAATGTAAAAGTTCTGCTAAGTCTGCTGAATAACTTAAGAAGCTAGGACAAGTGGAGCATTTAGAACATAAACTACAAATCAGCCTTTTATCATTCTCTCTCATGCCACTTACAAGTCCTTCTTGGTCTTCTCAGGTGCCTCCCTTAGAGACCCTTCCAGTTTTTTTGAAGTTATATCTAGAGATCATAGAAACACGTGAGTGCAGCAGATGTCAGCAGTCCTACCCCAGATTAGTTGCCTATTGCAATGCATGTGAGCAGTGTGACAAGTGGCCTGGACAGATAAGGGAGAAATCTGTGCTGCTGCAGCTTCACTGCTGTGGGTATTCAAACCCTAAACTACCAGTAAGCATGGCAGTCATATTCCTTGGCTGCAGACTTGTCTTTTGTGCATATGTAGTTAACCATTCTATAATTAAATCTCCACATCTAGAAACAAGGAGCAGTTTAAAATTTGGGGTATGTGGCTGTTTGTTAGTTTGCCATTTACTAAATAACTGTCCACAACTAGGCATGTCCATGATCGGAAGGATTTGTCTGTTCACTGGGCTGACATAAAGTGAGGAAGCAACAGTGAAGTTCATGTTTGATATAAGAACATAAAATAATGCATTTTAATACCCAGCATGATAAATGTTTCTTTTTCCATAGTTGATGGAGATGTATTAGTGAAATATACAGAATTTTAATCTTGAATTTGCAGTTCACTTCTTCAGATAAGTGCAGAATCTTACAGCAATGTTTCTTTTCATATCCTTTATGTATGCAATTTACTGCATTTTGAAACACGTATTTATCATAGAACTGAATGCGTACTAAACCAAAACAGAACATATCTGCATTCATCCCTCACTGTGATGTTACCTTGTGCAGCTTTCCCCTTTCTGCCTCCTTGCTTTACTATTTTTTCACTCTTAGTATCTGGTCTTTGTCTCATAAATCATGTTGATAGTAAGCTATCTAAAATATATTGTATTTTGACATGAGATTACATTTGGCCTCTTGGGCACAGTCAGTATATAAGAAGACACAGGTTTTAATTTTGTCATTTTTTATTGTTTTCTTTTTAATACTCCTATGAGCCTTCTCTCTATGACTCTATGAACTTACTTTCCTAAAAGGCTAATTGAAGGATCACTTGGTTCCCAGTTTTATTTCTTTAGTCCACCAGCTCCTCTTAGCTTTCTGTGTCTGTGCTAATTTTCTCTCACTGCTTGGTTCTTTCACCACTTTCAATGCCTTTTCTGCCTGTTCACATTACCACTCATGTTTTTACTTGCTTAAACCTGTGTGTGTTAATAATTCACTTGATTTGGAAGAATGACGCACATTTCTTCATTGGCTCATGTATTCTAAACCAAACTGCTTCTCTTCACTGTTGGCACCAACTCACATGTGGTTTGCTTAAAAATTGGTTTCAAAGCAAAAAGAAAGTGAGCTTCACAAAACAAAGTTTTCAGCATAGCGTATGTATAAGTACCATCTGAATGATTATTAATACAATATTTTTCTATGCATAGGGGCCAGGCCTCTCTCAAGCAATTTGTTGTAAATTAAAATGGAAATTTAATTCTTATGACAGAAATAATTTACTGCAAAGACTCAAGCTGAGATTAAAAATACTTCTGATATTCTGAATGAATGTAGATAATATACTCCTAAATAGAGCAGGACGTTCATATATATATTCATGTTTACATTTTGCATGTTACATGCAGCAGCTGAGTTTCCGTACTTCTGATTGTAGTATTTGTTTGATCACCGGGCAAAATCCTTGCTCTTTCTCTCTTCACTTGTAAAATGTGGATATAATTTCTATTTGTAATAATATAAGAATTAATGTTAGTAAACCAAGGATAAATTATTATCCATTGTCCTGATTACCAGCTCATTTATTTCAATATAATTCCACTAATAATTATTAGTCCAAATATTTGCTAATTTTCCTTACTTTCTTCGAAAAAAATACCCGATTTCTGTAATCCTTAGAAAATCCCACTGATACTTGTTAATTAAGCTTTAGTAAGTGAAAGTGACTGTGTTTCTCTTTTTTTTGGTGGTACGTATTAGTTTATTGATATTGTTGCAGTATCAGGAAAGCACCAGTGTTTTGTGGTACAGATACACAGTAAAAGTATGGTCCTTTACAAAAAGAGATCAAAATCTCAGAATTGGTTCAGAGTTCCAGCTATGAGTGGCAAAATGTAACAATTGCGAAATACAGAATGAAAATAAATCTGTATGTGGCTGGCTTAACATATACAGTAATATCAGACAGTACAGCCAAACTGCAGCACATGGGGAAATGTAAATAATTGTTATTAATCCTCTCATAGTCCTGGAAATTTCTAACGTTAATCCTACCATAGACAATCCTTCACTATATCCCAACTAACTTGTTGCTCTCTTCTGCTTCAGCAATCAAAGACTGATCTCTCTTTTGTTCAAGGAAATGTAATTTGTGGAACTGTAACTCTTGGCATAACTAGATAACTTTAAAGACTGTCATCAGTTTCTGATCCTAATGGATATGTCCTGAAATGAACTGAATTGCGTTGCTGTACTTCAGCCTAATGTTATAACATTATTTTGTAATTCCTTAGTACCTTTCATCTTATCTTATAAAACTTACTGACAAATACTGTTAAAAGAATGCTACTAATATTGCAGAGTTAAGCAAAAACAAAAAGTCACACAGCATTGCTCATGTTGTAATAGAGCAATTGCCTTTAGTCATTTTATGTGTGTGTAATATAATTCCTGATTTCACAGTCACACTATTTCTTCACAAGGGCTGTGCTGCAGTCAGGAGAAAAATAGTTGGTGCTTATTTATGAGGAAGCATGTGATACTGCATTTCCTCCTAAGGGCGTGAGCTCTTAAGTTGCTATTGCTGAGTGTATGTCAGACTGTCAGCTTGCTTTTGGGTATCAGTTTGTTACCTATGAACACATCTCTCTCCTTTCAGAAGCCTAAGCTATGTCAACCTTGTTTGCAGTTTGAAACCTTCCAGATACCAAGTGTCAAAGAGCAACCAGTATTCCTAAGTGAGCATGCTCACCGATGCATAGATTAAGAGTGAAAATGCAATTGAGAACCACTTTCAAAACAACTTTTCATCAGGGCAGCAGTATGTGATTTTACATCATGGGACTCTCTTTTCTTGTAGTCTTCAGATTAACCATGCAGTTTTCCATCTCTGCAGCAAGTGAGGAAGGTTGCTACTACAGAAAAAAGGCTCAATTGCAACACCCTCTGCAGTAAGCATTGGGAGGGGGTTATATGATCATTTAATTAGAGAATGTATTAGTATAAATATGCACAACAAGTGGAAATTACAGCATTACAGGTAATCCTAATCCTGGCATTTAAAAACTTGTAAAATGCTTCTTTTTTTTTTTCATTATTAAAGACATTTACTTTTTTCTTTTCTTTCAATGTGCCATTGCCCATGGTTTTATCAATGCATGTTGAGTAAAAAGAAATGTCATTGCTGACATCTACAGAGGTCATCAGGAAAGCGGTAACTGCTGTGTTAACTGTAGAAACTCCTGCCAACTCAAGCTGACAAGCCAGCTCCTGTCAGTAGAGTGGTTGTCATCCTTTACATGGGCCATTTCTAGCCTTCTTTCAAAGACAGTTGGTATCAGCAGTGAAACCTCAGCAGTTTTGCCTCACCTTAAAAACCTCCTGATTTTCCTACTGAGTTTGCCTTTCTCAGACCCAATCCTCACTGCCTGTCCTCCTGCAGGGAGGGTGCAGGGTAGATAATCTCTGCTCTGTCCTTCAACTGTTGTGCATGCTCAGCATCCCAGCTGCTTGCCCGAAATCCAGTGCATCATTTTCAGCATCACCATTTACTCCCTTTGCTTCTTCCAAATCTGCAGATGTACTTCTGCTGCACACTGCAATGCAGTGGATGCATAAATCACCTACTTACACGTGTATATATGCACAGGTACTGCAAGTGTCCCAGTGCCAGCAGCATCGAGCTTTTCCTTACCATGAACTTCCCTTTTACAAGCTGGTCTGGTTCTGCTGCCTGGTTATAGACTTGGCCGCACCTGTTTAAAGTATTCTGAAAGAATATGCATATCCAGTGCTGTGATGACAACCACTGTCAGTGATTTTGTATCTCACAGAGACTCTTTGATCTAGAAAACATTGTATTTGTAGTTGACAGTCAATACATGTTTTAAAATGAAATACTTGTTAAACGAAAGGGAACACTGTATGTGTCTTTTGATATTCTGGATCTGGATTCATCACTGCTTACAGTACATGACAGGTTTTGAAAAACAAAGCGGCTGTGTCTTTCCTTTCTGTACTATTGCCTACTGGGATTGCAGATATTATAAAGTTATCCTTGGAGCGATTAAAACAGTGGCAGCAAAGACAATGCCTTTGGAACTCTGCTGTGAAATTCTGCATGAATAGAGTCTGTAATTTTACATAGAAGAGAATTTATGGCTCCACTAAGCCATGCAGACAGTGGTAAATATGAAAAGATATGGAGAATTTATCTGAAAATTTCCAAAGTCAGAAGGATTCTAAGGAGACAAAATCAGATCTCAGAGAAACCCTGCCCTTCAGCAAGAAAACTGAAGGTGGCATGTCCAGAAAGTAGGTAAATAAAATCTAAACAATGCAAGATGAGTGTTAAGAAAATAGGAATGTTGAGAGCTCAGAGATAGCTTAGTCTTCCAGTTTGGAAGAAAATGCATCACTGCAACAGAAGCCTGATTTACCCAGAGATTTCCAGTAGAATTAGCAACAGTATAATAATTAATAATGGTGGTATCTGGACTTACAGAGTTATGTTTCAGAACTTCTTACAATATCCTTGTACCAGTGAGAGCTTTTGTTTCTCTGAGGATGTAGGTACGAATGTAGGCATGGCAAGGACTTCTGGGACAATTTTGCTACTCTCTCCCTAATGCAGGTCACACCACATATAATCCTTTCATTTACAAATTTATGAATCTTCATCTTTAAATATTTCGGGGTTTTTGTTACTGTTACTGCCATTGAAAATCTGTTCCAGAGCCTCAAAACTCTCTGAGTATTCAAAATATTTTTCTAGTTCCTCGGTTAAATGTACTTATGATCCATTTATACCATTATGAAAACCCACATCCTTTAGGTTGTATCTCTTTCTCCAGAATGTCATTTACCATCTGATTTCTGTGTGGTCATTTTCCTTGGCAGCCCTTAGTTTTTCAGACTAAGTACACTGCACTCTTTCAGTTGGACGTCAGAGAGGGGCTCTGTGCTCTCCTTGTCATCTGAGTAGCTGTGGTCCAATGTAAAATCTCTCCTGAAGCATACACAAAGGGTACACAGCATTTGAGATGGGAATTTAGCATTTCAAAACCCAGTAGAGTTCAGGTATCTTTGTTGGAAACACCTCCCTTATACATTTTTAATGATACTTGCCTTTTTCACATCTATGCATGTTTTGCCCCATAGTTTGAGTGGCTGATAGTTTTCTGACAGTTTTCAGTGACTGTGCTGTTTCTTTTCTTCTGCTACTTCCAGCTCTCAGTTCAGATTCTTGTTGTTCCTGACAGAGCATTTACACTATATTTCATTCCATTTTATTATTCTGTTCTCTAAGGGCATCCAGATTTTCCTAGTCTATATCCTGGTCTGTCCTGGGTTCAGTACCCCATGCATGCCGGAGCAAATTCACAAGGGAGGATCATTCATCTTCTCCTCCTCCAGCATCTCGTAGGTGTTGCTCAGTTTAGTGCAGCCTTGCAAGTTTATTGCAGCTCCTCAACTGTATTTATGAGAGTTGCGGGGGGGAGTCTGATGTGCCTAAGCTCTGACAGCAAGGAGACTTACCGTTGAGTTCTGTAGCTGCAGTACACATGGTTAACAATTCCCATCTTCAATATTTAAACAAAGTTCCCACTTTTTAGAAATTTTCTTTATACGGGCAGAGTTAAAATTCTGATTTTATGTTAAAGTATTTATTTTTTGGTTTCTACTCTAAAGACAAATTATGCAAAATAAAGTAGATTAATGGAATTTTTTTTTCATTCCTACAATCATGGAAAACATAGGGATCTTTTCTTTATCCTCCTGAGACACCTGACTCTTAACTGCATGATTACTGTGATAAAATGAAAAATTGAGGATCAAAAGAGATACACTTGGCTTTATACCACATCCAAGTAAATGTTCTTCTGGCCTAAAATTACACAGGGTGTAGCGATGAAGTATGGTAGAAATTCTATTAGTGCTTGAGCTACGCATTTTTATGTCGGTGTATCTTTTATTGAAACAGGTATCTCTCACTGCCTACAGATAGGTTGTGAAATCTAAAATTCACGGCTGCCTTGGAGCATTATATGTGACATAAAGGTGAAGGTCAGCTCTTGTTTTCCATGGAAAAAGTGTGAACCTGACATGACCTGATCAATGAAACCTATTTAATGTTCTCTGGGTTCATTCTGTCCTAAAAGCTGAACAATACCAAAAGTTGATAAACCATTGACCAGATATTTTTTCTCCAAGCAGTTGTTATACGGCACTCAAGCAATTGGTAAAACCCCTAAGTTTTAAAGAGCCATCTCTTAATTCACTAGACATTACCAAACACATCATTTTAGCTTTATTTTCCCCTTTTACAGTGGTAAAGATCTGTATGCACTGGTAGTTATTACCGTGTTGATAAAAAAAATCTGAAAATAACATCTAATCATGATATAAAGAACATATAGGGGAAGAAATTATAGTAATCGACACGACAGATGGATAGACAGCATTTTGATCTTCTGGTTACCTGCTGCCAAAGTCAATCCAAATAACATGGATCTGAAACACTGTGAGCCACAAGGGAGAGAGAAACTAAGCTGATCTGTTAGTTGACCTAATGAAATGTACTTTCCTGGTGATTTGTATTCCATATCTGTGTGGTTGTCCAGCTTCCTCCTCCTCTGGACCTCCCCTGACCTCCCCACCGTTCCCTCTCCTCTTCCTTGCAGCCACTGAGGACATGGGATGGCACATGGACGTGGCATGGCTGGGCACGATCTGAACAGACTGTGGACTCATGCTGAGTGGGGGCACTAATTAGCATGCCTTTTCTATTAGATTCTTCTATCCAGCTGCCAATTACATCAGAAAATGGTAGGAGCTTACTGTGTTTGAGATCTCTGTCCATCTGTCCGATCTGTCTGACATGGACCAGTTGTTTCCGCCATTATCAGGGGTCAGTGGAGAGACAAAGTAGCTGCAGAAGCCTTGCTTCCTTAGAATGGCCACTTTAAAATCACCTGAAATGTAGTTAAAATTAAAGGGTTGGTATGTTTTGGTTAAATAAATAGGTACCTGTGAGGATTGATGTGAACTGGGACAGACACTGTCTCCTTAAGACACTGACAAAAACGAGCAAAACAGCCTCCTTCTGGAGCAGACATGGCAGTAATTCCTGGTCCTGGACTGCTCTAATGGAAGCTTGGAGCTCTGATGGAAGCTTGGAGTTCGAGACAATCCACACAGGAAAAACAGTACACTTCTTTATTTACTCAGCAAGGACAGCTCTTTGGAGAATTATGCAGTGAGTAACATAGATCATAGTCCTTATAACTCTGTTGCCTGCATTTCCACTGGAAAAATAGTTCTTTCCATCAGTCCTATCCATTGTAAATTATCCTGCTTTTCCATGTGATAATTTTTCCTTTACACCTGTTGTCTTCATTAACACATGTAATGGAATGGGACGGACAATGGCATTATTGGTCTCCCGGCAAACCACCAGTACTGCAATTTAACTTGCAGAATCAAGACATCTCTGGCAAAATCAACGTAGTGGTGCAATGTAGGTGCTGGACAGAAGAGGGTGCCCTTCAGATAGCCTTTGATAAGAAAAGCCCTTGGCAGTTGACACAGAAAACAGCCAGAGGTCGGCAATCTCCCAGCGCAAAAGGAAGAGTTCCCGATGTAGGAGGGCTGCTGCACTTACCCAGTCAAGACTGTATCTCATAAACCACCTGAGGAAACAAATCCTGTGCTTGGCTGCCTGCATGCTAATGTGATTTTTGACTCATACTCCTGATGTGTATACTCCTACAGGGAGTAAGTTTGTATTGGCCGCATTGAACAAGCAAAAATACTTCCACGCTGTAAAACACTCCCATAACTTTGATTCAAGTTTAATCAATTACATGAGGTAATTCAGAAAGTAGTTATAGCTGGGTGAAGTGTTTTATTCAGAGTTAGACTCTGACATAGTGTGATAACCAGGCAGTAAACTCTGAGTCAGCTGTCAATTTCTGTAGAAATGAGGCATTGCCAGAGCTTAAAGATCTGCTCCAAACATTTCTATCAAATAAATCATATCTCCTGAGTGGGTATTTCCACTGGCTTTGACAAGGAAGAAAGAATATATTGTCTTTGGGTAGATCTAGGGAAGCTCAATAAAGCTGTAATGTTCTCAAGCCAACCATGTCTACATACAGGCTTAATGCAAGTGTTCAGAGTGAACAGATGCTCTTAAATCTTGATTTCTGTTTTGCAAATTAAGAGAGCCCTCACAGCCCTCAGGTAATATTCATTGGATCATTTTTGTGTTTAAAACAAATGATGTTGTATCTTTGAAACTGAATCTAATGCTTGTAAAGGAACTAATGATCAGTGTTTTCAATAAGGAGTCTGGAGTCCAGTGTTAGCTTGTGAGCCATAAACAAGGATAGAAACACCTACAGGATATAGTACAATATATTAGCTTAGCAGAATTGACATTTTTCTTTCTCAAATGCCACTTCAGATAGAATTGTCTTTTCAGGGAAACATCATTTCTCTACGCAAACTGAACCACGTGCGGAATAAGCTGCCCCACTACTAAGACAATTACAGGTATTTTTATTTTCCTAAATTCTTACATTACAGTACAAAAACTTCATTCCAAACTATGCTTCATCTATAAAACTGTTCAAAGCACAAAATCAAGAGTGTGTCCCGAACAAATGGAGCACAGCTTCATTTCAAACTGCTGAAAACCATAATTACAAGTGACCAGAGTTTATAATCTTGTGTTACTTTATCTTTGCTGAATGAGGTAGAAATGCATTGGGATAGTGTTTTGTAGCTACAGTTACTCAAATATATGAGGTCAACCCTGAGAAAGCCATTATGGGGTCTTCAAGAACAGTCACAGAAGCAAAGGGAAAATATTCTGGCCTTGGAGAAGAAATACTGGCTTGCACAGGAGTAAGTGGAAGAGGGACACCCTGCCTTTTGGCCACAAATTCAGCTTCACACAGATCATGTTTGCCTATTATTGTACAGTCAACATGGAAAAGACTCAGAGAAGTGTGAAGTAATATTATTTTATTTATATGTGACATTGAAAGCAAATCAGATTAAAATGTGATGTTTCACTGCTTGTTTTGCTCATCTTTATCTTCCCCGAATACTCTGAATACTCGGAAGTACTGTCTTCTACTATGGAAGCAGTTGGACAAATTGGGTATGTCCTTGCTGAAGTTTCAGAAGAATAATAGAAAGCTGCTTGTTTAGTCTGCTTTGTTGAGCGGAAATTACATGGCATCCTGAGAATAAAATAGACTCATATTCATCACAAATTTAATTCATCTCTGCTAGGCTTTGAACTGGACTGAACTTTCTCTGCAAGACAGGGGAATAACTCATAAATGTGTTATTCTGGAAGAATAAGAGGCAAAATCAATACACTTTGCTCACGATGCATATCAGTGGGTTGTTGTAATGGTGATTATAGGTTCTCCGTCAGTAGCCAGAACTGGATGCTCAAGCTACACTAAAAGTTTCTCTCACTTGACAGAACAAACATGAGTTGGTAGAGGCTAATTCCACCCTATCTTTTTATTTGAAAAGGTGGCAATTGACACTACAGACCTTGTTGCTCATTTACTATTGATGAATATTATGGTGTCATATTAATAGATTTCTTCAGTAAATGGCCTGAAGTAGCCTCTATCACACGTTTATCTGCTTTGGTCATGACTTTCCATTTAGTCTTTTTACCAGAGAAAGCTCAAAAAACTACTGTACACAAACAGATGACGATTCCTATTCTTTGCAACTTCAATACATTTCCTGAGGAAAAGAGTCATTGTACATAGACAACCATCAGCATTGTATCCTTAGACTAATGAAGACCTAAATACTCCAATAAAGCTTTGAAAGAAAGGTAAGAGGCTGTGAAACTGAGAGGAAAATGTAGGGAAACTTTCACTTCAAATGTCCTAAAAATACGAACAGCCAGGTGAAATGCAGCAAAGCCAGGGGAGTGGGGGGGGGGGGTGGGTGTGGGGATCGGGATTTCAAAGCATAAGGTGAATGTTGTTCTGTTACAGGTACTTGGAGGAGAAAAACCAATGTGGTAGGATTCAAGAGAAACCATGCAATGGAAACAGGAGAGATGAAAACTGTTAATAGATTGGTTCTGTGCTACCAAGGATCTGCAGTTTGCAATGATCTGTTTGAGGATGCATAACCCCGTTAGATGAGGGGATCACAGTTTACATCTCAGTGCTGTTTGAGGGAAAAAATGGATCTATTATTACAGTTTATCTGATGGATAAACATGAAGAGTTTTGAACTGTGCATGTCTTACCTGTGGTAACATGGAAGCATTTTGGTATGTTCACCTGTAATCTGTGCTTTGTGTTAGTCTTTCCAGTGTAAAATGCACAACGGGATATAGACGACCAACATCCCGCCAAACCTACTCAAATCACCTCCTTGTAAACAACTGCTTGTAAAGATACAAGCAGTTATGTGCAAGACCTGAAGGAGCCTTTCATGGGAATTATTTAGTTCTACAGCAGTTTGTCAATTTGCTTCTTAGTTACTTGGCTGCTTACTTCCTGGCTGCATAATTAGTGAATACTGATAGGATAAACTTCTGAAGCTTCTTTCTACGTGGCCAGATAACACGTAATCATGTTTAAAATCTGACACATCAGTAGCGCTCAAGTAATGCTTCTTATCTGGTCTCTGACTGTATCATTTGTACCCTTTGATAGCTTTTGTATCTATTGGTCAATGCAAACTTGGCAGAGGAGCAGAGGATTACAAAGATGCAAAATTCCTTTGAGCTTTGGGCAAATGGGTGCCCCAGTGAAGGAAAGGCTGATGTGTGTGTGCAGGAGTTACTTGCTCTAGATAATCTGCTGCTACCCCGTCAGCACAGATGACTAGTCAGGGCACTCGTAGGGCAGTCACATCATGCATGGTCTTGCATAGTCAGAGATTTGGAGATGGGGAGGTAATGTGGGTTGAGAACTCAGGCTTTTAATACATGTGAGGTCTTGTAGACACATTGAGGGCACCCCTGGTATCTTGTGAGTGGAGTATATAAGGGGTGGAGGAGGGTAATTGCAGTATATGTGAATCCATAGTAGATCAGGATTCACTAATTCCACTGCTTGTGAATGATAACAGTACGAAATGACACAGAAATGTCCATAGCAATGAGAGAGATCCAAGGCCAAGCTGTGAAGTCAAATCAGCAAGCCAATCATGGGATCAGCAAAGGATATAGCCAGGCACAGCCATATCTACAATGCAGCTCAGGCGAGGACTGATAGCAAGGGCCTGAGCTCAAATGCAGCTTGTGAGCCAAGGGGCAGAGGCCCCAGATAACGTCTTGCAGTTCTTTCTCACACAACACTTCTCAGAGGGGTCTGATCCAAAGTTACACAATTCCACCATCTCAGAGCTGACCTTGAAGAGTGACAGCCAGACCCCTGGGTTGGGGGAGAAGGGGAAAGAGATTGTGTGTGTTTGTGCACTTGGGGCTTGATGATATACAGTGAAGTAGCTTTAATAGTATAGGGTTGTTGGTTTGGGGTTTTTTTAACATTGGACTTCAGCTCATAAATCTGTTGTTTCTGGAAAATAATGCACAGAGGGCTGAATTCTCATTTATTCAAGAAACCAGTGATCCAGCTGTGGTTTCTCATGTGCAGATAAAATTGGCTCCTATCGTAGTAAGACTTTCACCACATCTAGTAATTACCTACCTTTGTGTCTGCAGCTTCTCAGTTGGTGACCCATTGTTTGTAAGACAAAGACCATCCAGTTATCAGAAAATCCAGCTACAGCCGCAGCAGAAAAAACAGAATTGGAAGGTGGGTGGGCTGCTTCTGCCTATCTTTATTCATAGAAAGCAAGCTATTGTGGGACACATTGAAGGAGCTGCTTGAAGTAAATGTGCTGGCTGAACAATGTGGTACTTGGTGCAGATCCTTGGGCAGAAGCAGGGGTATGGGTGCGCTTGTGTAGACAAGTTCTGAGTGTATATATATGTGTATATATGTATATATATTCACAGGAGTGCTCATCACTGAATGTTACTGGAAAGAAAGGCAATTTTGTTGAAAATTGGATTTTAACACATGTAGGCTTAGAATCATAGAATATAGAATGGTTTGATTTGGAAAGGACCTTAAGATCATCAAGTTCCAACTCCCCTGCCATGGGCAGGGACACCTCACACTAAACCATCTCACCCAAGGCTCTGTCCAACCTGGCCTTGAACACTGCCAGGGATGGAGCACTCACAACCTCCCTGGCAACCTATTCCAGTGCCTCACCACCCTAACAGGAAAGAATTTCCTCCTTATATCCAATCTAAACTTCCCCTGTTTAAGTTTTAACCCGTTACCCCTTGTCCTATCACTACAGTCCATGACGAAGAGTCCCTCCCCAGCATCCCTATAGGCCCCCTTCAGATACTGGAAGGCTGCTATGGGGCCTACATGCAGTCTTCTCCAGGCTGAACAGCCCCAACTTTCTCAGCCTGCCTTGATGCAGGAGGTGTTCCAGTCCCCTGATCATCCTCGTGGCCCTCCTCTGGACTTGTTCCAACAGTTCCATGTCCTTTTTATGTTGAGGACACCAGAACTGCACACAATACTGCAAGTGAGGTCTCATGAGAGCAGAGTAGAGGGGCAGGATCACGTGCAAGCATTTTAATTAGAGAAATTATTTGCTTCCTAAATATTTCTTTCCTGAGCTTTTTGCTTTTGTTCTGCAGTACTGTATGGAAGATCTTGGCAACAAGGGACAGCTTGTTGCATTTAACCCTCGGTAAGGGGCTACTACTGCTCAAGTGGGCACTGGAAGACATGAGGAGGTCCCACAGGGTTTGAGTTGCTCTGGAAAGGGATTTGGTATTTGAAAAATACTACAAAATTCTTATCTTCTGTGACCTCTGCTAACCCAACCTAATTGAAAGCTTGTTTGGAGGCCGGAAAGAAGTGTCATTTATTAAAAAAATGAATCTGCAGCTTCAGCTCAGCAGCTATAAACTGGAACACATTTTTGCCTGTTAGTCTGAATATATTCAAGCTGCTGGAAAAAAATAAGGAAGTTCAGGATAGTTATATTACAGCCAATAGAATTTTTCATTTTCATTGTCACTGTGATTTAAACTGTTTGTCAGCACAACTGAGCAATTACATTGACTGTGAACTGAGGTTTATGAGAATGTATGTCTGTGCCTTGCTTTATACTCACAGGTTCTTGTTTCTCTCATTGTGTTAGGTTATCCCCTCCCACATCCCTGTGGATAAGCAATAATATGATTAGCATATCAGCAGAGGGAATTTTCAAAGAAAAACAGTGTGTCCTTTTTTGATAGATTTCTCTCAAACCGTGGAGGCATTCTTAACATATCAGTTGTGTCATATATAGCTAATATTATTTTATAGAAGACAGATACAAACCTATGCAGTTAAATAATTGGTTTTCAGGACTGCTTCTGCGATGCGTTTATCTTTGTTCTGTCACAAACTGTTATACTGTGCTCATCACTCCACTGCGTTGCTATTAGAAGGAGCTCTATAATGTCGAACCAGATGCAGTTACAATGCATACATCATTTCCCATGAGTAATTAATTCTGCCGTTACAATGTGTATCTCACTTTGGTTTGAATTTTTCCAGGTTCAGTTTCCATTAGTTTGATGACTTCTGCTCGATGACAGGGTAGGACGATACCAATTTTTCCTATGGAAAAAAGGGCTACAATAAAATTCATCTGCCTTAGTTTTCTGGTTCATTCCTGCACCCGTGCCCAATTGTGTATACTGCGTGCGCGTTCCTTTGACCCCAGAGTCTCCTATGGATCAAAGCCTGTGCAGGAGAAAACCTGTGTGTGTCTGGAGGCTTTGCCTCAGTTACTGTTCCAGATGGCAGTAGAGCTGAGGCCACACTAAATTTGACTCCATCGCTGTCCCAACATCATCTCAACCCCTACGTGCCCTGCCCTCATGGTGTGCAGCACATGCCCTCAGCATCATGTTACAATAACACTGTCCTCACATTTGGTTTTGGCACTTGGGATGGAAAAATGCAGGGGGGGGGGGGGCGAAGTGATGTTTTAGGATTGCAAGGGCATCAGGGGAGACTTGAAATCAGTGCTGTGCACATGAGCACAGCTACCACTGCTTTTTGGTCTGTGTCGCTCTGTACTCCTGGGCTGGGAGGCTGCCTGGGAGGACATGTTTAGAGGACTGGATGTGGTCTTTGAATCAAGTTCCCTTCCATGACAACCAAACATTTCCAATAGTGTAAATGGGCTACTTTAAGTACATTTAGAAGTTGATGTGGCCACGATGTAGTCAGTGGGGAAAAAGGTTTGTGCAGTTTGTGCTGCAACAGTGAGCACAGGGGTGACTGGCAGTAATGAGAACAGATCCTGCCCTGTCCTCTCTGGCTGTCTTTGTATGGTGCTATTCAGATCAAAAATGAAGAGTTTTGCACTCTGTATTTCATTTAGTTGTGGTTAGCAGTTAACAAAGATTTTTTTTTTTTGTGAAGAAAATAGCATTTTACTGTCCATTATTCCATCTCCCTCTTTGTAAAAAACATCCTTGAGTGAACAAAAGAGTGAAATGAACACACCTTGAGTGGCAATCCTTAAGCTCCGGAGGCAGGATGGACAGTTCTGTACTTATAATTAATGACATTCTTCGTCTTACAAGTTTTGAAAAGTATGTATTTAATAAACTGATTTTTCACAATTATGTTTAGATTTGTGAACAACTTCTCCACTATTGAAAAATGATGGTTAAGCCCATCATCTGTATGGCTGTTTACTAGAAAAGCATGCTACATCAGGTAGAGATGAATGCCATGATTACTTTTATAAGATAAATGGAGCCCTGAGTTCTTTTAGCTCTGTTTGTGCATTAGCCTGAAATGAACTTTCTTGCTCAGTGGTTTCATTTGTATCATCTTTTTCAGTCACTAAACCATAAAAAATATGCACTCCAATTCCCCAATCAGTTTTGAGCACTTCCTGAATTAGAAAAAGAATCATGGCTGCTTCTCGACTAAGTATTATCTGCCGTCATTAAAAATATTGGCTTATTTTGTGCATTAACTAATAAGACTGTAGTCAGTTATGATGCTTTTCACTGTATTTTCAGTCTTTTCCTCCTGACTGTTTTGCCTTTCTCTGTTATCTGCAGGGACAGCTTCAGCTGTGGCAAGTCGCTGCCCCTGTTAAGGCTTGATCAACACGTAGTTACAGCAACGTGAGAAGAATGTGAGGTGGTAGGGTTACAATTTCTTTTCCAGTAGAGCTACGTTGCGCAGTTCCTTGCATGCACCATTTATAGAGCAACAAACTCCTATAGCTTATTCTGCTGTTCTATGAGAGAATGAAGTATTACTAATTGAACACCTTTTAGTTGATGTACCAGAGGTGACACAAGCTACTTACATTCTTTTGACTTCTGTAGAATAAAATAGTGTAATTTTGGTGTGTAAACATGTTCTCCTAAGCCAAAAGCTTAAAACCTGATCCCTCGGGTCACTGTGTTTCTCCACTGCTTTCCTTCACCCCTATTTCAGGCCATGCATACAGAGTACGTCAATCAGTGCATGATGCTATCGGGTGTCTCAGACAGCTGGCCACGCAGTTGCAGTACATGCATAGCACTGATATTTCCAAATGCAAGAGGCAGCCCAAAGACTTCAAAGGTTTCATAAGGGTTGCTCATAAATTATGTTTTCTCCAGGTGGTGTTTCCATGTGCTTTAAAGCTTAAAAAAAAATCCCTTGTTTCCAAAGTGAATAGATGATCAGTCCCCAAAAGCAGACACCACACTGACCACATTCCTGCACTTTTTGAAGTGTGAAGAGCATTCTGGGAACTCTTGGGGTTTTTTTCCCAACAGTTCAAGGATATTGTTTCTATTTTAATTTTATGTACAATTTATTGTGCTAACTCCTGACTTCTTTTTCCTCTTTTTTTCACTTTTTCCCATGGAAAATCTCTGTGAGAAGAGGTAACTGGGGCCAAAGCAAGTAAACCTGACATGATAAAGTCTGGAAGCTTTATAGCAAAGGTACTTTCCATTTGTCATATTGAAAACAATGCCTGGGCTTCCTTATATTTTACTCTTGTATTGTAATATATTTTGTAACATATTTCTTCATATTGCAAGTTATTTTTCAGTATTTTCAACTGTTGTTTTGCGCCTTCTTTAAGTGACATCATTTCAGCTACTTATATAGTTTCTCTGATAGTAAATGGCAATCCCAGCTGAGCTTCTGTCTTCGTAATGCTGATTTCTAGACAAACAGAGCAAAATCAAATGGTTGCATCTTGCAAGGTACTGTCTCTTTTAACTATTTAATGATCCCTCTAAAAGTGTTTACAACTTATAAAGCAAACTGTAGGTTGGTCTTGGAGGATTTGCATCCTTTTTACATTCTTTTTCCTACCTAAACATAGTGGAATAATTTCAGAAGCCACTTGCCTTGACTGTAGCTGTCTGAAGCTCAGACTACTGAAATTAAAATTGAAATCAGATGACACAGAAGGGTTTGGATAGAATTCAAATAATTTGGTTTTGTTATTTAATCAGACCATGACAGGCATATGCATTTATTGATGTAATACTGCTGACTGGAAGAGTCAATGCATACAGAAAGACCACTGGAAGTAGCAGCTGCCACTCTCAACAGATTAAAATCAAAGGAGAATTTTAAGTATGTTTCTATTAATTGGATGTGAAATAATTTTATTTAGAAGGATTTTAATTACACTTAATCTCAGTGTCCTTGTTACGCACCTACATGGGCTAAACGTTCATGATCCTGGAATTAAATATGTCTAGAGAGAAAAGAAAATGGGAGCACAGCAGAAGAGACATTTAGGAGGAGTGATAAGTAACTTAAAGGCGTGATCTCAGTGTAATTCTCACAGCATAACTGTGAATGTGAAATAAGAGCAACTAGATTTTCACTGCAGACTTTCTGAGAGGATTTTTTGTTTTGTATGAAATAATGCAATATAAGCCAATATAAACACAGACGTTATCTACAATGTAGTCAAATATGCTATATCCAGAAGATCAAGCTAAGGTTGCTTGTCCAAACACAGTTCTATTGCCCCATAGTCTGCTTCTGCCCTAGGCGAGAAAGTATTCGGCTATGCCTAGGTTACACAGTCAATTATCAGGCTGTTGGGTCCTAATTTTGAGCACTTGCTGTTGCATCCTGGTACTTGTCTTTTATTGAAGGCCACAGTACTTCTGGTGTTCTTCAGAGAGTTGTTTTTATTAATTTGTTTTGGGGGGAAAAATAGTTAGAAGTCAATTAAAAAATCACATGCTGAGTGAGACAGATTTCTGCTTTATTCCGTGGCTTTGATTGATTGAACTCTGGGACAGGGGAAAAAACGTGTTAAGAAATGGCACTTAGTGGAAACAGAGCAGTATGAGAGAGCAATGCTCACGACTGATCTAAGGCAGAAGAGCCATTTTGCAAGTAGGGGTGGGGACAGAGATCCTATTAAAAAAGCCCATATTGTGACTGGGACACCGCAGGGAGAGACTGCTTCCAGACACAGGAATAAATCTTGTAGGCAGCTTCAAGCCACGCACAGCCTGAGCAGTGCAGCAGGCAGCAACCCTTCCCAGAGCTGCTGGAGAGCATTGCGGCACAAAGCGAGCGAGGCTGTCGCTTCCCAAGCAAATAGAAAGTGCTTTGTCAATTTTAAGCGAGAGTGAAGTGCACCAGGCGCTGCTGCATCTGCAGCAGCCGCCTGAGCTCAGGAAGAGAAGCTACAGTTGGCAGAAGGGAAATGGGCGAAACTTGAGTCTTATTCTTGAAGGCGAGAATATGTGAAGATGAAGAGGGGAAATGTTTGCCTCATCTCACTGCTGCTGTGGAAGGAAGCTGTCTTGCTGCAGAGGTGTGAAGTCTGGAGTGCAGCACTTGAGCATCACAGTCAATACTGAAAAGCTAAAGCCTGTAGGCACAGCAGGGTCACAGGCTCTGGTAGGCATCTGCAGGAGGAAAAAGCCTCTTGTCTTTGAGAGTTTAGCATTAGGCAGAACTGGTCATAAGCTGTTCGTGTCAAAAAGGCCTTGCTAAAAACCTCCTTAAGAATGCAGGGGACATGTTTTCACCTACAAATATATTTCACAAGCAGACTGCACCTCCAAAAGAAACTTCAGTGGTGGCAGACACTGTCTTGAGCATTGCATGGTGGTTCAGTGGAATAAACTGCTTTATACATAAACTTGTTTATACATATACTGATCTGAAAAGTAAAACCAACCAAATAAACCTGGCTGAACATAGCCATAATGGAGTCTGATTAACTAAATTGTTTGTGAAGTCCTAAAGAGATTATCATAGAATGACCAGAACAGCATTACCCAGCCCTGACTTGACAATTCAAGGGGCAGGTTTCAATTTTATCTGTTTTGAAAGAAAAAGGACAGAGATTGGTGTTACACTAGAATACATGAAAATGGATACATGAAGCAGAGACAAGCAAAAGAGTCCAAGGTGGTAGCTAGGAAATTGCTGGTCTCCTAAAGCAAACCAAGGATAGATTTGTGGAGACAGGCTGAAGATACAATCTATCTTTGTTTGTTGCACACCAGTAGCAGATTCCTGCCTTTCAGTGTTCCATCCAGATAACTAAAGGAAGATTTTCACTCCACTCACCAGCTGGTTTATAAAAGTAAGAGAGCAAGGGAATCCCTTGTGATGCAGGATATTGATACTCCTCTGAGGATGAATCGCGCTTCCATGTTACCACACCATCTCAAAGGAGAAGCAGGGGTGGCGTGACCATACTTTGTCCCCTGAGGCCTGACTTGATTGCCAGCAGCTAAAAGCTACATTGAATTAACTCTCTGCTTACTCCAGATTAGAAAAGCTGTGGGTGAGATTTGATCATATTTTACACATCTTGAGCACCTTGCTGTTCTTTGCCTCATGGAGCACTGTCTGGATGGGATTAGGGCCAGCACGTTCTTTTCCATTTTCACCTCTCCATTTCACACCCATGATTCATTCTTCACACCTGCTGGGAAGGCTGTTCCTTGGGGCCTGGGGAACCAGGATTCAGGGGGTGTCCTCAAGGGGCCAGCAGGACAGGTTGGGGGGCAGGCAGGGTCTTCCCAGAGTCCCCATCGCTGGCACAGAGGGACAGGCACAATCTACAGGGTGAGGTTTGGGTTCAGATAGATGGGTCCATGGCAGGCACAGGTGTAGCTGTGACGCAGCTGCAGCATACCTCAGGCAGGAGCTGAGGTGAGAACCTCGCCTTAAAAGCAGCTCCCTGGTAAGCAGTGCACTCTTTGATGAGGTCTCTTCTTGCTTTCTGGGTCACCAGCTGTACTACTTCAAAGCTGGGCCTGAGCCCAGGACATGGAGCCCCCCAGGAGCTCCTGGGTGCTCTGCGGAACTTGGTTCATCTAGAAACTGGGGACTCCATCCATTTTGCCATGGATGGCCAACCCTGACTTTCATCCCCTCCTCCCTGTTGTGGTCTCCAGAACTGCCTCACCTATTCTGTGCTACCACTAAACTGGGTGGAAGGCAAGTAACGTTTTCTCTGCTACAAGGTCAGCTTTTCCCCAGTTCTTTGTTTTCTGGCTTATGTGGGCAGGTGTTTCTTTGATCCTCCAGTACTACAATGAGTTACAGTTCTTTCTGCTGGTTCTAGAAAGTGTGTTTACAACTTAGACTGCTGATAAACCTTTGGGGAAATTCTGGCTACAAATGACGTACATCCAGGTTTGCTGTAGGCTATCGTTTATTGGGTGTGATTTTAGGTAGTTTGCAGAGGAGTGCGGTTGAGCTGTACCAATGTTAGTTACCCTGATTGTCAATCTTACAGGTTGGTGGCAATGTCACAATAATAAATAAATGATTGAAAATACATGAAGCTAAACTCTAAATCATATTTAGTGTTACCAAGTTAGAGAGCAGAACAAGTGAAACCTAGATTTTCAGTACTTACAATTCATTCAACCTTTGGTTTCATAAGCCCAATATGATCATATCATTGGAAACTGATACAAGAAATGCTGGGGACTCACAGAAGGATGAAGAGGCAGGTAAATAGAGCAAGCCACCCCTGTGTTTTGGCTTTGGAGTGTGCCATTTCCTTGTGAAAATGACAGCCTGCCCATATTGTGGAAAATAATGTTTGAAAAAAGCAGTGCTGCTATAAGAAATAAGCAATGGTTCCATGACTGTTTGTCTTTTTACCTCAGAAGGATGCAGATTATGGAGAAAAAGTGCCTTATCTAAATACCAGGAAGGAGGGAGATAAGTGCATTGATTCAATGTATTTTGTATGAGAATATCTCAGGCAGGGAGTACAGTACGGAGCAGCCTTAACAGCAAGAGATAACTATTCCTGAATACAGCAGCAGTGGATTTATTGCCACCTGACAAAGTGGCTGTTGATGCTTCAAGGCAGCACCTGTAGGCTCAGGCAGCATTTCAAAGCAATTCAAATACCATCAGCTAATACATCAACCAGTATGTGAAATCCTGAATTGTGTTAATGTTGTCTGTTGGCACTGCCGTGTTTGGGAAAGGAAGTTATGAGTAACTGTCTCCCGAAGGGGCTTTCCTATAAGCCCCTTGGGTTTCCTATAAACTCCTTTGCTATAAACCCCTTAGGTTTGCTATAAAACCCTTGGGAACAGATTTTATTCAGAATTTCATATGGAGGACTAGAACTTATGAAAGGAACATCTCTTTCATTTTCTCTTTAAAGCATCATAACTAAACAGATCCTGTACAAAGAAAAATCTAGGCAAGGTGGGATTTTAAGTCTTATGCTGCCTATATAATTTAAAGGCATTTGAAAATCCTACTCATTGCAAAATGCATTCATTAATGGGTATCAGAAAGCCTGATAAAATGAACAGAACTTCAACCAACCACTCTGGGGAATAACTCAGTAACTTCTGTCTTGCAGAGCAGGATGTGGAGTCAGAAAGAGTAACTCTACAGCCTCTGGCAGGTAGAATGTCACATTCTGATGTCCACCAGTCTCATCCACGGTGGATGTACATGAATTTTGATAGAAGATTGATGTCTCAGTCTACTTGCTGAGGACAGGTGGCTACATCCAACTCTCTTCAGTGTTTTTTTTTTTTAACAGGCTTTCCTCCTGATAGCTAGGCTACTATACTTACTATGCCACATCCACATTTTAACCAGTACTGTTTGTAAGAGCAGTTGGAAATACTGATTTACCTGGAATTTCAGTGTCGTGCATGATGAGGAATTAGACATAAAGGTGGCAGATACAGTTCTTTATGTGTATTAAAGTTGACTTTTCCATCATGTATTTTGCACTTTAAAAATACTGATGGATGCAGATAAAAACATACCTAGCTATAACAAATAACATTTTCAAAATCAAATAAACCCCTTATCTGTTAAATCAATAAGCAGTGATTTGATTAATCTAATTCTGAGGAATTACAGAATTAACTGTAAGCCAGCTTACTGTTCACATCTGTAGAGAAAAAGTAAAGTTGAATGCTGTATTAAGATAAAACTTGAGTGCATCAGAAGATCAAGTTTGGCCTAAGGATTTGAATGCTTTTGGTTTAATAGGTTATGCTGATGGAAAAAAAAATCAATTTAGGAAGCAAATGCTGCAGGTTCTAGTAATTCTTTAATTGAAATACAATGAATACAAAATGTGAGCTTATTTGAGTAGCAGGAAAAGTAACCAAAAGCCTTCTTGGTGTATGAGGGGAAACAACCTTGTTCAGTAAAGATCTTTCCTTTAAATTACAGGATAACATTTGCAATTATTACAGGAGTTTTGGCCAGACACTTGTTTTTCAAAGGGCTATTTGTCCTTGTTAAATTGAGACATGAGAGCAGCTCTGTTGTTAGAAAATATTCTCTGAATAAATGAGGTGAGTTATTCCAGCGGAGAGAGAGCAGATGTACTGCAGATGAAATCATTGCCCTGCAGAAAGACTAAGGAATGTTACATGGTACATAACATATTGTACTGGAACTTGCACAGTGTGAGTGAGCTCTTGCATTACTCATCACATCTAAGGGTCTGTCCGCTCTGGATATGGACATTGATGAATAGTTTCCCGCTAGGAAGATTCATATGCAAAAGGTTTCAAGTGACAGAGCATCTAACTTTGGATAAGTGTTTATATTATTGAAATCAGATATGCAAATATGCATATGCACATTCCCACATCCATTGTTTATTGCTGTGGTTACAGTATTTAGAGGTGAAAACATAATGCAAATTCTGTATTCCTTTCAAATGCATAGTGAGTCCTTAGTTGTGAAATACTATATTCTAGCAGTGACCTCTGCCCAGTGAAAGCTGTTTCCTGTTGTCTTTCTGCTGCTATGATGGCTCTTGTATGGGCTGCCAAGGCTTTGTGTTCAATCAAGATGCTTGAGTCTTGAAACTCATCTTAATATTTTTCACTTCAGAAAATAACCATAGGTGAGTCAATAATAGGTTGATTCTCTTTCTCTGGAGATGCACCTTTTTAGTGTCTATTTATTGATTTCTTCTTCTAGCTACAGCACAATAGAATAAGATGACAGAAACAATATGCCTAATCCGGTGGTTCCAACTTAAGCAGCATACAAAAGAGGAATTAATTTCTCCCTCTCCGACATTGAAATCAGCCAGTGCAAGAAGGATGTTAAAATTTTAGAATTACCCATATACCTATCTTGCACTTTCAATTGGCCATGCATTCATTTATCACAGGGCAACACAGGGAGGAAAATCAATCAACTTAAAACATCTTGTTCATAGAGTCCCACTATTCCAGCTTCATCTTGCTGACTGTGCTTGCTCCTAGTTGTTTTATACAGACTCATTATATTGTCACCTAATGGAAAGGGAAAAAAAAACCCAAACAAGAGGAGGTGCCTTGCATTGCATCCAGGCTTTTAGTTAGTCCACCAAGTAACGTCTTTGCCCATCGGCAGCTGAAACACAGTTTGACTCCTTTGTGGCTCGGGTGGTGCTATGTGTCACCCTGGGAAATGGTAAACCAGTCGAGGGATGAGTTTTCTCCTGCAGCCACACAGACAATACCCAGTTTTTGGCTGCAGGGGCCACCTACAATGAATTGTTTTCCCCAGTCTTCTGATGGGAAGGTGCTTGTAGGCAAAATGCTGGCTGACATGGGCACTGGTAGCCTGGGAGGAAGGAACGTGAGGCCTGGGAGCTCTTGCTGGGCTTCCCCTCATGTGTGTCCTTCCAGGTAAGGTCTTCCTGCCCTTCCAGCAGGAGTCAGACCTGTGGAAGGCTTGCTGGGGAACCCCGTGTGGGAAGTATAGGGAGGAGAATGGGGAGAGCGTAACCCTCAGAGTTGTGTCTTTAGTGGCCCACCGTTATCATTTATGTTGTATATTCTCATGCTAATATATTAATTTTTATCTTTTCTTCCCATCCTGATGTATTTTGAAGAAGCTGCTTCTCCACCAAAAAAATTGTTTTCCAAATTTCCAACTGTTTTCACTTATATGAAGTCCCTTGTGAGCCCATCTATGTTCACTTCACAGAAAGGGCACTGGTTTGCTATAAATGCTATCAAAGGCTTCCTAGACAAGTGTCAACATCTTATTTCTCCACCCTGTGTAATTTTTTTACTTGTATTTTTTTTCTTAGGAAAAATGCATTTGTGGCTTTTCTTTAATCCCCAGAAATCACAAAATTTACTTTACTTTTCTTGTGATTGATGCAGCTTTTTTTCTGTGGTAGAGCTTTTGGCTGATGTGGACCCAGTTCCAGATTTATTTCAGTATAAGCAACATCAAAATGAGACCATGCTGCTCACTTATGGTGTGATTGTTCTGCTTCTGGTTTTCTCTTCCTCCCCTTTGTTTTTACTTTGTATAAGCAATAGCAGATTGAAGTTGAAGCAAAAAACATTTGTATTTGTACAGTCTGTAACATAAAGCTACCCTGTCTTAGGGTCCCTGTTGAATGCCTACAGTACTATACTAATACACTTTAAAAATGATAAAAATACAATAAACCAAATAAAATAAAACTGGTGATAAATACAATTGGGTACACTAGGTAGGAGAATTTTTCATTTAATTTCTGAGCAAGGTTTTGGGGAGTCTTGTTTTGATCTCCCTTCCCCTGACCTTCATAAAGATACCCGTTCAGCTTTAAAACTGGGCCAGCAGATCCTGTACACAGGCAGCCAGCAAGAGCTACTGTTTTACCTGTCACACCTACCTCATCTCATCCCTTTAGGCACTAGGCATTTCTGAAGAGACTTTCAGTGTCATCCAGCCTCTACCCCAGCTCAGCATATATAAAATATATATACATATAGAAGCCCAGAAAATATTCCTTGCGTATTGTCCCCTCTTCTCTTGGAGCATTTAATGTAAAAACTTGGAGGAGTCTTGCCCACGTTACCTGTAGTCGTACAAAACATAAAGTTGGGTAAATTTAAATCGTGGTTTCAGATAGCTTGCTTATTTATACTGACTGAGCTGAGTTGAGGGTAATTCTGCAGTGGCTCTCATGGCAGGAACTGTAACTGCAGGTACACTGCTCGGAGTTTTACTGGGTCTTGTAGGTTTTGATTTGTTCTATGTAGAGTTTCCAAACTTTAAAAAATCGTTATTCTCTTCTGCCCTCCTCAGCCCAAGTTTAGCTGAGTTCATTTTTGTAGCACTAGTGGTGCGCATTAAAGGTGGGGGGTTTGGCTTGGTTTTTTAAACCAAGCAAAAAGCTTTACATAGACTTTTTCACAAAACAAGTTATTTGTTGTTTCTCTCAGGTAGTTTCTGCCTGTGCTAAATTTGATTTTCACCAGAATCAGAGCATGAGCCTGCTGATGTTTTTTCACAGACTTTACATTTCTAAGGACAAGGCATCGTGTCACACCTGGGATGGCAAACAAGCCTCATCCTTCTGTTTGAAAAGGATTAAATCTTTTCTTCTTTTGTCTGTGCCTGTGGCCTACAGTGAGCAGGACAGCCTGTGCACAGATCCACTCTGTCAACAGAGATCCAGGATACGTTAGCCATGTGTGCTTCCATCATTTACAATCCATCCCCTCTTTCCGGGTCCCTTTATTTTCTTGGAAATTCTGCAAGTGAGGAGGGATAATGCACGCTCTATGCCCGTGCTCTGTGCAGAAGTAGACTGGGTATCTGTACATCCTTCCTAAAGATACCGCTAACTGAAAAGTGCTTGATCTGGAATGTCTGTGGTAACATGCTTGAGGATGGCATGTCTGGAAGAATTCCAGCTACCTTTTTTTCCTCTAATTACACCACACAAATTTCACTCCTCAAGGCCTGCACCAGCCATGTCTTCTGAAATGGCAAATTTCAGCTGTATTTTAACTTTTTAGCAGACTCCCAGATGCAGTACAATGGAGGAAGCAGGATTTCAGAACCTCTGGACAACCACAGAACCATAATCTTCCCACTTACTCAGACATTTCCCAGGCATTGGGAATAATTATAGACAAATGACTGCAAGTATTAACCAAGAGCCTTTTAACCCTGCAATATGCTTCATCTCCAGCTGCTGGAAGAGCCAGTGGTATTCCCTCGCTCGTAGTTTCAGATTACCATATTCCTCAAAATAGAACTGTAAAACCCAAGCTGTAACCAGAGTACCATCCAAGCTAGTAAAAATGGTTTTTAATTGAATGGACACTTTGAAATCCTTATCCTGAAAAGACTGAAATCATTTATGGGCATGCTGGAGGCGAGGGAAGGAGGAAATGTTTTCAAGAAAAGCAGACTGATCATCCAGTATAAAATATAACCTGAACTACTGTTTTAACATTTAGAATTTACAAGGTGGCATGACACGTGCTGTATAGACAGTAAGGAAAATAACTGGTCCCAGTCTTTAACACAGTACAGTCACTTTGTGCTATAAAATCATAGCAGTAGCTGGCCCCCTGACAGAGTAATTGGCACAGGAGGGATTCCTTCAACTGAAGTGTGTGCTATAGAAACCATCTAGCAACATTACTACTTCCCTCTCCCCATGGTTGGTATATCAAAGCAAAGGAAGAGGGTTAAAGGAAGGGAATTCTCTGGCCAGGTTTATTTGGATACGTTTCCGGGTTTTGTGACCTACAAGAAGCTTCCTCTAAGATAAAGGGGGTAGTCCTGAACCACAAGGAGCAGCAGTGATCACGACTACAAATGATGGGCAGCTTTAATCTTCAGGTTTCTAACTGAACTGTAGAATTGGCAGCACTGAAAAATAACAGGGTTTATCACTGGTTACTATTACAGACTCATTTCTAAGTAGCTGACATTAATATCTGTCCATAATGAAGGCAGTTTGGATAAGATCTCTTCAGCAATTGTTAAGGGGAAATGCAGAATTTGCTTTCACTGAAAAAGTCTTGAGCCTTAGTATGCTGGATACGGCGTGACTGGACTCTAATCACTGGTTTTATTTTTGATATTATTGTTTTAGCCTCCTTGCTGATGATGAATCCTGACTTTGTTCCATGAGGAGAGGGAAGATTCTAAACTTTTTGCTTTTCAGATACTTTTGCAGTGACTTTCAGGGTAAGAGCTCTCAGGACTCACTGTATCTCATAAACACAGTCTCACTTTAAAGTCTAGACAAGAAGAGTTAACTGTAAGCCCAACTGAAACGCTGTTCTTTTTTTTTCCTTGAGTATGAAAGGTTATACTATATTGAGGAATCCAACCACTTTATTGGAGAATTGAAGCAAACACTACTGTAATTAATCCTTCCAAAGAAGCAGCAGACAGGTAGGACACATATGACTTGTGTCATCTCAGAACAATCTAGCAGAGAATTAACCCTCTGAGCTGAAGATGAAGTATGTAACCTGTAAAGTGGGCATTCCTGGGAGGAGAAAGGAGAAGCTTGACCTTGGTTTTAGAGACCTGGGACACTGTAAGGAAATTATGATCAAAATAATGTACAAGACTTTAAGTAGAAGTGACCACAAGAGCAGTTATCACCTGAAAGATCTTTGATATTTACAACAAGGAACAAGCATTGGCAGATGAATGAGGGAAAACCAAGATATTCAGAGAAAACAGCATTAGTTCTTTGAGGCTTTTAACCTGGCCAAAATACTAATGAAAATCTCTATTGCTGGTTTAAATGCAAAACACCACAGAGCACCAAATGCTGCTGAATGGGATTTTCAGGTGTACCTTTGAGAGTTAGTGATTTCCATATAGAGGGATATGTCATTCCTTATTCTACAATGAAATCTGACCTGTAAATAATTTGCCTAGAGAGAACTGGCTCTCAATAAATCCATACTCTGCAAGGAGTGTGGGGTAAGCTGATTATCTGTATTTGATGTTGGATTAGTTATACATAAAAGAGGCAGATATGCCTTAAAGATAAATCATGCTGTGATACCTGAACCTCTAAATGGCAGAAAGCAAAGCAGAAATTGAAGATCTGCTAGGACTGAGGAGAAAGAGGGGTTGAATATAAAGGACAGAGATATTTAATAGCCTAACAGTATCCAGGAAGTGAGATAGGAAATGGAGATTGTTTCCTTGCCCAGAAATATGAGAACTAGACCATTTTCTGGCAGCAGAATATAGAACAGAAACTGGATGGGCTTCAAGAGCCTGAATGAATAGCGGGAGGGATAATAGGAGAAGATTGCAGAGTATGCAGCATGTACAAAAAGTGTTCTGAGGAACAGGGTACAGGGAGAGGCTCTGAGAAGGGAGTGAAAGATGCAGGCAGACATCTGTGGTATTTCTGATACTGTACGGAGGGAGGGAATAATGAACAGTACTGAAGGAAAGACTTCATATAGGGCAGTAGTAGACATGAAGATCCTGATAGTCAAAAGAAAGAATGAAGAAAACAAAAAAAGTGCAAAACAGTGGAAAAGATGGAGACTGGTGAGAGGGAGAGCACAGGAGGGCAGGAAGTGTGGGAGGTATTTAAAAATAAGGGAAGAAGTGTGATAGGCAGATAAGAGCAGTAGGGAGAGGGGGAAGGAGAGATTTTACACTGACCTGTGAGTATGAATCCACTGAAAAAAGCAATTTGTCTCAAAAATTATTTCAAATACAGTATCAATATACAATACAACATACAACTCATTACACCTTTGATTAGATACTCCCTAAACTCTTTACAGGGCTGGAAATAATTAGGGCTTGAATTCTCTGCATAATCTGTTTTAGAGAGGCAGTCAGTAAATTAACCATTTAAACAATATTCCCAATCTGTTAAATCAAATCCCAGTTTGTGGAGTTTGTGCGATACAGTATTATGTTAGTTGTAACATCGGTGCAGATAGACTCCACTCCAGTAAAACGCACTGCTTCTCTTTGTAGCCTGTGGTAAATTTCAAAGTTCTGCTACAATTTATTACTGTATTTTAAAATTATGTAATAAAGAAAAAAACACAATCTTTCAGCTGATGGACCCCAGAGGCGAGGAAATGAGTCACACAGCTCCCATGTCGCCAGTGTAATAAATTATTTCAGCCTCCTGGAGAAGAAGAAAAGAGTAGAGGAAGAGCACTAAAGCTACAAAGTGAAGAACAGACATCTCTGTTGGGCATAACCCAACCAAAGTATATGGGCTTGGTGCATAGATGGTTGTGCTAGGTTCTCTGGTGTGTCATGCCTGCGGTCAGACTAGTCAGGCTTTACCAGCATATTCAGCAGATGATAACATGGAGGACAAGAAGGTAACAATGAGAAATGGGTTACAAGAGAGACAGTAACAAGTATAAAAACTGGAATGAGTACTTATCTGTTAAAAATGTGCTTTTCATTAATGGATTTGAAATAACTTTTCCAATACACTATTGAAAACTTTCATTAATCCCATTACAAATAGGAAAACTGCAGAATATTTCATTCTGTTATAAATTACTAGATAATACTGTGCCAGGTGATATCAGGGACATTCTTCAGCACTGGGATATGTAGTGATGTTGCCATTGCACAGTTGCTTTGCAAGTCCTACTACATGTAAGGCTTGGGCCAATGCTCACTATATTCACCTGTCTTTGTCAGCGTTACAGAATACATTTTCCAGTTGCAGTAGAGGTTTCTGTCTCAACCAAAATAAAAAGAATACTGTGGTTTCTATCTTGGTCTTATTCAAATCCAAACTTACTGGTGACACAGTGATTTTGTTGAATCACAGACAAACAAAACAGCTTTACTAAGTTAGCAGAAAATGTTACTTGACTACCATCAGGGTAGGTCTGGCTAGCTCATTTCTTTCCAGTCTTAGGGTGAGATCTCCAGCCATATGTTTGTTAGCTTGTTTATGTATCGATTACATCTACTGGGGATTAAAGCATTATTAACATATTTTCTTTAACAGATTATATTTGTTCTTGGCATTCATTTTTATACTGTCTGGGATTGTTTCCTGGTAAGCTTTAGAGCACAAATTGCTTGGGGAGATAGGGGGTAGATGTTATTTCTCATGACAGTTTTGTCCTCAGTGTGCCTCACATTGCAAGAATTTCCAAACTATCAATCATAAATTTGTCTCTTTTCCTTTACCAGCAATGTTAATATATTTTGCAATAATAGAGGTTCAAAAGTTCACTAGGAAAATATTGATTTTCATTGCTCATTGAAAAAGCTTTTGTTCTTACATAACTGCAATTCAGCATCATGTTAACATCATCAGGGTACATAACACAGTAAATACTTACATGTTTCAACTAAAACTCCAGCTAATTCTAATCTAATTAGTAAACTATGTCAATGGTTTCTACAGCATTCTGCATCACGTTCTTGTTGGTTTGCTCAGGCTTCTCCAAGTCATTGTTGTTTGGATTGGGATGCTGGTATTTGTCCTTGAAATACAGCTGTCCGGAGTGACTGCCTTAGCTGACTGCGACAGTTAAGGTTCTCAGTTTCTTGGCAGTGTAATCCCAAAAAATGCATCTGGAAATATTTATGGTCCTGTAATCAAATAAAGAAAATTCTAAGTAGGCTATTTTTAAAAAGGTTGGGACATACTACTGGAATTTAGGCTTCTGATTGTGAAGTTGAGAGGAAGAATAATAACCTGCTAGAGTAAGGGAAAGATCTGGCATATTTGTTATTAAAGATCATATTACATTTCTCTAACATGAAAATGCAATTTTGAGCAGGTTCCCTTCCTGCATGGACACTGTGCCTTTCTGATGCCTACTACTAAGCTTTGATTTTCCTCCCTGACTGGAAATAATTCTTCCCTTGAATGTTGCTGTTATCCCCAAGCCTGGATTTTTTTCTCTGCTTTGCTGTTCCATTCTCTCTGTTTAGTTTTGGGTTTTTTTTTCTCTGTCACAGAGGCCAGCAGTCACAATATTTAGGAACCATAGCTCTTTGCTGTGCTATTACTTTGCTTCCATTCCTGTTTCTCACTACAGTGTGCCAGTCCATGGGCTCCAGGCTCCCCAACCAATGTAAGACATCCAGCCTAAGTCTCTCCCTGCAGCTGCAGGGAATCATAGAATCTCACAGAATGGTTTGGGTTGGAAGGGAGCTGAAAGCTTATCCTGTGCCAACCCCCTGCCAAGGGCAGGGACACCTTCCACTAGACCAGGTTGCTTCAAGCCCCATCCAGCCTGGCCTTGAACACTGCCAGGGATGGGGCAGCCACAGCTTCTCTGGGCAACCTGTGCCAGCGCCTCACCACCCTCACAGGGAAAAATTTCTTCCTAATGTCTAGTCTAAATCTACCCTCTTTCATCTTAAAGCCACCATCCTGTATTCTGCCCCTACATGCCCTTGCAAAAAGTCCTTTTCCAGCTTTCTTGTAGGCCCCTTTTAGGAACTGGAAGCTGCTCTAAGGTGTCCCTTGAGCCTTCTCTTCTCCAGGCTGAACAACCTTCTCTCAGCCTGTCTTCATAGAGAGGAACTCCAGCCACCTGGTCATCTTTGTGGCCCTATGGAACTTGTCCCGAGACAGCAGTACTGGGCTTGCTCTCCTTGGGGTGGTTTGGCTGTGGCTGGAACAGCCTTATCGTGTCTATGCCTGAAATACACAGCCAGAGTCCCAGAAGTGCCATAAGCTGCTGAGGGCATGTTCACTGTAAAGACAGAGGTTTTTAGAGGGTGGTAGTGGTCTGTTTCTTCCTAAATATCCTAAAAATGGGATGGGAGGAGGGAGGAAGAACACAGTACAGCGAAAAACAGGTAGGTTGTTTTTTTTCCCTGCTGTCATCTCATAATTTTCAGTGCAGAGCTCTGCAGCCTTCCTGCTGCGGCAGCCTTCCTGAGACCTCTCTCTGCCTCCCCGTTGTTTGCCCCTGGGGGCAGTGGCTTCTCTCCTCAGCACCAGCAGCTCACAGCTGGTGAGAAGCCCGTGGGGAAGGCAGCGAGGCCCCCAGGGCGTTTGCCGGCAGCAATCATCCCTGCAGGCTGTGCCAGCTTCCAGCTGGCAGCTGCGTGCTCCCGAGTGCTCGGTGAAGCCACAAAATACAGATGCTGCAGAGCCATCGGGCTGGAAATTTCCCACAGGAGTTGACCAAGCTGTTGCTCTTTTGCCCAGCTAGGCAAGCCTGCCCGGGGTGTCTGGATTAGTCACCATTAGGGTCTTTGCAGTTCCCCGTTATAACCAGTAGCTGAAAAATTTGCAATCTATTGGTGTGAATATAGTGCTTAAACCAAGTCAGTCCTTTATTAATCTACTAAGGAAAGACATTAATCTACAAGAAAAGCTCTTAAGCTTTCTCTGTGCCACAGTGTTTGCTAAAATACCCTGTTTCGCCTTCTCCCTGCTGTGAACGGTACCAGAAGTTTCCTCCCTGGACCTGAAAAAGGAGTGGAGAACCTCTGTAAATGCAGGAGGAGCAGAGATGGGCAGTGGACAAGACAGGATGGTGAAGCTGATAGTTATAGGCTGCAGGTACTAATGCTGGGAGAGAACAGTATGAACTGAAGAAGGACTGGTATGTATGGCTGGAGCTATCACCATTAGACTTAGTTTGAGTCCAAGACAAAGTGTGTCAGTGTGAATTGTGAGGCACTGTAATTAATGTCAGGCTGAAAGGGCCAGAATAATTCATGGGATTGAGAAGACACAGGGTTGAGAAGTGTACAATTAATTTATGTTGAGATGGTAGGCATGCGGGAACCTCGGATTGAGGGCAAGGGATCCAGATATAGCCATTTGGAGTTTAGGAAAAAAATGAGTCTTTTGTGTGACCAAACAGCAGGCTGTGCAAGTGTATGTAATTTATGTGAGTTATAGGATATTTGTCGTTATTGCAAAATGTTGCCTGTTTTGAAATGCTAATGGCATCTTGCATCAGCAGGCCAAATTCTGCTTCAGTTACACTGGGGTACTGATAAATTCAGCGGGACTGCTCAGACATGACAGTAAAATGTAAACAATTGACTTTTTAATTTCTGGAGTCGTGCTGCATAGCAGTCATTGACAGCATGTTAAAAACATCTACATTGCAGTTATTAAATCTGTGGTTTTTCTAAGCTACAGAAAACCTGTGAAAAATCCTAATGTCTGACTCTGAAATAATTTACACCCACTTCACATGATGTAGAACGAAAGATGCACATAAAGTTACTGCGCAATTATATTGATAAAGGGGAACAATTCTCTGTAGAACCGTATTATGCAAAATCTAATGCAAAGGAAATTTAGACTATTTAACAACCACAAGTAAATCAGAAAAGTATTTGAATCCCTACTATACTATTGCAAATGGACAGAGGTACTCTTTACAGTAGAAAAGGGATGCACCCATACTTTCCCACATCAAAACTAGAGCTGCCCACTATCTCTCAGACCTTATGCAGCAGCACATCTAGCAAAGCCTGTTGCAGGAACAGGAAAGCCAGTGGTGCTGGATGGGGAAATGGCAACAGCACTCTTATGCCTGCTTGCTGCTGCTCTAAACCTATTGCGGAGGATCTGTCTAGGACCTGTCTTCTAGGGCAGCATATGGTTTGCTAAATGGTTTTGCAACTGTAGGCTGGCACACATCCAGGCGGCTTTCATTCCCTGCCAGGATTTTAACGAAATGTTAACAATGTTTACACTTTTCAGTTTTGACAGCCTCTAAAAATTACCTATTTAAACCTTCTCTCCCTCTCTGACAACACAAGATCCTGCTCCTCCTTCAGATGTGAGGTGCCACAGCACTTATTCAGTTTCTTCAGTGCTGCTCCCCAACACCCCCACCCCCCACCCCCCCCCCCGCCACACCAGTGGAGCCTTGGTCAGTGCTGCAGGTCCTGTGCCCAGGCTACCTAGGACTGAGAAATAGGAACATGTTCACACTGAAGAAATTTGGTGTCTCAAATCTGTTTTGGGGGAGTAGCAGTGGGATTTTAATAGCTGAGGAGCTTTTGTATTGTGTTTGTTTCTAGAAGGAGATACATCCATAATACAGGTGTGCAGGAGATGCTGGGTGTGTGTCTTGACAGTCAACTCTCTTTAAAGATAAGGAACTGCCCCTCATTACTAAATCGGGCTCTTTCCTCTCATCCCTTTCTGAATAAACACATCTCTACTGTCAGAATGGTGAAGTCTGATTCATACCATGTCAGGTGGACTAATGACAGCTCTAATGGAAGACAGTTCTAACTAATGGAAGTTCCTCCCTCACTATGTTTAGAAAAGGAGGATAACAAGACTTCAGGGAGTCACTGTTAGTGGGATCCTACAGCACACCAGGGGACGTTTAAATGAAATGTAAAAAGCAATATTTTTTCATGGTTAAGGACAGAGACCATAGCCAGGATGTTTCGTTTCGAAATGGACATCTGGCAAATATTGATCTACAATTGTATTTAGTGTAGCATGGAAAGTGCAGGTTGTGACATGAGCAGGCAATAGATTTTTAGACTATTGATCCTTACAGTGGCTATTGATTGTTTTTTAGGAGATAGCACAATCTATTTTTTCATTTAGGTTAGCTTGAACAAATTGGATTGCAAGTTGAGTGACTGTATATGTGGAAAGGGACTCAATATGCAAATCCTGGTTTTCATCACTGGCAATGTATTTTTAAGTGTTTTTTTCCTCCCCTGCTATTTAGTAGGACTGCTCAAATATAACTTTGATAAGATAAAAAGTGAAGTTGGCTTCATGGGGATCCAGGTGCCACCATCTCCCCTCTGCTGCCCAACTTGAGCTTTTTTCTCAAAACAAATCTATGAATAAAGTTAACTGTTAGAATGAACGCTTGAGGGATCTAGCTGATTTCTGTAGACATATCATCTATTCGCTTATTCTCATCCCATCTGATTTGCTTGCTCTCTTCTGCAGAGAAAATATGCTGTTGCCTACCACTTGGGGATTTTATATAATGTTCAACAAGTACTCTTGAGTGTATTGGATTTTGTGCGTTGTAAAACAAACTGAAGATATTTTTTGTTCAGTTAAAAGAAGTTATACATGGGAAGGACTGGCATACAAGAAATGGAAGTAAACTACAAGCCAGGTCATGCCTTGAGGTGTTAGTTCTTGTGACTGCCATTTATATTTCAGTGCAGCCTGGAGTCTTTCTTTTGACCAAGGCATAATATTCCCACTACAGGCAAAACACAGCTGACACTCCAGCCATGCTGTAAATAAGTTAATCCAGTGTTTCCATTTGGTCCCTCCTGCAAGAGCTAGGAACAGAACCAAGGTGTTAGTTGGACAGACTCAATGCTTATCTATGCTTTCAGAGTAAATAAAGTGTCAATCTATGCATTGAGCAATGCTATTTATGTTACCTAGACAAGCTGAGAATGCACCACTATGCTATACCGTGCTTTCCCAGATCCAAGGAAGCAAACCACAAATCTTTCTGCTGTTACCTAGCAAGCAGTTGTACACCACATTTACACCAACACCAGTAGGGAATGGAACCATTTTTTTCAGGTGTCATATATATCCTGACACACTGTCCTGAAGGTCATGATTCAAATCATTCTGGGAACAGATTTTTATCTATGTTAATCACTCACAGTTTTACATCTAAAGTAAAGCAAACAAAAAAAGCCTAACAGAAGTGTAACAAAAATGAAAGCTTACCATTATAAATGTAAATAAAAAATGTTGCAATGATAAAATTATACAATTTGACCCCTGCAGAATGAAAAACCAGGCTGTTGAGTATTCTGAGAATTCACCCTTGACATTGTTTTAAGATAAGTTTGTGTAGCACACCTGTGAAAGCTATTCACTGGTAACAGCTGCATACCTTTTTAGTATGTAAGAATTAGGGATTAAGAATTCAGTACATTGCATGTTTTGGTGGGATTGCATGGGATACTTATTTATAATGAAAGATGTCTCTTCTGTTTTGGGAGTGAAAAAACTGCAAAAGCCTTCAATTTCTTATTTTAATGTTACATAAATGTGAATTTGACCTACAGTGTGAAATCTGAAGCTGAATCACAACTACATCAAAGGACCTAGAGCTCCTTTGGTCAAGACCTAGAACCTGACCTTTCCTGGAATGCAACTTCATTCCAGGTGAAGGACTGCAAACCATCCCTCCCTCTCAGTGATGGTTTGGGTTCAGAGAAGGTGTGTGGTGAGACTGGATCTGGGCTCATCTTTAATAATTGGCCTCAAAAGCAAAGATTTTTTGAGGCAAACTGCTGAACTTTCTTGACTTTTATTGACATCAAACCAGCAAACAAAACAAGGGCAAAAGAACTGTCATACAGACAGCATTTTAGTCTTTAGGACACTGAAAAGTACTTAAACTTGATGTCTGTATCTGCCTCATTAGTTCTGCCTTGGTTGTAAGATAAGGGCTTGTGCAAGTGGCTGTACAACCTAAAAGGCTGTTAATTGTCTGAAATAACAACTGAAGCGGCTTTCTTCTGCACCATGGCCTATTTTAGTGTCATGAATTCACTTTGGATGGGAGTTCCTCTATTAGAGAAGGTTTTTTTCCTCTCAATCTCCACATTTTTATGAAGAAAGAAATCAGCATTTTAAGCATTTAAATGTTTTCTGGGCAGTAGCTGTTTATCATGCAAGACAGTATTCCAGGACATCTTTATTTTCTTTGAGAAACTCTGCAAAAATACGGTATAATGTCAGTTCCTGCTGGATGTGCATGCAGAGCAATATTGTTCAGTTGCCTGGTAACCAGTGAGAGGGAGGCACTTCAGAAACACTGATAGAAAAAGAGAAAGAGAAAGCTTAACTGCACACACTTGAGCAGAAGACTTATGAAACTGGTATTTGTTCCAGGTAGGTCTGGAAAAGAGTTTGGGTCAAGGTTCTCATACGATTTTGTGAGTTTTTCCCCATTAAAATACCCAGCAGGTTATTTTCTTGTGTTAGAATTTGATGACGTGGCTTATTTTTTCAAGCCATGTTTAAAATCTGCGTACTTTGGAAAGAGGAATGTTACTTTTTCTGAACATACATTCTTGAATACTTTTTGAAGGTGTGTTCTCCTTAGAATCATGCACTGATAGTGCGGTAACAAAGCAAATATGCAGAAGTGTTTTGAACTGATAATGACTCTGACTGATCATGAATGTATTTTCAAAGACAAAATGCTCTGGCAGTTCCTGAATTACTGAGGTGTGAGGTGTTGTAATAAAAACAATTAATAAACAATAGATTTGCTGAGTCAAACAAACAAGTGAACATGAAAGAAAACCAGACAATATTTTAGCTGTAATTCAGTCTGGCCATTGCTTCCTGTTTTACATGCAACAGAACGTCAGTTTAAAATTAAGGCAGAAGAGATTAGTTCATAGGAACCAGTTTAACCTTTGGCCAAGATCAGACAAAGAGCTTGTGAGGAGTTTAACAGACTGGGTTAACGTGTTGTTCTCTGACGCCTCCCTGACTTCCTGCTTCTGACCAGTGTCAGAGGCAGGCGGTCTTTTCTGCGTGGTCTTTCTTACTGTAGAGTGAGCAGGAAGTGCTGAAAGCTTGCAAGGCAATTTATTGCTGCAAGATTTACAACATTGTTTGGGGAAGTTAAAAGGGTTGTGTAGCCCAAGTGAGATTTGAGATAGTCTTTGAACTTCAAGGTGTTAATGTGAATGGCACTGAATGCAACTTTTCTTTTTACCGCAGCTAGGTAAACTCAGCAGCTTTGTGAACCTTATTGATTTTACCTGTAGAATAATGTTTTACTTCATGCTGAACACCAGTATACTATGAAGAAGGAGTGATGCATCTTTAGATGTTGATCATTTCACTCATTACTGTGTGCTGGAAAAATTAAGGTCAGAGATCAATTCCTTTGTAATAACTTTCTGTGGCATTCAGCTGGTAGCAGAGAGTTCATATGCAGGATGAGGAAAGCATGAAGATGATGATACCCTTCAAATCAATGTGTTAGCTTTTCACATTTCCTCTTCCAGAACAACCAGAATATCACAAAAAAATACTAAGTACAAAAGCACTGGAAAAATCTTAATTAGGATCTCACTGATTAATATTTTCTTTTATAATATATACCTAATGTATGCATATCAGGACCAAGAAGTAATTTTAGCCTAATAGAAAGCCTTGGAATTTTTGCTAGAATCATTAATCCAAGTTATTTGATGAAAGTCTGAAGGAAGCTTAAATATGAACACTGTTGTTCTGGCTCCATGATCATGTCACTTGTTAAAAAATGAATTCCTCCTAGTAGAGTGGTTCACTGAGCTCTTAAAGCCTTGCATCCTGCACAAACAAGCGCTATTGGAGAGATCTGTAAGGGCCAGACATGGTGGATTTTCCTATCAGGCCTCATAAACTGTGTAATTCTCTTTTCCTTCTGTGCTTGGTACCTCAAAGAAAGAACAAGTAAGTGACCACAAAACCTCATTCTTTGTGAATTACTGTTACTGATGCTATACAGGAAAAATATATCAGTAACAAGGTCAGACAGTCATTCAGTTACTGTAGAGGAAGAATAAAAACTAAGTCTGAGCTATGTCTCACACTGTATAATTGACTTGCTGGATTGTAGGGCAAAGAACCAACATTCAGCTGCCACACTGCAATACTAGCTTATGATTAGACAGGCAACATGATGCTGAAGTATCTTGATATTCTTTTTCCACCACAAATGCTAGCAAGCTTGGGGTTTGGTCATTTGCCCAATCTTAAAAAAAGCTCTCTCACAAAGACACAGGAACTATCATTGCTGCAAACGTTTGCCAGAGAGCAAACCAGGGGTGACAGAAACTTACCCATGCTCTGTAGGGCAGGTTTGGGGTCACACTCAGGCCTTACTTTTTTTCTTTCAATCTCAACACCCCACAACACTGCAGAAATACACTGTGACAATTAGAAATACCTTATAATTATTGGAAGTGATTGCATACCTTTTCCATGGGGTTAGATCAAAATTTGATTTTGTTCACTGAGTATAAACTTGCGTGTTTTAGGTAATTTGTAAGGCAATTATTACTGCGTAAAGTATCTGTGCAATAATAATAATTGTGTATGATCTCATGAAAGGTTCAGTCATTCAAAGTGCTGAATAGTCTGTGTCCATCAAACAAAAAAGGACAGGTTTAGCTTTACACAAATAAGTAGTCCCATTGACCTCACTAAGGCCACTCATCTACTTAAATGTCAACATGTATCTAAGTGCTTTCCTGGACTAGGGCCAGAACATTTTGTCTTTCCTAAGACAAGGCCCTAAGAAGACCTTGTAGTCTGCAGAGTCCCAGAAAGGTGAAGCAAAATAAAAAAGGACAGTATCACACTGTAACATAGTTATTCATTTATTTAAGGAATGCAGTTTATCATTAATAAACGACAGCAATACCAGGGAAAGGAAAAGAAACATCACTAGGTATTTGAAACATGCAGTAAGCCTGGAAAGCGGAGGGACTTCGCAATCATGATTATCTTTTTAGTGACTCAGAGTTATGGGTTCTTTAGCGCTCATTTTGCAGTGGAGGACTATTTTATACGTTACTGCTTTTGAGTCCCAGCTGTGAAGGGGGGTCATATAAAAATGAATCAAGCTTCAAAACTGGATTTCCTGAAGATTGGAGTACACCCTTTCCCTCCTGATCCCTAGTTTCTGAAGGGTCTGAAGTCCATGAATTGCAGCCCATAAAGGTTCAGTGCAGCTGAATCCTCTTGGCCCTGTTAAAAAATGGAAAAATCTAAATGCAAATGTTCTTCTCTTTATCTTGATCCGATTGAATACATGTGAGCCCAAGCACATCACTATGAATCAAACAGAATTCCCTTCAGGGTAGCTAATGTAGCTGTGGCCTTGCAAGTCACACTCTGTCGACATAGCCAACCTAACTTCATATATGTGGTCTTTACTTTATGCATTGACTTTCTCAACTGCTGTGTTTCCACAAGAAAAAAAATCCTGTATGTAGTTCTTTTTAGTTGAAAGCATGATAAAGAATACCCTGTGAGCCCTAGGTTACAGAACAAAATACAGCTATTGAGCTAATAAGTAATAAGTAATAATAAGTTTTAATTAAGTCATAGCTTGCAAGATGTAAAAATATATAATGTCAAGCTGCTGCCCAGCACTTTTTGCTTCTCTGGGAATAACTGTCCTCTGTTTGCATTATACCAACTTTTTATCAGCTTAGCTAGCACTATTTCTTTAGGCTAAGGTAGAGCAGGAGGGAGGCTATGGCTAATTATAGTCTGCATTGAAAGAAAAGCAGCTCTGTATGTTGAATAATATGTTTTAATACTTGGTGGTTTTGTAATGTTCAAACTATTGTATGAAAATGTCCAGTCAAGATGGAATATTTACCTTGCCTGGCTGGTATTTCAGAGAAATTTATGCTAGTGAACTGATAGGTCAGTCTTTAACTACAAGAAAGAGGAAGAATTACTATGCAGTTTGTATATTTTACATACTCCTATTTAAGTTGAAAACTATACTAGACAACATCAGGAAAACTAGTTCACATATAATGAAACAATCTTGCTGCTGTAGGGTAAAGATATTTTTGCTGAATTCATTTTGGATTTCTGCTGGATTTGTAGGTCATTCACAGGTTGAATTCGAGATCCTCAGGACAGTGAGAAGAGCGTGCAGCAAGCTCACTGCCCTGGACTTCAAGAGAGCAGACTTTGGCTTCTTCAGGAACCTGCTTAGTAAGGTTCCACGGGATATAGCCCTAGAGGGCAGAGGGGCCCAAGACTCTTGGTTGATATTCAAGGATCACTTGCTACAGGCTCAGGAGTGCTGTGTTGTGACTAGAAGGAAGCGCAGCAGGAGGGCCAGGAGACCTCCTTGGATGGAAAAGGAGCTGCTGAGAAAACTCTGAAGGAAAAAAGAGGCTTATGAAAGGTGGAAGCAAGGACAGGTGGCCTGGAAAGAATACAGGGATGTTGTCCAGGAAACTGGGGACCAGGTTAGGAAAGCTTAGGCCCAGTTAGAATTAAAGTTGGCTAGGGATGCGAAAGATAACAGCAAGGGATTCTGTAGTTCCATTGCAAATAAAAGATAGACTAGGGACAACATAGGCCCCCTGAGGAAGCTGTTGGGAGAACTGGCTACCCTGGATTTGGAGAAGGCTGAGGTTCCTAATGACTTCCTTGCCTCAGTCTTCACTGGCAAATGCTCTGACCACACCACCCAAGTCCTGGAAGGCAGATGCAGGGACTGTGAGAATGAAGACCTTGGGCCCGCTGTAGGAGAGGATCTGGTTCGAGACCATCTTAAGAACCTGAACGTGCACAAGTCCATGGAACCTGATGAAATCCATCTGTGGGTCCTGAAGGAGCTGGCGAATGAAGTTGCTAAGCCACTGGCCATCATATTTGAAAAATCATGGCAGTCAGGTGAAGTTCCCGACGACTGGAAAAAGGGAAATATAACCCCCATTTTCAAGAAGGGGAAAATGGAAGACCCAGGGCATTACAGAGCAGTCAGTCTCACCTCTGTGCCTGGCAAAATCTTGGAGCAGATTCTCCTGGAAGGCATGCTAAGGCACATGAAAAACAACAAGGTGCTGGGTGACAGCCAGCATGGCTTCACCAAGGGGAAATCCTGCCTGACCAATTTGGTGGCTTTCTATGATGGGGCTACGGAACTGATGGACAGGGGTAGAGCAGTTGATGTCATCTACCTGGACTTGTGCAAAGTGTTCAACACTGTCCCACACGACATCCTTGTCTCTAGATTGGAGAGGTATCAATTTGATGGATGGATCACTCGGTGAATAAAGAACTGGCAGGATGGCCACACAGAAAGAGTTGTGGTCAGTGGCTCAGCGTCCAGCTGGAAACCAGTAACGAGTGGTGTCCCTCAGGGATCAGTGTTGGGACTGGTCTTGCTCAACATCTTTGTCAGTGACATGGACAGTGGGATTGAGTGTGCCCTCAGCAAGTTTGCCGATGACACCAAGCTGTGTGGTTCGGTTGATAGGCTGGAGGGAAGGGATGCCATCCAGAGGGACCTCGGCACGCTTGTGAGGTGGGCTGATGCCAACCTTATGAAGTTCAACCACAAGTGCAAGGTCCTACACCTGGGTCGGAGCAATCCCAGGCACAGCTACAGGTTGGGCAGAGAAGAGATTCAGAGCAGCCCTGCGGAAAAGGACTTGGGAGTGCTGGTCGATGAGAAGATGAACATGAGCCGGCTTCAGTGTGTGCTCTTAGCCCAGAAAGCCAACCGTATCCTGGGCTGCATCAAAAGGAGCGTGACCAGCAGGTCAAAGGAGGTGATCCTGCCCCTCTACTCTGCTCTTGTGAGACCTCACCTGGAGTATTGTGTGCAGTTCTGGTGTCCTCAACATAAAAAGGACATGGAACTGCTGGAACAAGTCCAGAGGAGGGCCACGAGGATGATCAGGGGACTGGAGCACCTCCCGTATGAAGACAGGCTGAGGAAGTTGTGGCTGTTCAGCCTGGAGAAGAGAAGGCTGCGTGGAGACCTCATAGCAGCCTTCCAGTATCTGAAGGGGGGCTATAGGGATGCTGGGGAGGGACTCTTCATTAGGGACTGTAGTGACAGGACAAGGGGTAACGGGTTAAAACTTAAACAGGGAAAGTTTAGATTGGATGTAAGGAGGAAATTCTTTACTGTAAGGGTGGTGAGGCACTGGAATGGGCTGTTCAGGAAGGTTGTGAGTGCTCCATCCCTGGCAGTGTTCAAGGCCAGGTTGGACAGGGCCTTGGGTGAGATGGTTTAGTGTGAGGTGTCCCTGCCCATGGCAGAGGGGTTGGAACTGGATGATCTTAAGGTCCTTTCTAACCCTAACTATTCTATGATTCTATATTAAAATCTTAAGTCGATTCCAAACCCCAGAAATTCAAATAAAGTACCTATTTATGGAGCCTACTGTATTTCTGGCCAGTTTTTCTCTTTTCCTTTCTCATGTTTATGTTTACAACCAGTATTTGTGAGGTGCTTTCCATACTGGGGAACAGTGCTGTATATTGTTCTTTAGCTTTATTTAGGCCTTTCTCGTAGTTTGTTTTTCCTGAAACATCTATTTCATCTGCTTTGTGTAACTACATCTATATTTTTCCGGAGCATAGCTCTGTATTTTATTGGGAAAAACAAAGAATTGTCACCACAAAATGTGGAAACAAAGAAAATAGTTGTGAATATGTGTGTGTGTGTGCGCGCATACTCATCATCCAGAAACCATGCTGATAAACAATGTGAAACAAAGCATTATTAATAATTCAACAAGCTGGAAAGCAAAAAAAAAAAAAAAAAAAAAAAAAAAAAAAAAAAAGCTGAAGAAACTATTTCTGGTTCTTTTTGCCCAGGCAGACAATATTTAAACATTTGAAGTGGTACCTCCGCAATCAGAAGCAATGACTGAAATCAGCAGAATTGAAAGTTCTGAAATAACTGGTCAGAAAAAGAGCTGAACTTAAGGTTTGAGATAAACACACCTGCATTTCTAAATGCCCAGGGAGCCTTTGTGAGGCTTTAAAAGATGTGAAGTTGAGTAAATCAGTCCCTGAATTTCGTTGCCTATTGTATGTTAGAATGCTACACTTAATGAAGATTAATCAAGATAATTTTCATTGACACCGTCACCCTTTGCACCTGTACAGAATCATTCATGTAAAACGGCTGGTATTTTTATAGAGCCTCTTACTTGAGACTTCAAATAATATTCAAGTGTATGAGGTGCCTTAAAATAATTAAATGAAAATACAAAGGTGCAGACCTGTAGAAATCAGTGAAGCCTACTGATGTACATTAGTGGATCCTCAGGGCACACGCAGTGCTTCAATTCTTCACTGCTCTTTGTCCCAAATTCCTTCCAGATACATGCATGCACACCAGAAGACATTTTTCCAGAGAAGATAAATGATCAAATGATTAGAAAAGGGGTCAGGAATTTTTGAAGTCCTGGATCCATTTTCAACTGTTAGACATTTCCTAAATTACCCAAAGAATGTCTTTGTGGTCTTTTGCTAGCAGATCCAAGATCACACAGTTTGCATTGCAAGCTGGGTGGCTAGGTGCCAGCTCTGAAGTGTATGATGCCATATATTTATACAGTGGCAACAGCTGTGAGCCTTGATCTTGACTGGGGCCTTTAGTCTTTTCTGTAATGCAGATACAAATATGATAAATTTTAAAAAGATTAAAATCAGTAATCTGATCTTATTCTGTATAGATATGCAAATTTGTGTTCTGTTTCTTGCTTAGGAAGGATTTAGGAGCTTAAAGGCAGAAAAAAAGAGATTTTTCAATGGAGTGAAACCCCAGCATCCTTTTTTGCCTGAAAGTGGCTTTATTAAGTACTGAAATGACTAATGTCATACAGTCAGAAGCATGCATTTAGGCCTCAGCTGTTTCTGCTGGACAAAAAGCATGCAGAACATATCAATGTCTGCAGTATAGTCTGAAAGAGAAAATCCCTTCTTCAGCCTGTGTCATTGTATCTGGACATAAGGAGCTCTTGCATTCACAATCATGTCATGAGATCGGTCCAGTTTTCTTCTTTCTCTGTACAGTCATAACCCTTGACAGCTAAGTAAGATCTTTGAATTTTATTGTAATACTGTATCTCAAGACATTCTTTGCTGTATTTTTTCTCTATCCAATCAACATTTTTTTTTATTTCATGTTGTCCTCTTTTGGTTTCAACTCTGTTTCCCAATCCCAGTGGCTAACAGTTCTTATTCCCTTTCTCCTACCATGTCTTTCCATTCACCAGTTCCTCGGCTTTATCTCCCTCTCCAGTTTTGACTTGCCCTTTACCTCACAGTTCACTCTACATTTCCTGCCACTGTATAACAGCTATGGAATATGATGACAATTATCCTGGAACTTGTTATAAGTAAATTTTAATAGTTTTTACCATTATGTCCTTTTGTCCTTCTCTGCTGTCCCTTTTCATTAATTTTCTTCATTCATCCTCTTCCCCTATATACTATTTTCCTAACTTTTCTGGTGTTTCTTCCATCTGTCCTTGGGCAGCAACTTAGAAATTGCTGAGAAGATCGAACTTGTAGATTCTTATCTTAGACGGAGAAGGAAGAAGCAATTTGTACAATGAGTCCAAGGAAAGTGAAATGTGTGGACCCCTAACAAGAAGGAGGATCTGGATGGGAAAATGAAGGACGGAAGGATTTTTTTCTGTACAAAAAGGAGTTAGAGGAGTGCCAGCTGGAACAACTTTGTTTTCCCAGGCACCTGATACATGCAGGCAAAAAGGTGAGAGAACTAGAAATTCTTCAAGTACTGCTTAGTTTTGGCATTGTCTAGACATTTCCCCTCCTGGTGACTCTTCTTCCAGGAGTATGTTGCCATAGCAAAGAACAGAAGTGGGGAATTTCCTTTCTGTTTTTTGGCAGAAGAAAAGTGGTGCTTCCCATTACTTCAGCTGCTGTTTACTCAGAAAATGATGGTGCCGTGTATTAACAGTGAGATTTATCTGAAAATCCAGAGAATATAGGAAAATTTACATTAACTCTCAGGACCCTGGATTTTCATGGATGGTTTATGCGAAATATAAATGTATTAGAGAAATGAAGAAGAGCATTTCCTGCCTACTGCACTCCTATCAGTTTGTGGTAGTGGTACAATAGATACTTAGTTAAAGTTCTGACCAGATGTTTCAACCATAAAGCTATTTTAGTAGAGAAGTTTTGAATATGCATATGAAAGCATCTATAAATACTGTAACTTACTAGCATTTTTACAGCTAAAAATAAAGAAAACAAATATGACTGTTGACTTATGCTTCAGAAGTTGAAAGATTAGGTAACAAATTAAATGGTAGAATTGACTTGTGTTAAGACCTGTGCTGGTTAGTGCAACATACCCAAGCCTACAATCCCTGCTGGACAAGAGCCGATGTTGATTTTACACGTGTGAGCAATATGAAAGAAATTAATGGGATTAAGGAGCTGCATTACAAGCTTTGGTACAGGATACAATCTCACTGGCTGTTATGATGCAGTCTATGCGTCTCCATGTCAAACAGCATGAAAAACTATGTTCCACCATGTGTTAATAACCTTTTTAAAACCTGTTTCAAATAATTTGTGCTGTGTGACTTTTCTCAAATGACTAAAAGGAAATTCATTTGTGTCATGGGGTATGATGAGTTTCATCAAATCCTCTTCTCTCTCCACATCTTTCGTGGGCATATACTAAGAATATAATATAATTTCTTGTAGTTCAGAAAAGTTACTAGGCTAAAGTGAATAATGTAGATATTGATTGCTATTCATTCCTCTTTTATTCATATCTTTCCTCTTTCTGTGGTGTTGCATGCTGTAAGCTTTCTAACAAGAGAAACTGACCCCAGCATATAGTTAACTGTTTATCAGCACAAGTTTGTATGTGTTAACTTTCCTATTATGTCTTCACTTTGAAGACATAACACACTGTGATTCCTACTATGCATGTGTAGACCCAGTGTTTACCCTCATGGACATGATAAAATGAAGACAATTTTAGAGAGAACTCAGATTACAAAAATCAACCTATTTTATTTACTTATGCTCCTATCATGGAAGAGATTCAGTTTTCCTCAAAGCAGTGACAGTGTTTAATATTCCCTTATGAAGAGAATTCGTAAAGCATATCATTCTGAAGTGACAAACTAAAAGCTTTATGTGTTGGTTTTATTATTTTTTTTCTGTGTGAGAATTTAATGAAAGGTTTTGATCAGCATTAACTCTTTGGTTAGTTTACAAAACAAAAGTTTAGGTTTGAAGACGTCTGAATCTCATTGTGGGATATTTTGTTTGCATGCTCCTGTAATAACCAAGTCAGATGCCTCAAATTACAAAAATAGATGACTTAAGAAATGCCTTCTGTCCCAGAAGTCAAATGCCTCTGTATATATCCAAGAGTTACTAACAAATATAAGGAGGGACAAAATGAAACCCAAACCTTTGCAGAATTCTGGCTCTCAGCCCATTTTGTAACTCTGTAACTTCTCCTTAGAGGGCAGAGTACAAGGCTGGGAGACTGCAAACACTGCTTGTATGCTCTTTTTAATGATGCATCAGAAACACTTCAAGAACAGGTTTGTTGTTGCAGTCTCTCTGGTAAAACATATGTGCCTCAGCTGAAATGCACATGATGCAAGTCTTATCCACTCTATCTATCTTTGCTAATAGAAGAAAATACAAATATTGCTCCATAGAAACCTCAGCCAGTATAACTTAAAATATTACTGTTAGAAAATAAGTTTTTTCCAAACTGTGGTACTAAAATGAAAAGGTTTGATTTTCAACCATTTCAAGAGTGGTGAACAACCAACATGCTACTGAATAAGATAAGCTCTAATTTCCAGTTAAGGTAACTGCAGGATCCCCAACAGGGTTACTCAAAATTAGTGCCTAGGTCACGACTTTCAAAAGAGACTTAATTTCTAGTTTTCAAACTGAGGGCTTAAGGGAGCCTGATTTCCAGAGAGTCCTTCATGTTTGCTCTTTAAAGTTCCAGTGAAGTGTCCAGTTCACTGTTTTAAAGTCAGGGAATACTGTTGTTCTGTTTTGAAAAATCCTCACCCTTTTTTAAGCATACAAACAGTTTCATTTTCAAAGCAATTTGATTTAAAGCTACACTGCAACCAACTAACCCCACAGCATGATAGTTCAGAGAACAGCTTTGGAAGGATCTTGATTTGGAAAAACTGTCCTTCAGGTTTCAATAATGTGCAGGGGAGGAGATGACTTACTGTTAATGTCTTGTTAACCCTGAACTATCAAATTTAGTAGATTGATAGCCAAACTAATTGGTATGACAGTAGGATAGACAGTAAACATTCCTTAGGCAGCAACTGATAAGCTAAAATAGTTGATCTGCTTGATTAAAAAAAAAATCCTTGCACCTACTGATAGTATAATGAACTTTCTAAAATTACAAACATAATTAATTTCAAGTACTCAATGTTAACAAATGCTTTCCAGTAAACAAATCTGTCAATTTAGCCTATGTTTGCCTACCTACATCCGTTCATATTCCCCTACTTGTACTGTCTGCTCTTTTTATGTGCATACAACACACCTGCACTTTACAGATGTTGTATACAATAATGCATTATTTATAGCTAAACTTTGGTTTGGATTAATTATGAATTAGATTCTGACTGTAATGGGACTGCTTAAACATGTATACTTAATTATAAACAAGTATAATAAACAAGTATGTGCAAGAGTGTAACCTGAACAATCAAGTCAGGCAATTACAAAAATTATCACTGGAATTGTAGAGATACTTACAATAATGAAAAAACATATTCCAAGCAGACATGGCAGAGAAGCAGCATTATTTAAACAAGAGAATTGCTAATTACAATTTTTCGTGTTTGGAATAAAAAGTTTTCAGGATATTAATAATGATTTGGTGTTTGGGTCATTTACATACTGGTCATTTAGTCACTGGTTAGAGGTTTAAACATAGCCTGTTTCCTGGCCAGTCTCTGCTGCCACACTGTTTGAGTTAGGAAAGTTCAATGGGCAATATTAGCTTAGCTGTGGAACTCTGATATTTAATAGGATTTTATGAAAATATCCAATATGTGCATGTGACAGCAAGTTCTCACAGTTAAATATTGTCACAGAAGTGTCTTTTGATTCCATTATAATCCTGATTTCATTTTACAATTAAACAAATAGAGCCTGCTGAGGCCAATATTGAATAATGATAACGAGAAAGTTTCTTCTCCCCATGACATCCAAAATGTTGTGGCAAAAAAAGTGTATGGTTTATGTCAGTATAATGTGAACTACTTCCTGAGCTCACTGGGAATAAAAAGGTCTCTATAGACCATTGCTGGGACTTTGGTTTATCAGAAATGCTTCATTTTGTATATGGAAGCACTTTGCAACTTACGCATTCAAAATGCATCTGAATAAATGCTTTGCTAATATTAAGGAAGTTGTGCAAACAGAATGAGGCAAATAAAAATCACTGAATAATCATCAGAAGAAATCTAAGATTTAGATTAGATATTAGGAAGAAATTCTTTGCTGTGAGGGTGCTGAGGCGCTGGCACAAGTTGCCCAGAGAAGCTGTGGCTTCCCTAACTCTGGCAGTGTTCAAGGCCAGGTTGAACGGGGCTTGGAGCAACCTGGTCTAGTGGAAGGTGTCCCTGCCCATGGCAGGGGTTTGGACCTGGATGATCTTTAAGGTGCCTTCCAACCCAAACTGTTCTGTGAATCTATGATTTGGTGAAAGAATTATTTGCTACCTTCATACTTCTAGCTCAACCTTTCTAGTTTACTGTTTGATACCATGTTTTTACCAGTAGTTAGAATAAGCATAATGCCAGTACTATTACATTGACTTGCAGGCATGTGTCCTCAAGAGGACGTTCGGAAGTTTTACTGGTTCCTTTGCATTAAATCATCACTTTTACAGCCAAAAGTCTGGCAATGTCTGCAGGTCTTGATATCATTCATTACAGAACTGCCAAGGCTAAAGTGAAATGATTTCTTTTTCAGTGGTGTTATCTTGTTTCTATACAGGTTGGACAGATAAGCAGAGTTGAAAAGGGAAGATTTTTTTCTTCTTTTTTTCTGTGAGACAGGACTGATCAAATTTTGCTAAAGGCCTTAGAATTGGTGTTTTCATATGTGCATCTTAAGTAGAAAAATGACAGAAAGCACACATCTTCCTCACCAGTTTACTGGCAACGCCTTGTGATGAATGATTCTTATAACATATTGTACCTCTTACATGTAAATCTAACCCCCCAGAAGAAACAGTTATGATCCTAATGACAAACCGTCTCCTGTAGGGATGGTTTATGATGTGCACATCTACAGATACAATACTGAATGTTCCTTTAATATTCAAGGCTACCTTTCCTACTTAAATAGCAAGATGTTCAGGCAGGAGGTGTTCAGATAAGGGCAAATGGTAAAATCTCAGCTAATGAAAACCACAAACTTTGGCTATTTCAAATCGGAAGTTTGATACTAGTGTCTGTCAGTATTTACAGCCTAAATCCTACAGATGTCTAGGTTTTCATTTAAACTTAAGGATTGTTAATAGTTTGATTAAAATTGGGACCATATATTTGAGTGATGTAGTAGTGTCAGGTCCCCTTGCCCCCTAGGAATGATACTGAATAAGTAATACCCTCCAAATAGGTTCATACTTTCCTCCAAGCTGTATAATACTTCATGGGCCCTTTTTCCTACAGTGATGAACGCCATTGTCCAGAGTTGCAGGCAGACTAATGCCTGCAAGTCATGGACCAGAGATTAATGATTTATTACGTGCAATTATTAGGCACCCAAACCAGATTTATTCTGGGTGAGTTGCTTGGCACTTCCTTGACACAAACCCGAGCGGGTTCCTGTATCTTAGTTACTAGCACTCTTACCTGAAAGGTGAATTGTTTGGTCCTTTCCTTGGTGCAAAGACAATTATTTAATAATGCCCATGAGCAGGTTACTGCTGAACTGCAGTCACACTTGTGCTCTGTCTTCCCTCTGGCCCAATGTCTCTTGGTTTCCTTTCTGTAGTGTGGCACAGCTTCCCAAGGGAAACACTCTCACCAGAACCAGTCTGTAAGCTGGTGGCGGTCTAGTAACAGTGGGGACATGGATGTGAATCCCTTCAGGAAGGGAGGGGATTGAAATAAGGGCTGCGATGGAGACATAAGAAGGCATCACTCCTGTGGCTCTCTGTGTTTTGGAGGAGTGAGCTGGCAGTTGGCACCTTGATGCTCCAAGGGAGAAGATGAAGGTGCCTCCCCTTTCAATACAGCTGAAGGCAGTGGGCTGCCAACGGATGGAGGCACTGCTCTGCAGTCTGTGGTAAGGCCCTGGAGCCGATCTCCAGTGCTTCCAGTGTGTGTCTCTGCACCAGCACACCAAAACGGGGGTGTGTGTGTTATGCTGCTTCGTTCTAGGTATCTACAATAGGTGCCTGATCTCTGGTGCCAAGGCTCCAGATGCAGTCAGTGATCTTCAGAGGGCAACTGAGGGAACCTAAAAGTGAAGTGCTTTCATTCGGCTATAATCCCAGTGAGGCTCCTGCATTAAGCACTTGAGCCGAACGCTGAAGGTCAGATGGTGTGGGCCATCTTAGGTGTCTCTCGCTCAGTGGGACTCCTCGCACTCCTATTTCTGCGGCTCCTAATTTTGCCAATGCTCTCGATGCAGTGGCTCCCTGCCCGACTCAACTCAGTTTCAAGCAGAGTTTCAGTTCCAAGTGCAATGTGGCATTTCATTTCCCTGTATTCAACTTGATCGTGAAATATCAAGCTCTTGTAAAGCACAGCCATGTCAAGACATACAAATAAATGTGTGGCTCTTTGAATTATTCCTTGTACACAGAGTCACTCATGTTTGTCTCACCAAATGGAAACAAGTATGCATGGGTACATTCAGAGTAGACATTAGGAAGAAGTTCTTTACTGTGAGGCAGGTGAGGCACTGGCACAGGCTGCCCAAGGAGGTTGTGGATGCCCCATCCTTGGCAGTGTTTAAGGCCAGGTTGGACGGAGCTTGGAGGAAGCTGCTGTAACGGAAGGTGTCCCTGCCCGTGGCAGGAGATTGGAACTGTATGACTTTCAAGGTCCCTTCAAACCCAAACCATTCTGTACGATCCTATGTACGGGGTATTTAAGGGCACACCGGCCGTGCTTGCTTTGTTGAGGACACACTTCTCAGGATGTTTTCATTTGGCTTCTAACGTTACAGCACCTCCTTCGTTAATGGCTCCGGACACATCGCCTCGGGCCAGCTGTGACCCGCGGGGCAGCCCCAGCGCCCGCCCCGGCCATGTGGTCACCCCACAGCGCGCGGCAGCGACCGTGCCCCCCCCTTCCTGCGTGCCCAGGCGGGCGATGCCCCGCGCCAGCGCCCGGGTGAAGGGCGCGGGGCCGGAAGGGCCGGCGGGGCCGCCGTCCGGTGTGAGCCGAGCCCGGGGCGGGCGGGCGCGGTGCCGGAGAGCGGGCATTTTAGCGTTAGCCTGGGGCGGATACGTGGGGAGGGAGCGTGTGGAGGAATCCGCCGATAACCCCGGGGCGAGGGAAGGGGCCGGCCTGCCAGGACCGGGTCCTGCCCTCCGGCGGAGCTGCAGCGAGCTGCCGGAGGGGGGTGCTGGCGGCGGGGCCGCCCAATCCGCGCGGAGCCGGCCCCCGTGATTGGCAGCGGCGGCGGCGGCGGGGGGAGCCCGGCTCGGTTACTCTGCCTTCCCCGGAGAGTTTCTTATCGGGGGCGGTCGGCGCTGCCGCTCCCTTCAGCGCTGCCGGCGGATTCCCCCCTCGAGGCTGCTGCCGGGCGTTGAGCCGGGGGAGGCGGCAGCAGCAACAGCAGCAGAGAGCGAGGAAAGCAACCACATGAATCAGTTTCTCTCTGTATCCGGCTCCGGGCAGAGGCGGCGACCATAGCGGGGAGGAGGAGAGAGGGGGGAAAAGCGGCTACTGCAGCAGCGGCAGTAGCGGGGCTGGCCGTGCCACCTTGCCGCTGAGGTGGGTAGCGGGGACACAGCGGGCGGGTGGCCGTGGGGGGGACGCGCGGCGGGTACGGCTCGGGAGGGTGTGAGGGCTGGGGTGCTGCCGCCCGTGAGGCGGCTGGGTGGCGGCGGGCGGCGGGGAGGGCAGAAAAGTTGCCGATGGCGCCTGGGGGGTGCCCCCCGGGGCGGCGGCGTGCCTGCCGTTCCGCCCCTCCTCAACGCCGCGCGTGGCCGGAGCGGGGCTGCGGCGGGTCGTCCCCGGGGGGCATGGGACGGGCTTTTCCCCCGGGCGGGGGCCGGAGCCTTTGGGGCGTGTTGTTCGTCAAGTTCTCCTTGCGGTCCCGCTCGGATGCGCCGCGATTGCGGGTTTCGCTGTGAAACACGGGTGACAACACCGCCATGAACGCCGCTCTTGTTTTTGCTGGCTGAGCAGCCCGCGCGGCGCAGTTCCTCCGGTCCCTCTCGCATCTCCCCGCACCTCCCGCTGCCGCGCCGGGCCCCTCTCCCCGCCGCGGGGCTGCGCTCGGCGTGCGCCTGGTTCCCGCGCGGCTCTGAGCCGCGCCCGGGCCGCCGAGCCGCGATGCGCGGAGACCTCGCAGAGCCGCCGGTCCGCACGCGTGTCCGTGTGTCCGTAGGGAGCGCGCTGTCGTGCCGCGCTCCCGCCCGCCGCTCCGTGTCACGTTTCGTTTCTGTCCCTTGCCCAGGTGCCGGGGGAGCGGTGTTCGCCGAGGCGCAGCTCAGCCGTTTCTGTGCCCCCCGCCTGGAGGAGCAGCGCGGCCTCGGCTGCCAGATGTGCGGAGGGGAGAGACTTGTGCTCAAAATCCCCCCACGATCGTAAATACACGGAAAGCGGAAGAAGAGCCACCGCCGAGCAGCTGCAGGAGGAGGGGAGGGGGACAGCGGTATCGTTGCTGCCGTAGTCAGGGAGGCTGATGGCGGAGTTTGGCAGTGGTGGCAGTACCGCCGGCGGGGGGCTGCCTTCCTCCCCCGGGCCGGTCCAAGGGAAGGTGGCCTTCAAGGCAGGGGATGGGGAAGGAGGAGGAGACGGCGGAGGCGGTGGTGGCGGCGGCGGGAGATCCCGCTTTGACTGTGGTGGCAGCAGGGTCTCCAACGGGGACTGTGCCCTGGCGGGAGCCGGCGACCAGCCGGGATCGGCTCCTCCTGCAAGCCCGGAGTGCAGCAGCAGCAGCAAAGAGAAAGGATTTACCACCGGTCAGCAACGAGAAGGCAAACCCGGCATCCCCCGGAGGAGCAGCATAATTAAGGTAAGAGCACTTGCTCCTCCCCATCGGGGTCTTGCCTCTTTCTCTGTGACAGAGGCAGGGAGATGCGGGTGGTAGGTTTGGCTCACGGAGCCTTGGCTCCAGATCTTTTATTTTTTTCTTTTATTTTTTATTTCTTCATTTCGCTGTGGTGAGGAGACTTGATTTTTCCTTTGTCAGAAGTGGACAACCAGTGAGAGGATGGCTTTATACACATCCATGGTTGGGGTTTGGAGAGGGGGAAGATGTCATGTTATGAGGCTTATTAAAATAGAAGGCTCTAACTCCTGTTGGAGAAGGGCAGGGAAGCTAGCTGGCTTGTAAAGGGACAACATGGGCATCAGCCTGGCAGGGAGACATGGGTTAGATAGTATCCTTGTTATTTGGGATGCACCTGTGCAGAGCAATTTTGTGGCTCCATTGGCTTGTGTGCATGACAGGCACACAGCAGGTGATGAGAGATTCTGGATCTCATTGGGCTGGGGGTGGGAGAAGGTAGGGTAGAGAGCGTTCTTCTTGTTGAAAGTGACAGCGCATTTAACAGTAGGCTATGTTGTACTTCACCTATAGAAACATCTTTATCCTTAGCTATGCATATTCTGAATGCTAATGCTTCAGCTTGAAAAGTAGGGGGAGCATCAGTGGTGGAATGTAGATAAAAAGGAATGGGTTTGTTTTTTTAATGCAGTTTTTTATACAGATATAGTTGTTTCCTTTCCTTAAATCCATGGTTCCTGAGATGACACTTCGTCTTGGGTTACCTTTCCCCAGCTCCAATGAAAAGGTTGAGAGAACATAAAGAAATTACTCCATTGGTATAATGACTGTACTAGCTGTAAAATGAAGCACAACTTCAAGTACATAAGAACTGAGTTTAATCAAGGTCAGCTAGGTCAAAATCAAGCTAGATTTGTTGTCTTCTTAGATGTTTATACGCCTTCAAATAAACTGTGATGGGTTGACCTTGGCTGGTGCCCGGTCCCCACCAGAGCCTCTCTATCATACCCCCTCCTCAGCTGGACAGGGGAGAGAAAATGAAACAAAAGGCTTGTAGGTCAAGACAAAGACTGGGAATCATCCAGTAATTATTGACACAGGCAAACCAGACTCGACTTGGGGAAATTAGTTTAATTTATTGCCAATAAATCAGAGTAGGATAATGAGAAATAAAACCAAATCTTAACTTCCCCTCCCCCCCCCCCCCAAAAAAAAAAGGAAAACCCCAAACACAAAACTTCTTCCCCACCCCACTTCTTAGGCTTAACTTTACCCCCAAATTCTCCATCTCCCCCTGCCAGTGGCACAGGGGAGATGAGAAATGGGGGTTGTGGTCTGCTTGTCACACGTTTTCTCTGCCACTCCTTCTTTCTCAGGGGGAGGACTCCTCCCACTCTTCCCCAGCTCCAGTGTGGGTTCCCTCCTATGTGAGACAGGCCTCCGTGAACTTCTCCAATGTGAGTCCTTCACACAGGCTGCAGTTCTTCACAAACTGCTCTAGTGTGGGTGCCCCATAGGGTCACAAGTCCTGCACCAAACCTGCTCCAGCGCAGGCTTCTCTGCCCATGGGGAAGGGGTCACAGCCTCCTTTGGGAATCCTCTTGATCCAGTGTGGGGTCCTCCAGGGGCTGCAGGTGGAGATCTGCTCCTTATAGACTTCCAAGGGCTGCAGGGGCACAGCTGCCTCACCATGGTCTGCACCAGGATCTGCTCCATGGGCTGCGGGGGAATCTCTGCTCCAGTGCCTGGAGCGCCTTCCTCTTCCTGCTACTTTTTCACTGACCTTGTTGTCTGCAGAGTTGGCTCTCTCCTGTATTCTCACTCCTCATTCTGACTGCTGTTTTCACAGCAGTTTTTTCCTCTTCTTAACTGTGGTATCCCCGAGGCAGTAGCATTGGGCTCGGCATTGGCCAGCAGTGGGTCCATCTTGGAGCTGGCTGACATTGCTTCTCTTGGCGCAGGGAAAGCTTCTAGCAGATTCTCACAGAAGCCACCCCTGTAGCCCCCATGCTACCAAAACCTTGCCACATAAACCCAGTACATTCCATGCCTCACCTCTTTGAATTGCATATTTAGAACTACCATTAAAATCTGCATCCATCACACAGTCTGTAGAAACTTAAGTCACATCTACACGAAAAGAATTCCCTATACCAAAATCAGAACAATGCCATCACAGCACTGAACAAATGCAGACAGTTTACACATCCCAATCCACTCTTTGTCACTTCACCTCAAGTAGAATAACAAATGGCCCATGATGGTTTTGCTCTCTAACATTGTTAGGTCCATGTTTTGCCTGTTACCTCTGTCCTGTTGGCTGGATGATAGAAAAATGTGTGGAAATCCAAGACTAGTAGTGTATCTCAAGTTGTGTTACTGTCTCCTGGACCTTTCTGTAAAAACCAAGGGGAGAACAAGGGCAGGCAGCGCTGGAACGCATTTGACAGCCTGCACCCACCCTTCCTGTTAGAGCTCTAGTGCTGGGCGTGTATGTTTGTGTGTGCGTGAAAGAAATTACAGCAACAGACTAGGGGCAGTTGGGCTTGGTGTTGGAGTAACTTCATGTTTACTAGATTTGTCAGTGATTTTTTTTACAGGCCTAATGTTTTCCTAACAGTTTTGTTTCTCTGTGGTAGCCCAAGTAAGATACTAGTGTTGTTTGCAGTGCATATCATGCCATCACACTACTTTGTAGTGTATGATTTGATTATATAGCAACCTTCTGCCTCTCTGGAGACTAAACAAGGATACAATACCTAGGGATTCATGATATAGTAAGATCAAGAAGCATGAGATAAGGAAATATGTTTTGGATTATATTTCGCAAATACCTAAGTCGACGTTTGTAGTTTCTACACAAATGATAGCGTTTTGTAATATAAAATTATTCAACTTTCTGGTATTATTACTCATGAATGTCATTTTGCAAATGTGAACAGTAATCTGTTTAGCTGCCAAGAACTGATTACTGCACCTTTGTGTTACCGTTTGGATAATTATGACATGAGTGGAAAAAACCTTACAATGCTCTATTTAAAGTTATGTGATCCATATTTATTTTATATATGACTGTTTTAATACTTCTGGGAAAAATCACTTCACATGTACTGAATATTCTTCAGCCTGCTTAGTTCAGCAGTTCAGAGGTAGTTTGAATCTGGTTGTGTAGGTGCCTTCTTTTCAATATGAAACTTCTTGGAATATCTGGCATGAGTAGTAAACCTTTAGACGCTTTTTGTTACCTGCTCTTGCAGAGGACTAGTCTGAAAAACAGAGTAGAAAAGTAATATATAACCTATTTTTGGAAAATGTTCCTAGAGTTTTAGTAACATGCATCAGTGATGTAAAACTGCTCTTAAAGAAGATGTAGAGTAACCTCAGGGAACAGGTCTGTCCCATCCAGATGCAGATTTCTTACGCTTCATTCAAAACACAGCATTGTTGGTCTGTAAAATGCATGTTTATAGAATATCCAATACTTTAAATGTTTTGCCTGCTGATTACTTGTAGGCTTTTGAGTCACAAACAGACAACTGATGTTTGAATAATAGGTCCAGTTGAGATTAAATTCTTTAGAACCCCATGTTTGTGCATGAGAATCAGGAGCACAGAGACATTTTATTTTGGTTTTAGTCTGTGCTTTCATTGGTTGTCTATTTTCATAACTCCTCAGAGCAGTTGCTGCCCTTTTTCCCTTTCCTTTCTTACTTGCAGTATCTGTTCTTTCTTTTTTTCCCTGGTTCCATATTTTTCTTTCTATTTCTATTTTGTGCACCTGCATCATTTTGGATTTTTCTTTCATGCTTGGTACTAGAGGATATCCTCTTCAAGGCTGAAGTGTCATCTAGCATGATGACAGGTGGTAGGGCCGCTATTACTGGGAAAGCTAATATGATCTTCATACCATGGTAGTTTACTTTTCACTCTTGTGTGTATAAGCTGTGTTTAGGCTGAAAGTGTTAAAGCTTGTACTCTTCCTCTGTAGCAATTTTAATGGAATAGTCTATTTCATTGTTTACCTTTGCTGAGCCAGATTTGAGAGCTGGGGACCGCATTTCTGTGTTTACAGAGACCTTTTCACTTTCTGTTTCTTTCTGCCTGTATTCTTGAGATTTTGTATGTTTCAGAGGTGGTAGTGACAATGCATCGTGCATTCATTAAGAGATTAGGCTCTTCAGATACTTGATTTGTGGATTAATTTATGTACCACTTACTGGTATGTAATGTTTCTTTTGGTCACTGTTTTGTTTTACCATAATATTTTCCTTCCTGCAACTAACTATGGTATCCTATAATTTCCTATAACAGTTCCTTTAATAGTCTGTAAAATGAGCTTACAGTGAGTCCATCTTGCAGTTCAGAGTGGATTTGAGCATCCTGTGAACTTCTCTTGGCTATTCTCAAGTTGGCAGTGAGGTTTCTTTGTTTTTATGTGAGGTTCCTCTGCATCTTTCTTAAAGAGACTTGGACGGGGTAGGACTTTGAGAATCCTTAAGGCAGCAAATGACTTGTGGTGTGTATGTTTCCTCAGAGTTGCTTGCTCCCAGGAGTCTCCAAGAAATGCTTACAGAACCTCACAGTTTGTCAAAACTATAGACCTAGACAGAAAGAGATCCAGTGGGATAAATATGTCTTTGTTAGGAGAGGTGTTGCAGTAATAAAATGAGAAAAGATACACTTATGAGAGACTGCAGTTATTTAGGAAGACAACAAAGAGAAATAAATGGAGAAAGGTGGTTTGGCATTTTGTGACCAGGAGTGTTCTTAGCTATATGTGTCTGGAAGCAAAGTCCAGGGTTTTTGCATAAAAGAATACTGATCTCAGTGTCAATAAACTTACTGGCTGATAACTTAAACAAATTTGTATCTCCATTTTATTCTGGGTGTAAACTAGTGCTTTTTGTGAAGTCATGAACCTGCTAAGCGTTGGAAGCTCCTAAGTTTCAAAGTCTGTGAGAAGAGAGGAACCAAATGTAGCAGGTGTATATTCTAAGGTATAATTTTCAGTAGAGCTTTGCTTTGGAAACTAAACATTTGTATATCTGTGTCTTTCTGTGATGGAGGAATTATACAGCATATGCATCAAGATCTTGTTTCTTATTAAAATACCAGCATACGGTATTATCTTATCAGTCTTTTATGATTTCTGGTTCATACTGTATTCCTGTTTGTATCAGGTGTAAAAAATAGAAATGTGGAGAACCTTATGCAGTATTTTTATCACTGTGATTGTTTTAGAGGCGTTAATAAAGCGTTTTGCATTCACAGTAAACGCTAAAGTAGTATTTTCAGTAGACCTATGTTCTCTCTGCTCCTGAATGACCTTAGCCACAACGGCACATTACCAAGTCTTCATGGAGAACCAGGCATAGATCATAAACATCTAGCTTCCATCTAAAAGGATATAAAGAACTTAGATTGCTGGAATCAGTTTAAAATATATGAAATTACCTGATTTTCAGTCATCTCTCATGTGTGGAAAGAACCCTGGGTAATGATGCTGTTGTGATATTTATACATACATGCATTTGTGCCCAATACCTTTCAGATGTGCTAGGCATTTTCAAGTAAACTTGATTGAGCAGTCACAGATTCAGAGGTGCTAAGGCTCCCTAAGTTGAAAGAAAACAGCCATATAGAGGAAGGAAGGAGAAAAAAAACCTAACATGTACTTTCTTTCTTCATGCCTGTTCCCCATGGAAACAAAACAGCATCAGCTGAATTCTTCTTAGTTACAGAAATCTGTGTGGAAAAAAGACATGAATGTCCCAACAATAGAAGATGTCTTGCTCAGAGCACCCGTACTAATTGACACTAAAATTGGCACCACAATAAAGCCTATATTTAGGAAACAAGGCTGTGACAGTTGAGCTACTCCTACGTCTTACCTTGGGCAGGCTTTCAACTAGACAACCGAAGTGTAGATTTTTCTGAGGAGCTGTTTTTGGATTTGTTTCATTTGTTTGTTTCTTAGTTTCTTCTTGTTGATGTATTGTAGATCTTTCTCATCTCTTTGGTTTGTCAGATAGTGTGAGAGATCTGCTAAGTGCAGCTCCATAAATCCTTTTAGAGGATGCTTTCTTTTTGATCTGTGGATTCTCAGCTAGAGTGTAGAAGGTTATTGGTACCTTTTAGTATTTGCATTCTTCCTTCATCCGCTACTACTTATTGTGTACTGGCTTCCTAATTTTTAAAAATATAATCTCTATTTTAAAACAATACAGAACACCATATAGTATGTGTTCCTAAATATTTTTTTTTTTCTGTCATAGCAAAGCTGTAAACCTTAGGTATTTGTATATAGTGTTGTATATATGTATTAGACCCATATATCAGGCAGTTTACTACTTGTTAACAGTGACACTGCGCTATGTCACAGCCACTAGGTGGATACATGAGGATACTTGCTTCACCCAAGCCCAGTATGTAATTTAGTTAGCTTATGTACTATAGCCCATGAAGATAAGGTATTTTTGCCAAAAGATGTTTGAAGCAGGATCTTAATTTGGATCATCTGAACTTCTCTGACTTCTCTTCTGGAAGAGCTTGCATGTCTGTTTCTGTTGACTGGATAAAGACTTTGGCTAGTGTGAATAATAGCACTTCTTCACCCCCTCCACCCCCAGATCCTTAGGATTCCACCAAAAATGTTCCGCCTGTTCAGTGGTGAAAAAATAATTAATGTAATTTAAAATCATTATGAATACCTGATGAGATTTCTTTAATGCCTATTATCAGGCTTGATCAAAGATAGGACAAGTAGTTTAGCCTTTTTTTAAACTAGGAATTAGAGCAGTGGTCTACTACCCCTGGCTCACAGGTAATACGTTGCTCCCATGATTTGTTTGAATTAATGGAAGATTAAAACATTTAAACTGAGACTGACAGGACAAGTTAATTGCATAGTTCCCCAGCCTTTGCTGGTCCATGGATGATACTGACAGTGATCTTTGTTTTATTCCCACTGACTGTTAAAAAAATCCCTCAAATAAGATTTGCTGGTTGTCTGTGGGCCAGATTAAGTTAAAACACATGTTATGATACTGGAACATTGACTCTAAAATATTTATCTTTGCACACAAATGTGGGATTGTGTTCAAAATTCAGAAATAGACTAAATCTAAGTAGAGTCGGAGGTAGATTTTGGGGGAAGAAAGGTGTATAATAATTTATGTTAAACATGTGGAAAAGAGGAAAATATGGTGAAAAGCAGCATCATATGCGTATTGTTCGAAAACAGGGCTGGAAGAGACCTCAAGAGGTCAGTCTACTCTACTCCACTGCTCTGCTACAGGATTAACTGTTAATAAATTTCAGCATGATGCTCTTTGTGTTTTAATCACCTTTTGTTTGTGATCCTTCTGTACAGCACTGCTGGCTGATTATTCCTTTTTGGGTATGGGCAAAAGCAATCATCTGCATGGAGTTTAAAAGCTTGTACTTGTCCTACTGACTGCATTCTAATTATTTCAGATCACATCTTCAATTTGTCAGGTTCTTCCTGATTTTAACTTATTTTCTAGAATGCCTGTATATAGCTTTTCCATCTTCAGGTGAACAGCCAGTTTTAAATATGCTGTCATTTCCATCATACAGGGATACATGATTTTTTTGTTGTTGTTAAATTACTGTAGTTCATGGGTTTTAAATGTAAGTTCAAATTATATACTCCATGTTGAAGATAAAAATCAGTTATTTTTATTCATTACAGCCTGTAACCTGAACAGTGTTATGTTGCAGAGTCTAATTCAGAAATACCATTTATGAGAAAATGTCTTTCCTTCTAGTATGTTAAAATAATATTAAGTACAAATTCATAAAATACTTAAATTGGTTGCAGTATTGGCATAAAAAAGGGCTCTTTGGAAGGGGTGGCTTGTTTGTCTTTAAGGAGAGTAAGTAGCAAGTGTCCTCCTTGCTTTTCACTTGTGCTTATGAAGACTTACTGTTTTACTCTTGATTTTCACACCTGGCATGCCTTTAAGAATGGAGTAGTGCCATCACTGTACTTTCTTCTCCCTGCTGTAGAAGATGTATGAAGCAATCCTTCGGAAGGATATGTTGCCTATTCTCTTGACTGCAGTACATCTCTTAGTTTCTTGCTTAAGTTGTTCCTTTTCAAGAGCTCTCAGTATAGGCTTACTTGTCCCTTGCATGCCTGAGTTCACCCACCTCTTCCCTCCTAGACCTTGACTTCACAAAACACTGAAGTTCAAGACAGTGAGGAGTGCAACGCAGCATGTGACTGGAAATCGCAGTACTGAGGCTCACTGTTAACTGGTGCAGCCTTGGGAAAGTTAAATAATTCTGGTTCATTTCTGCCTCTCCTGGGATTCCTTTTAATGCCATTTGACCCTTTGGAATAAGTAATAAAATATCCCTGAGTACTTCAGATTGTGTACTGTGTTCAGTGATCTTTTGGGATACCAAACATTCATATTCTGGACATTGTAGTATGGAGTTCATAAGTGCAGGCAGACAGGAAGTGCCTTTAAGCAAACAAACAAGCAAAATCCTTTTCAGAGTAGTGGCTGAGAGTCTAATCAAATGAAAAATATAAAATAACAAGATATTAACCTGGATTTCCAAATTTACTGTAAAAATACTTTAATAAAGGGAACTTATTTGTGGGTTTTATTTTGATGCGAGAAACAAGACCCGCTTAACGTGACAGGTACCTTCCCCCAGTAAAAGGTTATACTCCCAATAGAATGCCCCCATGCTTCCCCCGTAAGGGGGCAAAACTCCCAACTGGGGTAAAGAACCCCTTAACATGACAGCACCTTACAACTATATATTGGATAATCTATATTATTCACATTGATACATGCACATTAGTGTCATGATACCTAATACCTTTGCTGAAATTACTGTAAGTATTTTGATATTTCCTCTAAATTATGACATAATCAGTATTTTACAAGAAAAAGAACCAGTTCTGGTTTGCTAGAAAGCATTTCCACAGAATTTTCAAGTTCCTTTCGTAGCTGGGCTTCTGCGATTATAGCCTTCTGTGGCTATGATTTCTTTTTTCTTTCCCTATTTTCATTTGTTTGATTTGTTCCCCTCCTTCTTACCAGCATTACTGTTTTGCCTTCGCTAAAAAAGATAGAGCACTGTAAGGTTCTGTGCATGCTTTGACGTGTTAGCATTCATGTACGTAAGCATATCCCCATCCGGTACTGCCCTTTTTAGTGTAGGATAGGAGAGGAAGAATGATTCTGAAATTCTGGTTTTTGTTTTGTGGTATGATGGAAAGTCTTGGATGCTTTATGTATTTTATTGCCTAGTTCCTGATGGCAAAAGTGTTTGATTTTGTCAACTGCTTACTGTAACTGCATTCCTTAAAATAAAGTGTAAATGACTATTTAAAATAAATAAATCATTGTTTAATTCTTAGTGTTATTAAAGTGCAATTTGGACTAAGAGGACAGAAATTCAGTTCACTGTCAAAGCTTTTGTTCCTTTATGTTATTGCAGGTGTTTTTATGATAGGCAGTTGTTTATTGCATTTAGTCAATTCTTGTAAACCCTTACAGGAGCAATTGTTTAAAAAAACCAAGCAAGACAGCAACTGTGTATACTCTATCATGCTTTGGTAAATTAGAAGCAGAGTAAGTATCTTTCGTGTACATGATTTGCTGTAGTAATATTTATATTCAGTACAGTATTTGTTTTTTTTCAAATAAGATACGTTTTTGCTACATAAGACAGGAAAACATCGGTAATAGTTGGAAATAAATCACTTCAGGGAATAATGAATCAGTTGAAATGTATTTTGCCATTTACAAAGAATTGTCACTAAAGCAGTTTTTTTTAGATATGTTGGTAGCAGATTGTTGCAAAGAACATTTCCAGTCTGAATCCTAGAGTTAAAAACTAATATTTATGTGAAATGAGAATGCATTTAGTTATGGTACATTACTACCACATAGTGGAGAAAGTAGAGCAGATGTAACTACTTTTGAGTTCAGATAGTATTATATTTTTTTTTGCTTTTGAAGAACCCCCAAGAACATTTTATGGCTTACTTGGAGGTACTTCATTTGTTAGACTCCAGTTCTTTATTTTCTCTTTGTTCTCCCCAGTTGTAGTAGTTGCAGTGATACATCTCATGAGCATTGTTTGAGGTTGACAAGGTTGACACTTTTCAGCTTTATTTGCTCCTCATCTTAAATAACATGTACCATGTGCCTTGTGTTTGGTCCTTCTTCTTTGTATGGGCAGCCTGACTTGGAATCTGCTCTAAGAGTAGTGGTATAGCGTACAGGCAATGAGTGCTTTTAGTTGTGAGTGGTGTCTTCTGGTTTTTTGTGGATTTAGAAATGAGGCCCTTTAAGAATTTGTAATGTTATGCTTTTACTGTCCTGCTTGGCCTGGTTCTGATTTGTGTCACCTTGTCTCATGTGTCACTCTCTCTGTTTGTCCCTCCCCTTCTTTGGTCTCTCCCCATCCCTCGTACACCCTGGGTTTTCTGCTTCAGTAGCAGAGACCACAGATTGGCTGTATTCTGCTTTTCTTCTTTAACAGCTAGTGGAGATCCTTCTATTTCCAGCAAAGCACTAGAACTGAGCAGAGCCTTCCGCAAGAGTTCAAGTCTGCTTGCAAATCCCCCAAAAGGAGTAACAAAAAGGGAGTACAGATTCCTATGCAAGGCTGTCAGCCTTCACAATGGGGTGAAGTCCCTCAGGGTTTGAGGTCTGAACCTATGGTGAAGGCTGAATGCACAGCTTAGGGTAGATGAATCTGTTTCCCTCAGTCTTCAGAAGTTGCCAGCCCTTGTGAATTTAAGAAAGGCTGCCAGGGTCAGACCAGAAGTCCATTTGGCTCATTAGCTTGCCTCCAACAGCAACTGCTATGAGAAGGAAGAACAGAAAAAGCCTCCTTTCCTAACATCTGCTCCTGGCCTGTAAGTGACTTGGAGCTAAAGCCCAGTGTGACTTCTGTAGGCTTTTCACTGCTGTAATGTGCTTGTGGCAGCTTCTTAACTATGTGTTATGTGAAGAAGTCTTTTTCTGCCTGGTTGTACCTGACAGGTACTTAATTGTTTACCAGCTATCCCCTGGTTCTTGTGTTAGAAGAACACTTTCAAGTTACCTGTATCTTGAAGACTAGAGAAGGGTGTTCCTCACATTTACTTTTTGTCTTCTTGTTTTGTTTGGTTTTGTTCCCAGGCTAAAGAATCTGAATGTATTTAGTTGTTCCACCTCTTCAAGCTTTTCTGTGCTTTTCAAAATTCTGTTGCCCTTTTATGTACTTTTTCCTTCTGTTCTATATATATATTTTTTTTTTTTTTTTTTTTTTTTTGCAATGTGGGACTAAAATGCTGTTCTGAGTATGTGCCAGTTAATTATGCCCCTATGGCATAATGAAGGTTTAGCAATATTGTGATGCTGAGGTGGATTGTAATATATTTATTTTTAGTGTTGTCATCAAAGATTTAAATGGTATCACTGTCACTAATTGGCAATGGGAGAGTGCTGTTAAAACCTTTGACTAAATATTTAAAACCTCTCTTTGAAGACCCGTGTAAGGATGCTGGTGATGATGCTTGTGTTGGAAGTGGCTGGCATTAACATCTTCGCAGGAGATGGAAGTTCTGTTAGAAATCTTTTAGCATGTTATAAAGACTTTGTGGTGCTGGTGACACACAAATTGCTGATCAGTGCATCTAGCTCCTAGGTATAGTCAAGTACGTTTGTTTGCCTAGTAACAGAATGAAATGGCATGGACATTGCATAAAGCTGAAAAATATAGCACTAATAAAAGTGCTTTCCTTTTATAGTAAGCTGTTAAATGTGAAAGAGGAAGGACTTTGTTTTTGTAAATGCAGTCTGAGTATTTTGGATGTCCTAGATTTTTTTGTTTTACAGTTCTTGCCCAACACTCTTGTTAATGGATTGTTTTATTCAATCTTGTACTTCTTTTGCTTTTGTAATTTGTGAGGCTGTTCAGGATGCCCATATCAGAGTCCAGAACAGCAAAGAAGGCATTTCTGGTCTTTAGTAAACTCAGACAAAGTATAACAATGAGACTAGATAACTTACTGAAAAACATCTAACATTACACCTCAGAGAAGAATTCATCTGAGGGTTAAACTGGTTATTACATGGTTACAGTAACAAATGAAGGATAAAAATAACTGGAAGCTTTTAGGTCCCACGAGATTGCTACAACAGCATTATTTTGGAAGGAAATCCCAACACTTTGTCCCTTCAGCTGTTGAAAGTAGAAATGGTGTGAGGAGTCTGTCAGGATGCGGTCCCTTAGTTTTTCCTAGGATAATTCCCCCACCCCACCCCCCCTTCTTATTCTCCTTTCTTTCTGCTTTGAGGAGAAGAATTTTTTTTATTTTTTTCTTTTTTTACTTTTTCAAAACTTTCTGGCTAGGAAAAAGTAAACTAGGAAGGAGAGTGATTCCTGTTAGCCTGTTCCTTCTCAGCCAGGTTGACGGAGAAGACACTTTTGTTATTCCTGAGTTCCTAAGGATTCTGGAATCCTCATGCTTTTGTGTGTCCACTTTGTGACAAAATCTAGTACCTGACTCATAGTTTCTGAGTATTACTTTGAGCAGTGTTATCATTGCTTGATTCTTAACTTTAAAAGTTTCAGGTAATTCTGCTTCTTGTTTTTAAAAGTCTGATTATGTGCTTGTTTGTTTCTTGTTCTTTGAAAATGACACTCTGTTGGGGTAACAGGAATAGAACATGACATAGATTTAAATTGTTTTACATGTGGAAATAAATATTTCTGTCCATAAATATTGAACTTCAGCTCTCAAAATAGTAGTTGCTCCTGCCTTGCCAGGAGAAAACTGATCCTGGTAACTGCTGATGAATTTTTATATTAACCAGAAATCACAGCTCAAATGCATGCTCTCAGAGTGCTCAGCTGCAGCAGTATTTTTTTTTTGTTCCACATCTGATTTGAAATTCAACTCTGTCCTTAATGGATACATAAAATTTACTATAATCATTTTGAGGGGGAGGTAAGTGGGATTAAAAAAGAGCTTGTGATTAAAGCTTTGGCCTCTAAAAAAGTATTTACAAGATTAACCACTTCCTACAGACCTAAGAATCTTGAATTAATTTTATTTAGAAAAAAATAGATTCTGTATTTGGTCTGCAAACAATCCCCAATGAAGTAAATAACTACTTTTTTAATTCATTTCAGGTCTTTATCACTTTTTCTGGTGAATTTAGTAAAATTCCATTATGGAATGCCACTAACTAAATGCATCTTTTGCCAAGAAAACATACCACCTTGTTGTTTAACATGGTGCCACCATGAAATAGGTTTTATATTAATTCAGTGGATGCTCAGAGTACTTTATCAAATAGTACCTGAGGTGTTGGAGAAATAAGATTTTTCTGATGTGTTCTGTTAAAGTACAGCATAGCTGTTAAATGTTTAAAAAGATTTGTATAAAATAAATACAAGTGAAATTATTTGGTATATAAAACAGAAATGCAGAGCAACATCATCTTTTTTTCTGTTCGGTTCGGAACCTTACCCGTTTCTGCCGTGTCACTAGAGCTTGCAAGAGTCAAATTTGATTGTGGTGAAAGCTACTCCTTACTATTTTTTTTTCTTTACTACTTAGAATATTTAGAATACAGCTATGTATTCTAGAAATGTACAACTCTTCCTTATTTTAATTTTGTGATGTCCATCCCTTACTGTGCTTGGTGGGAGTAAGTCATGGGCTTCTACTGCAAACTTCTTGCCTAGCAGACATGGCTGACAAACTTAGAGGTCCTTGCAGGATGATGTAAACAGTATTGGTCTTGAACTGATCAGGTGATAATGTCGTTTAAAGGCCTTCTTAACCTTCTGTGTCCTTGAATGCCGATTGTGTTCAGGATAAGCCCAGTATTACTGAACATTCCTGTCTATGAAGTTCACTTGCAATAAGTTCTTATGGAAAGAAAGTTTTTTGGGACTCCCCAGCTGAATTTTCTTTCTTTGTTGATACCTCAGTTGCTTAAAACAGTGTGTACTCTTTTACTTACTTCAGATGTCCTTTTCTTTGGTTTAACTGTAATGAAACCCTTTGCGATAAAGTGTATGAAGTTCATGTTTTGCGTTCTTATTATGTTAACAGTACTGTCTAAACTTAATCAGAGATTGAGGACTTGACTTGTGATTTTTGAACTTTTTTTTTTTATAGTAAGACATGAAAATTAATGTATTGGTTTGCTTTCATTGGTCTTTGTGACATAAGACATCTTGCACGTGTGCCATAGTTTCCAAATATGGACATAAAATGTATGAATACGTATAAAATTCAAGTGAACTTGGAGATTCTGAGATCTAAATATCCATAAAGGCTTTAAGAAAACACCTAGTATTGTTGCCATAACATTCTGAAAACCAGATAACGTTAAATGATAAAACATGATAGTGATAAACCATTCTACTTTCCATCTATTTACATAGGTGGTCTTACTCTTTTGTTTCTATGTGTAATTGTTTATTTTTTTGCAAGACTAGCAAGGTGCTAATATATATTTTAAGTATTTTCAAACTTCTCTTAGCAAAGATTTCATGATCCTTGTAGTTAAATGTCTAATGTTTAAGAAGAATGTAAACAGTTCTTTAAATTGTTCCTTAAATGTAAATTGTTCCTTATATAATAAATTGCTATATTTGAACTATTTGTTTCGGCAGTTTGAGAGTAATTGCCATACACTTCTGAATGGTGTTAGAATAGAGGCTCTGCAAGCTGTGATAACAGAAATCAGATGCTCACAAACTTTTCTTTAGCTATTTATGAAAATTTCTGTACAGGATAAGAAGTTTGGATAAACAGTTCCAAAAAACGTCTCAAAACTTACACCCAGATACAGAAATCTGAGGACCTAAAGCGTATCAGTTAAAAAAAAAAAAAGGTTATGGTAGTTTAAAAATTCTTAAAATGCTGTTCTTGACAGGCAAAACTTCAGAGAAAAGAAAGAGCGTGAGGCCCCAGTTCAAAGCTATTAATTTGGTATACCAGAAAAGAAAGTAAATACTTAAGTATTATTTCAGGCCAACAACTTGGCAGGAATTTAGATCTGAGTGCAAGGTTTCTGAAACCAGAGGCTTGAGAATGTTAACAGGTTTCAGCACTAGAAATGAAGAGAGAATACAATGATTTCACAGTTAGCAATATAAATCATAGTCACAGTGTTTAAAGGAGATATTTGGAAACTGTAGAATTGCATGCAGTCTCAAACAGAAAGAGGTGTAAGTGTTGGTGTTGCATGTATTCTTTGTTGCTAAGTAGTAGGGTAGTTTTTGAGAGCTGGTGGAGAAAAAAAAAAGAATGGATTTCTGGTTGTAGGTCAGAAGGAGTTTTATGCCAAGAATAATGTGACTGAATGAGGCAAGATATTTTTGAGTCCTCTACTTACAACTTTGGTAGCCCATAAATGATTTCAGCATGGTATAGCATTGCCAGGTTGGACAGGACTTTGAGCAACCTGGTCTAGTGGAAGGTGTCCCTGCCTGTGGCAGGGGGTTGGAACTAAATGGTCTTAAGGTCCCTTCCAACTCAAACCATTCTCTGATTGTGGAAAGCTACATTTACTAGTATTCTGTGGTGGTGGGTTTTCTTTGTCTTCCTGGGAGTCCAGTTAATTTCTTGCTGGAAAGTGTCTTGGGAGATCTTATTGTTAGAAGCAATTGTGGAACAGCAGCAAAATCCCTCTGTGACTTGTCAAACCATCTTCTCTCAGCATTGCAGCGTATGAAATTAATGTGACACTTCTTAACCCTCCCTCTGGAAATAGGGTTCTTTTTATGGTGGTTCCTGCTTTGTAAGATTTCTTCCTTAATGTAGGTGGAATAAAGTTTTGTGTCTAATATAGTTTTCTTTAGTTTCTACCTTGCTTTTAATGAAAGTCATGGTCATCTTAGGGAGGAAGCTGCATTTTCTCTCCAGAGTTCCAGTGGGAAAACAAGCAGGACTGCCATTCTTGCACCTGCTGCATTGAAGAAAGGGAGAGAGGCAACACTTTAGAGAAAATGAAAGATATCTGGACCTTCTACATTGCACTACTGCTCATTAATAAGAAATGCTCTCATCTAACTATGTTTATGTAGATACAGGAAAATTCACTATGTCTGTGGTCATTCTGTGTTCCACTAGCTGCAGTTCTATGAGGCAGAAATTGTGCTGCTTGAAGCTTCCTCATTTCCATCCATGTTGTTTTTGTAGCTTGCCAGACTCATTACTTGTTTTAACTCGGCAATGAAAAGCCATTTCTCCTTGCCTCCAGGAAGTCTTTGTTTTAATGTAATTTGTTACTGTAAAACACAATAAGAAATGTGCTATAACTGTAGGAGACTTTGAACTGGGCTGTTACTGAAAAATGTACTTATCTCACATTTTACATTTTCTTTCAGTGCCCACAAATAACTGATTGGGAGAAAGTGACACCTGCTAGAATTTTGTAACCCTGTTTTGTTTACATGTAAGAATCAGAAGAAAAAAAAATCCAGACCAGAGCAGTCCAGATTTAAGCTGTAACATCAACCATGGATAATAGAAAAATTAAAGTTTATGGGCATCTTTTCTCCAGGTCCTTGACCAAGCTATTTTGAGATTCCTTACTAAAGGTATTTGTTGTGCTCAGCATTTTATAATCTATTTTCCTCCAGTTATTGCAAAGCTTATTAGGGCTGAGACACTTGTTTGCAATTGTGCAGAGAAACAACGTCTCAATGTAAGGGACAGATCCATGAGCAAAAAAGTGTTTCTTAGCAAATGCTTTGGAAAGACATCTGGCAGTTTTTCAAATAGAAGGAAATAATCACTTGATGCAAGAAGGTGTTTTCTAAGGTAGCATGTTGTAACTTACGCGCTTTTGATTCCATCCACATGATACCTTTTTATTATTTTTTGTTTGGGTTTTTTTGTTTTGTTTGTTTGTTTTAAAATATTTTTGTGTGCATGTGTGTGAGACTGTGGATGTCTCTTCTCTGGCCTGTCTATTGAGTTCTGTATAGCTGACCTATGCTGGTAGGCAAGAACAATAAAAAGAATAGTGTCATTTTATTTTCTTCTACTGTATGCGTAAAATTATTGTATTAGATGTATTTCTTCTCCTTGTAGCATGCGTGTCCATTGTGTATCATTGTGTATTTTTGGAATCTTTTTATTTTCTTCTAAAAGGTAGTAACATAAAATTATTGTCATTTTCTTGGGCCAAACTTGTAAGATAGTTCTATTTAGTTCAATGTACAGGATTAACTGAACAGACTACTTCTATTTTGGTGGCTGTATGTATTTTAAGGGGAAGACCAATTTACCAGGAAGACAAGCTATCCTATTTAATATGAGTATTGTTGAATCGAAGTTGTACTTTCCTATGAATCGGGAACAAATATAATGAAACGTTCTTGATTCACAAGATTTGTTGGAAGAGCAAAATGTGTGAATAAAACAGGGTTCTGTTTGCGTTTAAAATTGTCAATACAAACTTAAACCCAGAGATATTCAAAATATTCCTTATTTAATTTGAGATTAATTAAAATTACAAGTTACCATTCAGGTTTATTTTGTGGCTTGTAGATGGCTAACTGCGCAGGAAGAGAATGTTGTGTTGCTGTGCTGTTTCAAATTGGCCAACTGGCTTCTGGTGCACCGTGAAACCAGTTTGCAATTCCGATGAGTTTGTATTGTTAAAAAAACACCACAAAGCAGGTCAGAGCATTAAGGGAGAGTGTTTATATAAGGGAAAAGGGAAAGGTACAGAGTGCTGGAGTTGCATATCTCTTGCGCTCTGGTTCTACATCTCATTTTCCTTTACACTTTGATACAGCCAAGGAGAGAGGAAATGGAAAGTAGCTCAAAGCTACCTTGTATATTCCTCTTCTCCTGGGGCCAACCATAGATGTGGTAGTAGGATCCTTGCCATGAGCAAAAGTAGCTTCACGGGTTGTTGCAAAGGCTAAGTTCCTTAGTAAAACTCACTTCCATCTAGTTAGTATTCCTGTTGGGGGAAAAAAAGGTGGGTTTTGGAGGCTGTTGAACTGCTAGTTAGCAGCTCCTCTGTTCCAGTAGAGCGCTATAAAGCAAGTGTGGCGGTGGAATAATCTCCATCATGTGAAGACTTAAAAACAGGAATATAAACAAATTTACTCTTAAACACACATCTCTTAAGCTTTCTTAAGTCTTCTTTTAACAAGGACTTTCCTGCATCTAGCCCTTTTGTTGCTTTTCTGCATCATCCTATCTCCAGTGAAAGTGGGCGTGCTTGAATAAGTGCTTGAATGATGCTCTGGAAAGCATACAAGGAAGGCACAGCTGAAAGTCATGTAGGCAAAAGCTGAGCAACAGCACTGAAACTGATGGCTCAGTGCCCACTGGATAGATACTAGATGGGACAATCTGCTTGGAAAAGTACAGGGAGTGGAGTTGCATGGCTTGGCAAAGGCTGGACTCACTGGTTAGTACAACATGGTGCTGAATGTCCAGGCTGCCCTGTCCCTGATGGGCAAGCACTGGCTGAATTTTAGCCCAGGGAAGGATAAGGTACCAAAGTACCACATTGGAGCCCCTTTAGCAGCCCAGGTGCTTCACAATGAGGTCACCTGAAGGATATGGTCACACTAGGGCTAGTGTAGCCATCACTGCTGCCTTTGCCTCCTGGGCTGCTTTGCCCTTGAGCTGTTGACTGCAGTCAAGACTGCCAGCCTGGAGAAGCTGGGTGAGAGCTGCAGTAGATGAGCCTTGTAAAGCCAAGATCCCAGCTGTGCAGTTTCCTCACCTCTGCAGAGTTGGAGAGACCTCCGGAATGTGCCCAGGTGCTGTTTTCAAGGGAGCAAGCGCATCTTTTATTCACTGTCTCAGACACCTCAGTGTGGAGGAAGAAAGAGACAGGCAGTGAAGCCCTGGTCTGTGCTTTGACCGTAACTACAAACAAGTTCACTGCTTGTTCCTCACCACCTGCAGCTTTCTGCAGAGAGAAGTGTGAGGATGAAGTAAGTATGTATCGTTATCCCTCAGTATTGACCTAGTATTTTTCAGTGACTTACTGCTCAAGGGTTTTCTGAGTCAGAGGTGGTATTCTCACCTTTAGTATCTGCATTTACAGGACATTATTTTTCCAAGTTTATTTTTGAACCCTATACACTTTGGCATCTGTAGCATATCCCGCGCCTCAGAGTTCTGTATCTTGAATGTGTTTATAATGAAAAGGTACCTTCTTGTCTTTATTTTGAATCTGGCACATGCTAGCTTAATTTGATGTCTCCTTAATTTTCTTCATAGGGTGAGATGGTGAGCAATCATTCCTTATTCATGTTCTTTATTTCACTTTTTAATTAATATTCTGATGTTGCATTTGCTCTCCCGTAAAGTACTTGTGTATGATGTATAACTTCAAAGATTTCTTGAGATCTTGGAATCATATTTTTAACATAACGGCTGTCTTGTCTGCTTGAAAAGTATTGAAGTCTTTTATTAATGATGTGCTGTGTCTCTCAACCTCTTTTTCCTCAGTGTTTGAAAGTATCTTCGACACATGTGGAATCTCAATGCATAGGGATCTTGTCATATGTGTTGACAAGAGTTATCTCATTTAACTGTAAGCCACCTTTCACCTGTAGCAGAACTATTCTATACTTGCAGCTTATTTTGACTTTGTGAACTTGTGTGCTGGTAGTAATTTTGTACTGACAGTCTGAAACATCTGTCATGTCAACATCCTCATTTAAAGTTTGGCATTCCTGCTTCTCCATATTGTCTGTCTGCATTGTTTAAATGTCTCTTTTCTATGCTCACTCACTATTGAAGTGTAGTCGCTTTCTCTCTCTTACTTGAGTATACAGGATTCTTCCACAAAGGATTCATCATCTTAAAATGTGTGCTGTTGAATCTATTAAGGCTTTTCTCAGTGATTAAATTTCAAAAGGTTACAGGAAAGTGTTGAATTAACTTGCTAATACTGTTCCTTTTTGGTTTAGATGAAGCCTTCTTTCCAGCATGTGCTTGCACTGTTTCTTACAGTTTTGGCAAATCTGCTTGGAATTACTCTTCCCAGAATTAGCCTCTCCAGTGAGAGATGAGCTTTACATTATTTTTTTTTATTCTCCTTCCTTTCCATTCACCTCTTTTACCCATATAAAAAAGAAAACCCTTTGTAGTTCTGCAAAGGATGGTAATGATTTGATGACTTCTGTGTGTGGGAGAGAGAGAGGTTATTTTCTTCATTCTTGTTGCCTTTTTCTCTTTTCAAGGAGTTCAAGCTGGCCTTTTGTTAACAGAAATTGCTTGCTGATTGAATCCATTAACAACATTCTTGCATTCAACTTAAGATACCTGTGGCTATGTCATGGTGGGTACTGGAATTATTTCTTCATGCTCAGTGGGGAACAGGGAATTGTGGTTTATATGAGAGGTGAAAATGTTCAGAAAACTGTTCAGTGATTATCCATAGCATTTAGTAATAAACTGATGGGACTGATGAAATCCAGTTGATCTGGAGGGTCCTTAGCAGGTCAGTCTGAATCATTTGGAAGTGGAGAATATTCTGCAGATGTGAAAATGACAGTTGTCAGTGTTCATCCCTAAAAGCCGAGGCTACAAGAGAGGATGTCTTTCACAGCTCCTGATTAAGATTAAAGCTTTATTGCTGCCATGTATTTATTACTGATTGAAAGAAGGCAAAATAAAAACTTTGTATTATGTCCATGCTTAAAAAAAAAAAGAATATATATATATATATTCATTGCAGATCCAAATTAGAATTAAATACAAACCCCAGAATCTTGAGGAAAATGACCGTGTAAATCTGTTTGCTTAGAACGGCAAAATCCCTGCCTGGAGGGTTCACAGGAATCGTAGTTTTGTTTTCAAGTGATAATTCTTTTGTTATTTTTGGTACTGGTTGAAGGCTTTGAACTCTGGCCTCTCTCAAGACCTTTGGGAGAAATCTCCGTTCCCTCTAAGGGAAATGTGAAGAATGGCTAGTCCCTCACAACTCTGTTGCACACATTTTCTGTCTAGAGTACTAGAAACCACAGATAATTTGGAAGTAGAATCTAGAAAAAACAATCTGTACTGCGACTGGTTAGACTAAACAAACGGCAGTTTCTGGGGTACTGAGAAAAGATTTGAAAACACTCTGGCAACACAGCTGTTGAACATGGTAAAACTACTCTTAAGAATCTTAAATGATTTCTATGTCTTACAGAAGTCTGTGCAGGTTTATTATCAAAATAATGACAATAAAACCCTAGAAGAAATTGAATTGGTAAGTTTTCTTACTCAGAAACTAACCCTGCAGCGTTTTTCTTGGCTACCTCCCCTCACCTTCAAATAATGATCTTTTAAAAACTAAAAGGACAGTGTTACTAATCCCAAGAATGTGCTAGTGATGATCCTTTTAGCAGAAGATAGGGCTGGAAAATATCTTGAAGTTACCATGTGTAGTAGGTTGACTTTGGCTGGCAACCAAGTGACCTACACAGCCACTCAACTTGCCTTCTCCTCCCATGTCCAGGGGAGAGAAAAGGAACAGCAAAAGCAAGGAATCTCATAGTTTAGGATAAAGACAGTTTAATAAGTGAAGGAAAGAGGAAGGGAAAACAAGTGATGCTAAGGAAATCACTCAGTATGTCCCACAAGCAAACCCATTTCCAGCAAGTCTCCAAGCAGCAGCCACCTTGGAAGACAAACCTTCCCCTTCTCCTACTTGAGTTTTACTCCTGAGCATGATGTTACACAGTATGGAATATGCCTTTGACCAGTTCAGTTCATTTGTCCTGGCTGTATCTCCTTCCAGCTTCTTGTCCACCCATAGCTTATCTGCTGGAGTGGGGCCAGGGTGAGGGGAAAAAACAGCCTTAACACTGTGCAAGCGGTATACACAGCAGCAGCCAAAACGTTGTGTTATCCACACTATTTTAGTCGCAAATCCAAGCCACAAGTCCATACATAGGCTGCTGTGAAGAAAGTTAAGTCCATCCCAGCCAGACCATGGTTTTTGTGTGTCCCAGAGTTCATCAGAGTAATACACTTTTCCCAGATAAATACATGTACAGTTTAGAGTTTCTCTGTGTACTTTGGTTTAGTATGCTGAGGTCTTAAATAAACCACTTCTTGGGTTAGCTGTTGACAAATGCAGGGAATGTGATACATTTGTGTTTAGAAACTTGCATACAACTAGTACGGCTTTGAAAAGTGAATGCCTTTAAATGCTTAGTAGCTCTTTAGAGTGCTTAATTTTAAAGTATTACATACATTAGTTAAAAATTTTGGCTCAATCTGTAGTAGAGATTGAATCAGCTGGTGCAGAATGAAGGCCATCAAGGCTGGCTTTACAGGTGTGCTCTCTTCAAATTTCCCTTACTGCCGCTAATACCAGTTAATTTCTCTTCTTTAGTTGTGCATGCTTCCTCCCATCATTTTCCAGTTAAGAATAGAGTGGTGTTAATAATAATAAAAAAAAATTAAAAAATCTAAAGGTTTTCAGGCTTCACAAGATAAAAGGCACACCCTGATCATTTGGAAGAGGGTGACAGTGCACTCCTGTCAGTGCCGGAGAGCCGAAATCTGCATGAGTTTTTCAGAGTACAAGGTTATTTTGTTGTAACAGTGAGAGACTTTGATCAATTCTAATTTTCATTTCACAGTCTACCCAGTGTCCCAGACTTCCTTATAATTTCAATTATTGTGTGTCAGTTTTTAGGAACTGGCTAGAACATGTAGGTCAAAAGTCTGGTAAGATTATATTTTAATTACGTTCTAAAACAATTGCTCCTGAACTCCAAAACCTTGTCTTGAATTCAGAGAGAAAGTGCTGTGGCTTGTGATCTACATTACTCATAATATTTAGGAAAAGGGAGTTTGTCTTTCACATAAAAACTGTTACACTGAAACCGTAGAGAAGTGACCGTAGTTATTGCTCCATTGTTCAAGTAGCTTTATTTCCTCTATTATACAGGTGAGTAGCTTAGCAGGAGTTAGTTTGAGAAATAGAACCTAGATTTTGTATTGCCTATTACTCTTTGTCCGTGTGTAGGTGTTTAAAACAGGACCATTAATTAACTGCTCTTGAAAGCCCTTGTGTATTTTTGCTTGTATAAAATTTTGATTTAGATGTTTGACTTAATATAATTTATAGGTGAAACTTTAAAGTTATTATCATTGTATAAACAAAATCAAAGATTTTTGATTCTCCTGGTTGTTCCTCAGTGAATGTGGGGGGTTTAAAAAGCAAAGTATTAAGCGCTTACAGAAAACGTGAAGCTTGACTTGAAGTATTTTCCTGTAACTAACTACATTGGCACAAGTAGGTGCAATTTTATACATGAATGATTTTGAATTAAGTAAGAGATACACCAAGTGCTAAATTAGCATTAATTAAATTGGCATACATCTATTACTACTTTCTGTAGCCATCAGAATATTGCCAGCTAAAGTGCTCTTTGGCTGACATCTGAACATGTATTGTACATTCTCTGAATATTGAAATTTGAATATTTTACGAAGGAAGGCAGTGCTAATTTTACTTCTCTATTGTTACAGAGGTTAGTATGTGAGTGCCCTTAGTATCTCAGGCTCTTGTGTTTTTATGTAAAGCAAACAGAAACTGGAAAGAAAGCCCTTTTGCCATAGAAGAACTTGCACATTCGTTTATCATGCAGCGTACTAGCCTTGCATGCAGCTGAACAGGCTAACAAACAGTCATCAGATGGCTTGAGAAACAGACAGCCGTAGATGGAACTGTTACTGATGGAAAAATACGTTCCCAAGCTTGGCATCCGAGTCTGCCACTGCCAGAAATATCTGTGAATGGTCTGTTTGGAAACACATTAGGGAGAAAACGTTTAAAAGAAGCATAGTATTAATGCTCTAAACAGGAGGAAGCAGTGCCAGGAGAGAATTGGTTTTATCCTTTGGCCAGTTTTCTTTCTAGCTGCAGTATGGTAGAAGGCCAAAGTGTGAGTTACAGACTGTGTTTCATTCACACCATGTAGAAGTTGCAGAGAAAGGACTGCTGAGCAAGCATCCACTATCAAACAAGTTTTAGTCAACTGTTAAACAGTGCCAAATAGTTGGGTTTTTGTTTGTGCATTGTTAGGGAAAGTTTATTACTCCAATTAAAGCATATTAGTTCTATTAAATCTGGCTATCTTCAAACAGGATTGAGAAACTGCTCTTGTTTTAAAATTTAGGAATAGAAGAGTACTAGAATGGTTAATGCTGAAACATGGATATTATACTATTAAAAGCAATTGTTTGAAGAAGGTATTTTTATCTTTTTCTCGGCAGTCTTGCATTCCTTAGTTGTTGTAATTTAACATGAAGACTTGCCAAAGTTAGATAGAATGTGGGAAGAACATTCTTGTTCTTAATTAGCATGCATTTAGAGGTTAGGGAATGGTGGTGGGGAAAAAAAGACACTGCAGAATCTAATATCTCTGCTGAATTCTAGTACTTACATCTGTTACTATGTTCCTAGTCTTTGAAGCATAAAAATAGGGGTTTTTTTTAATGTTTTAAAGCTTAAAAAGATGTTTGATAGATGAAGGTAGAATGGAAATGGTGAAATGTCACCAAAGAGCCAATGGGATATTTTTTTTTTTTTTTTTGGGTGCAGCACTGAAATGAAAAAGCCAAGCCATACTGATACTGCTCTTTGCACTCACTAAAGTAGAAGTAAGCAGCTGGTATATAGCTCAGTGTTAAACACCGTAGTGCAAGGGTCGTACCAGTAAAAGCAAAAAATTAACTTCCTGTGTTGTGCTGGAGAATGTTTGCATGCGCTGTTCTCAAATTAAGACCTGACCTGAAAGGAAGTGTTTGCTGATTCTGAGTAATGAGGTAATTGTCATGCGTTTCTGTGTTGCCTCCAAAGATATGACTTTGAGTAGCTGTTCCCTCTCCCCTTTGTTAAACCTACCTATGGAAGGAAACTCTGTGTATATTTTGCGGTTATCTGAACAGCATTGCTTTCTTGACTTGAAGTCAGAAATAATAAGAAAAGTGCAGATGAGTTTCAGCACTTGGATTTCAAAGAAAATGACATGAACAAAACCGTCTTTCTAGATTGCAAGCGTGTATAGTTTGGAGACACTTGAAATTCAAAATGTCACCTTTCTGTTTCATTTGAACTGCTTCCAGAGTGCTTGTGATAGTTAGGCAGGACGAGTGTGTTAATAAAACAGAGTAAAATAAAAGAAAAATCACTCAAGCTTGACGATAAATAGGCACTTCTTAAGTTGCTTGGGTATAATTCATAAAAATAAGATACCAGAAATATACAAATGGGATGACCGCTGAAGGAATCTTTCTGTAAAAAGATTTGTACTCCTGTAAAGACAGTAGCTGGCCACAGCAGCTATGTGACTGCCCTAATACTGTCTGTTCTTGGTCACGGTATAAATGTACCTTTGAAGGAAGTAAGAAAGAAATTGCAGTCTTCCTTAGTTGCAGAATTACTTGGCTAAGAATGGTCAGAACTACTGATGATAAATGAATACTTATTCCAAAAAGTGGAAGTAGTTCTGTATTGCTGTTTATAAACATGCCTGCACAGTACCTTTCTAATGCTAGTGCAAGGGACTTGGATGCTGGGGAAGGGGTTCTCTCTCTGTTCTATGAATATAGTTTCTAGGGAATGAGTTTCATTCCACTGAAGTGCTGTTTTTCAGTGAGAAGTGGTCCAAAGGTTAGGTTAGTTACCATGTGAACCATTGCTGAGAAGTCACCACTTCCTTCCTTTTTTCCACTCTTTCCATTGTGAAGACTTCTTTGGGCTGCCTTTGTCTTTTCCTCCAGTTCCATCATCTCATGGGTCATCTTCATCATTCCAGTCTTGATTTCTTTAAAAAAAAAAACCCACAAAAACACCCCCACCCCCCCACCCCCCCAACCCCCATACAAAATGGCTTTTGTCATGTTTGTCACCGGTCACCCTCATCAGGCTACTTGCTATAGTGATATTTACTTTCTTACTTCCCTTGCTTCACCATGCATTATTTTCCTTTTATTTTATCTAGACCTAAGTTTTTACCACTCCCAGTGGGATATCCTGAAGGACTCTTACCTCTCTAATTACAAATGCTATCTTTATTTGCTCTGCGAAGTTCATTCAGTGTGTCCTGTCAGCAGTGAAAGGAGGTGGAGTATACCTGTAAATGATTTAATACTGAAGACTCTGGTAGCTCGACGTATGATAAAATTCCTGATCTTGAATAACACCTTACTGTTTAGCAGTGTATAGGGTGCAGAACAAAACCTAGGGACTCATGATTTATTTTGGTGAACTCTGGGACTGGCACTTTCTGATAACTATGTTCAGGTACCTCTCCTAACTGCATCTAAGCGCCATCACAGTACACTGTAGTAATTGCTGAACTGACATAGTTTTGCATCCACTTCTGTTTAAATTTTGGAGGGCAGTGTAGAGTTCGTGTCTCTTCCTGCTGCTGGCCTTCAGGAATTAGTCAAATGTGTGCAAACATTTGTAATCTCTCACCCAAGAGCAGAATAAATTTGCTGAGCTAATTCTGTAGTCAGTGTGCTTGCAGTGGCTGTTAGCATTTTCTTAGATTTTACAACATGGCAGCCAGAAACGTGAGTATATAACTAACAGAATTAGTTAATTACAAAGCAGCAGCTTCTGCCAGTTGTAAATAATGATAGGCACAGAACGCAGCCCTAACATTAGCAGTTTGTTTCTGTAATGTGTTTATGGAAGTATACTATTTAGATTCTATCATTTATTGAAGCTTTAAAAATATTTCTATTGGCCCTGCTGACATCTCAGTTTCCTGGTATTTATTTCAGTGTCTATATGGTTAAAACAAAACTGCAAATATGATATGAAAAGACTCGCTGTATTACACTGTATAATGGGTAGGGCAGTGTTTTGAAAGCTACTCTTTCTACTCAGGGAGCATATCCTCCTTCACTGAGGACCTTGTAAGTGGAGAACTCTAGTGTTACATATTACAAGTGATTAGTAACAGGGACATGAATTTGACAAGCTAATATACAGTGTAGCGATGGAAAAAGGTGTAGGGAATTGACTTTGAAGTTCCTAAGTATAAATGAATAAATGTAAATCTGTGTTGCGCATTGTGATTAAGGTCTGTAATAGGAAACTTCAAAATCAATGCAGATACTTAAATAGCTTCATTAAAAGTCAAAACTTGAAAATTATTTCTTAACTGGTGTTAACATTTTAAGGGATATCGGGATGCATGTAACCATTTACACATGTTGTGACAGATTCTGAGTAAAATGTGGGGTTCAGGCACGTACCTCACTGCTTTACTAAGAAGCAGCAGGGCTTTTGTTTGTTTGTTCGATTGTCAGTAGTCTCGGGAAATAACTTCTTCCTCTCCTGACCAAAGCAATTCCATGTTTGGCATTGAAAGTTGTCTGAATTGCCCCAATATCTTAGACTAGCATACACTTCAATATATCAAATCCTTATTTGTGCTTTAGATCATTAGACCTGGAGAAGAGCAGGCTCTGGGGAGACCTTAGAGCAGCCTTCCAGTACCTAAAGGGGGTCCACAAGAAAGCTGAAGATGGACTTTTTACAAAGCCATGGAGGGATAAGACAAAGAATAATGGCTTTAAAGTGGAAGAGGGCAGATTTAGGTTAGACTTTAGGAAGAAATTCTTTACTGTGGGGGTGGTGAGGCCCTGGCACAGGTTGCCCAGAGAAGCTGTGGCTGCCCCATCCCTGACAGTGTTCAAGGCCAGGTTGGATGCGACCTGCTGTAATAGGAGTCCCTGCCCTTGGCAGTGGTTGGTACTGGACAAACTTTAGAATCATAGAATCATAGAATAGCTCCCTTCCAACCCAAACCATTCTGTGATTAGGATCTATATCACTAGAAAAAAAAGGTGTAACTGTTTTCACGCACTGATTGTGGCTGCTGTCCTTACATCAGTATAGATAGGTGGTAAAATACTGGAAGTGGAATGTGTGCACTACTGATTACTTAATAAGCATTATTACTTAAATTAATTATGTTTATCTGGGTACTTGACTGTGTTTGCTGCTGATGCAATCAGAAGTTTCAGAATAGCTAAATATGTTGACATTTTGTGTAGACAAGTGTGTGTTGGGAGAAGAGATCTCTGAAAAAGGTTATATAAATGAATTGTTAATGCAGATGTTATAAAAATTACTATGGAAAAAAATGCATGGAAGTTAGAAGTGTTAGATTAGAGTTTACTTGGTTCTAATTTACTTCAGAAGTATTCTGAAATATTTAATATGATTATGAAGTATTGATAGGTATTGCATTCTGCTGCAGCAGAATCCTGTTGGACTGGGTTGCCTGGCGAAATTTTTTTACAAATGGAAACAAATACCAAAAGATGAGTCTGCATTTTTATATAATTAAAGAAATAAGGTTCCTGGTCAACAACACATGCTGATACTGGTGGTATTCATAGTTGGTAAAGTTTTATGACTTAATATAAGAGTAAATGAAAATGAAGTTCCTTTTTGGTTCTACAGTGGAGGAAATCCCAGATCTTACAACTTGTTGCCAGAAGAGGTAATGATGACTGTTGACTTTCCCACATTCAGGAAGTAATTAAAAATAACTTTCTTCCCTAGGTTTTCAGAACATGATGTCCTCATTTGCAAATTAATTTTAGGGGGGAAAAATAAATGTTACTTTTTGATATTTGGAAGGGGAAGTTGAGAGAGTGTTTCTTAGTGTTGTGATGTGAGTTTGGTTTCAGGTTTTATTTTTTAGATGCACCGAACACTTACAAGGGTTCTATACATTCGTATGGGCACAAGAATTGATAGACATTAATAGAAAACATGTAAAAGCTATAGTCAATATAAAGACTTACTAGCTGACAAGAATCAAAGATTAAAGTCAGGAGTCATAATGCTGATTATTTAAGGGACTCGTGCTGAATTGTTAAAGATTCTGGAAACAAACCAGAACATGTAATTGGTTTTAATATGTATCGTTACCTATCAACAGTGATCGAAACTCAAAGGTACTATTTTCTGCCTTGAATAAGTAGCACCAGCTCTTAAATGGATAGTCTAATCTACTCTTCAAACCAAATCAGGTCATTAGCTTTCTATATTTTTTATCCTTATCTGACTACAATTCTGTGAAACTTGAAAACTACTGCCCATAATAGCAGTAGTAAGACAAAACATGCTTTAAAAATTATATTTGTAAATTAGAAAATCTGGTGTAAATTGCAATTGCATAAGCTTCAAAGGAGTAGGACGTTTTTCAAAACTGCATTAACTTCATCGTAAAAATACTCCACTCCAAAACAATGAGGTGTAAGGCATTGCAGCATAGTATCTTTCTGAGCTGGATTATAGAATAATCCAGAGCAATGTCTGATATTCTATAATCAGTCAATAGCCCAGGGAAATGGGATATGCTTTATTTATGGGATGATATACTAGGAGGATGTTCTGGGGCTGATGAGAGATTTCTGATTACCATCTGCTGCAAGTACTCAAGTTTCAGAGTGGATTAACTATGTATACTGAGATCGTAAGGTCTTAAATCCAGCTCTAGGCTGTTTATCAGTAGTGGTAGGCTATGTAACATCTCATTGGGTAGAATGTCTGAGCCTTTGTGTACAGCAAAAGAAACTTGGCACTTGGGAGTCACAGTGTTAATGAAGCAGTTTTTCAGTCAAGCTACAAGTTTTTGTTCCTTAAATGCTACTTTTCCATTTTGGAGAAGACAAAATTCGAATTGAATCTCTTGGGTCTAAAGATGAGACAGTGGCCAAAATGGCTTTGTAGAAGTTTACTATATCAGCAGCTATGGTTTTGCTGTCTAAGTAAACTGAAGCTGAAGTTAGAATATCCTTTTGTTTGAAATTCTGAAGCTGAAGTTAGAATATCCTTTTGTTTGGAATTCTGAATCTAAGGCATGTTTCAGTAGAGATCTTAAGATTCCTGAACACTTGACTTCTGTGCATGTTTCTGGTTAGGAACACAGGATGTTTTATGGGTAGTAGTAAAAAATGGGGCTTTATAATAATAATTTTAAAGCTTGATACATATCTTCAGAAAACTAAGAACTTCACAGTAACTATTGTTAAGTTCTCCTGTTACGCCCCATTCTTAAAGAGCTAGCAGTATAGGTAGCTATAGATACGGCAATGGGTTGATGAGTATTGATGAGCAGCTTAATTTTGCCCACCTTTTCTAGTGAGAAATACTGATTCGAATCTCCCTTTTTCTCATACCCAATTTTTAGGAAAAATGTTGGAATAAAATGCTGTGACAGATGTCTGTCTCCTTTTTCAAATTTCATTAAGATCGGCTAATACATCTAAAAGCTGTGAGTAGGGGACTGTAAAAGGGAAACACTAGCTGAATATTTAAAGTATTTACCTAATCTGTGTGTTCTCAGAGAAAGGTAGTTTAAAATATAGACATATCTCTTGCAGAAAGAAGAAACTTAATTGCATTGATAAGGATAAAACCCTTTCTTAGAAGAATGCCAAGACCTTATATAACTTCTCTTGTGCTTCACTTGTCAGTCTGTCATAATTTTCCTGCTTGACAGTCTTCTGTGGGAATTTGCTTTCTGTTTAGGGAAGCTTTTTACTATTGATAGCAATGTAACTCTGGTACTAGTGAAGCTATGTAATTTTTTTATGAACTATAATTCATAATTGTAACCTAACTGAAGTAGTTTTTCACTTGAATAGATTTTGCCTTCCTGCAATCTGTTGCATCCCTAATAACTCCTGATGTGTGGTTACTCTGTTAGTTGAAGCTGACAGCCTGAAAAGGGAGCAGGGAAGCTTTTTTATTATTCTTGAAACAGCTGCAACAGGAAAGAGAATATAATGTGCTTAAACTCTTTTTTGGACTAGTGCTTTTCCAAGCGAGTTTTAGTAAACATGTTTTGTAAAGGCTGTAAAATTAAAATACATGTTCTGAGAGCTGTCGTCTTTGATTTTATTGTTTAGTGTAGTGGTAGGTTAATTAATATTTGTGGTATGATCAATGACCTCATGAGTGGTAGTTAGAGGCTGTTGTGGTTGAAGACTTGGCAAATGCTTTTAAGTTAAAAACACTGGCTAGTTTTTGCAAAATGGGTGGTAATCTTTCTGGCAAGCTAAAGTAGCATTAGCAGAGGAAGAAACACATTTTTGTTGTTGACTAGAGAACTTAATTTCTAACTTCATGTTATCACTGAAATAATTTGTTTATACTCTTTGTCTTAGTTGCCTAGGAGCAATTGGTTTACAATATTGGAAAGTACAGAATAGTGGAATTTCAAAAATCGGACAGTACTGTGATCAGGAAATTATGAATAATTTTGGGTTCTTCTGTCATGGTTGTTGTTGTTGGGAGGCATACTTCATTTCCAGAGGAGGGCCACGAGGATGATCAGGGGACTGGAGCACCTCCCGTATGAAGACAGGCTGAGGAAGTTGGGGCTGTTCAGCCTGGAGAAGAGAAGGCTGCGTGGAGACCTCATAGCAGCCTTCCAGTATCTGAAGGGGGCCTATAGGGATGCTGGGGAGGGACACTTCGTCAGGGACTGTAGTGACAGGACAAGGGGTAATGGGTTAAAACTTAAACAGGGGAAGTTTAAATTGGATATAAGGAGGAAATTCTTTCCTGTTAGGGTGGTGAGGCACTGGAATGGGTTGCCCAGGAAGGTTGTGAGTGCTCCATCCCTGGCAGTGTTCAAGGCCAGGTTGGATGAAGCCTTATGTGGGATGGTTTAGTGTGAGGTGTCCCTGTCCATGGCAGGGGGGTTGGAACTAGATGATCTTGAGGTCCTTTCCAACCCTAACTATTCTATGATTCTATGATTACTAAGATTTTAGTAGTGTGTGCAACAAAAAAAAACCAACCCAAAACTAAAACCCATGAAATGAAACTTGTACATACTAAATTTCCTGTGAAGTTACAAGAGGAAAACCATGGAAACTGTACAACAGGATTATCAGTTAAATTCTAAAACTCATAGAATTCATAGAATGTTTTGGTTTGGAAGGGACCATAAGATAATCTAGTTTCAACCCTGCTGCCATAGGCAGAGACACCTTCCACTACACCAGGTTGCTCAAGGCCCTATCCAGCCTGGCCTTGGACACTGCCAGGGATGGAGCATCCACAGCTTCCTTGGGCAGCCTGTTCCAGTTAATGATACAGATCTGATTGCATCAGGATTTTATAGAATGCTTGCACACAGTTTGTCATGTGTAGTAGTGCCCTAATTTCAGAGCAGCAGGCTCTCAGGACTCAATCAAAACACACTTCAAGCTGATTTTTCAGTGCTTTACAATTAGCAAGAACTACCCAGATCTGTAGAGTATGGGCAGTTTGAGTCTATTCAATAATATATAGGCATAAGCTCTGTGAAGAACAGTTTACAGGAATCTCTAGAAACATAGTCACTTTCCTTACAGTGAAAAATGTTATTTGAATTACAGAGTGCTCTCGCAACATCCGAGGCCCAAATAATGCATAGTACCGAGGCCCAAATAATGCATAGGAAATTGGTATTAATTTTGAAAACTCAATGAAATATACAGAAAATGAACAAAAAATAAAATTAAATTGAAAATGTTTATTTAGATTGGTCTTGAAGTATTACCCAATGCATTCTCCATATTTTTTGCATCTGCACAATACATTCTCTGCATTTTATAATGATGAAGATGCACAGTATTGCTCTTACTAACACACAAGAGTAAGAGTCCAAACACTTTTCCAGGCATTTCGTCACTCCTGAATACACAGTCAAGTGATCATATCTGTGGACTGGAAGCAGAAACTCCTTTGTTGTTGCATAATGTGACATTCCCAACATTCTCTGAGTTTTGAAAGTCCCTTCCAAGAGTGTTAGCCCTTCACATTCAATGTAAATATTTGTAGATATATTCAATTACTATCAAGTGAGCAGCATATTACTCCCAAAGGAATGTCCTGTATTTTGGAACAAACATTTTGAAGAGTATTAGCTACATATTCTGGCTGGGAAGAGGGAGAAGTATTTTGAGCCATCTACTCCTGAATCACACTGGTTTTCTAACATCTCCTAGAAGTGTTTGTATTTAGAAAGCCATATTATACACATAGACGTGCATAAGTGACCTCTGATACGGATAATTTTTGAATTCTCTATTTCAGCTTGGTTAACACATGACTCTATAGGTTTAACCTGAAAAAAAATTGTCTGCAAAAAACAATCAAAAAAAGGAAAATAATGATTAAAAATAAGCTTATCCAGTTCATGCAAAAATGACAATGACAAAAATATATGATTTTAAGATCATGTCTGCTCTGCAGCCCATCTTCACAACTGATTCTAATCCTGTAAAGTCAGTATCCACAAATAAGCAGAAACTACAGTGGAGTAAGAAGGGGTTCCTTTTATAAGAATGATTATATGGGGGGGGGGGAACCCCAAACAAACAAACAGTTACAAGGCACATAATAAAGGTTGCACTTAAAAACAAATTTATTCCTTCATTTTTCAGATATGAATCAAACTTAAATGTTCTGTTCCTCTCTTATTGAATATATTATCTGACTTCAACTAAATTTCTTCACTAAGTGCTAGCAATTTGCAAAATGAAACCCTACCTGAGGTTTTCCAGGAGTTACTGCAAAGCACATGAAACAATTTTATTAGAAAATTTGAGGCAAAACCTGAAGTTAAAAAATAAAAAATCTGTAACGATTTTTTAGTAAGAACTTTTGGTTCCAAAGTTGGTGACATTTATACTTTACCCTGTCTCTAATTCCACCAACAAAAACTTTTTCTTTGCTTAACCAGTCTAACTACTAGCTGCAGGACAGCATCCAGATTTTCCTTGTTGATTTGTTTTCAAATAAAATGTTAAAATCAAGTATTGCGGATTTTCAGTGCAGTCCAGCTAAGCAGAATTTGACTTAATCCCTTTATAATTACCCTAGAACAAGCTTGTTCTGGCCATTTCCAATACCTGAAGAGGGCCTACAAGGACTTTTTCAGCGGGGACTGTAGTGATAGGACAAGGGTAATAGGTTCAAACTTCAACAGAGGAGATGTAGGTTACATAGAAGGAAGAAGCTATTTACTGTGAGAGTAGTAAAGAAATTGGATAATATCAGTGGTCATATTTGGCAGGATGCAGTGCTTGTGGTTTGTTTTGAGGTAGAAACTATGTGAGACTGGAAGATGGCTATTCCTCATCCCTTTTTATGTGTTTTGTGTTTGTGTGTTTACATGTGTCCTGGGTTCAGCAGGAGCAGTCATTTTTCTCCTTCTTAGTAGCTGGTGCAGTGCTGTGGTTTTGACTTTCAGGCTGGGAACAGCACTGATAACATCGATGTTTTTAGTTGCTGTTCAGTAATGTTTAGTCTTACCAAGGACTTTCTGAGTCTCATACTCTGCCAGGGAGGAGGGGAAACCGGGAGGAAGCAGAGACAGGACACCTGACCCAAACTGACCAAAGAGGTATTCCATACCACAGCACGTCATGCGCAGGATGTAGAACTGGGGCAGTTACCTGGAAGGGCTAGATCACTGCTTGGTCGGGCTGGGTATTGGTTGGCGGGTGGTGAGTGATTGTATTCCCCTCCCTCATTATTTCCCTTATCATTATTATCATTGGTGGTAGCAGCAGTGGTTTGTGTTATACCTTAGTTACTGGGCTGTTCTTATCTCAACCCGTGGGAGTTACATTCTTTCGATTCTCCTCCCCATCCCTCCGGGAGCGGGGGGAGGAAGAAGCAGGGGGAGTGAGAGAGCGAGCTGCGTGGCTGGGCTTAAACCGTGACAGCATGTATGTATACACCCATAACCCCCTAAATTTCTTTCCCCTCCCCGGTAGAATTATTAATTTCTTATTCTCTTTTTTTCATTTAGCATAGGGTATGGTGTTCTGTACTTGAGAGTCATGGCTTGGTCCTGCTGTAAAAACAGGTATTTTTCTGTTTCAGAAATTTGAACCTATATTGTGAAGTGTTTTTAACTCTAAAACAGAAGACATAAATGAGAGATTAACGCTGAAAATAAAAAGTGTAAGGAGGCCAGAGTATTTTGTCTTGGGTTTTTTTTTTTTTATCTTTTAAAAAACATGTTACTTCTTTTTCTTCTTCTTTTTTTTTTTTTTTTAATTAGTGGGAAAACTGCAAGAGAATCTTCACTTTTTTTTTTTAATAACAGTTTTTAATACAACATGGGTTTTTTTGTGTGTATGTGTTTCAATATCAGTTATTGGAGAGTGTGATTATGTGTTTTTCCCCTGCTGCCACTGTGCTGAAGAGGAATAGGGTCAGCTGTTTTGAAAGTGGTTCCAGAGCTGTGTTTTCTTCTCTCTCCAGTCCTAAGCTCAAAGAATGATGCCAAAACTCTTACTGATCGTCTCAGTGTGTTTTGTTGAACGTTTTTATAAACAAAATAACTCCACTGGCTTTTTTGTTTTTTTGTTTTGTTTTTTTTTACTGAACTGATGGCATCTTCTACAAATGAGCGCTTTCCTTTATACTACAGGCTTGCTTGGCTAGTTTCCTTCCAAAACCAAGACATAATAAAGAGGAGGTACTGTTCTATATTGCTGATTTAAAAACTTAGCAAAAGGCTTGTAAACTAGATAGAAAGCTGTGATTCTTTCAGAGAATAGTGCAGATTACTTTGGAATGTAAGTGTGGCAATAGTGAGGTCAACAAATTAGAAAGGTCTGTGTGGCAGTGTGACTTACTGTATAGCCACTAAGATTTTTTTGATAAATGAGAAAAGATCCCGGTTTTACTGTCTTTTTCTCCAGTTCTGTAGTCTTTTCTCTCCTATAAAAACTATATCTGGTTTTTATAAAACCAGCGGAGACTGATCTTTTTTGTATGTGCTTCCTGTCTGGAGTGCTTAGGCAATGGAAAAATAACTTGATTTTTAATGTTCTAGGATGCTAAAGTAAGCCCTGAGGAGAATTCTTTTTTTTTAGAGAAGCAAATGATAGTTACATGTTTCTCATACAGTGTGTTTTCCCTTTAATGTTCAGGACATCCAGACAGGTCGCACCTCCTTACTTAAGTGAAAAAAAAAAAACAGTGAAAGACAGAGAGGATTGTAATAAATTAATTACCTTGATACCTTATCATTAAAGCTTAATCCAAAGATTCCCAGTTGTATCTATAAAAGTTAGATTATAATTCTATGAGAAGATAATTTTTCCAGCCAGGTTTCCCGAGGAAGTCAGTTATTGCATCTGCCTGCCACTACCTAATGTCTGCCAAACAGAGAGTAATGGATAGAGGTATTGGACATAACTTAGTTTTTATAAATTTCATGGACATTTATAGCTGGGTGGAGGAAAGTGGCACTGTTTATTCTTCACTACAGTAACTTAGGAAAAGTGCAATCACTACGTGTTCTTTTAGTCTTACCAAGCAGGCAACACATCTGTTGCCTAGCCTTTGAGCACAAGTGTTGTCACAAATGAGCTACAACACATCCACTCTTCTTGGCTGTCCTGCAAGCCACGTGAACACAGTACAAGAGGAAAAGATCAGGATTCACATAAGGTAAAGTAGGAGCACTGCTCAGATGGGAGGAAGCAGTGGAGAGGATGTGCATGATTGGGAAGATGAGGGATGTGATTGAAAATGAGATTTACAGCAGTTGTGGAATCTGGCAATGTGAGAATATGTTGCTTCAGGCCGTGTTGAGGTGTGTTGAGGTTGAGAATGATTGTTTTGCTCTCTGTGTTCACTTCTTTCAGTTCTGTTAAGAGAAATTCTCTGAAACACCCTTCTGGACTGGGGCTCTTACAGTGCTGTAACAGCTGTAGTGGCTCGATGCGGTGCAGTGGGTTGCACTCATGCATGGCACATGCAATTTTAACATAAATTGGAGTCTCTTGAAACATCCATAATTTACATTAGCTGACCGTGACCTCAGAGGTTGCCCTGGTAACTGGTGTCCCAGGAGCCTCTAAATATACCCGAAAAGTGGCCCAAAGTCTACATGCCAATGCACCATCTAAAAATACTGAGTAATTATGTTTATATTTAAAACCAGTTATAGCAAGGTGGTTTTGGTAGCAGTCTCACCCAAATATAAAAATAAGAAAAATCTGCAAGATAGCATACACTTTGAAATTATGTGGGTTGACTAAAAAGACATCACTGAGCACTCTCCCAAATTGTGAGCCATTATTTGATGATGCCTTCTACTTTTGCCATAATGACTTAATTAACAAATTAAGTTAATTTACTAAGAATTATATTTAAGTCATTAGAAAAATGGTTAAGGAGGATTGGGTTAGAGATCATTTGGACAAACTTGACATCCAGAAGGCCATGGGTCCTGACAGGATGCGGCCACAAGTGCTGAGGGAGGTGGTGGATGCCATTGCTAGGGCACTCTTGATCATCTTTGAAAGGTCATGGCGATCAGGAGAGGTTCATGAGGACGATAGAAAGCAAATATCACCCAGGCTTCAAAAAGGGCAAGAAGAGGGCCCTAGGAACTACATGCCAGTCAGCCTCACCTCAGTTCCTGGAAACTGGACAATGGAATGGCTCATTCTGGAGGCCATCTCTAAGCATGTCAGGTTAGATGTAAAGAAGGTTTTTACTGTGAGGGTGGTGAGGGACTGGAACAAGTTGCCCAAAGAAGTGGTAAATGTTCCCTGGCAGTGTTTAGGACCAGGCAGGACAGAGAATTGGGTGACATGGTCTAATGTGAGGCATCCCTGCCCGTGACGGGTGTGTTGGAACTAGATGATTTTAAGGCCCTTTTAAACCCTAACCATTCTAAGATTCTATGAGCAGGAGTAGTCAGCATGGATTCACCAAAAGGAAATCATGCTTAACCAACCTGATTGCCTTCTAGGATGAGACAACTGGCTGGTGAGTTGAGGGGGGATTAGTGGATGCTCTATACCTGGACTTCAGCCTTCAGCAAGGCTTTTGACAGTGTCTCCCATGACATCCTCATAGGCAAGCTCAGGAAACATGGGCTGGACATGTTCATGGAGACATGGATTGAGAACTGGCTGAATAGCATGTCTCAGAGGGATGTGATCAGTGGCAAAAGCCTAGTTTGAGAACTGTAACTAGCAGTGTTCCCTATAGGTAATTACTGGGTCCAGTAATGTTTTAGCTTTTACTCATCAGTGACTTGGATCAGGACAGGGTGCCGCCTCAGCAAGTTTGCTGACGACACAAAACTGGGAGGAATGGCTGATACCCCAGAGTGCTGTGCTGTAATTCCAAAGGATCTAGACAGGCTGGAGAGATGGGCAGAAAGGAATGTTAAGAAGCTCAATAAAGGCAAGTGCATAGTCCTGCACCTGGGAAGGAATAACCCCATGCACCAGTACAGGCAGGGGGCTGACCTGAAAAGTAGCTCTGTGGAGAAGGACCTGGAGGTCCTGGTGGACAGCAAGTTGCCCATGAACCAGCAGTGTGCTCATGTGGCCAAGAAAGCCAATGGTATCCTGGGTTGCATTAGGAAGAGCAATGGTTAAGGGAGGTAATCTTTCCTCTCTACTCAGCCCTGGTGAGGTCTCACGTGCAATACTGTGTCTTCTTCTGGAGCCCCCAGTACAAGGTGGAGCAAGCCCAGCAAAGGGCTATTAGGATGATTAAGGGTCTGGAGCATTTTCATATGAGGAAGGGCTGGGGGAGCTGTGCCTGTTCGGCTTGGAGGAGAGAAGGCTCAGAGGAGATCTGATCAGTGTGTAAGTGTCTGAAGGAAGGGTGTCAAGAGGATAGAGCCAGACTCTTCTTGGTGGTACCAGGTGATGGGATGAGAGGCAGTGGGCAGAAACTAAAATACAATAGTTCCACCTGAACATGAGGATGTCACCTTCTTTACTGTGAGTGTGAGACATTGGAATAGGTTGCCCAGAGAAGTTGTGGAGTCTTCCTTCCCTGAAGATATTCAAGCGCCTTGCATACACTGTCCTGGTTAGTGTGCTGGTGACCCTGCTTGAGCAGGGAGGTTGGACTATATGACCTCTGGTCGTCCCTTCCAGCCTCAACCATTCTGTGATTCTCTGACTTCTGCCTTCATATGAAATAAAAGAAAGAGGTGTGGATCTTGCACACTTTCTGCTTTCACACTGTTTGCCTCTAGACAAGGCAAGAAGATACAGTATTTTAACAGAGTTGAAGTACACTATATAAAGGTCAGATTCAGTAATAAAATTTATGAACTCATAAATCATAAATGATTAAATTAAAATTAATAAAATTGTTTCCACTCCCCTATGGAAAATCCATATGCATTAGTATCACCAGCAAAATGTTTGATAGTTTAGCAGAATTTTGGTAGATCTAACTTCTAATAAAGGAATAATTCTCTTCATTGTGAGTAATTGTTTCCTTTCTTTCTTGCGCTTGCTCTCAGTTGTGAACCCTGAGGAGGAAGTGGCTTATTAATGTTGGCACCTTGCATTTTTTTATGCAGTTCAGGGGAAGAGTGAGCTGTATTACCCCTAGCTTTCAATTGGAAGATATATAGTCTCACCTGTGTCATAGAATGCCTGTTCTCTCATAGTTACCTTGGCTTCTGAAAAGCTTTTTCTTTTGTTTTGTGGACAAGCTATAAATAGAAATTGTAGAAAGCAGTTTATTCCCAATCAGAAAATATAGGACTTGTGAATCCTTATTTGAATCTTGACATGTGGTGCATATTTAAATTTAGTAGCTGTACAGCTTGGTTTCAAAACATACGTCAATGGAATTTTCCTAGTAAAACAAGAATTTGGACCAATGTCACAAAGACTTCCTGATTGTACTGTAATTTCACTAAAATAAGAAGACCGGAAATGTATACACCGGTGACATAATTATTGGATGGTGAATAATACCACTGAACAAGAATATATTAAAATATCAAAAGGTGTAGGAGCATATACAATTGCTATGGTTGTGTGTTTTATAATAGGGTGGTCCATTCCTGAAGGAAATGCTGATTTGTTCTTCAAAAGGAATCCAAGTGATATTCTTAAACTAGTTTGTGGTTACAGTAGTAATTTTATCTAAATACTGTTTTTAAATAAAGTAAAAAAAGATTACAAGGTGAACATTATGACTATATCAGGCAAGCTTTAGAAGGTCGTGGATTCTATAAATACTGGCCTGCTGTGGCAACATGCAAATAAACCAAAGGAAAACATGTATAAAAAGTACTACTCATCTCTGTTGCTATGGATTAGGGAATTGACTGTAAGGAAAAGAATACATGATCTAGTCCCTTGTCTTTTATGCCCCTGAATCTTAGTCTTATCTGTATAGTCTTCATATTTTTTATCACTCTTTATCTGATGATGGCAAACGAGCCAGTCTGTTTTCCTCAGACTTTGGACCACATTTGTAATATTTAAAGTCAGTTAAAACAAATTAATGTCACACAGTGAGTCAGAGCTGCAGCCTGAATTTGGAACGTGTTCCTGAAACTTGTTAAGAGTCTTTGGTTGAAAAGCATCCAAAAGATTTACTGTTGTTTACCCTTTGGGTTCAGCTGTTCAGTTTGTTTCTGGAATGAGCCCAGGACAGATGTGTGTGCAGTCTCACCATCAACACTCGTTGCCATCCAGTTACTTGTTTTTATGACTCCTCCACACATTGCAGGATTCAGAGCTGTGAGAAGTCTGTCAGTTTTTCTTGAGGAATCTTGTACTGCTAATGTATATGTTGTTCAGTTGTGTCCATAACAAAAGGATGTGTATGGCAGACTTGTTATTCATAAAGTTATATAAGTATACCTAGACTTTGGGTTTGGATATGGTAATTTGCTTTCAATCTTAAACTGAATTGCAGTCCTCTTACCATACAGTACAGAATTTTAGGAAAGTTGCCTGTGTAATCAGTGAATAATACAATTTCATGCATCCGTAAAATGTGTGTATCTTCTCTGAAGAACATTTTTTCAATCTGGCATATGGGAATGAATCTCGAATCATAGTACTGTAGCTGCAAAATATTCACAGCGAAGTGCAGTGAACAGCAAAATGGAGTAGAAAATTTTGGATGTGTTTTCATGCATCTTTTTCATGGAATGGAATACTGGTGCTGTGATACTGCTTCAAGAACTATTAATTAGTTAGGAACTAAACAAGGATTACTGTCCTGTAAGATTTCCTTGAGATTGAAAATTCATTACTGTAGAAATGATGATGTTAGACTGTTGATTTTGAGGTGCCTGACTTCCAGCACCTCTTTAAAGGAATGACGTATTTTTGCTAGGGTTCAAGAAAATAGATCACTTTGGTAGAAGCAGATGGAAGTTGAGCTCCAAAAATCTAAGCTGGTCCAAGATGTCTGGGGCTATGTAATAGTGATAATTTTGGAATCTTTTAGAACTTTGTGGGTTATTAAAGTGCCTTTTAGTCTTGTCTAGTTTCTAGACCCCTAGAGTTATCTAAGAGTAAGTTTCTAACAGCAGTCTTGCTTTGAGTTACCTTTTTTCATGCATCACTTAGAAACGATCCAGAAACTCTGAGAAAACCATATGCTGTAAGTCAGAAGTCTTAGAGCATGGAAGATATTATTTTGAGGCTTTTCAGAATGAAAGAATGAAAGAATTCTTATTAGTCTGGCAATGATCGTAACACAGTTCAAATTATGTATGGTAAAAGTCCTTCCCACGCAGTTTCTACTATATACCCCTTTCTGTGATGTTATGGTTTTGCCGTAAAACTATTCTTACCGACTTTGCAAGGTTGCTTTCCTTTGGCTAAAGGTAATGGACTGTTGAATCCTTTGGGTGTCCAGTATCATCGTTTGCATGTGCTTTCAAGGCCAGCTGATGTCTTCTCAGCTCTGTGCTGTATGCTGTGTTTTTATTCTAGGGTCACCGACTGTTTATTCCACATAGGTCATCTACTCCTTATTACTGTCCATTACCTACAAAAATATATGGTGTTACATTGCACAATTGGCCATAATCTAAACCAAAGCAGGTAATAAACAACTTGGTGTTAGATTATTGCTATTACAACTAGGCAAGCTCCAAGCAGGCCAGAACAAATCCAGACAAACCTGACATGCCTGAGGCTTTTGTTACTATTTTAGCTCAAAGTCTGTGGCCCCTTAGTACCAATGTTTTCAGAAGAGTACTTCAGGTAGCCTTTTATGAAGCTCTGATCTCCCCTAAGAGAACAAATCAGTTGAGATTAGGATAATCTTTACTGCTTTAACAAAATGAAATTATTTTCGTAGTCTTACGGATTAATTCGTATGTTCTAATGCAGACGAAAGACTGTCTTCCTAGAAGGAAGTTTCATGATTCTCTTGTGTGTATCCATCACTTGTCAGTACCCACTAAGGCCAGTGGGGTGGGTGGCTTTGTTTAGATGCAATTTACAGCTGTGGTGATAGAAAACAAAGTGAATAGTACAGTGCTGGCTTTAAGCACTTCAGGCAATACATGAATTTTGTACATTGAAGGAAATACCTGTTGATCATAGTAGGGATTTTGACAGAGGTTAGGATCAGTTCTGAAACCTTTCCTGTTCTCTCTCAGAATTGCCAGTATCTTCCATGGGAAGACAGCAGGCTGTGCTCAGAGGAGATAAGGAATCTTAGTCTCTGTAGTGGCAGAGGGTATTGTCTTTGAAGAGACAGGTACTCTGCATCTGCCTTTCTTGGAACAGGGTTTGACTAATAATGTTATACAACAAGCTTTTGTTTTTCTTATTGTGCCCTCAGGAGTTGTTAGCAATGCCATAATGTCTGCTGAAGAAATCTGAACGAAGGGCAGTAAAGAGAGGCAGTTCAGAGGTTTAGATTGGAGGGTTGTGTACCTGTTTTGTTTATGTGAAGCCAGAATGAATAAAATGAAGGGGAAAAACTGTTCTTTGACTAAAATTTTACTTGCCTCTGGGAGACATCGTGGAAAGTGGCAGGATGTTTCCTCTGCTTTGGACTTCGTTATGTCTGCCACAAAGTTAATCACATGTGAACTCCAGTAGGATTGTGTATTCTTGGTTGACTTGGAGATCAAAGGAGGTCTGAACTCTTGATGTATGCTTTTTTAATGATTTGAATTTTATTTATTCTTTTTTTAATTCCTGGCTCCCAGTTTTGGAAAACTTGTGGAGTCTGGTTGTTCTTAGATCTCTTCTTTTGTCAGATTTAGTTGAAATCAAGAAATGAATTCTAAGTTAGGAGAAAGGATACATAAAGAGACAAACATTGACAACGTGATCCCTAGGATTATTTTCCTAGGAAACTATCTAAAACATACAGTTCACTGGTAGCCCTGGAAACAGCTTGCTTCTATCTCAATCACTTCTATCATTATGAAGCTTACTCTGCCATGATTTTCCTCTCATAAATCTGTAGCTTGCTTTTAAGAAATAGTTTTTATTGTAACTAAATGCCATTGTGAGAAGTGTGGAAATAGTGTGGTATGAAAAAGAGTGAGAGGCTGTGTATAAACTGGGATATTTCGGCTGTGGTTGAGTGCAAACCATTTAACGGAGCTTTCTGAAGGTTGAGCTCCTTCGCATTTTGGAGATAATGTTGTGTTGAATGGGACCTGCAGGAGACGAAGGGTATTTAAACGGAGGGTATTTATAATAAATTACTGAGTCCAAAATGAAGCCTTTGCGGTGTAAGGCATGCAACTTCAACTGTTCTCAAAAAATGCTAAAGTAAATAAGCAGATGCAGTAGGCTGGGACCAAACTGTTATTGATTTTCCAAATCTGTAAAATTGTTGCATTTTTCTATTGTAAAGTTAGTTTGTTTCCTTTTACAAGTTCAAATAGCTGATTTATACTTTAGTAAATTATTGAAATAGACTTGCAGCGTAGAGCAAATTAGTGAAATAAGATTTCAACATATATTGAATGAGAAGTTGCCAAACATCAATAAAATAGTTATACCGCTTACTGTTTGTTCTTCCCTTTTAAACTATCCTGACAGTTAAAATCCAGCGATACAGAAAAAATTGGCCAGCAAAAAGTTACTACAGATAGGAATAGACAGTTCTGGTGACACTGCCAGAATGCTTTTGCTATGTTCAGTTTATTTTGTACCTCAGAGAATTAGTTGATTTATAGCATTTTGAATTATTATGTGGCTATTTTTAGTTCAGAATTCAGAAGTGGGTAATAGATAATGAATTCTATACTCAGATGTATAAATAGGCAAGATGCAGTATTCAGATAATTTAACAATTTTGTTAACTTTGCAATTAACCATTGCATCAAATTAATTCAGCAAATTGTTTTCCCTTATATGTATTCTTTCTATTCTGTCTTATTACAGAAATCAGAATTTTCTGAATCAGCATTCCACTAAAGCACATCTGCTTCCTCTGTGCTTCCCTTTGGCTCCTCTGTCATTTCAGACTTAAGTTTTGTGGAGTCCAGCAGGGCAAGTCATGTTGCAGCATGAATTTATCAAAATGTGTGGAAATCTGGGTAAAGCTGGTTAAAGATGTGCTTTTAAAATGTTTTGCATACAGTCTGTTTTTCAGCCAAAAAAGCAACAGTTCCAAATGTTAATGTCTGTGCTTTTCATTGTTTTATTTTTATCTAACAATCTTTTTTGGCTTTGTAAGAAGTTAGAAGATTTACTATTTTAATCTGTGTAGTAATTAAACTATTCAGAGAGTTTAATATACAAAATGTAGGTCCTTCAGTTTATTATTACAGCACTTGAATGCTTGCCTTTATTCTCAGGGTTCAAATCTAAGTATTAATACTGAGGACTTGTCTGCTTTTGACTGGATTTATCGGTATAGGTGACCTGAGGGGCAGCTCTATTTTTAAGGACTGCACAGATTCTAACAGCAAGCTTCTTTTGCACATGTAATTTAACTACTGAAAGGAGTAAGCTAAGGTAACCAAAAGATGCATTTGCAGATATAACTATGTCCATTCTAGTCTTTGGTACACTGCTGTCATTTACAGCTGGGATTTTCTTGACGTTACTGTCTGCTGTACAAGCAAATTTTCAAATATAAACTAAATATACTCTCCACTGCATGTTGATTACACTATCTGCATATGCTTTATGTAATGCTGTATAGAAATGAAATATATAGTAATATGATTTATATTAATATATATAATATATAATAAAATGTATATAAGAAATATATATAATATAATGTACATATGGTATACGTATAAAAGTGGCTACTGTAATTTTTTTTCAGTTCTGGTTAATGGTATTAGGAAAACACTTTTTTTGCACAAATGTGTATTGAAGATGAACATTCAAAAGGTTTTTAAATAATAATATATGAACTACTGGAATCTTAAAATGTGTTCGGAAAGTTTTTGTAAATCAGTAATTATGACAAAAGTGAAATTAAACAATTGAATGTGGGAAGCTGGGAGAGTGAGAGCACAGTCTGCCCAGAGAGTGGTAGGTGCTACATCACTGGAGACATTCAAAGCCAGACTGAATGTGGTTCTGGGCAACCTGATCTAGATGAAGATGTCCCTTCTCATTGCAGGGGGGTTGGGACTAGATGACCTTTGAAGGTCCCTTTCAACCCAAGCTATTCTGTGATGCTATGATTCTGTGATTCATTATTGCAAGTGTTAAATACAATGAGCTGTGAAAATGAAAAGTAGGTTTATTTTTACCTGCCATATTATACTGAAGTTTGAGTGCATGCTGGATCCTTAGCCCTCCACATCTAGAAAACGTCAAGATATTTGAAATTCTTGCATACTGTCTTGGCACCCCAAGTTCTAGAATTCTAATTTATATTGAAAATTTGTACTAAGATCATCAACTGCTTCCTAATATGCCACTGTTGTACACGGGATTTCAGAAGTTGTCTTCAGTGTATTTGGTCTTGACTCTTGCATCCTTAATTGCTTGACACTTTAAAGTCCAGTATTAATGCTTGTTCAGCATTCCTCACAAGGTAAACTTGTAGCTAATAATCAAAAAAGACCCCTTTAAAATAGTAAAAGTCCTGACAAAATAGCTATACCTGGTAATTTTTATTTGTTTAATTGTAATTGCTTGGTAAAGCATACAGATGACTTCTTAGGTTTGGTTTCTCAAAGCTGCAAGCATTTATATGAATTTAAAATCTAAAGAGCATATGTCTTGCTTATTTTTTGTTGGCTTAGGCTAAACAAATACTTTACACTCTTTGGTTTTTGTAGTCTTTCTCATGTCTTTCTGTTACAGTCATCTTGCATTAAATATTTATAGTTCACTGTTCTAAGTGCTTGTAACTGTTATGAATAATTAAACAACAGAGTTAAAGGGGAAGAAGGGCACTGATGTAGCGTTCAGAATGAGAATTTCCTATAATTGTTTGACAACTGTAAATGACATACATCTGAAAATCAACAAAGAGAACATATCAGAAGCAGTGGTGTGTAGTTAGCAAAGGTACTTAGGTTCGTGTCTTCTCTGCTGATGTGATCACTGAGTGATTGTAACCTAGTATTTTTTGTCTAATTCATAAGAATTGTCCTTCTTAAAAATAAACAGTTAATTATCACTCTTAATTATCGTTGCCATCTAAGTAATGAGGTTGAAATAGCAACTAAAGAATTCGCAAGATAATATTTGTTTAGGAAGTAGTAAGTTCTGAAAAGTTGCAACTTTTATGCTTAATTTAATATTGAATTACGTACATGAACTCTTCATGGTATTGAAGAGTTAATACTGGTAATGATCATTCTCCTACTTGACAATGAGAAATTTACCGCAAACCACAAAAGAAGAACAATTCAGTTTGTGAAGGTCCATCTCTTTATTTAGAGCTATTTTATGAAATTTACTAGTCCAATTACAGTCAAGAAGCAGATCTGAAGAGACCGTTCATCAGTCACTAGAATGAATAAAACCAGTTGATGAATAGAAGGCTGCAGGGTGGAGGTAATGATAGTTTTTAGAATTAAAAAAAAGTCTCAGTTTTTAAGACTGAACATTTTACTTGAATGAAATAACCTTTAGGCGGTAATTTCACTTCTGTGTTGTTCCTGGAAAACACTCAGCAACAGGAAAGGACAAAAAACAACCAGGAACTTTCCAAGAGAGCAGATGACATTTGGATTGAAATTTGGACAATAGATACGAATTGTCAGTACAGGTGGCAATGAACATTTTGCTATATGAGTGACAGTGAATTTGTGTGATTTAGTCATGTAACCTCGTGCAGAGAGCTTGGGTGGGATGACCTGTATGGATGTGTGAAAAAGTCCTTTAAATTGTGTAACACCTCCGTGGTCAATCTGCTGCTCATTTTTTGTGAGCAAGAGTTGTTTTGCAGTTATGGGAGTATCACGCAGACTACTTACCATGGTAGAAGAGTGACTGTACTTTTCTGCTTTCTGACTAAATTAGCCATTTATAACAAACGCAGCTATTTTCATTTGTTGACTGCACTTGCAGCATTGAAAAATACAAATCTTGCCTGCATGGATTAAGGGGTCATTTTCCTTATTACTGTTTTTTTTATCATTTACATTTACATTTATGTAACTTTGCATCATGGGGTTTGTACCTGTGATGACACCCTAAGATGCATGCTCTACAAGCTTGGTTTTTTCACCTGGTTTGTCTTCTTGTCTCCCTTAGCTGTGGGTGACGTGCAGAGCATAGGAATGTTGATATTAATAAAACGAAACTTAAGTCAGTTAATTGGAGAAGAGCTTGGGCATCCCAGCTCCCAGTGAGAATAACTTTCCTCTTGGCATTGAAAATGCCCTTCAGTATGAACCCTCAGAATGATTCCTTACTTGTCTTCTGCGATTCTACCATTTTAAATCATACAGAAGTGTGAAAAGTACCATGTACACACAAATACACACAATTATGTTACTTTTAATAATTAAACCTTTAGTTCTTCAGAAGTAGTTCAATTTGCTAGGAAACCTGTAGAGTTAGGTTCATGAAGTGTTTTTAAGTGTTTAAGGAAGTGTTCAAGGCCAGGTTGGACAGGGCTTTGAGCAGCCTGGTCTATTGGAAGGTGTCCCTGCCCATGGCAAGGAGGTTGGAACTAGGTAAGCTTTAAGGTCCTTTTCAACTCAAACCATTTTATGATTCTATGAACTGATTCTCCTGATTCTCAAAGGAAGCAGTGAGAGGCTGGCACAATAATGGTTTCCCTATTTTGTGAACATAGGTCTGCTGCCTTCATGTTTCAAAACACCTTCAGTGAGTATTCTTTTTTTTTTTTTTTTTGCACCATTGTCAAATTTTTCAAAGCCTTATCTAATTCTGCTTTGCTTATTTGGAAGTAATGTGGAAACAGTAGTCTTTAACTTATGGTCAACACATTGTGCACATACCTACGCAAAAATTGCCTTGTGGGTTGTGAATCAGATGGGAGGATGTCTGGGCCTGCTAGGTAGGAAAGTTGGTAAAAAACAAGCCCCAAAGAAAACAAACCCAATGCTTATGTCTGTGGGAAACTTTGGAAAACCTGCTGGCAAGGCTTTACCAACAGGAATGGGAAAGGGTAGGGAGGCATGAGCCAGTGCTCACACTCACCTCTTGCTGATCCTGCTGTTGGCTTCTCTTTCCTTTCTGATGCTGAAGAGGAGCAGCACAGGGAGAAGTGAAGCAGCTTTCTGTGCTGCATCTGAAATCACAAAAATTTTAAACGTAGTTACTGTGTTATAAGTCACCCACATGCTGTATTTTTGCTTTAAGCTATGAAGCCTGACAGCTGTGTTAAGGAAGTTACTTATTTTGCCAATTCAGTCAAATTGTTGTTTGTGCTTGAAATGGGAAATGGTAAAATGCTGTGCTTTCTTCCAGTGGAACTGACTTGCAGCTATGAATACTTAAAAAAAAAATAATCTGAGATTCAGCTTCAGAATGATTGCTGTAGTATTCTGCATATAAAATCTTGTCAACAGGGTTTGAAAAGCTTGTGAAAATGAAGCTTTGCTATAACATTTGGGTATTTAAAACATTATTGAAGAAATGAAAATGCCCAGAGTTTAACTAGTAGTGCATGACTGCAGAAAGAGTGTCTTGTTGGTTTTAAGGATAGCAGCAAAGACTTGGAGGCTTCTTCACTTCTGAGCCATACTGAAACCTGTTGAGCCCACTTGCTTGTTTGAGGCCTCCAGTACCTTCACCTGTAGTGTCAGCCTTGTCATCTTCAGTTATTCTTCATGCTGAAAGCATATGTAACTATTATCCCTTTGTTTGATCATCAAGGGCTAAAAAAAGAAAATGCTTATAATAAACATCAATTTATAGTAGTTAAAATGGTCTGTAATAGTTTAGATATAATTTCTTAGTAAATGAGAAATTAGGAGTCTAAACCACTTTCTACTTACTTATATAGGCTTATTACTCTTTTCCTGCCATCATGTGATTTTTAGCAACTTTCTGACAATGCAGTTTTCTCAGCTTAAGACTGATCAGTAACTTCTGGTTTTCATAAATAATGATTGTAGTTTATATGAACTTGGTTAAAATATTGCTTGTATGGATCTGAAATGTACATGTTTTGCTTTTTTCAAGCTTGTGAAAATTAAGCTTTGCTCTATTGGAAATGTTGCCCAGAAGCGTGAACTGTAATTAACTCAATAAAATTAAAAACTTAGATGTTCATGCCAAACATAACTCAGTGCTCCCAGCAGTGTGGGTAGTTTTCTTTCATGGTTCTTATTTATTTTCTTTTGAGATAGGCTTTTCCCTTTTCCCCTGCTCATCTGTATTGTAAATGAACCTTTGAAACCCAAATGCTGCTTTATCTTAATATCATGAATATGCAGATGTACTTCCATATGAAGAATGCCTCAGTGTTTGACTTTTTTACTACTGTATTTTGATATTCAGGTATAATATTATCAGGTTCTGTAATTATGTGTATTGCTTTAAAATATAACCATGTTTGTGTAAGCTACAGTAATAACTGCTAGAAGGGAAATGTACTTGGACCATGAAACTGCAGAATGGAAAAGTCTGAGTTACTACAGACTTTTTAAAATCTTGGTCAAAATTGAACATAGTATAAGTAATTAAAAGTATTTTCATCAGAGTAAGCAATATCAGATTGTTTACTTTCTTTTGAAAACCATGGAAGGGTTTATGTGTGCTGAGTTTATATGGTGAAATACCCCTGTGATTTTATGTTTTGTTTTTAAAAAGTTTATTAATTGACCCTCAAGAGATCAGGCATACATTTTGCCATTAAAAACATTGCCCTAAGAAGAGATGGCTAAACTGTTTTGGTTTGTTAGCCTCTGTTCTGTCATTTAACTGAAGAACATTTTCGAACTGAGCTGTCATTTCTTTTTTAGTTCTCTTTGTAAAACTTGCAATATGACTTGCAAACACTAGCAGTAAGGAATATCATGCAGTTAATGTTTTGAGACATGAAATTTGTTCATGCTGTTTTGGTGACTTAGCACTGGAGTTAAGACATTCTCTTAGTTGCTCAGCTTGTGTCAGCTTTAAGAGCTGAGTGCGAGGGAGCAAATGGCAGCATGCCTGTGGGTGTCTTGGGCATCTTGGTGGAAGTGTCTGCCTCATAGCAGAGGTTCATGGAAAGCTCCCCTGCGACACACTGTGAGAGCATTTGAGTGTTGAAGAACCTGTGGATACTTAGGACAGCAATATAGAATCATGGAGTGGTTAGGGTTGGAAAGAACCTTAAGATCATCTAATTCCAGTCCCCTGCCATGGGCAGGGACACCTCACGGTAGACCAGGTTGCTCAAAGCCCCATCCAGTGTGGCCTTGAACACTGCCAGGGATGGAGCATTTACCACTTCTTTGGGCAACCTATTCCAGTGCCTCACCACTCTCACAGTGAAGAACTTCTTCCTTATATGTAACCTGAACTTCCCGTGTTTAAGTTTAAACCCATTCCCCCTTGTCCTGTCGCTACAATCCCTTATGAAGAGCCCAGCGTCCTTGTAGGCCCCTTTCAGATGCTGGAAGGCTGCTATGAGGTCTCCACACAGCTTCTCTTCTCCAGGCTGAACAGCACAAATTTTCACAAGCCATCTTCAAGCATACTTAAAAAAAAAAATAATTCTTTACTCTTAGTAAACTGAACAAATGGCTAAATAAGCTCTTCTGAAGTAGGTTTTACAAGGAAAACCTTAGTCCAAACTTTATTTGCAAAACCATAACCCCTTATTTCCCTGCTCATTGTAGTCACAGTCTTTAACTGAGTAAAATTGCCTGCTCTAAACCAACAAGGATGACACAGGATACCATACTGCTCTGCTCTTCTTCATAGGTAGTTGTAGTAGTCACCTGTCTCATACAATATACTCACATTTTCTGGTGTCCTGTTTTCTTGAAGAGAAGCAAAACAAAATGAGCCAAAGGAGCCCTGAGAACCTCAATTCTGTTACTTTAGGGTGTTGGTAGTTCTTTCTTACACCTTGCCTTTACGATATTTTTATGAAATTGTAGATGGACATTCTGTGAGGATGGGCCAAGAGGAGAGATTTTATTTTCCCTAAGGACATAAAGTTCTCTTGTCAGGTCATACAGGATCTGATTTCAACAGAACAGTTTCAACTGCATTGATTAACTGCATGCAGTTAATTTTTTTATGAAAGTGAGTTATTCTGTTCTTTCCTCGGATTTTTAGTGGGGACAGAACTCTGATACTTACCCAATCACGTGGCAGATTGTTTCAGCTCACTACAATTGCAGAAAACTAGTTCACCAAAAAAGAGATTTTTCATTTCCCGAGGCAATGAGGTAAATTAACTTACTGTGTGTCTGAGAGGTGCTGATGTGGGCCTGAGGGGCTGGGCTGGGGAGAAGGGAGATGCAGCTGGGGCAGGTGGAGGAAGAGGCAGGACAGAAAATTAATGTTGTGAAGAGGGTTTGAAGGGGGAATTGTTTTAGTGTGTTATGAACTATGTAATTAGCTGATCCGAACTAATATAGATTATTTTCGTTTGAATACTGAGCTAAGACTTCCCCGTGTCTGTATTCCTTTAATGATAGTATTCCCTTAGTAAAAAAGAAAAAGATGATAAAAGGAAGGATTGTTACTTGTGCAGCTAATCTTCATATTTTTCTTTCCTGCTCACTGTTATTTATAACACTGTGTAACTGGGTCTATCTGGGGTCAACCCACCACACGTTGAAAAAATAAGTTTCTCTTAAAAGATCTCTGCAAACAGCAGATTTGCTGTGAATACCAGTTTGGAAAAATACTTAAATGCCGAGCTCAAATATAGTGATTCACTGTGAGTGGGAGGCCCTGTGTTTTCCAAATAGCTGATGTTTTGTCTCCCCCCAAATGCCTATTATTTTAGTTGAGGACTCTTTACTTTGTATTAAATACATCTGTTCAGTGCTGCGTACTATTCATCAGTGGCTATAGTTCCATTCAGAAACCATTGTACATGATGTGATTTAGTTTGTGCCATTTCTGAAGTGTTTGGAGTTCTGTCAGCTGAACTGCTGATTAATAGGAGAGTTTATTCCCGTTTTGATTTTCACATGCTCTGCAAGCTTTAGACAGCTGTGTTAAAGCATTATAAAATATATGCCTTTTAGTGAATTTGGGTCACTGTGCTAGTAAGAATCTACAAGTAATGGCAAATTAAAAGGTACTGACTAGGAAGGAACAGGCATACTTGGCTGGAGGAGAGAGGCTGAGTGGTGGGTGTCAGCAGATTCTTCTGCTGAGTTGTTGATTATGGGAGAATTAGGCTGAGAGTGGGTGCCTCAAGGGCATAGACCTTCCTTCTTCCAGGACACAGCTCCTAGTGGTGGAATGGCTTTCCTGCTGCATCTTCTCCGTTCTTTCCCTCCCCCTTTCTCCCTTTTCCTCACCCTCTTTCAAAGACGACTCTTATTCCACCTTTAATTGCATGTAACTTTTGAAATCAATCCTAAATTCTGTGTAACAAAGATGAAACATTGCTGACTTTAGTTACCTGTTGTTTTCCTTTCTATTTTCTACTGACTCTCTCACACAAAAAGTTGCTTAGCTTCTTTTGTAATGCTGCACATTCTGGAATAACCTGGCAGCTTTATGTAGGCTACCTAGACATAATAATGAATTCTTTTTTTGTGTGTTTGCAAAAATAACTTGTCCCGTTTATTATTGCTGGATCAGTAAAGATATATTTTCAGCAAAAAACCTAAATATTTGTGCAATGAAAATATTTATAAAGAGAAGGATAATATGATACTGACCTTGCACTTGTAACTCATTTGCTGATCTGTGTCTGCATTTATCTCTCTAAAACCACCTTGAAAAGAACAAATTACTGGTATTATTGTGTTTTTATTAAAGCGCATTTAGAAATTGGATGTTTTAAAATACTGCCTGAAGTATTTGGTTGCTTGGTTTTTTTTCTTTTCCCTCTCCTTTGAATAGACATAAATATATATGTATAGACCTAACTATATATAGACTATATATATGTATATATATAAAACATGCTTTTTTAAATATAAAGGAAATCTGTAGAATTCAGGGTTCTTCAGGAAAATGTTTAGGAATTTTAATTAAATAACTAAAGCTTCATTATTGTTTCTTTTTTTAGCCACTTCCTGAAGTAGGCTTATGTTATACATCATATTTTTAAGCTAGGTGATTTTGCAGTTGCTGCTGAATTGTATTGGACGAAGACATGGCAGTTTTCATACTCAAAACTGGCTACTTAAGTATCACATGTACTGTAAAAGCAAGTCATCAATGAGTTGTAGAGTGTCAGAAGAGCAGTTCTCTCTATGTTCGCCATGAAGATCATTAGATTGTCTGTTCTTGTCATAAAACAGTGAATTGTGTTGCAACTGTCGGCTAGAGATCTACATTAGATTACTTCTAAACCCTGCCCAAGGGTGACACACAGGCTTTCTTAGGTGTTGTGGGGTTCTGGAGAATTCACATCCCAAATTACAGTTCGATTGTAAGCCCTCTCTATCATGTGACCTGGAAGAATTTCAAATGAGGCCCTGAGCAACAGCAAGCCTTTGAGCAAATTAAACGAGAGAGAGTCCATGCAGTAGCCCTTGGACCAGTCTGGACCGGGCCAGATGTCAAAAATGCACTCTACACTGCAGCCGGGGAGAATGGTCCTACCTGGAGCCTCTGGCAGAAAGCTCCAGGGGTGACTCGAGGTTGACCCCTCAGCTTTTGGAGTCAAGCTTTTCATGCTATTTGACATTAAATAATAGTGTGATTTAAAAAAAAAACAAAAGCAAAAAATTAAACTTAGGCATGGTCTGCATTCTTACCTACTCACCAGTAATTGCTCCGTGTATTGCCACAACACTGACCCTCAGAATCATGTCACTTAATTCAGAATTTACATGCAAAAAAATTAATTGATTTATTTAAAAGCTCTGGAGACACTGTATATGGTTGCAATCTTGTAACAACATGTATGTACAGACATAACCAGTCTTTGCTAGGCCGAGTCCCTCAGCATCCATACTGTTTCTAAGCCTGTTTGGGATTAACTCAGTAGGCATTCTTGGGACTGTGACTCCTGTGGACTGACACAAGATGTGTGATTTTCTTCACACATTGTCAAAGCTCAGGCATTCACCATCAGAAAGCCTGCAGTGAGGTGCTGTGGTTGAGGGAGATGTCTTGTGCTCTGTTCTTTATGTAGTTGCTTGGTTGGCAGAGCACTCGTCTACCCATGGAGCGGTTTGGTGAGCCTGGTGATCTTCAGATGTGCAGCTCCTCATGTGCTAGCCACATGCTCTCAAGAGGAGGATGGAGCTGCCTTCCATGCTTCTGATGAACCTCTGGTATACAAACAGGTTAGAGTGTAAACAAGAAGCAGCAGATCTGACACTTGGGGAGGTAGTTATCCTTACACTTCTGAGAGGGCAAAATTCAGTGTTCAGGTCCCTGCTGCATGGAGTGTTTGTGCATTTTGCATTCAGGATCACCAAGTGAAATGTTTATGGAGTAATGTCATCAGGGTCTTTCACTTCCCAGACCAGTGCTCTGAAAATGTGTCATTCTGCCACTTCCTCTTGTTACCATTGTCTTTTCTTTGTAAAGTCCTCTGTCCCCAAAGAAGTACCTTAGTGGGCTAAATGCAGATAAAGGCATTAATTCTCAAAGCCCAGCTAGCGTATCTACTGTGTCAAAGCTGCTTTAGCTCTGTGTGGAGAGTGGCAGGATTGCAGACACCCTATCTCCGGCATGTGCATTGGTGATTGTAAGGACTGTTCTGTATTGCCAGATGGAAGGACTATTCTACACAGTGTCTGGTTGCAGACCCTCACTTCCCACCTCGGGGGGGGTGGCAAGCCCCTGCCTTGGGCTGTAAGTTTCTTCCCAAAGTGTTCTGGATTCTACTGTCCTAAACTTCTTGGTAACTTTGGGATTGAATGTTTTAAGAACTACTGCTTTTCCCAGGGAGTCTTCTGGGGCATGATTCATTTGGGCATTTACAGGTAATAAAGTTCACGCTCTGCATTCTTTTCTTTAGTAGTTGTTTATAAACATCTACTATTGCACTATTCATTGTTTCCTCTGTCATCCTGATCTCTTATGTTATCAAATCTCTGAACTTCATCACTGCGCCTGTCAGTACTTGTGATTGTTGCAACTGCTCTTTGAGTAACTCTGTGATAAAGCTGTGTGTATTAAAAGCTTTGCCGTTCAGGAATGGTGTGTGTATCTCTCAGCATCCAATTCAAGATTCTTTGTTGTCTCCAGAATTCTGTTTTATAGATAGTGCTGTCTGAGTCACACAAATGTTTCTTTGTCAGTACCTGCAAAGGAATAAAAAAAGGAGATACTTGGAGGAAGGAGATCATGGAGATACTCTTCCCTGCTCGCTCACTGAAGCTGTTTTCTCCAGCTGTCTCTGTCTCTTCAGTGCCATGTATGACAGCTGGGATTATTTCTGGTTTTTACACTGCTAGATTCTTTGCTTTCTGTTGATAGGAACTCCTGGATAAACTGAAGTCTCTGTGTTGTCACTTGTAGCGGATATTAGCAGAGTTTCCTAACATTTACATCTGTGGTCTGGGCTCTGTCTCAGAACTTCTTGTAGGTGACCTTGGATGTGGCACACATGGTTTTAGGAAATGTATTGATGAGGTGGGGATCCTGGTTTCAACCATAAAGTCTTCTGAAGAAAAGGCAGTCTTTAGGGGAAGTTCTGATGTATGATTACAGTGCCTGTTACAATCTGACAAGGTATTCATTGTGTGAGTGATTCCAGGATGACTCGGAAAGTTGTTTCAGTACAAAACCCGTAGCTTTTGCTGTGGACAGAATTATGCATCTGCACTGTAGAGCCAGTCTCACTCACTTTGAGCATCTTGAACAGCAAGAGCACTCTTAAGTCTCATAAATGAGAAGTCACTCCTGTGTGTGTACAGATAATATACAGCTTTCTGATGTGCCAGTCATTGATTTGAGACAGATGTAAGGCCATGAGAGACCTGATTCGGTTCATGAATGCCACCCAACTTTGAAGGCGAAATACTCCACATCATATAGCTGAATATATCTGCCTCCCTTCTCTGTGACAGACTGTATTTGGGGCTCACAAACTGGTTTCATACAATTTTGTCATACTCTTTGCAATTATATTTTCATCTTATGAGAGTTTTTTTCTGTTTCTTTTCAAACAGGAGGGTAATTTTGACAGGGAGGTCATTCTGGCCAGCGTCTTTGGGAAAATGCTATTTAATTCTTCTGTTCGTGCAGATTGATTGTGATTGCCATGCTTATGTCAGGATGGGGACTTCCACAGGAAATCTGGGATCAGTGACTGCTGGAGAAGTAAAAACTTATGAAGGGTGTTCTGGAGCCTCGAGATGGACTTGTTTACATCAGATGGCATCAAGAAATGGCGGATTTTTAGTTTTTTAATTACTTGCCATTCAGTGTCTTGGATCAGACACAATCCTGACTATAGAGAAAGGCATAGACCTTTTTCCTGTTTGGTAAATACTGATTGTGGTCAGGCAAGGTAATATGTCCCAAGCCTTGACAGTTCTGGCGTTAGGAGGTTATCTATCAGCTGTCTCTGACTGAAGAGTTCAAGAAGAAATCTGGAGCATTATGGAGTTTTAGCATGCTTCATTCCAAACCTGAAGATATTGAACAGGAATCTAATTGCTCATTTCTATGGGGCTGTCCCTTACCACTTTTCCAGGTTAAGGAGATATAGGTATGTAGCCAGACAGGAAGCTAGGCTTAAAATAGAGTAACAATCTTGCTAAACAAAAATCACATTTGTAATTTCTTAAGTTTTTAAAATTAAGGAAAATGGCTTTTATTTAAGAGCAGTCCTTATGCCCAAAGGCATATGTGTAATGAGATTCCAAGAGTCGACCCTGTGTGGTATCTGTTGCAGGTGTTTGATCTGGAGTTGGAAATAGAACGGTCCTCTGAAGGTTTATTCACTTTTACTGGTCTCACGAGAACTTGAGCAAAGCAAATTCTGCTGTCATTAAAGGTGCAAGAATGATATGGTTGATTGATTTTTTCAAAGACAGAACAGTAACTGTTCAGTGTGCTTACTTTACTAATCACTGTTTTTGGTGAAAGCCTTTTCAGATGCTTATAAGTCAATATACAAAACCAGAATTCTGCATTTTTATTTTAATGAAATTGAGCATACAGCACATACACCCTGAGCTGGAAACGCATTCTGTAATGGATGTTTTTCATTTGAACATCTGTTCAACATAGTGATTGTGAAAAGTTTTCTTTCCCTCTCCTTTTTGCCATATAAGCAATGCTGATTTGCACTGGAACATACTTCCGATGGAAAACTAGTAGAGGGGAATTCAGCATACTGCTTGTATAAAAAGTATTCTTTTGAGCAGTGCTGGAATGTAAAAACAGTTCTAAATAGAAAGATTATTTAGTGGAAGTATTATTTTGGACTAAAAGTTAGTTTGTCAAGACACATGATGTTCTTAGAAAAAACAAAACCAGCATCTTTTCAATCTCAGAAAATGCAGATAATGAACGCACACTGGTTTCTTAAACTCACTTTTTTCTTAAGAAATTGATTGTACTTAAAGTCATCTGTTATGGATTTATTTGCACTTGTTTGCTTTAATGCCAGCAGCAGAGGTAGCTAAATTACATTATTTCCTCTCTCCCTTTTTCATATGGTTTATACATACGCAGTTTTCTATCCCCACTTTCTCTAGTGAATTAAGACCTCTGGGTCATTACATTATTTTAAGAGCAAAGGAGAATCACTTTTGGTCCCTTTCCAACTGGGTCTTGTATTTTCCCTTCAAGTTCTTTCTAATGATACGCTATGATTTCTGATGATATGCTATGGGCAGTCTGTGGGAAGAATGTGGATGGGTGCAACTGAGGAGGGAACTATACATAATTGCAGTTAACATTTTGTATGCTTAGATTAGGACCATGTCCTATGAATTTTATGTGGTTAATTGTGTATTTATGTTTCTCTGGTGTTCATAAGGACTCTGTCAGCATGGTGTTAAAGTATTATATTCCACACTGACAATCAGCAAGTATTTGTAAGACCATATAAGGACTAAGAAAAGCTTACTTCCTACTGGCATGGCTTTAGAACCCATTATTTCTGTAAGTAGTTTATTACTGATAAAATGCATTTATACAGCATTATTGTTTCATTAGCATTCAAAGGTTGCTTTGTTTACTTTTGTGTTCTTATAAATATTAAAAAACAAACCCCAACCCTGGAAGATTACTTATACAGGCAAGAACAAATACTAAGCCATCATCAGTATTTTCATTTATGATGATTCCATTAAGAATTTCCGTCTTACTGGTCATCACATAGATGCTAGGCTTTTTTTAACTACTTTATGAACTTTTAGCTTGCAGTTGAAACCTATTTCAATGTTGAGCAAAATCATACTGATACTTGTTTTCTTTTTTCTCTCCCTTGTTTCCCAGGATGGTACAAAACAAAAGCGGGAACGGAAAAAGACTGTGTCGTTTAGCAGTATGCCAACTGAGAAAAAGATCAGCAGTGCAAGTGACTGTATAAATGCAATGGTTGAAGGCTCTGAGCTCAAAAAGATTCGATCCAACTCTAGGGTGTATCACCGATATTTTCTTTTAGATGCAGATATGCAGTCTCTACGCTGGGAACCTTCAAAAAAGGATTCTGAAAAAGCAAAGATTGATATTAAATCAATCAAAGAAGTAAGAACAGGAAAAAATACAGATATTTTTCGCAGCAATGGGATATATGACCAGATATCAGAAGACTGTGCATTTTCAATTATATATGGAGAAAACTATGAGTCCCTAGATCTTGTTGCTAATTCAGCAGACGTTGCAAATATTTGGGTTACTGGCTTAAGATACCTGATTTCTTATGGAAAACATACTCTAGATATGATAGAAAGTACTCAAGATAATATGCGGACTTCATGGCTTTCGCAAATGTTCAGTGAATCAGATGTAGATAATTTGGGACATATACCCCTGTGTAATGCTGTACAGTTTATAAAAGACTTAAATCCTGGTTTAAAAACGAATAAAATTGAACTGAAATTCAAGGAGTTACATAGATCCAAGGAAAAAACTGGTACTGAAGTAACAAAAGAAGAGTTTATTGAAGTTTTTCATGAGCTTTGTACCAGACCTGAAATCTATTTCCTGTTGGTTCAGTTTTCAAGCAATAAAGAATTCTTAGATACCAAGGACCTCATGATGTTTTTAGAAGCAGAACAGGGTATGGCACATGTCACGGAAGAAATAAGCCTGGAAATTATTCACAAGTACGAGCCAGCCAAAGAGGGGCAGGAAAAGGGTTGTCTTTCTATAGATGGGTTTACAAATTACCTTACTTCACCAGACTGCCACATATTTGATCCAGAACATAAAAAAGTTTGTCAAGATATGAAACAACCTTTATCTCATTATTTTATAAATTCATCTCATAATACGTACTTGATAGAGGATCAGTTTCGAGGGCCTTCTGACATCACAGGCTACATTCGTGCTCTTAAAATGGGTTGCCGAAGCGTTGAACTGGATGTATGGGATGGCCCAGATAACGAACCTGTGATTTACACAGGGCATACAATGACATCACAGATTGTCTTCCGTAGCGTGATTGACATTATTAACAAGTATGCATTTTTTGCTTCAGAATACCCTCTTATTTTGTGTTTAGAAAATCATTGTTCCATTAAGCAGCAGAAAGTGATGGTACAACACATGAAGAAAATTTTGGGGGACAAGCTACATACGCAGTCCCCAAACATAGAGGAGTCTTACCTTCCATCACCAGAATCACTCAAAGGGAAAATACTAATTAAAGCAAAGAAGCTTTCCTCCAGTTGTCCTGGACTAGAGGGAGATGTTACAGATGAAGACGAAGGAGCAGAAATGTCACAGAGAGTGGGGAAAGAGGGAGTGGAACAGCAAAACTCAATAACGGGGAAACGATTTCAGCTCTGTAAAGAACTCTCAGAGTTGGTAAGCATATGTAAATCAGTTCAGTTCAAAGAGTTTCAAGTTTCATTTCAGCTCCAGAAGTACTGGGAAGTGTGCTCCTTTAATGAAGTGCTTGCTAGCAAGTATGCCAATGAAAACCCGGGAGACTTTGTCAATTATAACAAACGTTTTCTTGCACGGGTTTTCCCCAGTCCTATGAGAATTGACTCCAGTAATATGAATCCCCAGGACTTTTGGAAATGTGGTTGTCAGATAGTAGCAATGAACTTCCAAACGCCTGGCTTAATGATGGATCTTAACATCGGTTGGTTTCGACAGAACGGCAACTGTGGCTATGTCCTTCGTCCTGCTATTATGAGAGAAGAAGTATCCTTCTTCAGTGCAAATACAAAAGACACCGTGCCTGGAGTTTCGCCTCAGCTGCTTCATATTAAAATCATTAGTGGGCAAAACTTTCCTAAACCCAAGGGATCAGGTGCCAAAGGTGATGTTGTGGATCCTTATGTCTATGTTGAAATACATGGAATCCCTGCAGACTGTGCAGAGCAAAGGACTAAAACTATGCATCAGAATGGGGATAATCCAATTTTTGATGAAAGCTTTGAATTTCAAATAAATTTACCAGAACTAGCTATGGTGCGTTTTGTAGTACTGGATGATGATTACATAGGGGATGAGTTTATTGGGCAATACACTATTCCCTTTGAGTGTCTACAGACTGGTTATCGCCACGTTCCTCTGCAGTCTTTAACTGGTGAAAATTTAGCACATGCATCCTTGTTTGTGCATGTGGCCATTACTAATCGAAGGGGTGGTGGGAAACCTCATAAACGGGGCCTCTCTGTTAGGAAAGGCAAGAAATCAAGGGAATATGCTTCCATGAGAACATTATGGATTAAAACAATAGATGAAGTGTTCAAGAATGCTCTCCAACCTATTCGGGATGCCACGGATTTGAGAGAAAATATGCAGGTACAGTTTTTACAATGAATTTATTGGTTCTTACATGTATTTTTGTATTATGATGCATATGGAATATATGTTTTTGAGAGTCTTGCTGCGTTTAATCGGTTACATTACTGGAATCTAATGCTGAACAGCTTTAAAAATGGATTATGTCAGAGCAGCCTCTTAGGTGATACTGTCTGTTGAGGTAACTTGGATGCGTATGCATGTTTTGTTGAATGTAAACTGAAAATATGACTCAAGCATTAGAACTCAGGCTTGTTGACTTGTCCTGTCTCTTTGAAGGAATGTTAGATACACACTAGAGGAAAGTATGGCACTATTTTAGTTTTAAAAAATTAAGTTAAATAGAAATGCAGGAGGAAAATACATCTACCTCCTGATAGAAAAAGGAGACGTTATGCTTTATTAGAAAACTTACTGTATGTGAAAGTATGTTTAGTGTAGTTTCACTGAGGTTTTGTTTTTTTATCATTCCTAAATAGAAGGCAGTACTTTCTGAAGCATATTTGCTTTCCATGAGTCTTCCTAGTAACAGTATGTTAGAAATACATGGAATTAGTGCTAAGGCATTAGGAAGCATCCTGTAGAAGAAATAACCTTACCTTAAAGTTCACATAAAATTAACACGTTGAATTTCAGGAAAAAGTACAGGCTGAGGTGCTTGTTTTTCTGGAAGTCAAGAGATCCCACCTCAAAAATGCATTGTTTGGAGATTCCATTAGAGGTTCCTGGTGAATACACCCTTTTAGACACAGATTAAAGTGAGTTGCAAGGTTGCATTTTATTCAGTAAAGCTTTTAACTGTCCCTAAAATTCTGATGGAATACTAGCAGTGATCAGTTAAATTAAGCATAATCATTTTGAATGAAATGACCTATTAAATCCTCTTATGTAATGTTAAACTGATTGAAGGAAATGTCTGAGACTTGATTCTGGCACATCAGTGTAGATAATTTTTCTTCATGAATAATCTTATATTGAAGAGATTTTAATAGTAATACAGTTTTAAAACTAATTTTTCTTCATATGAAAGAAGATACTAGTACAGCATTATGAAGTTCACCCATTTACTTGGTATATAAAATTACAACACTAAAAGATTATTAAAAATATGGGGATGATATTTTGACTCATAAATGTTTCACATTATGGGAAACATGCAAACTGAACTTTACCTGTAGTTAAGCTATTGAAGGCTAGAATTCTGTCATGTAAAGGATACTGTGTGTTAAGATAGCTTTCAGTGAAGAGCTTAACCTAAGATTTGAGGAAACACAAAAACGTAAGTTTTCTGTAGCTACCTTGAACTCTTTGCTGTGAATGCTGCAGTATTTTCCAGAAATGATATAATTAAACCCAGGCTCTACAGTGTGGTTTCTTTGAACATGAGATATTAAAAGGTATTTTATGTATTTTATTCTGTCAGTTTGAAAGTTGTGCTAGCAACTAAATTCATTATCATCTCTCCAAATGCTATTAAGAAGATTTTTTAGGTACATGAGGGAATAATAGTTTTGCATAGCTTTACTGTCGGATTATGTAATGTGCACAGTTTAAACTTTGCAAAACTAAGGTTTTACAGCTAATAGAAGTAAATAAATCACTCAAAATAAATATCAACTTATGCCAGGGAATGTGAAATTTGTTTGGTTTCTATATCACTGAAATTTTGTGTTACAAATTGTTATGATTTTTATGATAGAGAAATAATGTGCCCACAAACCAGCTTATAAAGAGCAAAGTGGTTTGTGTTTTTTGTGGTTGATTTTTTGTTTGTTTGTTTTTAATACAAGATGGAAGAAGAGAAAAAAGGTGCAGATGTGAGTCTAATGGTTTCTCTAAATATGTGTAGAAATAGCCTTTTTTCTTCCTTGTTAGGTACTACATTACTGCGACAAAAGCTAATGTCATAATTTGTTAATTACATATTAATCACTGACAAATGTGTAACATGTGTGATTAAACTGGCTGTGACGTTGTATGTGTGAGTTGCTTGACAGTATGAGGGATAGTCTCTGGATACAGAGTTGGAAGTCCAACGGCAAAGAGTTCCAGCTATAGTTCTGTCCTGCCTGCAGTTAGTATGTATGTTCCCTGGGTCCTCCTGTCTGTAAAATTGATGTTCGTAATGGCTTACCCATGATGTTTATCTCAAACAAAATGTTTGAATGGGCATACTGATGTCAGTCTTTTCAACTATGTGTCATCAAGGTGCAGTCCAGTTAATAAAAGTAATTTCTGTTTCCTGGAGATTTACTAGATGCTACTAAACATTTACTTAGAGTTAAGGTACACTGTAACTGACTGTAGTAGATGTACTCTAGTATTCATGTTATTTTACATGAATATGCTATATATACATATTTTGAAGTCATCTTTGGGTGTTCTGTCCCATGAAGGGACAACAGAATATTTCATGTTTGATTCCTGTTTGCATTAAGTTTGGCATTATGTCTCTCTAAGAAACTTGTCCACAAATGACTTGCATCATGTCAGCAAGGAGGAAGGTGATTTTGATTAAGATGAAAATCTGAGTCAAATACCCTGCTTGGGTAACACGTGAGAGAAAGGAGCACTGAGCACATTTGTAACTTAAATACACCATGTTTTTGTTTTTGTTTCCTACAGGAACACAAACTCCAGACCTGCCTTAGATCACCAGCTCCCACTTGGTACAAAAATCCTAAATTCATTACAGTGCTAAGAACATGCCCCTCATGGAATTTCAGTGGCTACTTGGGAGTCACGTTGTATTTCTAATACTGGAAATTTTCTTAACGTTTAAATGTATAGCTTTATATTCTACCCTATTGGATATAAAATACAACTATAATAAATTTAAGGGAAAGGTACAAATTGGTATTTATATTAAAGTGCCTTAAATATTCACTTAAGTGTGATTCTGTGATAGGAATGACATCGGTAGTGGAGTGCTGGGTTTGTGAATCACACCAAATGGGAGCCAGCAGATCCACAGCACGTCTGGACTATAGTTCAGGTATGTTTAAAGTTACAAATGTGCTGAATTCCTCCTTCCACATCACTTTTGCTGATTTGGGATGTTCAGCACCTAATATTTTGTTTCTCTTGGTGGCATTTTAATAAATGTTATGAAATATATTTTAGAATTTTTACCAATTCATGACCACTATGTTTTAGAATTCATTTATTTGCATGGTTAATTTTAGTAGTGGTAGAAACCAGACATACTTGTTCTAAATAGGCTGGTTTTCCCTATGACAAGTATTGAATTCTGTTTGAATTTTAAACATTTTTGGTAACATATATCTGTAATATTGATTGCTTTGGAGAACTGCCAGCTCCTCAGGGAAAAGCTGTGGTATTTCCACATTAGAGATCAACTATAACAGTGAAGTATTTTATCCTGAAAGAATAAGACATTAAAATTCATGCTTAACTGTAAAGGAAACTCTTTCTTTCCTTTTTGCAGAATGCGGTAGTTTCATTCAAAGAATTATGTGGCCTCTCTCCTGTAGCAAATCTTATGCAGTGCATTTTGGCAGTGTCTATGCGCTTGGTTGGGCCTGATAATGCACCCTTGGTAGTACTGAATCTCAATGATCAGTATCCAACTATGGAGCTCCAAGGGATTGTTCCAGAGGTCTTGAAAAAGATTGTAACAGCATATGACATGGTGAGTAGTCCTTTGTGGTTATTTTATATGCTATTTGAAAGACCTTCTTTTTGTAATATACAGTGCCCTGCCTGTTTTGAAAGGTCATTTTAACCTGTGACTTCCTATTTCATGATGCATTTAGTCTCTTTGGCAGTGATTCCCATGAATGTACAGCAGCTGATAGTGTTTTCATATTGAGTAAAACATAGAGATTAATAGATGACACGCAAATACATGTTTGCACACTTTGGAGGGCAGAGTGGTTATAATCAAGAGGATTTAACATGAAGAGGATGTATTAATTTACCTGTTTTGCAGTAACTTGAAACTTTTTGCATATTTATAAACCTCTTACATTAATTTGCTACTTTACATTTTCCAGTTTGTGGACCTTGATTTCTTTTGGCTTTGACTCAACGTAGAACAGAAAAACATCAGGAATTGCTTTAAGGAGTTGTATTTTTATAAGCACCTTGAAGTGTTAATTCTGTACGTGGTTTTTCATTTTCCTTTGCTATATCTTTCTTATAGATCTCATTTACTTAGGCATTTTCACATCTGTAAGCAGCTGTAATGTTAACTTCAGCCCTCATACTCCAGGAAATACATCAATTGTGTCTTTAGAGACTGGAAATTAAACGTTTTGCAAGAAGGAAGAACTGATACACTGGGAAATACTGATTTACATCTGCATTTCATTAATTTAAAGCTTGGAAAAAGAATCCAGACAAGTGTGATTTGAAATGTCCTCCTTATTTCTGCTGAAGTAATCTGGCACAAAGTAACCGAGCCTGTATTTATTTGATAATTTCTTTAATTTGATATATCATCGGACAATGAGGAAATGTTTCTAAGATAATTTTGTCTGCTAAAATTAGGAACCTCACCTGGCAGGATCAAGTCACTGTTTAAACACTCCATGCTATTTAAAGAAAGAAAATGAAGGAAAAGGAAACAGTAGCCAAGTTTCGTATCTGTTTTTAAAACTGCTTTCTAAAGATAAAGTAGCTTTAGAATAGTGTTCTAGCAAGGTCTGAAAAGGACTCACTACTAAATAGTAATTTAGGTAGAGTTTATGGAGTTCAGTGATGAGGTAAATACAGTATTTGCTTAGAATGGTAGCAGAGTTACAAGGAGATAGTGGAAAAATCCCTCTTTGTGGTAGCTTATAAGATGTCACTATAATTAGAATGCAAACAAGCTTGATTGTTGGGATCGCAACTGTAACACATACATAATGAAATTCTGTTCTCTTAGTGGAGATGTCTCTACCTGAGGTTTGTTCTGATGTGGCAATGCTGTTTCTAAGTTATTAAACTATTCCAGATACTTCAAATCTTTCTGTAAGTCAAGGTTAATGTTTTTGTTTGTATGTCAGTTACATAGAGGTTACTCATGACTGCAGAAATCTTTCCTGTCCAAGTTTGGTTTGTCTCTTTGTCTCTCACATGCATTTCCCCCCTCCCTGCATCCTGTAGTCTACACATGATTTGAATATTTGTTTACTTTAGAAATGTATATTTTCATATGTAAGAATAACAGAATATTTATTTAGTGGCATGTTCAAACCATTTTTCCATCTCTTCTTCCCTAAAGGATAAAGACTCACTTTCAAACTAGAAGCATGATAGTGTTTCTAGATACAAGTGGTATTGAAAAATCAGTAAAAATTAAGATTATTTTCATCAAATAAAACTTATAAATTACTGAGATGTATTTCAATTTGTGGTCTTACCAATACTCTGTCCAGGTTGACAAAAGGTTTTAAGGCAATTAAATCTGTAGGGTATATTGGAAAAGGAAGTCAGCCACGGGAACTATGCTGATAGCTCTTACTTATGAAAGCACATTGTGAAACAGTAGGAGACATTCATCCATATCATCCTTTTCTCAAGGAGAGGAGCTGTGATGCTATAGTTTTATATACTGTAACTTATAGATGCTACAACTTCAAATAGTTGTGAAGCTATTTACTTGATATACTAATATTTGCTATAGTGGCAGATGTTCAGAGTCTGATACTGTCATAGCTAGTGTCCTTTTTGTGTGTTTTTTGTGTAGATTAATAAAATAAGCCCTCAAAATGACATGTTTTATCTCAGTGGTTGGTTTTGGCTTCAGGATTTTTTTTACATGGCTAATTAACAGGTGGGTGTAAAATTCGGCTTAAAAATGAGAATCCTTATCTAGAATTAAGAAAGGGTGGATGCTGAAATAATAATTAGCCGCTTGTCTTGTTTTCTGCTGGCTTAAGCCTCAGTATAGGTCAAAATTATTATAAGTATGTTCTTCCAGTATGTCAAGTACTACAAGTATCAAATCAAGTTGATAACAGAGATTGTGTTAAATGTTTATTAAATAAACCTTGGTAAATCCCACAGACTGCCATTATCTTCTGTGTATTCTCAGTATGGCACATCATAATAATATTCTCAAATTAACTGCTGTTTCAGGATCACGGTATTTTTTGGCTAATGAAGGGATTCTTATTTGTCAGAAATACTCTTGTTTTTATAAAATGATAATAAACATGGACAACGTTTTTAATTATTAAGAATTTGTTTATATTGGGGGTGCTAAAAGGTCTCAGTGTTGCTCTGTAAAGTGAGAAAGGATGTAAGACCTTTACATAATAAACATTATAAATAAATATTGTATAAATAATATAACTGAAATAATGACAAAAGAGTGAAATACTGCAGGGGCACATGAAAAGGTGAAAATACCTTCAGTGTAGCACAGGTAGATGTATTTTTTTAGAAACAGTGAGGCAAATGATAGTATGTTAATTAGCATATCACTAGACGCTTGGGGTTTTAAATGTAAACAGCACATAATCCTTCCTTAAATTGTCAGCAGTCAGTACTACATTAATGAAAGAGCTGTAAATGATAAAGTCTAGTACTATTTGGAAGATAGAATACTGTATTTTTGAACCTAATGAGCAATTTGTCACCAGCATTATTAGAACCAGAAGCTCACCCAGGAAATAAAAGGATCTTTTGCTTTTATCCATGCTATAGGAGCTGGAGTATCTTTTCAGAATAATGAGAAACGAATATGACTGAGAATTTTTTGAGAAAGACAGAAGTTTAAATTGTGTATTTTTCTCTAGCTTCTCCATGCTCCTGAGTATTTTTCCCTTAAAATGTTTTCACTGTTTAACAATGTTTTATTTTTCCTTCTTGTTCATGAACTTCAGCTTCCTTTATGTGATACTTCAGCATGCACTCTGTTGGTGTCATGACACCCATCCCTGATCAGTGCTGCAGACTGAAGCTTGGAGTCAAGGCACGTGCCTCTTCCACACCATTGCACGTTTGGGGTTTTTTTATGATGTCTTATAACCTTTAAAATAAACAATGTAAACCTTAAAAATTCATGCTGTGGCAAGAGAAAAAGAATAATTGTCTCAGTCTAAGTCTGCAGCATTATTCAGTGATGAGTATAATAGCATTGCAGTGATATGCCAGAGGATCATGCAAATGAAGCCAGAGGATCATACAAATGTGCCCTGAGTGGAGGATGAAGTGTCCCATTGATGAAGATAAGGTTTTATGGACTTTGCAAGCAGACATTTACTTCTAAGAGGGAAGCTAACCCAGAAAATGCAGAGAACTGTACCTGTGTGAAAGAAGATAAAGTAGTGTTGCTGCAATACTTAGGATTAAATGTTATTAAAGCCTGATTAGATAATGCTGCTAGATGCATTTTTTCACAGTTTCTGGTGGGGATAGGCTCGAGAGCAGGGCTGCGTTTATTGGTGATGTAGGCTGTGAAATGATAAAAATGAGAGAGATTTAAATACAGCAAAGCTAGTAAGCCAGAAAACACCATGTGATTAGTAGCTCTACAGAAAGTTTAATTCCAGTTACCTTATTGTTGGCTCATTTCAACTACTGACTCAATACAGCAGGTTGCATAGGCATCACGTGGAAGTTAATGTCATGTGAAGGATTTGCAAATTTGGCCGATGACATAAACTAAGTATAATAGTCTATATTTTGAACTTAAACATAACTGTCCTGTTGGGAAAGAGATAGACTGAGAATATACCTTGAAGAGTTATCGACTGGTCTGGTACTAGTAGAATTTATTAAAAGACTACCTAAAAAGGACTGATTGCCATAGTTATGGTAAAGTTTAATAGTCATCCTGTAATTCTGCTACTGCTCAAACCCCTAAATATTCTTTACCTTTAAAACTCAACTTCGTAGGTGTATATGAATTGAGTGGGGCACTTTTGTATCGAACATGTTCTGAAGGAAGCAATATATTCATTGCTTCTTTCACAGGGCCTAAAAAAGAATGATTAGAAGATCTGTTTTGAGTTATGCTTACCTCATAAAATCTGTATTACCTTGCAGGTCCTTGGTTGTGGTTAATTTGCAAACACAGTAAGGTGCATTTCATTCTGCTGTGGTTATAGAATTGTATCTTGAGAACAAGTAGATGCATCTCAGCTTATTAGAGTGCCAGAGTTATTTAGCTGAGAAGCCTTTGTTCCACAAATTACCCTTTGAGGTTGCAAACTTCTGGGGTAACCAGAAGTGCTAGATTAAGTGCAGTAATTACCAGTTTATCACCTAAACTGGAGTGAGTGAATAGGTTGCTTGAACTCTTGCCTACCTTCCTTTTGATCTAAATGTTGAATTTCTGATTGTGACAGAGAAGGTTGAGTTCAAGTTGGTCACCAGTCTGTTGTAGTTGAACTCAATCTTTGGATCTCATATGGTTTTAAATCGTGATACCATGTGACCACCATCTGCTTTGTGCACATGAAGAAAATCCAGATTTTTCCATCTCTGCCTTTTCTGAGGAATACATGACTGCCATAGACTGTGATAGCTGTGTTCTGTTTCTGGGTTGGTTGAGAATGTTGGTTTTGAACCCATGTCTTCTGGAGTACAGCTCCATGAGTGTTCCATATTACAATTTAACATCATCTGGCTTCTGAAGCAAAGAACTTAGGCTTTGCACAGAAGGTTGAAAAGCTTTGATACTGAAGAGAGTAACTACATAAAAATAGGGAACCTTGTTAAAAGAAAAAGATAAGGGGAGTGTTCAAAAGAACAGATGTCATAAGCACTCTAACGATACCACACTCAGAGCTTGAAGTAAATACGTCCCACTTATAAAAAAGGAGGAGGTGCTGTTCAAAAAAAGAAGGTGTCTTTGCAAAAAGTGAAGTCAGATGAAAATGAGAAAGATAGGATAGATACTGAATTCTTCAGTGGTTAAGTAAAAAAATACAAGAAAGCTGACAGTGAAGAATTTCAGGAACTGAAAAATTTCATGGACTGAAAAATAACAGAGATGTCTTTTCTGAAAATACAAGAAACAAAATAAAAAGAACATGTTTGATCACAAGTTGATCAAAGTATAAAAGAAGGCCCCAGGAAAAGAACGAAAGCCACAGCACTAAATCAGTTTTGCATCCATTTACCTGTGGACATCAAGGGTTCATATGAAGTCCTTTTTTATGAAGGACACATGGGAGAATTCATCTCTAACTGAAATGCTGACAGAAGATACTACACAGGAAAGGCAAAATGACAGAAAAGATTACCAGAAATAGGTGATATTCATTCAAATGTTCCGAAAGATCTCAAGAATTGATATATCCAAACTGCTAATTGTTGTGTGTATCCTCTCACTTACAACTGACTATCAAAATTGTTAGTGTGGTGCCAGTGTTTTAAGAGGTTTCCAGGGAAGATCATGAAATTACAGAACAGACATGCTGACATCTGTACTGTGAAAATGGGTAGAAACTATTTTGAAGAGGAAAATCAGAGGAAACATGGAGAATCATGTTGTGGAAGAGTCAATACAGCTTTTATAAAGTGAAGGGCTCATTAATCTTTTGGACTTCTTTGAAGTCAAAAAGCATATAGACGCAGAAGATTAGCCTAGTTGGATTTTCTGAAAGCATTTGACAAAGTCCGTTCTCAAATGCTCATACTGTAATGAAGTTACTGTTAAATTTTTTGCCCTTTAAAATTCTTAGCTCTTATAGCTGTAGTAAATTATGAACTTAACCTGATGTTCTAACAGGAAAAGAACTGTTAAAAGATAGTTGCTTGTGTTTATTTTTGCAGTAGGATGGTTTTGTAGTGAGTGAGTTAGAGGTAGTAAGTATAGCTCCAACAACTTTGATCTAGCTGAAATACCTAACTACTCTTGAAGATGTATGACATAATGGAACCCCCAGGTTTGCAAAGATCTTCAAGGTGAGAGAAGTGTGGGTATTAAAGTTTAAACAGTTTTCTTGGTCTTGGTGGATTGTTATAATGTGTGTTAAAAAAGTAAGTTTCAGAGTTGGCAATAGGAATGCAGTATTTAAATACCAATAACACACGCTGTTTCCATTATTGCCTCTGGCTTTGAACAGTATGTTTACTTTCATTATCAAGTCTCTGCAGATTTAGAACTGTCTTTAGGTAATAAATGGGTACAGTTCAGTGGTGAAGAGATTTAAGGGAAAACATACATCATTCATAGCAATTTAATAGTGGAAATAGCCCAGGTAATGTTTTTTTTAACATGTTTAACAAATTAAAATAATTGTAGATCCTGGTTTTTTAGGCTAATATAAACAGTTACTGACTGTGTAGTTGTTAGTCTGTCACAAAAACTGATGGGAAACAAAGTATTGATGGAAAATAAAGTTAATAGCTTGGACAGTTTCTTCAAAAAGAGTTGTGTTGCTTATTAGCAGTTTTTATTTTCCTGTTTTATAACAGGACAGTCATTCTAAACTGAATGTTGCAATTATGCTTCTAAAACCGGAGCTGCAGATGATAACCTCAGCTTATGTTGGGCTTTTCAGTCCACAAGGGCAGAAACAAGCATCTAATTTAGGATATTCAGACTCCAGTGCCAAATCTTGTGAAGTATGAACTATTTCACATTGATTGAAAAGCTCTGCTAATGACAACTTGATGCTCTGGGAAGTCAAGATTTCTGCTTTTTTTTTTTTTTTTTTTTCTTAATAAGACTATGAACAGTGAAGCCTTTTGTATCCTCTTACTAATCCCATTATGGCTAATGGCTGACTCACAGTATTCATAAGAGCATAAAGTAATACAACTACTTAGAAAGAGGAGTTCATCTAGCTTACTGTCTTGTTTCTAACATAGTTCAATGGAATGGTTAGGAAAGAACATAGATAGGTCAGATGAACAGCAGTTTCTCTTAAATGAACTCCATATTTTCAATAGTAGTTCTCTTTCTCAATAAATTCTTAATCTTCTGTTTGTCTCTTTGACTTCTGTGTGAAAAAATGATAGCTGTTGGAACTGTTACTGGTGGGTTTAGTTTCAAAAATAGCACTACCTGTTAATTTTTTCACAAGGATGATAAATTTCTGCTTCCTTTACAGATATATTTTCCTTTTATATACATTTGCTTCCTCATTGTCCACTTTTTACATAGTGTTTTCATCTTACCAGCTTTAGTTTAAAAATGATGAAAATAGTTTTGCTGTAACAGCAAGAGTGTCAGGAAAGCAAGGAGGAATGCCTTGGGTTAAAAAGAGTTTAATGTCCTGGTGTGCATAGTTTAGAAGAGAGCTGCTGATTATTTTATTTACTCTGTCTTCAACCTAGCCTTTCTCAAATACTTTACTCATGAGGGATTAAGAAAGAATGTAAGACTTTAATGTAGAACTTGTGGACTGTTTGTTCCTTTTGGTAAATTTTCTTGAACTTTGGGAAATCTAATTCATTCTGGGATACTACAGAATTAAGAACAGATGATGTCCTATTTTTTCTCGGGCCTACAGTAATTGGTTTTGGTAAGTGGATTTTGTCTCTTACACTACTGCACGACATTATGGCATAATCTCAACCTGCTTCTTACTGGAGACAAAAGGCTGTGTTCCATGTATGTGTTTCCAGAACATAAAATATCTCAATGAGAGGTGAGAGAATGAAGGAAGGCTGAAAAAGTGAAACCATGCATCTGTTCCTGTGTGTTGCAGACTTAGGTACAGCATTATGTTTATATCATAATATGTCAGTGAGTTCAGGAAAAATAGTGGAAATTTCTTCTGGATTTGTCTCACAAGAGGCCAGTGTTTTAAAGTCTAAAGGGCAACGTAATACTGATGCCATAATATCTAAGTTATGTTTGAGGGAGATGATCTTTCCCCACTGTTCAGCACTGGTGAGGCCGTACCTGGAGTACTTTGTCCAGTTCTGGGCTCCTCAGTACAAGCATGTGCATACAGAACAGAGTCCAAATGTGATGAAGGCCATGAATAAAAGACCACAAATGTGATGAAGGGCCTGGAGTATCTTTCCTATAAGAAAAGGCTAAGAGAGCTGAGACCGTTCAGCTTGGAGAAGAAAAGGTTTGGGGGGATCGCATCAATGTGTATAGATGTCTGAAGGGAAGGTGTAAAGAGGACAGAGCCAAGCTCTTTTCACTGGTGCCCAGAGACAGGAGAAGAGGCACAAAGTGAAAGCTAGGAGGCTCTGTCTGAACATCAGGAAACACTTTGTGACTGTGAGGGTGACTAAGCATGGCAGCAGGTTGGTCGAAGAGGTTATGGAGTCTACCCTTGGAGACAGTCAAAAGTCATCTGGAATGGCCCTGGACAGCCTGACCTAGGTGACTCTGCTTGAGTAGGAGTTGGATCAAGTGACCTCCAGAGGTCCCTTTCAACTTCAGTGACTTTCTATTTTGGTGTTAAATTTCTATTCTTACCTAGTTGGAGAAATAATTTCTGAGTTAGACAATGTTTGCTAAAAACCGTGTTGCTTTGAAGAAAATTTAGGTTTACAGAAATAGCAATTAGCAGTTTTGTTTTCTTACCTTGCCGCTTTGGACTATACTTTGATAGTAGAAAGGTCAGTTGTTCTTCATTATAGAGCAGCTTTGGACTGTCTGGGTGAAAACACACCTGAATTTTATCTATAATGAAGCTATTATTGATTGTTGTCTTGAGCCAGAAAACTTAGTTCTAAAAACTTCTTACTGGAGATGTCCACTTTACTAAAATCCTTTCTTACACAGAATCTTTATGATTGGAAGGTACTTCTGAAGATCATCTAGTCCATCCCTCTTTCTCAAAGCAGGATTAGATAAAGCACTTTGTCCATGACTGCTTCCAGTTGGCTGCTGAATATCATCAAGGATGGAAACTGCACAACCTCTCTGAGTAACCTCTTCCAGTGTTTGAGCAACCAAAATTCCCCCTGAGCTTTCTCTGTTTCCAGGCTGGACAGTCCCAGCTCTCTCAGCCTCTCTTCAGATTAAAGATGCTCCAGCCCCTTAACTCTCTTTGTGGCCCTACACTGGACAGTAAGTCCGTATTTTTCTTGTCCTGAAAGCCCCAAACTGGACTGCACACTCCAGATGTGGCCTCACCAACACCAACTAGAGGGGAAGGATGTTTGGGATGCCTCGTGTTTGGTTTTCTTTTTTATGAAGTGCTGTTTTCTATTTGGTGCCATTTGTGCTACCCTGGACTTCGTAAAATGTCTGGAAAATGGAAATTACATTTTTATTATTACTGTTAAGAGCACCGGTTTGGCCACTGGATACTAAACTGTTTTCAGAAATAGTGTATTTGTGGCATTTCTAATATGCTGAGATTTGAGATGAAAGGAGAATGTGAGTAGCATTTTGTGGAGAAACACATTTTAATGAAGCTTCGGTTTATACCTGCTGTAAGGATGGTTTCATTTTTACTGTTGGAATGCAGGTCTGACAGTATTGGCAACACATTCATAGATTCAAAATATAAACGTGTAGTGTGCTTTACTTGGTAAAAATAGAGTTCATCCTTGGTGTTTCAACTCGGTCAGCAAAGGTATTTTCTCTCACTGAGTTTCGTCAGCCAGACGCAGTTTATCTCTAGCAGGTTTTTCAATTTTAAAATGCAGCTGATGTCTCTCTTGGTGTGCTGTTAGCTACTTTCACATGTAGAGGAATTAATACATCCTCTGGTTTGATATTGTTTCGGTTTTGTTGTTGTTGTTTTGGTTTGTTTTGTTTTTTTATTATTTTTTTTGAACTATTTATTTCTCAATTCTGTATTCTGTGTTAAATGGAAATATTTAGGGTTGAGTTCAAGCTACATCTTTTCCTTAAGTTGCAGGCATAAACAGGATTTTCTGTCTTCTACCAGAAAACCTGTTTTCATGAGCCTAGTAGAAATAGATCTTCAATTGTTCAAATTCGGCTGAAATTGGATGAATGGTTTCAAATACATGTATGCGTACGTATGTTGCAGCAGTTACATACATGCATAGACATACACAGTGTTAGTTAATAGCATTTACCTCTTTCCTAAAGCAACAAAACTGACTTAACAAAGATTTGCAACATAAAAAAATAAGCCTAAAGGATAGTCTTAACACATAATATTCTTTTTAAAATTGTGTAATTCTCTTAATGAGAAAGTGCTGGTTTGCTGATTAAGAGGGTAGATACAGTTTTTTAATTATATGACTTTTGAACTTGGTTTGTGAATACACAGTCATCTAAAGGGTGGATGGTACTGTTAGCAACACAGTTCCATCAGTTTGAAATAAGAATTGTTTTGATTTCTAACCATCATTGCCATGCTTTTTAAGGCAGGGACAGTAAATAATAACAGAGATCTCTAATCTTTACTGAGAACTCCGGGCTATCATTTAGTGTTTATTCCTAAACTCCCGTAAGAATAACTTCAATATTTTTTTTACATCTTGCTTGACATTTGTCCTTTTGTTAGAATTGCTGCCAGCTTTTCTGATAACTACGTAAAATGGTTGCATGACTTGACAAATAGAGTTTGATGCATAGATCAAACTGTCAGCCTGGCCTCTGCAGAACTGTGATGACTTCAAGTCTCATAATGCATACCAGTCTTCATTTCCTATTTTCCAATGACCAAGAAACAGAAGTAGTCCAGTATGTAGTGAGTACAAGAGCAGTTCTCTGGTCATACTGAGATTGGAGTGGATGGGGGAAGTGAAGGGAGAGTTGAAGCTATTCCAGCAAGAGTTACACATTCTGTATTTAAAATATATTTATTCAGTATTTTGAATCTTTACTTCCAGAATGGGAATTAGTATTGTAAAAGACTTACTAGAAAGTATAACTACTAAACTTCATACGATATCCATTCTTATCTTAGAATAGGCATGGGTAATGGCCATTACATTAACATTTTTAATGTTCAGCTGGTATCTGGTTGTTCCCTATTAAGTTTATTTGCATTTATCTTTCCAGTTTTGTCACTGAGAATAGTCTCATATATGGCTGTAATTAATACCTGTTTACTGATAGACTTGTTAAATATAGACTAGTCTAATATATACTAGACTCAGTTTTCTCCTCAGTTTCCAGAACTAACTTGCCTTGAGAATTTCATTTCTCATTCTGCTGTGTATTGATTCTCACACTGAAGTTCCTACTTACTCATAGTTTTCTGCTTCGCTTTTATAGCAAGCACACACATACATACAAGTATCATTTGGATCAGGCTAATTTCCTAAGTGAAGCCATTTGTACTTAGTTGTTCCATATGCTATGTCTACCAAGTGTCTTTCATTCTCTGTTAATATATACATGAATGTTTTCATGATGTTATAATTTTGGCTTGAGCACCAGAACGAACTTGTATCAAACACTCCATAAGGGTCATGTAACAAATAGCTGAATCCATACCAAAAGTTGACTGCATCGTGAACAGCAGTAAAGGAACGAAATTATAATGAACTAATACTATTACTTTATCAATCAAACATAGCTAAAAGGTGACACTCGTGCACACAGCATACTGGTCTGTTATTTCCTGAGTGAAAGGCATAAACAAAATTGGGATGTAGCACAATATTGTTTAAATGGTAGTGGCAGTCAGCTCAACCAGTTTTGCTTAGTGGTGCTGCTATCTTAAATGCAGTTTTGTATGTATTTTAGAGATCAAAGATAAAAAAAGTAATTGTTACTGGCCTTGGTAATATAAAAATTGACGTTAGAATAATTTCTGTCACATGAAATGCATTGACGTTTTCCTTCAAAAGTTTCAAAGAAAATGTTGCCTTCGATCTAAGAGTATTTGGGCAAAGCAACTTCCCATACCAAAATGGTGAAATATGAAGTCTGCACATTATTTTAGGCTCTTCTTAAGTGTTAGCCTTGCCGTGATAAAAGAGCGTTAATACAGCAATTAGTTGAATTTCCTTTCATCTGCAGAACAGTTACAGAACAGTACAGCTTTCTTGCTGTGTCAGTACAGAAAACAAAGAAGCCATGATGTAAGCATTTTTACTCATCTTTGAACTCTCTTATTCCTGAAAATCAGTGCAGTATCTCAGAGTAAGTTTTTTAATCTATGGAGACTTGTTCTCCACTGTTTCTATTCTAGATCTGTATATAAAATGTATTGTACGAAGAGAGATAGAAATGTTCTGTGTCTCTGGAATAGGACCTGTGGTGTCTTAGAAATTACATTATTACACAAATGGTGATAGTTGCGGTTTTCTTGCAGTTCCTCCAGAATATATACCTTGGATAGGCAACATAATTGGTCTGTTGCTTTTATGAACTCCAGTCAAAAGTGTTCTCAGGTAAAAGGATTCTTATTTAACATAGAGTCCCACTGTAGTCCTTACTATTTTGTATTAGCATCCTGACAGAACAAGAGCCATACATGCTCAGCATTTCATTTTTCAAGGTGATTTTCAATGCAGCAAAACTCGGTGGAGGATGCTTTACAGATTCCTTTTGGCTATTTAGCAAAATCAGTTATTGGACGTGTATTTACAGTTGAATTCAGCTGTGGTTTTGCTTCTCTTCATTTAAGTGCATTACATGTGTTACACGACATACATAATGAAATGGGTAGAGTCCTTGCCTTTCAAGCAAATTTATAGTGGCTCCATTTCAACTTCTGAATACTGTTTTAAAAGCAAATGGTAATAAAACATAGTGAAATGCAGCTTTCTCCTTACAAATAGGGAATAGTTGGTTTGCAGTGCTACTGTAGTAGCCTATCTAGGTAATATATAGTATTCATTTATTTGAAGTATGCTCCTCTTTAAAATGGTTGTCTTCAATTTATGACATCTAATTAGCAGCATAAATTCTATTTACAGGCAGCTTTTGCTTGACTAAACATTGGTATTTACATTCAGAAAACAATCCAGTTAAAAATGGGTAGTTAAAAGGCTTAAGTATTTCACTTGAAGCTTAACAACCTGATTAAGTAATTTTTTCTCCATTTATTATAATTTACCTTTTTTTTTTATGGACATAATATAAATCAAGATAAATAGGTACTTTGAAATTAAATACAGATTATTCAGGATGTGACGATTAAATTAAACTATCCAGTATGATGACCTCCACGTACTCTAATGTTCTTTATTCATATGTTGTTTACATGTAGCATAAATTAAAAATTTGGGGATTTGCATAATTTTCTTTATGATTTTTAATTGAAATAATAGAAACAGAACTGGTTCATTTTTAAATGCTTTGTCATTTACTTAAACCAGATTTTTGTGTAGCTGAAAATAATAGAAGTCTGTAGAGTACTTGACATCACTGAAGGTGTTCTGCCTGCTCGCTTGCACACTTGTCATGATCAAAAATCTGAGGCTTACTTGTGTGCTTCTTCAAAGTGATTTATGCCTCACTTAGAGCAGTGTTCAGAAAAACAGCTTCAATGTCACTCAGCTGGAGAAGTCTCCTAATAAGTGTGAGGAAGGACAACGACAGTCATGCCTTTTAAAGTAATATTTCTCTGAGGAAAAGTGTTAGAGAGGTTTGGGTTTTTTCCCCTTAAAATGGCATGTTCCTGCTCATAGCAGCAACTGTGGTCTCCTAAGGAAAAGAAATTTCCACATGAACACCCCCATAAGTAGCATGTTAAACTTCAGTAATTGTTTTAGTGGTGAGAAAACTGTCTGCTTGAGTGGATACCAGAGATGTCTGTGGGTAAGGCGTGAAGCAAAGTTGTTGCTTCTCAACACATACCGTCAGCTGGAAAATCTGCACAGTTCCATCTTAGTTGGTGTGGTTTCAGCTGAGCTTCCATTATAGGGTTTTTCTTTAGAAAGACCAGGTAAAGGAATAATTTATTTTCCTTATCCTCCAGTATCAGCCTCTACTGATTTTTTTTTTCCTCTATAGAGTGTTGTCTCATACATATGTACAGGTCATGCCACAAATAAGGAAAATGTAGAGGAATAAATCTGGAAAAGCAATGGGATGATCCATAGGAAAAAGGAAGCAGGGGGTGGTGAGTGATCATCAGCCGGTATGTCAGAGTGTGCGAGGAAGAGGAAACCTGCATGCAGGTTATCCCACACAAGCCACCAGAAGTGTATTACCTGGCAAATGGTTGTATAATTTCCACTTGCTTTGATAGGCAATGAACTGTGGAGTAGATGTTTTACTCCAGTGTTCACAGATCCCAGCCCAAAGCCATCATTTTTTTTATGTCTTTATGCTACATTTAGAGCACTTCTCTGCCTGGTCATGACCAGCAAAATGAATGTATTAATTATGTTAACAAAAATAAGACTATTGATTTGAGTTCAGATTTAAGCATCATCTACTCATTAAAATATTTCAGTAAAAATTGAATTTTACTGATATTTCTGCATATTTTTTTTTATTTTTTACTCCACAGATGATTCAGACCATCAGGACTCTAGTTGAAAATACAGATAGCTTATATGAGAAGATCGTACAGTGTCAGAAATCAGGTAAGTACAAGCTGTTTTTAAAAAATATTATAAAGAACTTACTGCATTTTTATTTCCAAAACCCTTCATGCTGTTTAATTATTCAACTGTAGAGAAACAAAAAAACCACCACACACCAAAAACCCCCACCAACCAAAAAAACCCAAACAAAAAAGATTATTGTGATTTAGGGGCATAGAATAACAGTGAAAAGGACGTTTCAGATCAAAGAGCCATAGAATTACAGCTTGGCTTTGGAAATTGTGGGTGTTTTATATATGGACAGCAGCTTGTCAATATAGACGTTTCCACAAAGGCAAACATAGGATTACAGCAAAGAAGGAGTGATCTTCCTTTCCAATCACTTTTTTTAACCATTTACTCCTATCTCCTCTTTCACTGTGTGAGAACTTTTCCTCTTTTGTCATGGTAGCCTAATGTCTTCAGGAGCCTTGGTGGAGTACCTTGCCTTCTGATAATTACATGACAGTAGTTCAGGTGTTTTGTCCTTGCATTTCTCTAGATCTATTTGGTGGATACCTTCTAGTTCTGCTGATTTGTTACTGTTCTGTCTGTTCAGAGTATAACTGGTTTTGTAGACAGTTACATCTGTCAGGCTTTTCAAACCACGTGGATGCAGAGGGTCTTTTTTAAACTTCATTATGACCTACTGGTTTTCTGAAAGTTTTTCTGGTATTCAGTTGATAGCTCTGGGTTTCTAAATCTCCCCATTATTCATAGCACACATTCCTAAGGCACAGAACTATCAAAATACTTGAAAAATTTTATTTTTCCTTCTTACTTCAAGCTGTAAAACATAAATAATCATAAACACCATGAGTGAGTATTTATGATTATTTTCATATGTGACTACTCTGCAGATTTCATTTTCTTAATAGTAGCAAATATGTGGCTGTATTTTGGATCTATGCTGAAAACAGTGTCAATGTCACAGAGATGTTTTAATTACTGCTGAGCAGCGCTTACACAGAGCCAAGGCCTTTTCTGCTTCTCACTCCACCCCTGAGCTGGCTGGGGGTGTACAAGAAGTTCGGAGGGGACACAGTCAGGACACCTGACCCCAGGTGACCAAAGGGATAGCCCGGACCATATGGTGTCATGCTCAGCATGTAAAGCTGGGGGAAGAAGAAGGAAGGAGGGGGGCATGTTTTGAGTGATGGTGTTAGTCTTCTCAAGTAACCATTACAAATGATGGAGCCCTGCTCTCCTGCGGATGGCTGAACACCCATCTGGCCATGGGAAGTAGTGAATGAATTCTTTGTTTTGCTTGTTTGCGCATGTGGTTTTTGCCTTACCTGTTAAACTGTCCTTATCTCAACCCATAAGTTTTCTCACTTTTACTCCTCCACCATCCTGCCACAGGGGGTGTGAGCAAGTGGTGGTGTGGGGCTTACTGGCTGAAGTTAAAGCACAACAACAAAACTCAAAAAATACCACGCTGCCATTAAGTCACTGTCTTGCAGACTCGCACACTTAACTTCTTGAATGATTTCCCATTTTTGTGGTTATAGTGTGCCATGTTTTTTTAGCTTTATCAATGTCTGAAACAATTTAGATCCTTGGGTTAGAGGTAAGGCAAAAGCTAATTGCCTGTTTTACCTTGTATTTTAGAATTGTTGCCTTTCAGAGAAGATTGCTTTCTACTAGCTCATATGGATTCCAATAAACTTCCATATATTTAATTTTCTTGAGTCTTACAACCTTATTTCACATGAATTGAAGCTGGGGCCAAGAATCTTTTATTTTAAGAATGCTAAAGACTTGCTGCTAAAGACTTTGTGTTAAATAGCAGAGATTTTGATCTCATTTAAATGAGAAGCCTCCAGCTTGATAACGTAAGCCTAAATATGGATTATGCAATAGATCCTGCTATTTAGGGCTGGTTTAGCCCTGCAGGGTTAAGGTACTTTTTAAGATGAATGAGCTGAATTGAATTGCTTTTTAGTATAAATGGTTTTTAAAGATTCCCTTATGACTAATTGATCTCATAATATTACTGTATTTAATTCTGAGTAAAAGATTATATGTTTTCCTATGTAGTTTCTTGATAAGGAAAAAGCAAAATTATGCCATCGTCTGGGCTTTTTTGCTCTACTCAAAGAGTGGAAAAGCTGCTAAAATGAGAAGAAATACTGAAGCTGCAAATAAGCAGTAAATTTTTGTTGTCACGAGCAGTCTTATAAGAGAATTCTGTTAAGCAGACAAAGTTGACTTGCTCCATTAAACTGTTTTCTAACTTATGTTTAATAAGAAGACTTTTGATCTCCTTTAAAATTCAGAACTAATTTTAAAGTAAATGCACCATTATTTCTTATTTAGTTTGCTCGCCTATTGCATAAGCAGAAATACAATTCTTTAGATGGCTGTTTTCAGAATTCAGGTTCTTTGCTGTTAATTTTCCTCAAGAGCACTTAACTATAAACTTCTCATTTTGATTCTTTAGAATTAAACCGCATAAAAAAGTTCTCTGTTTTCTTCCTATTGGCATATTAACTTCAGCTCAACACATTCTGTTCTTAATTAAATAGTTATTAAAAGCATTTTAGATACATTAACTAATGAAAAGATATGGGAACATAATACTGCTTTGGTTCCCACTGTACTTCTCATTCTTTAGCAAAGTTAAGAAAAAAATCTGCATGACTTCAAAATTACTGCAGTGTCATTAACTTGTTACTGTTAAGCCAGCTAAAGATGCTGCAGGAAAAAAGAATGGGAGATGTAAAGGAATTTAAAGATAATCCAGTCCATCCCCTTAATCTGTAAAAGACCTGAAATTCTCCTTTATCTTCTCTAGAGTAAAGAATTTGAATGTCCAGGTCACCGTACCCCATTCCTAACCTCCTCTTTACCCATCTTGCATCATTCTTATATTTATCTTTTGAATCTTCCTTGTTTTCTTTTTGTTTTATATTTAAATACTGCCTGAGCTCATCACTGGTTGAAAGAGGGAATTATAGTTTAGGAATTTGTTTCCAGTGTTCAGCAGTGGGAGGTCAAAAGGACATGCAATATGCCAAGTATTCATTAAGTAATCAGGGGGCAAATAATGAGCAACCACGGTTTGCTGGTGACAAGGAATTACTGAACATAATCAAAGGTAGATATGGCTGTGGAACAGTACAGGAGGATCTCGTGACCCTGAGAATTACAGTGTGTGAAATGTAACATCAGTAAGGGTAAGTTAATGTGTGTATGGGAAAAAGTAGCCTTGACAATACCTACAAAAAAAAAGGGTGTTTAAGGTTCCTGATTTAATTCAGGAAATAAAGTTACTGTATACAGTTCTAACAGTGTTGGTTTACTGCTAATATCATGCAGAAATACACATTCCAGCACTGTGTGCTAATAATTCAGATCGTTTTTTTCCTTATTGTTTAAGACGTATAACTTTCTGTAGTCATCTGTGCAGCCAGATCTCTTGTTCAGGTTCTTGTCTTCTGGGATCTCAGCTACACTGTCCTTTTCCTCTGAGATCGACCCTTACAGTTTTGCTTTATGTATGCCATTTTCCTGGCTGTTGTTTTGATGATGTCTCTCCCTGTATTCCTTTCTGTACTTCTTCCTCATTGTACATCCAGACTGAGCTGCTTTCACTTTTCTTCTGTTTGCTCATTTGGTAGCAAGAGTTTCTACTGCCTATATACGTTGTCAGCCATCGTCATGCTTTCTATCATGTTGTCCCACATGCTCACTGTAAACATCCACCAGGCTACTTCCTTTGAATTGTTTTTTAAAAGCCATCCCACAAGTGTAGCTAGATTGACACATGTCCTCCTACCACCTTAACCAAAATAGTTTTTGTTGCTTCCTTGTCCTCCCCACTCTTTCTTTACCCATCTGTTCTCTTTTTTCCTCATACTTTGATTCTAACTTGTTGGAGCAGGGGCTGTCTTATTTATTCCATCTGTGCAGTGACTAAAATAGCAGGGACTTAGTTTATTAAATAATGCAAGTAGTAAAAGACATAAAATTAGTACATTTTCTAACATCTACTCCAAAGCAGTCCTTCGGGAGTTTCAGGATACAGTTTCAAGAAAGGGAATATGAAGCCATTCTGGATGCTGTCAAAGATAAGCACAGTACACAATATCCATTGGGAAAAAGTTACATCTTAGCTGCATGTAGAAGAAGATGAGAATGATAGCTTTACAAGCACTGCAAATAGTTCTTGTTGTTTAAAATTAAAGTAAGAAAGTTGATTTTTTTCTAATAGCTGTAACTCTCAGTTCCCCACCTCTTAAGCTTTTCAGCAAAACACCACGTTTACTGAGCTGTTTCTTTTGCTATTTGTTCCTGTTATTTGCATTGGTTTTTGACTTAGGGTCCACCAAAACAAAGCATGTAAGATGCAAAAAAAAGGTAGTATTCTATGTTATGTACAGATTAGATAATCCCTTAATAGAGGCAAAGAAATTGATACAATTAAATCTTGATGAGCACTTTTGACTGGGTATGCAATTGAGGTTTTTTAAGCAGTGAAAAGGAATGACTGCATCAGTTGTTCCAAATATTTGTGTAGTTACCACTGACTTGAAAGAGAATTTGCGATATTCATGTCCTGGGTACTGTGGAGTTTACACAAGTTCATCAGAATTTGTTAATCTGTGTCTTCTGAAATAATGCCCCTTATCAGCCAGTCTTTTGATGAGGAGGCACTGCACTGAAACTATGACTTCATAAGTAGGGAGTGAAGAAATGCTGCTTTATCCGTTAGTGTTGGACTTCATAAGTGACCAGTGTTTAATGTGTTTACATCAGTGGGACATGCTGATCTTAGAATTGAGTCCTTTACTATATTTTTCATGAAGTTCACTGTTAAAAGTAAAGAATCTACAATATTTACCACCATCAAATAAACTCCAACATCACCTGCTATGACTAAAACAGCACTTTGAGGCCTTTCTCAGTCAGTAATCCGTTTCTCTGAAATACGTGATTTTCTCTGTTTTCTCGTTGTTCCCATTATTTCTAAGCCAGCTATCAAATTATTGTAAGTCCTTTCTCCACACTTGTCACAACATCATTTTGAAGGTTTGTTAGCACAGTAGGCTGTCTCTGAGAGTTAAGGAAAAGTGTTAATAAAGGACATATTCAGTACAATCCTTTATATGTCTTAACTTCATGTATTCAGTCCATCATTTTTACGTGGTTTTGTTTTGGTTTTTTTTCTTTCCTCTTTACTCTGTCTGCTTCATTTTTTCTACATTTTTTTCTGCCTATTTGTCCTTCTGCCTCAGGCTGCTCCATTAAGCATTTCCAAGTACAGCTCCACAGCAACTCTGGTTATACTGTCGTTGTATATATTCCATAGCTCTGTAATGCTGGTCCTCTCCTATGCTTTGAATATTCTTGAAGCCACATTCTTCTGGGGGCAGGGTGGGGGGAAGTGCTTAAATCAACTTTGGTAGTGTTCATCAGCCTTTTTTCTTTGCACTTAAATCTCTCTACTGTTATTCACACCAGTCATACACCATATTTTTCATATATTGCTCCTCATATATAACTCACTGTAATACACAGAATCATAGAATGGTTCGGGTTGGAAAGGACCTTAAGATCATTTAGTTCCAACCTCACTGCCATGGGCAGGGACACCTCAGACTAGACCATGTTGCCCAAGGCTCTGTCCAGCCTGGCCTTGAGCACTGCCAGGGGTGGAGCATTTACCACTTCCATGGGCATCCTCTTCCAGTGCCTCACCACCCTCACAGTAAAGAACTTCTTCCTTGCATCTAACTTGAACTTCCCCTGTCTTAAGTTTAAGCCCATTACCCCTTGTCCCATCACTACAGTCTATGATGAAGAGTCCCTCTCCAGCATCCCTATAGGCCCCCTTCAGGTACTGGAAGGCTGCTATGAGGTCTCCACGCAGCCTTCTCTTCTCCAGGCTGAACACCCCCAACTTTCTCAGCCTGTCTTCATACGGGAGGTGCTCCAGTCCCCTCATCTTCCTCATGGCCCTTCTCTGGGCTTCTTCCAACAGTTCCATGTCCTTTTTATGTTGAGGATGCCAGAACTGCACACAATACTCCAGGTGAGGTCTCACGAGAGCAGGGTAGAGGGGCAAGATCACCTCTTTCAACCTGCTGGTCATGCTTCTTTTGATGCAGCCAGGATACGGTTGGCTTTCTGGGCTGCGAGCACACTCTGAAGCCGGCTCATGTTCATTTTCTCATCGACCAACACCCCTAAGTCCTTCCTCTCAGGCTGCTCGGAATCTCTTCTCTGCCCAACATGTAGCTGTGTCTTGGATTGCCTTGGATAGTGGTGTTTTTTGGGGATTCTGATATATTTTCTATAAGGGTGGATGATCTCCACCAAGATCCAGACTTGTAGGAGTTCTCAACATTCTTGCTCACTCCTCCCAGGGCAAATGCTTAAACTAACACAGACTTTTATATTTTCTCCTGAGTTTGCCCCTTCATATGAAGCCTTTTTTTCCCCTGCTGTTCCCATAATTCTAGCCCAGTAAAAGATCAGATCGTATTAATGTTGACCATTTAGAGCTCCATGCTCAACTTTCAGCAACCTCGGTGAGAAAAAATGATTGGAAAATTTGGTTATATACTGGAAATCAGGATAACACTGTAAGAGGCTAAAACAGAACTCTTGATTTTAAATAGCCTTTCCCAGTACAGGAATATTTACAAAGTTAACCTATTATATTGGCTTGTAGTTTGTACTTTTGGCAGTTGCCTTATACCTGCAAAAATTATTTAAGAGTTAAGATTAATTATATTTCTTAAGATATAGAGAAGTATACTAGAGTGCACAAATACAGCAGACATTTTATGTACCAAGATCTGCTCAAAGGCTATGCTGCTATGCTAGCTAGAATCCAATCCAAAATGGTAAGAAAGGATGAGGAATCTGTTTATTCACCTGTGGATTTTCTGTATCTACATGTGACAGTTTAACTAGTACAACGCCTGCTGACAGAGACTAACCAACAGTTCCAAACTATCTGTAGATGAAGGTTAAAAAAAAAAGCAGAGACAGTGAAGTGTTATAATCAGTATGGTGAAAGACAGATTTCATAACATGCTTTATTAGAAGTAGTGCTGGAAAGTTGAACAGGATTTCAGATGTACTTTCCTCCTCTTTATATTTTGAACAACAACAACAAATCCCAAGTTAAATATATGTTGGTAAGATGGCTCTGGGTTTAAATTGATTGTGTTAATCAGGCAATTTGAAAGAAAAAGGTTCCAAATTTCTCTGGTGCGTTGGGTGATAGTAAAGAAAAGAGAAGTTACATTACTGTGGAAGCAAAAGTAATTACTATTGCCAGTGAAACAACGTGGGCTCAGGAGGATCTGAAGACTGGGAGAAATTAGAGTGTACCATAAAGCGATGTCTATATTAAGTCTGCTTTCTAGCATTGGATAAAATCAAGGGGTTTTTTCCTTAGACTTTTGTTAGCCTCTCTTGAGGATCAAGGCTGATAAATAAAAGATGGAAACGGCAGCCTGTGGAAAGAATCTTCTCCTTTGTAGTTCTGTTTTGCCCTTTAATGTCAGTGTTAGTTCATTCTTATATGTGGTAGTGGCTTAACTTCACCCACACTGAGAAATGCAGTCTATCTTTTCAAAGGACTGTCCTTGTGGAATAAAGTTTTCTGTACATTGGAGGTGGAACACTGCACATTGCCATAAAGGTTGGAATAATTGAAAAATACTGAACAACTAGGTTTTTTAACGTATAGTTTTGTCAAATATTAGTCTAAACCTACTGAATGCGCATAATTCAGACCTGGAGCTTCTTGAAGCTGAAGCACACTTAGGATCTGCAAAAAATTTCTGATTCTCTAGTTATGACATAAAATATTTTGGGTGACTTCAGTGGGAAACGGGTGCTTGGGAGTACTTGAAGATATAATCCTCATTCCTGTTAAGACTCAGTTTTTGCAGTTAGCAGTGATACTTAGATAATACAGAGGTGTTCTGAGTATTAATTTAATAAGGTTCATTTTAAGCCTTTGTACGGAAAGTGTTCTGTAAGCAAAATATGTGAGAATTTACAAGTATAGTGACTTCTGTTTCTTCTCTGACATGATTTATTTGATTTATTGTTGATGTGATCTGGTAGCCAGACTCCCAACCACTTTTCTGATAAACTTATTTTAAGAGGAAATTGTTTGTGAGATTGAAATACATGACTGTTTAAGGAATATAATCTAGAGTAAAAAAACTCAGAAACGTATTTAATACTGTAAAAATCCTAAAATCCTGGCTTTCAAAGATGTGGCCAAGTATAGCAGTTGAATGTGCAGATTAAATATTTATATGTGGAAATGAGTACTTCCAGCTTCATTTCCTAGAATTCTTTCCTATATCACCATTTAACCAACACAGTGTAGGAAGAAATATTTTGATGTATGAGTTGTTTTCTTTGGATTTTTTCTTGGAAAGAACAAATCTGTCTGTGCAAATTATTCACACAAACTTAGTAAGCATTCAAGATGAGTGTACATAGTCCTTGAGCTGCAATATGTGGTAACCTAATTGAGAGCTGTATGGTATTTTCTTTCCATTTAAAAACATGTTTATTTTTATTACTTATTACTCTTTTAAAAAATAATTTATTTGCTTCTAAATCAAAGTGCTCTACCAAGAATGAAATAAAATATATTTGGTTTGACTGAAGGTAAGCCCTTACTTTGCAGTATTATTAGCATGTATTTTATAGACAAATGGTTTGCTACCAATTTCATATTAGGTCTACTCAGTAAACACATTTATTGCCAAAGTTTTACCATTGTGCTATTTGATTAAGGTATTTGTTAAGAGAAAAAAACCTGCATCAGGAGGAGCCTACCTGCTGCATAGTTGTGTTTCAGCTAGTTGAAATCATGCTCTTGGCAAGAAAGCCTTCATCAGAGAAAACAAAGGAGTGTGTTAAGTAGAGATTTGGCTAGAAATACAGTATAACAAGTGTGGTGCTCACTGTTTTGATAAAGATTCCTTAAAATATTAGTAACTCAGCTTTCAGTTGGTTGTATTCCAGGGCTTTCTGATAGTAATTCTTACAAAAGTAAACAAATTGCAGACTTCCAAACAGCCTGAACCCCTTCTTACCTTACACACATGCACTCAAACTCTCTGTTTTGGTCTCTTTTCACATCTTGATTTATACATGTAGTTATCATCAGAGTTTTCCAAAAAGAAAATATATATTTTACAGTTTTAAAACCCCAGAATATAAATACATGCAGCTCAGTGACTTAAGGCAACTTACCTTTTTAGTATATGCTTCTTAATTAGTTTAAAAATAGAAGAATCACTTCATCTGCTTTATATGTCACTTTTTAATCAGTATCTTACATATACTACTTTGAAACTGTAGTGAAAGCCCAGTAGTGGGAGGAATTGCTAACCAATTTTAAATAGGTGTTATTTCTAGTTTGTCATTAAGGATAGTGAATTTCATATGGCGTTACTTCATTTTGAAGAAATAAAAACCCTTGTTTTTTCTAAGCTAAATACGGTTGGAGACAAGTAAATTTCAGTAGTGTGTGTATATATATATATATATATATATATATATATATACAATGTTGGTTTTCACATAAATCTCCAAATTATTTTTTCACCTCAAAATACAGTGTGGGCTCTCCCAACAGTGTGCAGGGCAGCAATAGAAATGCATCTTCCTTGTTCCAGCCTTTCAAGTATCAACAAAATAATACCATGCCTATTGTAAATTATGAAAAGTTTTGTATCTGCTGAATATATTTGTGATAATTAAAATATTGAGAATCCAGGACTATAAAATACAGCTAAGATTGCAATCTGGAAATTATTCTGAGAAGTGATGGCTCAGAATTCTTATCAGCCTGTCAAGACTGTTATATTGCCTTGTATGTTTTATTTGGGAAGAAAAAGTTTGTTATTGAAGTGTGTTATAGCAATAAGACAACCCGTTTTCTGTACTGTCATCAGCCCTTGTTTAGTTCAGAAACAGAAATATTCCTTCACAATATGCTAAGCATAAGTTAATGCAGGTTTGAGGTCTGCTGTGTAATACTACTTAGAGAGATCATCATGCAGCTGGTTGAGGAAACACAGGGCTGGGAGGTTCTGAATTCTACTTCCAGGCACAGTTTTTGTAAATTGATCGTGTCAGCTCTCTTTTAAAATGAATATGAGTTTTTTATTTGAGTAATTTTCTGCTTTTCAGGGCTGCTTACAGAACCACATCTACAATGGTTATAAATTTTACATAAATTCCAATTTTACAGACAGATATTCATCCTAATATTGTCCTTTAGGTGAAATGATTCTTTGATGTCCAAGGTCTTACCTGATTGATCTGTATCTAGGGAGCAATTACACCTCTTCTGGTTTTCTTTTTGCTAGACTAACCAAGCAAGTTTTTATTAGTCTTCTCACATGATACAGGGTTCTTACTGCATTGATCAGCTTTATAGCACTTCTCTTTTCCTCATGCTCTTTGAAGTTATTGAAAATGGGAGAAAAGAATTGTACATTAAATTTCAAAAGAGCGTCTTGAATGGTAAAGTATTCCCAGAAGGGATGAAGGAGTTTTAAAGCTAGCTATCTAGTGCATTCCAGGGTTAGGGGAGAGGGTCTGAGCAAGAAGGAAAAGCTGAGATAATCATGAAATTCAAACTAATCAGCATTCACTGGGGAACCAGAATGTGATTCAGCACTGAAGGGGAAAAAATAGTGATTTGGAAATACTGAAAAATTGCTTATCAGCATGCTTTAAAGAAAAAAGTGTACTGCAGAGGAGAAAGAGATGCTGTGAAATCTTTGGTTATGATTGGGAAAATTTGTTCGCAGCATTGTATTCAGTTTAAAAACCTGCTGTTAAATCATGCTATTCCTATTTTGTTACATATATTGCAGCGTATTTACATGAGTTACAATAGTTGGGATGAATGAGCTCCAAAAGTTTAGCAATATAGTCTCAGCATTTATCGTTCTGTATTTTCATGGTGCTCTAGAAATGTAATGTTGTAAGTAGGGATCTGTGCCTAATTTTTCCGTGATCATATTGGAAGTTTATTTTTTGGATGATGTGAACAGGAAATGGATACTTGGAAATAGTGATGAATGAATGAACTGCAATTTCTCACCTGGTTAGAAATCTGTTTGGGGGGAATAAAAGATGAATGGTTTACTTGAGGCTGCACTCTAGAGGCAGTTAGAGCTATGGAGAAGTATTTGAAATAAAAACGATAGAGTAGTTTAATGCAGGAAAAATATTTGGCATTTATTTTCCTTGTAGTAAAATTTAAAATACTGAGAAAAGCTGAAAAGAGCAATCTTTTCTTCTAAATGAATTTATGAATAATTGTTTTAATGAGTGTGTGTATATATACATATACACTGGCCTAAGGTAAGGGAATGTCCAAAACCAAAACATTCAGTCATATTTCACAGCAAGACATAAGTGTCAGGTAGAGAGGTTGCAAAGAATAGGTACCTTAAAAGTCAGTCCACTGTAGGATTGACAGCCACTGCAAGTTCGTATGCGTTTTCCATGATAGTAAATTACATACAAATTTTGAAGTACATACATTCACTGTGCAAATAGAAGATCTCAGTCAACTTAGTTATAGTTTTTACTTAAGCTTGTAACTTGATTTTACATTCATAGGTGTAAGTCACAACCATTTGCCAGCCTTTGCCCTCAGAAATACCTTTTCTGTTTTTCCTGATGGAGATCCTGAGAGCTCAGTTTAACATATGACTTCCATAGGAGAGTTGCTGTAATCCATGTCGGGCTGATGTGTGTACCCTTGGAAGGACATTTTACTTCCCCTGCATGAAGGAGGCCGTTCAAATTTTATTTTTATATGACTTGTAACAGCAGCATGGGAAGCAAGTTATTTTTCTTACATCTGTGCAGTGCGATGTGTTAAAATTAAAGCTTTGGTCACTCTACTCAATGTTTAGTTCAAGCTAGTATGAATTTTGCCAGAAATTTTTGGTTTTAAGTTTGTCAGATATGGGTTTTGTGGACACAGCAGTTTACGTGGGTGTGGTAAAATGTCCTTAGTGGTTCACTTTGTACTCCTCCTTCACAGTTACTCCTTGTCTCCTCAGGGCTAAGGTGAGAAGGCTACTTTCTGGGCTGGCTGCAGCATATAAGCTGTTAGCGGGACAACTGTGATGTAAATTTAGTGCATAAAAGAGCAAGGCACAAAATAAATCTGTTAGGATGAAGTATTTCATGAAATTACTGTTTCCATCCTATAACAACTCACAAAAAGGATTTTACATATGGTGCAACAAGTTCAGTTGTGCTTAAACAGTATTTTTGTATAGCAAATATTTGCTTGGCTCCATCTTTGTATGGCAGTGACCCAGCAGGTACTTCAGTGTGGATTTTGGCTTAGAGAGAGTTGTGTATGTTGGCATGCTTATAATGTTGCACATACTAGATCAGATACATTTGTGCTTGAAGAATAAAATGAGTGTTTTTCACTGTCCTTTTGCCTTACTAGTTTTGAATCATTATCTCTGTGATTACAAAAAATGTGTTAAAATAGATACTATATTCCTCCCTCTTTTATTCTCTACAGCAATGGAGTTTCATGAAAACCTGCACAGTATAGGAGCAAGAGAAGGCTTAAAAGAAAGAAAACTGCAAAAATCAGTAGAAAGTTTTACGTGGAACATTACAATTTTAAAGGTAACGTGTCTTCCTTTGGTTAGTTACTGTGTTTTTCCGTTCACAACTGACATTCTAATATTTTTACTGGTCATTATTTTGTGTCACAGTTTAAATGGATTTATTCACTTCTTTAACCATGTTCAGTTTAATTTAAATAACTTGAAAACACAGCAGGCTGTCAATGTGGATTTTTCTTCTTTTTTATTGTTGGGGGGGTTGTTTCATTTAGTTTGCATGACATTTTCTTCTTACAACCTTTTTGTGTTAATGGGATCTACTGTAATCTGGAGTACATGGGTGAAACTATTAAGTGTTGATTTGTGCTGGGAAGAAGCTATGCTGCTGTTTAAACCCTGCTTTGTGATTTGGAAGGGAGTAAGAGTGTTGAGGTTAATGCTGTTACTGAAAAACAAAAGGGAAGGTGTTGCTGCTGCAGTCTGTGATGAATGATGATTAATGAGACATACAAATTATATTATTAATTCAGACTGGAGTAAGCTGAGTGTGTATGAGCTAGAGATTCTCTTTGCATTTTGTTGAGTGCATTTGCTTGCATTTTGATGCCATAATAAATGATGAAGTATAAAAATACCTTTAGCCAGAGACCCTCAGAAAACTTAGAATGTGGAACAGTTCAGGTTTCTTGTTGCTGGTCTTTCATCTCAGCACGGTATAGAAAAAATTATAGAGATAGGAAAACTGCCTCCATTAATTTATTCCCTTGACACTATCCTCCTAGCCCAAATTATTCAAGTTTTGTGTTTACATGCACTAACGAGTTCTTCTGTCCCACTCAATCAAATGTTTCATCACTATTTAAACTATAAAGCCTGTTTTAATTATAAAGTTATTTTTTCCCACATATTTTTTTATTGTTAGTCCTTATTTAAAGTAGAATTCCCTATCACCTCTTCTTACAATGAACTACTACAAAAAAGCAGTAATATATATGTATTTCTCCAGCTTTCCATGCTAGTTTCAGCTGTTAAGCTTCTCATGGTGTTGCTTGGTGCTCTGTACTGCCCTTTGTGCTGTACTGCACAGATCTAATGCAGAGGAGAATCAAAATGAGGTGAAATTTGCTGCAGCTTATACTGTTAATACATTCTGAAAGTATGCATATAGGTTTTACTTACAGGTAAAAGGAGCAGACTGTCACTTTATTAGAGTGGAGTTTCCTGAACACATACCTGCATGGGATGTGTCAAGTACCATTCCTGTGCTACTTAGGGAATAGAGAGGAGGGGAGTCAGTTCACTGGATTTGGGCAAATGTCAGAGAACTAAGTTACCCACTTTACTCTTCTGTCAAAGGCATCAGATACCAGGTTGGATAGGCAGATCTCTTTAATATTGCCTGAAACAGCAGTACCTTTACTTTATCTCTACTTTCCATTCAGAACATAAGGGTTGGTGGGGAGGAGGTTTGAGGTTGATAAGTGACTGAAATGTGAAGTCGTGATTTCTGTGTGAGCCAGAAATTGAAGAACCCATGTGGCTGATCTGGCTCTTCAGAGCACTGAAGGGCTTTTGTGCATATCCTTAGGATTAATGTAATTACAGAGTTAGAAGGCCTTGCTTTTGGAGAGATTATAGAGAAAACCTCTTCAACATTGACTTAGGTTTTTTCCTACTTGCAGGATAAGATCCCTTCTGTAGGAAGGTACAATTTGTCCCATAATTAATACTTTAAAAACCTCACAGATTTTATTTTTTTTATAATCAGTCTGTTGTCAAAACTTTAACAGGAGTGTTACAGAAAGTTCTGGCACGTTGTTACATCTTAAAAGGTATTTACAGATCATGCATAGTCATCTATTAAGTGCTGTTATTCACATTTAGATGAACAGAAAGTTACAGGTTGTGATTTGTTTGAAGTAACACATTGAGGTATTTTAGTCCTGACTCTTACCTGTAGGCTGTAGCCATAACTTCTCTTGTGTTACATAATTAAATAGAAGAAGTTTATCAGCTTCTAAACTGCTACTCTTCCTATCTGGAGAAAAAGACATTATGCAATCATAATTTTGATCTAACGACGATGTTTTTCCATTTTTCCAGTTCTCTAAAAACTATGTGAGGACACGAATGGAAAGTGAATGCCCACATATTTTAGAGTGAAAATTGATCCAGGAGAGTGACAGTCTGAGAAGAAGAAACTTCTTTTTTCTGTTGAAACTTCTTTTTTCTGTTGAATTCCATGCCTGTGTCAAATTAACTTCCTTCTTGAACAGCACAAAAATAAACCCCTGTCTATTTAATGGTCCCAAATTTTGCTGTTCCACAAGCAAGACAGTTGAGCAGCCAACACATCGAAGGCAGTGCCATGCTTAGATGGATTTAACTTTTTATTCTTCTTGTAATTAGGAACAGTATTTTACATGGTCTCTTGGCTATGATTTAGGAATTGCTGTGTGGCTCTGAACAGCTGTACTAAACAACTCTGCTTGAGTGCCACCCTCAGCTCCCTCACAGAGGAATCATAGAATGCTCACATGGTGTAGCTGATGTATTTTCCAAACCAATTAAGCTGCATTTTACCCTCCAGGTACATATTGATTTTTATTTTTTTTTCCAATTGGGACATTTTGACTACAGTTGATGCAATGGAAAGATTGATAAAATAACGAAACAGCTTAATTCTAGGGGAACTTTTTGTTTAGAACATCTGTTGTAGTTGTTAAATATCTATATGTCTGTGTGTATGCGCACACATCACAATTGCTACTTTAAAGGATTTTTTTTTTCCTAATTTGAAGCCATGTGGACAAATAAATTACTGGTATAGTGTGTTTGAATTCAGCTGAAACATCTCTATCCGATTTGTGTATGTGCACACATTCCCATTCTAATGCACTCCACATATGCACATAGAGGTATTTGTTTAACTTCAGAACTTGACTTACAGTAAATTTAGTGTGCTTTAGTGAACTTTATTGCCCATCTGAGAGATATAGAGATTGTACAGTGTTAGAATATGCCTCTCTTCCAAATAGACAATTTGAAAGGTCATTTGCTAGTAATTTATTTATTGTTATTACTCAGACTGATGGCTCTCATCTTTTCTAAACATAGATAATCATATTTCCTGACAGAAAGAGTATACAGTTGACGGAAGAAAATGACTCTTAAGTGCTGTTGCAGCAGACTCCTACAAACAGCCTAATGTAACAATTTGCAGACTTTTGTGGCATAGCAAAACTTTGGGGGAAAAACCTCTAGAGTCTCAGAATATGAGATGCCCATAGGAAGAGCATAACAGCATCTTCAAATTAGTCTTTGCAACAAAGAGCTGTTCTAAAACATAGGGAAAGTTCAATGGAAGCACTTGGAATGAAGGTGGGACTTCTAACCCCAGCATTTGTTAGGTGCTTCTTGTTGGCTATGAGCTTTTAGACATGTCACATTAGACAACATGAATTACTTTCTCTTAAAAGAAATCCCAAGACACACAGTTAATGGCATCTCTTATCTCTGTAATGACATTGGTTCTGCACCTACATTATTTTTATAAATGTATTTATAAATGGAACGTTCAAGGCAATTGTAGGGGTGCAACGCTTACTTTTTATACACAGCCTCCCACATCGCAGTTCAATTTAGATACCTGAAACTACTAGCCTCTTGATATTGGACTGATGGGATTCTGGTTCTTAATTAAAGTAATGTTTAGAAGTTAGAAGTTACGTCATTTATGTCCTGATTCTGTAAATGCCCTGAGAGCATGTCAGCTGGGCATGGAGCATTGTGTTATAGTATGTATGTGGTATATAGTGAGCAGCAAGCTTTGAGAAAGGGATACTGGCTTCTTTTCCTGGTACAAGCTTTGGGTCCTGGAACCTGAGCTAAAGCCCAGTCATTACTGATACAGTTTCTTGGAAAGAATGCTCATGGAGTTATTTCACATGTCATCTCTACATCTCAAGGGCTCACACATTCACTGAAGAATCTGTTAACCAAAATTCATGAGTGAATATTTACCAGATTATAAAGATAGCTGTGCTGAGACATAGTTGATTCTATGTCCAAATGACTGAAATAATATTGCATTTCATAGGTATGAGAACTGATAAGAATCATTTTGGGTTTGATTTAAATTACCCTTAAATTACCTTTCAGGAGCTGTGATATAAAAACACTGCCTCTTAGCCAAAAGCTTCAAAAACCCCAAACAGATGATTTTTAATGTTGATTAAAAAAAAAAAAAAAAACCAAACAAATAAACCAGATAGTTGATGCAGGCAATACTGGGACAGAGAGGTAGGAAGGCTATTGAGTTGGGTTTCCACATTAAAATTCACATCCTGTATCAGTGTTGTTGTTTATTAAAGGTTTATGAATGAATATCAGTTTTGTTCTCTGATGTTCTTTAAAGTCTTTTTCATGTCTGCCTACAAAACAGCTTGGTGCTTGCTTCTGTTTGAGAAGCTTTTAAACATCAACATATGAAATAGGTATCAAAGTTACATAATACTCAGTTCTGTCAGTGAATTTTAACCCCAGTGAAGGAAGGGGAACAGCAATTGCTTCTGCTGCTGTGAGAACTGTGCTCTCACAGTTTTGTTTTCTCTTGTGTTTTGTGAGGCCTGTGTTGGTCCTATTCCCAGTTGGGAATTACCACAAACTGCCTGTTAACCACAGTGCTAAGGGTAAATTTGAGTTTTGTGGTGTGTTAGCCAGACAACACTAGGGACTAAATCTGGTTACACTTTGACTTATCTGTGAGGTGAAAGCCTGACAAGGCAGCTCTACATAGCAAGAATCATGGGTTTGGTTCTGTGACTGCTCCAGATCCCAGCAGTGAGTTGTCTGTGAAACCAACTTTGCTTCTTTGAATGTAGAGGATTTTGAGTTTCTTATAATAAATCTGCTTGACTAAAGTTCAAGCCATTGATAGGTTTCTCATATTTGCTTTATAATATGCATTCAGAGCAAGTAGCCTGCAGCAATTCTGGGGCTGGTAAGAAGATGAACACCTGAGTAGCCCATGGATCTGAGATAATACCGTCTTCCAGCTTGTAGTCAGCTATGACATTATTTTTTAAATCAACTGCACCTACTGTGAAAATCAGGATCTTATGCAGTTACAGAATGCATAGAATATAAAGAATTGAGACTGAATCTTGAGAGCCCTTGGACAACAGATATTTGATACATAACTAGAGGGAAGGTCTTTGAGTTAATTGCGGGGGGGGCAATTTTTTCAGATGCATTGTATTACTTTATCTTTTCAGATGGGTTGTGTTACTGTTCAACAGTGTTCACTGTGACTAGAACTTGAATTTTTAAGATGCATACTGCTTTTTTTCCCCAGCATATGGCTTCCTGATGGTACATCAGCAAGCTAGGAACTTTACATCAGTTGCACAGACCTTTCTCACTAGAGCTTGTGCATATTCGGTTCGGTAGCAGTGGTTGGCTCTTGTTTCATCTTTGGATCAAGACATGCCAGCAGATAATGACAACACAGTTGGTTTCAGAAACATTTTTCTAAGTTCAGTGGCATTCAGAAATCAGTCACTTTACTCTCTTCTACAACACTTAGAATTAAGTCCACAGATCCATTTTTCTATTTCACCCTTGTCTAAATTTGATCCCACTTGGCCAGATGTGTTTAAACTGGGCCCCTCTTGTATTAAATAATCCAGTCCCTTATCCCAGATCCTCTCTTGTCTGCTAAATTAATCTTCCCTGATAAGTATTGTCCCTGTTGCTTTCCAGTTCACACTGCCCACTCTTCGCCTTCTGTAGAGATCCTCCCGATGAATCTTAGCTTTTGTTTTCTCATCACTTTATATTTGATTTCATTGTATTCTACAGTCTTCTCCCTGCTCTGCATGTTCCTTTGTCTCTCACCAGCTTTTAGTCTCATTACCAAGCTCTATCACTCTTTTTGAGTTGTTAGTCCTTCTACTTGTCTGTCACTTTCAGGCTTTTTTCAACATGGTGGATTTTGTCAGTCTTGTTTTCTTTCTGTATTCCAATCCCAAATGTTGTCTCAATATTTCCCTTTCTCCACTCACCTGTCTAATCCAAATTCAGTGTTGTCACACTGTGTTCATTTTTCGTTATTTCACAGTCTCCTCTTTCAGTGAGATCTAATCTCTACACAGTGCAGTCCAACATCCCTTTCTGCAGTCCTAGACTTCTTGCCAGGTCAGTCCCAAAGATCACTCTTGCCCCCTCCTTTTTTCCATCTGCCTTCTCTTCAGAGTCCCTGCCCCAGGCTCTTCCTCTCCTCCTCCAATCTGTCTTTTGGACTGCCTGCATTGGCAACCAAATGTTGGTGGTAAGACAACTTGGAGAGGCCGTACAGGACAACTCCAACTTTTTTCTTCTAATGCATGTTCATCATTGTGTGGGAATGGAATATGCATTGTCTTGCCACATTGCTGGAGCTGTCAAGAGATGAAGAATGATCAAGAATAAATCCTGAGTAATTGTACTAACCACGTTCAAAATCTGATTTTTGTGTATTAAAAGCACATAACTGGATTCACTACTTTCTGCCTCTGAAGTAATTTGAATTACAAGTCCCTACTCCAAGTGGGAGTAGGGAGGGAAGGAGAGAAGATTGTTTAAAAATTCTGACAGTATTTTCCTGTCTTTATTCTCAGAAGTGAATTAACCATATGGATGAGGGTAAAGAATAATATTAAACAGTAATAATAAGAAAATCTGCCAATGGCAAAAATCCTGCATAGAAAGTATAAGCTTGAGTAGTTAAAAGTTTGGCAAGCATATAAGCAACTGTGAAATCATGTTTTTTTAAAATGAGAAGTTTTAGGCAACCTTATTAATAGACTGTTGCTCACAGCTCTGCCTATAATAAAAAACTTGATTAAAGTTCCAGAACTATATTCTGCTAATCCATGTAAAATGGATCTTGGGCTAGAAACAGATGCACTCCAGATATGACTCATTTAGTCTGCTGGAGTGTTTTAAATTAGCCGTTAGTTGTTTGTCAGTTTGGAAAAAAGTATGTGATTTTTTAACAAAGTAGCCATGGTTTTCTTTAGCTGAAGCTTGTGCTGTGATTGGTGAACTTGCAGATTTTTTTTTTTTTTCCTGTTTGGTAATCAGAAAAAAGCCCCACTTTGGCTATTACAGTCTTGGGTAAGGGGGGGTGGGGGTGTGGGGGGGGTGGGAGCATTATGTCTTTGAAGTAAGCAATATTTGTTTTCAATTTGTGTGCCTCAAGTGCGTAATTCTGCTTACTTCATGCAATAGTATTTATGTTCTGAGCTGCTAAAGAAGTAAGGCAAAGTAACACACCATTAGTGCACACATGGTTTTGGATAACTGCTATTCTACCTCTCCTCCTTCATTTTTTAAACCAAAAAGTAAAGTTGGAGTTCAACCTTTTTTGGCAAAGGAGAAGAGGCAACGTATGTGTTACGTCTTTAGAAGACAGATTCGCATCTCTTCAGGAGAAATGTCTGTCAGGAGCCCGAATTTACACAGGACAGACATGAGTACCCCAGTTACAGGAAAAGGTGCAGTTAGTGTTTATTCCTTACTAGACATTGTAGGAACTGACAGTCTCAGGAAACTATAGTACCTGAGGTTGGTTTCTTTGTGTGTGTGTTTTTCTCCCCTTCAGTTGGAAATGACACTGCTCAAGATCTGGTATTTTTGAAGTACTGTTTGCTTTTCTGTAGTCTGTGGGGCAGTTCTCCTTTAGGAGGGCAGGCACAGTGCAGTCACTTCAGCCCTTGCAGACTTTCTGCACGTTTGTGAACTGTTCTGTGTGCACTAGTAAGACAGGCGTGCTCACCATGTGCTTCAGCCTTGCCTTGTTCCCTGCATATGGGCAGGGCAGGCAGGTAAGGGCTGCAGGAAAGGCTGTCCATAGTCTGATGATGAGAGCTGTTGCTGTTAGAGGGTTTTGATGAACACAAAGAGATGGAGTAGATAATAGTGCAGGACAGAGCCAAATCACCTATGGCTAGGACAGTTTCTCTTACAGCTTTACTTAAAACTTAATTACGATGAAGAGTGCAAGTAAACAGGAATAGCAATAGTGCTGAGAGGCAGACAACCCTGTGAAGTCTTTATCATCACTGTCCTTTTTATATGTTGGTTCCCAACCTGTATTTTCATATTTTATGCTTTGACAAACATTGATCCTTTACCATGCTACTATTGAGTGAATCACATTGCTAGGGAAAAAAAAAAAATCTCTAAGGACCAAAAACCAAAAGAGTTGAATTACTCCCTGAAGTATTAAAATCAGCCTTCACAATTTCTTCATGCAGAAACATTTATAGCCCCTGCGGATAATAAATACTGCACAGATTACTTTCCTGAAAACCATTAGGTAGAAATGATACTATTCCCTTTGTTTATGCAACCGGTTGGCTCCAGAGAAAGCAAAAAGCTTGGTTCTTTCTAATGTCAAATAATCCAATTTTGATATTTGGTTTAGGTTTTTTTGGGGGGGAGGATAGGGTGGTTTTATAGTTGTTTATTTTTTTTACTTTTCAGGAGGGCAACTGTACCATTAATCTGAAACAAACAGAAGGGAGGAGGGGGGAAGAGAATCTTATTATCAATTGTGTATTTTAATTGCGTTTTTGTTTTTATAGGGACAGGCTGATCTTCTCAAATACGCTAAAAATGAAGCACTGGAGAATCTGAAACAAATCCATTATGCCACTCTTTCTTGTGGACTCAATAAGCCAGGCACTGAGAATGCAGAAATCTCAAAGCCCCGTCGAAGTCTGGAGGTCATACCTGAAAAAGCAGGTGATGAAAACGGAGAATGAGAGTATGCTCTTCTCGTAATTATGGAGTTTATAACTCTGTGACCAATTGTAGCTGCATCGGACATTTGCTTTGCACTTACTATTGGAAAATATTTGGAATTCTTAAAGCACAACTGGAGAAGCTAATTACAATCTATCGAAACTGTGAATGTATGTAGCAACTCTGCTTGTGAAGGCAATGATATTGTGTAACATGGGAAATTACATTATTGGCCAAAATATAGTGTATATGTAAAAGATACTGTAATTCAGTAACAGCGTGCTGAAAAGTTCATTATAGTGCCATAGGGAAATGAACATTTCTTAAATGAGCTGTAACTAGTGGGAAATCAGTTGAGGGAATTTGACAAGATGCCTTGATTTTCAAATGAAATCGATGCACAGGTCCCTTACTTCTTTGCACAATTTGTTAATTGTGCTGGTGCAGTGAATTATTCTCTTGAAAATCAGGCCCAAAAAAGTAGAATCCATGTGTTTCACATTGTATGTAATTCAGCAGCTCAGATATTTGGGTTTGAAGTGGTATTAATTTTATTGTTGAGCCATAAACTAAAATGAGAATGTAATTAGACAGTGATCACTGACTTCAGTGCACTATAGGAGAGCCATTATGTAAAAGGAAAATGTGCAATCAATCTGATAGCCTATGTCAGAAGATACATACCTGTATTGCCTAAGATCTTCTGCAAATGTGTGTAGATAATGTGACCAAACTGCAAGCAAGATATTGTAAATAGTTTTTCATTTTGTGAAGTGCTCATATTAAAACAGGTTTTATGAGATTGCTCCCAGACAGGTAAAGCTTTTAACTAAATTTTAACTTTTTTATTTTTCAAGTATTTTCTTCCTTACAGAATAAGTGATATCTCAAAAAGCAGGTTTGTCAAAAAAAAAAAAAAAAAAAAAAAACCAAAAGAAAAAATATTGCTGTTCTGTTTTGGTTTTCTGACATTAGGTAAAGGTATTATAGCTGATATGCTCATTGTAAAATACTATACCAACCTAGAGTGTTCTCTTACTGTTTCTGATTTAACAATAAAATGGACTATATAATTACAGAAGCTAATAAATTTGAAGAAAAAATCTACAGAGATCAAAATGCAGCTTTTGTTCGGTTGTGGGGGAAAAAGGAAGATGGTGATGTCTGTTCAAAAGGATTGTTTGAATTAGAGGTCTTAAAGACATATATTCTACACTGATCTTTATTTTTTTAACCAATTCAAGATACTGTTTCTGCATTCAGATTGTAATGAATATTTATATTTATATTTATAACATCCTGTAAACGTCAGTGGAGCTCTGACCAGGAACATCAGTGTACTCATGCTTAATCTAAACTGTTAGGGACTTAAATTTGTTTTCTAGTCCTTATAAAATGAGAAGGGGTGCAGGGGGAGATTAAATCAATTTCCATAGTAAATGCCACATTTTGAGCGTGCACTTCTAAATGCCAAACTGCATGGGTTAGGAGCAGTTTTGGAAGGTGCTAAGCTCTTCTGTGTCTAGTGACAGATCATATGCCTCAGTATTACAGTCTTGCCAGGAGCGAGTTCTGTTCTGTATTGTACAAAATGAAACACTGAACCTGTGGGAAACAACTGTAAGCACTGGTTTTTAGACAGTCCTTCTCTATGTTACCAGCTGGAAGTCTTTCAATTGCACCTGAAGTTGATGGGAAGCACCATGAAGTTCAATGTTGCTAACTATATTCTGATATGGTATGAAATCAGCCTTCATACCATAGCCAGCATGATATAGGGCCAAATCTATCAGATTTAAATCTGATTTATCTACAGGAAAATAACTGTGTTACATCAATATTCATATGGGCCATAAATATACAAGGTCAGTTTCACTTTACCAAGAAACCCAAAACCTAGGCTGTTGAAATTTTGCTTTTGAGTTTAGTCCTGATTGAAAGATGCCAATACAGTTAGCATTATACTTCAGAGGGGCCTAAAAGTCAGTAAGGCTCCATTTCCAGTTCTGGCCCACCTCTGCTTGCATGGTATTTACAGAATGATGTAATTTATATCACAAATGAAGCATTCCTGTAGAGCCTCTTCCTCCAACCAGGTTATCAGAATAGATGACTTGGGTATTCTTAGCATTTATATATTTCCATTTAGCATATTACAACCTGGAATGAGGTAAGGGAGCATTTAAAGGATTAAACGTAGTTTGGTGGGGTTTTTTTTTTCTCAGTTTTAAGGCAAAAAAGAGTAAGTGAAAAATGAGTATCACATAAGCTAGGGCTGACAGATTTTGTGTGTTCAACTCCACAATGTATATATTCTGTTTACTCTGATCCTGTTCTATCTTGTTAGAAGGGATGATAATACTTTCTTGGAACAATATCCTTACCTAGTATCTGCTTTTCTAAAAAAAGAAAAAGTTTAAATATATGCATTTAGCTAAGTGATATGTTAATATGTTTGGATTCAAGTGTAGTGCTGATTCCTTAAAATGGAGGTCACTTTTGTGCGTTATTCATACTCAGTCCAAATCTGTATGTACATTAAGCCTTAAAATGAACTAAGTCAAGCAGATACTCTGAAAGATGATATGGTGCTAGAAATCCTTTAGAAAGTTTACACGTTGCGTGTTAGAAGAATGCAGGATAAACACCTGCAAATAAAGGATCAGGCTCTATTGTTAACCCAGTGGTGCTAATTTTAAAACCAATTTTATCAGCATACTTTTCTCAGTTGTGTTTCTTTAAAGTGTTCTTCGTATCCATGATGCAATTTACTTTTATTATTAGACCAGTTTTTACAGTGTTTATTTTAGATTGTATAGAAGAAGCACACAAGATCACTTTGCAGACCTCGTAATCAGTGAGTAAGTATGGGTATCTATGGAGACTTAAGTCAACATACTGCTCAGTTTTAAAGAAAACACTAATTGGGAAAGGAAAATCACATGCAGATTAACCACGTAGATGCTAAGAGTTAATTCTTTTTTTGAACACAAGAAATAGGGTGAACAGTGGCCTGTTTGAAAGAGGAGCATCTCTAAGCTTCATCTACATTCTTCCTGCCTTAAACTCCCCCTAACCCCCTCTCCCCATCGGTTGTGTTTAATGTGGTACATAGCAGCCACTGGATATTTAATGACAGAGCCCAGGACCATGCCCTCCATCCTCTGAACTCACTGGCCAACTGCAGAAGACAGCTCTGTGCTACAGTAATTTGTCCAGCAGCACTTACTGAGGGGCTCTGCAGAGCCTACTGAGGCCACCAAAACAGCAAAAGCCTTCAAAACAGAGCCGGGTTCCAAGCTCTACTGATGAAGTTCAGGCCCTTCTGCTGTTGGTGATAACTCTTCTACTCAAGTCAGTAGGACCAGGAATTAAGTGTTGCAAAATTTCCCCTTTGTTTCCAGTCTTTTGTTTCTTTACCTTCTCTTCACAATCTTACACTGGTGTAACAAGGAGTACTAGATTGGTGCCCTAAACAATGTCATGAGCTTGCCCATGGAGGCATGGTGAAAGATGCTGTATGAACCAAGCCTCTTTTCAGCTACTTTGTACACCATGGGAGTACTTTTGTAAGCCTCCATGGCTGGTTACTGTATTCACTTTTTCCTGTTTTGAAGTTGAAGCAGCAAAGAGATGATTCAGAGTTGCCAGCAGTGAAAAATGGAAGTGAGTTCCAAGATGACTAAAAATTTAAACTCTGGTCTGCTAATCAAATTAACTCATCTGAAAGGACCCAGTCCTCTTTTCTTGCTTGAGTCTGCCTTCTCTTTGTATGATTTCCTAGTTTTATACAGCATGACTTACCAGTAACACTGATTTCACTGTATTCATTATTTGCTGCACAGACTATGGAAACTCTTTAATGTCCTGTGCATGCTATAATAACCTTTCATTAAGCTTTAGCCTACCTATGTGTACGCTTGTGTGAAATGAAGGTTCAAAATGAATGTAAAGAACAGTATTTTCAGAAGACGATCATACAGCCATATGCAGTGGCATGTATTTCACTGTGAAGTCATTTTATCCCCATACAGGTAACAGTTGGAGCGCTGCTGCTGGAGGATCACTAACCCATGGGGGTTTGATAGCATGAGCATGAGCAACTGGTGAAGTTACCAGCTTGCTTCTTATGACTGTTATGGGTGTAGGTCTCACCACAGTTTTTCTGTTCACACCTACTCACTCTGACCAGTCAAGCTGTGTAAGTGGAACATTTAACACCTCGGTTTAAAAATTAATAGATCTGCATGTATCCTATAATGGCCTCCAGTCTTCTGAATGCTTGCGAACAGTTAAAAACAGTATCTCCACAGTTCTTACCAGCCCTTGATTCCTTTTGCACTCAGGGTTTTGAAAGCAGCTGTGGGACAGGTCAGTTTGGTGGTTTTCAAAACTAACCCATGTGATGCTTTTTATTCATTACAACTTGTTTGTTCTCAATAAGAAAAAGGCAGTTAAACTCTTGAGGTTTTCTGGTTATTTCTGTTTCTGGACACTGTTAAACTTCCCTTTCTGACTCATCACCTCTCATCTCTGGGTGGCTCTGGAAGGGAAGGGCAGCAAAAAGCACAACAAAGATTAGAAACAGGTCTTGAGTACAAGAGCAACAACAAGCCCTCATAGGGGAGCATCCACTGTAGTCTTTTCTGAGTTGGAAAGGCAGTGGTGAGGGGGAGGAAGATGCACAGGATTGTATGGAAAAAAAAGTAATCCAGAGTTTTAGCCCAGGAGTATGTGCATCCATAGGATGGCTTGGTCCCAGTGCCATCCTGCAGGATCCCTAGTGCTCCCCAGTGGTACTGGAGATGTCACCAGTACCTTGGAACAAAAGCATAATGTTTCTTCCCTTGACTATTTGGTGTGCCAAAGAGGGCAGCAATGCTGGGAAGAGCAGTCAGGTGAGAACGCTGAAGTCCCTGTTTAGCTTTCAGTGCCCAGCTGTGTGTGCTGCTTTTGCATATGTCCTTGTGCCACTTGAGCTCACAGGAGTTCCCACTTGGTGCCACTTCAGCACACCAAAATGAAGAGGGAAGGGGGAGGGAGGATGGAGTGTGTGATCAGGGGAGGAGCATTTGAGAGGTGGTGTGGGAGGGTAGTATGAAAGGAGGCAGCTTGAGCTGTAGTGGGAACAGCACAACCAAGAGATTCAGCTGTCATGAACCCGTCCTGCTTTGCTGAAAGCAATCCAGCCTTGCTAAGCCACCTGCAGTCTGCAGAAGAGCTTTCTGAATAAGCTTAGATGTCTTATTATCTGTTTTCCATGGAGATAAATGTGATGGAGCAGAAGGCTTCCTCGGCTGGATGCAGCACTGACCTGTGCGTTAGTGACTGTCTGTGAGAAGGAAAACAGCAGGGCCAGGAAACAGTGCAGGAACTCAAAGGCCTGGGCTTTGTTCTCTGGCCCGCAGCTTCCTCCATCGATAAATTGGAGGAAATGACACCTACCACTTTTTGAAGTAGCAGAAGAAACATACTGTGTAAGTGCAGGGGAAAAATAACCCCCCAGAAGGCGTCAAGGAGTGAAATAAACTGACATATATAAATAGTACATGGAGGAAAGGCAGCGCTCTGTGTTTGAGTGCAATGTACATCAGGTTTCACTAGATGCTATTTTACAAAGTGCAGTGATGCCTACATAGTTTTTCAGTGGCATGTACTTACCAGACATACTCAGATGTGCTACTGAGTGGTTAAGAGGGTTTTGAAATAGAAAGCCTATCAGTTGATTGTAAGCTGAAATGCAAATCCTATCAGTTGATTATGAACTCAGCATGTCTGTGTGGGGTCCCAGGGCCTGGGGAGTTCAATAGTTTTCCTGTCTAGTAAGAGAGTAAAAGAAGATTTTGTTACACTCTTAAAATATGGGCTTTATGCTGTGGCTCACAGCATGAGCTCTGCTCTTTATCTCAGATATTATGCTATGGATCAAAAAAACCCCCACAGAAATCTTAGAAAAAGCCCTAGGATTCAGCTGTAGATCTCAGTCTCTGTCCCGTATTCCAGAACTGATGATACCTGCTGTGATTTTGGATTGTCTTTAGCCAAATAATTATGAAATTTCTCAAGTCTGAATATGTAATAAAATCTTCTAATATCTTTCTATATAATGTCCTGGTGCCTCTGCTTGTGCCAGGATTACTTAAAGACAGATTTTTTGTCTTGGAGAAATAATGTCACCTCCAGGAATCTGTGGAGGCGAGCAGGGAGCTTTCCAGGAGACTAATGGCTGTCCCTGCATTTCAGAGAGCCTTGTGCCTCTGACAGGGAGCAGTCAGCAAAAGAGACTATAAACAGCATTTCCTGAACATCCTTCTCCAGGGTGCAGTATTTTGTGCTTATGTTTACTTGCACACAGTTTTACAGAACCACACGGTTTAGTCTTTACTCCCATCTTTTTCCTGAGCCTTGATTCACAACCAGCATTCAAAGTTTATTCGCTTGGAGAGAGTTGTACTGATTTGCCAACAGTGTTTTTCCACCACTCTTTCCAAAATTATGTTAACAGCTAAATAGCTCAGAAACAGTAAAAGCCTGAATGCATGAAAGGCAGTAGTGATGTCAGCACTGTCACAACAGTTTTGGACTGGTTTGGACTGAAACAATATGGTCACTATAACATGAGCACAGCTTAACAGTGGAGGAGGCTGTGCTGGTGACAGTGTTAACTGAGGAGACCTGTTAGCTCAGAAAGGGGAGGCTGCAGCAGTTACAAGATGCAGGACAGAACTGGGTATGAGAGATAGGATATATTCAGTCCTGGAGGAGGAATTAGCTACTAAATCCAGCTCCTTCCCCTCCCCCATGTCACAGGTGAGACTTCTCAGACATGTCAGTTCAAGATAAAAACTCAATTTTGTATTAGAGATAATTCTCTGCAAGTGATGATCCATCCCATGTGATGGAGCACTCTGACAGCATCTTCCCCAGAAGAATTCTGGCAAAAGAAAAATGGCATTTTCTACCCACATAAAATCTCTGCCACAGCTCAAAGCCCAGAGGAAAACTGCAAGAACAATGATCAGATACGAACAGTGTGTTTCAAGCTAGTCAGAAGCACAATTACATGCTTTGCCTACTATAGCCACATTACTGAAAGTAGGATGATCCTAGGATTAGGACCCTGGATAGATAACATGCACCTGTACTGGTGAAGATACAGGAGCACAGCTTGGAGCGCTGTATGCTCTAAAATCAATCACTGCCACTGTTTTCATAATCAGCATAGACATCCTCAGTCCAGTTTCCTAGCAGTGATGTATTTTTCACATACTTACTTTCTTGTACAGATACAACCTAGAAGGACAGTTAATAAGTAACACTGTAATGAGCAACAATGGAACTGCAGCTTTTGCAAATTTCCGAAGTATATAACATGCAAATGACGTCGATGCAATTCCCCTAAGTGCTGAATATCTCTGAAAATCAGATCCTTGCAATGAAGATCCTGTTCATAGACTTTTCATTAGGAGAGCCAGATTAAAATTGTCTTATGATCTTGTGTGCAAGTAATAGTACCTATAACACTGTAAGAATGGCTATATTTGATATTCAGATATTACTGGGTTTAGGTTTTACTGAACCTGTTTCAAATACAGATAAAGTAGATAAATGGTGAAACCCTTTAATAAAATAAAAGGCTGCAAAATACAGAAACCCATAAAGGTCAATGCTTTCTCTTTATGGTAACTAGTAGTCACAGCCACAGAATTTCATTCAGGCTGACTTACTCAGTGAGCTCAAGAAAGATACCTTGCAGTTTATACAGAATCTGTGAGTTCGGGGTGTTGCACGAAACAAGGGATGATTAAATGTCATACATTAAGGCCTAAAATAATCTCTATTTCATAATGATGGACCGAACTTGGAGGTATCTACTGAAACAACTGGGACAGGCCAATGGCCAGCACTAGCTGCCAACAGTAGATCATGCATTTAAAGCCATGTGGTAATTCCTGTGATTTTGAGTAAATATAGAAATATTTCTGCTATATGTTTAGGGCACATGACTTCAAAGTAGCATTATTGTGCCACAAAAATGTTAAAAATAACCCTTCCCCTCCCAGCATTACTGACACTATGAAGGACTAGACACAGATTTCAGACCTGTTCAGAACCACGTGATCACAAGTAGCACAAGCCCTGACTATAAAATGGAATGCAGAAACCAGGTTGTATATCTAAATGAGTTTCCCAGTGGTGTAGCAAGGTATTCATGAAATACCTGATATCAAGAGACATCTTTAGCTTAGCAGGGCTGCTGGTGGCTGCTACATAAAGCTATAGAGCCATTTTGAAAGGTCCAGGACAACAGCAATGAATGAAAGACACCAAGCTGGGGGCATCAAGGTATGCTTCCAAAGTCCTCATTTCTCAGCTCATGTGATGATGCTCAGAAAAAAAAAAATACACCTTTTATTATTTATTAAAATCTGTTTCTCTTGCTTAGATATTTCAGCTGTTTGCCACTGGCTACCTGTAACGCAAAGGCCCTTATCCTTAGCATACCAAGAAGGTAGCTGGCATAGCTTTACTTGTGACACTCTGACAGACTCTTCTCAGGGAGCCCAGAAATGTGATTTTCCTTTTTCCTGGTGCTGACAGCTTCCAAACCTGCTGCCTCCATCACTGGAGATAGCTGCTTCTCCTCCCATGATAGCCACTGACCTGGCAGGGGCTGCAGCAGGGCTCAGACTGCCCCACAGAGCAGTTTCAAGGCAAGGTGAAAAGAGTTGCAGCTATGAAGACCTTCAGCTTGATGAGCTACAGGACCCAGCTGCCACAGCATTGTCAGCTGTAGGAAGGGCTCTTTGGCAAGATCTGAGAAAGAAAGGGTCTGGGGCAGACACTGGAAGCACTTCTGAAACAAGAGTGAGGGAACCCTGCAGTATTTGGGAGCAAAGGGTCACAGAGAAAGGCACTTGAAAAAGTGGTGCTCTTCAGACGTCCTTCTGAGTTTTTGTTCTCACTGTCAGTGAGGACTCTCAGTCTACATGTATCAAATGACCTGTAATAACTTCAATTAGTCTGGAAGGAAGAGTAATCATTTCTGAATTATCATTGAAATTATAATTTCTAAGTATCTGACTTATTTTAGAAGAAAAAACAAGTGACGTTTGAAAATGCAAAGGAAAAGATATAAAAAGTATTCTTATACAGATGCTATAAGGGTATAATGAAACAAACAGAAAGGGAAGAGAGCTATCCTGATTGTCCATCTGCAGTGTGATGTGGCGTGTTCATACCTTGGGCTTAACTGTGATTTGCAGAAAGACAAACTCTAAATGGAACTTTATCACATTCTAAGTCTTCCCAGCCAAAATCCACAGCTACATACAGAGCATATATTATCAAAATTAGGCAACAGATTTGGCCTGGGTAATTTCCAGTTGTTTCCGGCTGAGTATGGTCAAAAAAAAAAGAGAATCCTTTTGCAGTAATTGGTTCTGCTACTGTACTTATCCCCAATTTTCTAAACTGTCAGGCCTCATTTCTTCTGTTATGTAGATTGACAGTCCTCTCAATAGTAATTCTCATTATGGTTTGAAGGACACCATGGCCTAGTTTTCTGGGGTAGGCACCAAATGAGGGAAATGTAGCCTGCTATTACTTTGTCCGTGGTGCTCTGTAATGCTGATGATCATATTGGGTTCCTTCTCATACGCTGGCAATTTGCTAGACAGGACGATTGACAGAGCTGTAATTCATCAGCTACAGGCTTGGGTCTAATAGACAGTGGCAAGGTGGCAAATGTCCCAGTGTAGATGATTCAAACTGAACAAAACAGGGGGGATTTCAAAGGTTCAGCCACTGTTTTCGTGTATTTTGATGCAGCCACGTGGAATAATAATTCACTCAGGATTACAAAGGAAGAGGGTGGGTTGCTGAAGAGAGGAGGAGCTTCCATTAAACCGTGTGGTAGAAGGCAGGGTTTCCTCTCTGTCAGTCCTCCTCTGAAATAGTACTCTTCATAGAATTCTATTATTTCATTACCAATTAGGTATGAGAAAGGTTGTGTTTCCACCAAGCCTTTTATCCTTTAATTAGATTTTTCTGTTATTGATGCTCTCATAATAAAGGTTATGTTTGAATGGAATTTATACACTTACATGACATTTAAAACTGCACAGGAACACTGTGTAAAGTCATTGTATGCAAAAGTGCTATTAACTGCATGTCAGCATCCAATAAACTCTCTGCACTTTTAATCCTTTTTTAAGATCTTCAAGCTTATCTGGTGTTATGACATTTTATGGCATTTAAATGTCTCAGCAGTGGGACTTTGTTCTTCTCATGCGCACAGCTCTTCTATGACTGAAAGAGCTCTAACATTGCAGAAGAAGCAGGGAAGATGACAAAATGGGCTGCAGCCAATTATTTCTCAAATTGTTGTAGCCAGTTGCACTGCAAACACAAGCTGAAAGCTCAGTCTTTTCCAGTGGTTTGTATCATGCTGAGGCAATCAGGAGTTGGAAGGATGCTAGCACCAAAAACAAAGTTAAATTCAAATGCAGTACGAAACACTGGTCTGGTATTGTAAAGGCCTGTTACCACATACTGGATGATCCATTGTGAAACTGTTCTCAAAAGCTTCAAACTGCCAACCGGTTTCAGACACAACACGATGGGTTCGTAAAATGAAACCTGACACAAGTGAGAATATTTTAAATGACTGAGAAATGGTGTGTGCTTATTTCATTAACCACTTTCCCTGCAGTGCTTCACATCCTCACATCGGGGCAGCGGGCAGGCAGGCAAGCAGCCCAAACCCAACCCCAAAACAGAAGCTGCTTCTTTGTGAAATGCAGACATGAAGTGAACAAGCGGAGAGCAGGGCAGGAGCATGTTCAGGTCTTTCCCTTTTGGTAACGCAGTTAGGGGGTCAGACATTAATTTTGCAAGTTGTTTGTCTCTCATGTACTCCACACCAGGTGTGAATGCACTGTCCCACCAATGCAACAGGTTTTGGCTTAGTGTTGACCCATACATGTAACCTGTCTTTCACCAGGCCTTTTATGCTCTTGGGTATGTATGTGACCAACACAGCTGCATTCATCCTATACTGCAGGTTGACCATGCAGCCAGACAGAGAGGACTCAGTAACTGAGGAGCTCATAATAGAAAAGTACAATAAATCGAAAAGAGTGGCAGCCATGGTCGTCTTTATTGCTGGAGTGCTTGCCTTGGGCTTGTTCTGCCAAAAGGGATGCTGGCACACAGCACTGACTAAGAGGACATTGGGTCTTGCTAGAGTCCCTAACGAAAGGACCTTCCAGTATATAAATCTATGCAAGAACATATGCAGCATCATAGAGGTATGAGCAGACCTTGTGCATGGATTTTGCCCCTATTAGGTGCAGCAGAGGCAATTTGAGGTGAAATCCAGTGCAGGTTCTTCTTAGTTTCAGCGTCTAAGTCAGCTCATTGCAGAACTGGCTGTCTCCAGAGGCCTGTATCAAATGCTCATGCCAGAGATGGCTTTACTGCTTGTTCTTTTACTGAGAATGGAAAGCTCTCAAATCAAATGGCTTTGTCCTGCAAAAAGTCGCCAAGACATTTCTAAGAAATACAATTCTAAGAAATATATTTTTTTCAAGTAGTGTAATGTTTGTTCTTGCCAAATTTTAAGAGAGACAAATCCAATTTGTATAGAAGGGATCTCTATCCTTCTGCCAGTCAAAAAATTTGCACACCTTTAGGAGAACTGACCTCAGCCTCCAAATTGCTTCCCTGAGGAAGCAAACTGCAAATAGAAGAGTTGTTTGGTGCCGTGTAATCCAGAAGAGAAATGAGATCTCAGGATGTTTGGAGGCAAAGCTGAGGCTGGCCTGACCTGGAATATTTTGAGGGAGAAATATATTTTTGTAGACCTCAAGCTGTACTGAGTTCTTGAGCCCAGCTGAACATATGCCTAACAGTCTGTGGGACTGAGCAGAGGTGTGCTGGTTTCCTGGGATCTGGCAGGAAGGCTCTGTATGGTTTATGTGTAACATGTTACTTGGGGTACACCACAATCTATTTCTAGCTACCCTGTGGCAGAGCTGTGGGTTTTCTGTCTGAAGATACTTCAATAAAACTAAACATTATGCTGCTCTTACTGACAGATCTCAAGCGCTGTTTTGAAGGCACTCAGCTCCAGGTGAGCAAAACCTGGGCTGAATGGAGGTCATCAGTGCTGGTGGGAATGACTGTAGGTAGGCCAAAATTCACAAAATAGGGCTGCACCACTAAAAATCACAGTTTGTTGGGCTGCAGTTCTGGGACCTCGTCTTTGAAAATGTCAGTCATGATACAACTAACCATCAGATGTCTTCCCTGGGGTGCTTTACTCATGTAAAACATCCTGACTTTAGCCACTGACAGCTATTTATATTCCAATTTTTTCACATATTTTGTGTAAATATTAGTCTGTGGCCTAGGCTGAGGTTGTTTCTAACTTTATCTTGGTTGGTTTGCCTGCACTTATTTATAATACTCTTGCAACCTTTCCTGAAAGTTGCCATGCAGCTGGATTTATGATCTCGCTGACCTCTGCAGAGAACTAAAAGAAACATTGCAGCCCCGTCTCCTCAGCATGAGGGATGCCACAGCACAGGCTCGAGTTGGTCTCGGGTCCACTTTACTGAAGATTTCTGACAAAAACCCTCTCAACACACTTGAGAAAGAGGTATTGAGAGTGGGTTTTGGGTGGAAACATTTCAGATAATTTAGTCGGCCTAACACCAGTTATAAGCACCAGTTCAATTCACATCTCCTGCCTGGATCCTTCACCTGCAGCAGGTCTTTACTCCAGATCCCTTCCTTCTTAAGAGCTATAAAATGCTGAAAATTAAAAATGAAACCATTTTTGTAGGCTATGTTTTTCAAACACTATTTTTTCTCGTGGTAAAGCTTCACATAATTTCCAGTTTCAATTTGTCTGCCTTGAGCTTTCACTCATTCAACAGATAACAGATCCCACTATAATCAGAAATCTTTCTTGTAGTCTAAACATGCTGAAATTTAAATTATAATATGCATCAGATTGAAGTATCTCACTGAAGTGCATTGGCAAGACCTCAAGTCATTCTTTTGCTTTCTTTGTTAATCTCTTTTGATCTCTCAGCATAAATTCTGGTGTTGACGCTATGAAAATATTTATAGCGTTTCAGGAATGACAGAGACGTGATCCCTCCTGATGACAGATGCATCACATGGGCTTCCATTGCTAGTCACACATTTCTTCTTTCCTAAATGTGTTTAATGTAGTCAAGTGATGCAAATCCATCTGTACAAATGACTTCACCTCACTTACATTCACACTTTGGTAATATGCGTCCTCTGTACATTGTATCCTGAATTATATTTCTTTTTTTCAGATCAGTAAAAAGAAATCGAAAGCAACTGTCAGGCACTGCATGGCACTGCACTAGAAATGCTTCTTGAAGATGGTGTCTTCCTATTAGTTACATATTAATATTATGAAGTTAATTTTAGGTAATTTTAATTATTTTAAATTGAAGATATGACATGGAATATCAGCACAAAATTATTGTTATAATCTCATCAAATTGGAAGTTAAGCTTACTTGACATCTTGCTTAGTAAAATCACTTTATTGAAATCTTTTAAGTCATTACACATTGATTTCTCCCCACCTCTTCAGCCCCCTGCCTAGTTTTGACCAATGTAAGTTATGTATCTTGTCTTTTTTTCCAGGAGTGCACTGGTTGTGCAGTCTCTGTCTTTACTCCATTAGAATACTACCAGTCTTCTGGGTTTTCTGTCTTGGATACTTTCTCAGCTTACCACAGTGTATTGGGAACAAAGTCAGAGGTTCAGAAAGTTTCTGAACGTTCCTTCAATATTTCTGTGTGAAGAGAGGGATCCAAATCCACCCTTTTTACTTAGGGGTACCTTAGTGATATGCTTTAGTGGTGGTCTTGGCAGTCCTGGGGTAATGGTTGGACTTGATTGGAAGAAGTAGTTTTGTATAACACTGAAACATCTGATAAACACAGTGGCAGCAGATGTCATTTTCAGTGTGAAACAGGCATTTATGCTCAGTAAACAAAGCATAGAGCTGGGCTTGGGTTTTGTTGCTGAACATCATGTGAGTGCCGATGCTCCTCAGCAGGAAATACGAAACACAACACTGACTCACTTTGGTGTCTACTGCAAACCCACAAAACATCATTCTTTGAGTCTCACAAGTCTTGGGCTTGGCAAAGACCATCAATTTATGCACTTTGTTGGGGTTTTTTTTCTTAAAGTATGGTTTGCTCTTAAGAAATTGGTAAAGCTTGTGCTTGCACAGTGCTAGGACTCTGAGAAACCTGACCTAGCCACCTCCTTGCTTTGGCTTCCTCCCTTTACAACAACTCTCTTCTTAGTTTAAGGGCAGATTCACTGTACTGAAACTCCCCTTTGGAAAGGCAGCAGCAAGCAATCCTAAACTGTATTTTCTGCAAGTATCTATTAAAAAAATAATAAAACAAAAAGGTTTTGAGCTCAGTTTTCAGCTTTTGGAACAGACATGAAAACGAATCTCCAATAATCAGAGCACAGCAGTTACCAGTTGCTATTTAATGAGTGACAGGTTTCATTCAGACTAGCTTGAGCTCTTTTTCCCCACCTTCCTTTCTGGCTCTTCAGTATAGAACCAGACTCTTTATGATAACTCTATTTCGCTAATTAATCTAATTAAGTGCTGTATGTAATTTTGCAGAGTGGAGCAGGCTATTCAAGATTGTCATCATTAGGTTAAAGAGCTGACAATTGATAGAGATAATTTTTTCCTAACAGGCTACAACCTTTCTGAAAGCAACCCCCTCCCTCAGGGGAGTTCTTCAATTAAATCAATAATGCTTCTGAGGAGAAAGAACTTTGCTTTTTAAGAATCATGTAAACAGACCTTCAGCAGCTTCTCCTTACTTTGCTTGAGAAGAGAAGCAGCAGCTGGTTATTAATACCTGCTGTGCTCAGCGTTGAATGCTCATTGCATTTAAGCTTGCATTTAAGAATAGCAACTACTGCCTAGCTATGGTGCAGGCTGAGAAGTCGGGGTTTTGAAGGTGTTAAGTGGGGTCTGGAAAAACCTTGGCAAAATAGTACAGTACCTGAATTGGGTAAATGGCAGGACTTGGGGTGGTTCCTAGGGGGAAATGTGCTTTAATCTGCTGGTGTATTTGTTGTTGTCCGGATACAAGAAGACCTGACAAAAAGATAAATGTAACTGGAGGAGGAGACGGGGAGAGCTCATCATGATGACTCTCACCAGCCTTAAAGCTTTAATAAGCAGGACCTGGAGGGATATTTTTGGCTTGTTTCATTTCTAACACCATTTCCAAATGCCGTAGTTTTGCCTGGAAGCCTCTCAGTCCCTGGCGGTGACCAGGTGCTTATGTCCCCTGTCTAGGCACGCTCAGGGTGACTGCATGCAGCCAGGGCAGAGCTCTGTCCATGGGGCAGCCAAACCCATATAGATCCTCCTCATCACCCTGGGGAACTCTGTAAATGGAGGCTTCTGCAGCAGCCAGAGAGAGATTTTCTAGTGCTCAGTTTTGCTCTGGCCGCCTGGTTACCTTCTGTGACAAAAGCGTGTGTAACAGTTCACTGTGGCTGGGTCCCAGCTCTTTCCCTTGGCTCAGCACCTCCTCTGCGCCTGCTCACAGCAGCCTGAGGACGTGGCCACAGAGACACCTCCATCTCCCTTCCTGCGCAGCCTGACCTGGCGGCTAAAAAGCTCATCTCTGTTATCTCCTGGTTTTGTGTGAAACATCACTTGTTTGTAGTGAACACGGTTCCTTTCTGCCTACTTTCTGCCTTCCTTTTATTTCCCAGCCCTGATGCTTTAGCCACGACAGTTCTCAGGCTGGCAAGCGCTGGAGCAATGTCTACTGCAGAGCCTGTTCTCAGTGGGCGGGCTCCAGCTCTGTTGCACAAAGATCTGGCCAGTTTGGGGAAGCACATAGGAAACAAAACTCGCATGAGGTAATACACGACGACAAACCCCAGGCTTCAGCAAGAAGCAAGCCTGAAATATCTCAGCAGCTTTGGGGTTTGGTACATTTTAAGGTTTCGTACGATGTTACAGATCTCCCTCGGGTTGTTTGAGGCAGTTGGTCTATCTCCACATACCACTGTTCATTAAAACTCCAGCAATATGACAGGTGGTTAAAAGGAAAAGGTTTTTCTTTACAAAAGGTCTCTGAGGACAGGCTGCCAGCACTGATAAAGAAAGGTTAAATTAAAGTCCAGGTCAGTACAAAACAGGGATCCCATTGTACAAAATTAATGTAGGGACTTTCCAATATGATCTCACAGATTTTCCCATTGTCTCGATCCATTGGACTAATTTCTAGCAGGTATCTTGACTCTAAAGACAGAACTTCTTTTGCTCTGGCTGCAACCTTTAACAGTACAGTAGGTAATATACAGCCACAAAAACATACCATGGTTTCTTGTTGTTTTCTTAAATAGGAATTTATCACTGCTGTGTACACTAAATGTATTCCATTCCCTGTATTATACAATTACAGCATTTTTTACTTGGCTCTTAGAGCTAGAAAGTTACTTTGTGCAATGCAGGAAGAGAATTAGCTTGTATTAAATTGAGAAACTGGCTTTATAGTGATTTTGAAGGTTTTATTCAAGACTTTACTTCCACCATCTTTGCTGTATTCAGCCAAAGTTCTCATCCTTCTAAAGATGCACACAGCAGGATGCTCATGAAGTGTCCCTGCAAAGCTGATTGATTGTGCCATCAAGAAAGGCAGCTGCATAATGCAACTTCTATGCTATGGCCACAACTGAGAGCTTTCTGTTCGTATCAAAAGCAAAGTCTGCCCAGAAAAATCAGGGGAAACTCTCCAGTTTATTCTTGTTGCTGTTGTGTGTTCAGCGTGGTTTTAGTGGCACAAGAACTATTAACAGGACTCAGAGGTGATGTCACAAGAGGCCTTTCAGGTAGCAAATGTGGTGCCATTAGTTAAAAGAATTAGACTGAGGCATGAAGTCTTTGGGACTGAAAAATGGGACTGCAAGTTGTTGGACATTATTTCTCCTATGGGACGTTTATACTAACTATAACTGTAACCATACACAGCATTACTTTCTTTCGGGGGGTTGAATAATGTGCTAGTCAGAGCACCAGAGCTGCTGCAAGGCTATTTATGTAGCTACTTGTCTGTACCAGATGCACCAAAGGAAAAGGGCTGCCAGCGAGAGCAGAGCAGAGCAGTGCACAAACACAACCTGAGCTCTCTTCCTGACATTGTCATTCTGCACATCAAATTCCACATGGCAAATCAGCTTCCTAAGCTCTGTACCTCAAAAATGAAACAGATGGGCTGTATCAGCTTCCTCCCACTGTTAAATGAGGATGAAGCACACACTGATGAGAACTCCCCCTGGCAGATTGCTTTGAGGTCTACAGGCTCCAAGGAACACAAAGGGTTAACCTTATAGGAGGGTGACTTTTTTCCTGTGTTCTTGTTTGAGGGAGAAGGGACTTTTATATTGTTAAAAATATTTTTCCATGTGGATTTTGTCTTACTTTAGTTTTTGAGGGTTGCTCTAAAGTAATACAATGTTCATAATGCTCATTGCACAGATTGGCATACATGATTTTGCCATTAGGAGGAGGCAACACAGGAATGGCAGCACAGAAATGGCAGAATTGGGCAATTCTGCTGTTGTATTGGTGTTATAAAAGCAAAAAAAACCCCTCATGTTTCTGCTAATCCTGTCTGTGTTTTAAGGAGAACTAGATGTGCATTTCTTTAAAAACCCCAGTTCTATGTAATACGTAATTTTTTGTAAGAAAATAACATTTGATACACAGTCAGCAACCAGTTTAAGTCAAAATTAAACTAGAGATCATAGATCTATGTTACATTGTGATCTTTAAATGGGCAAAGAAGCAGTGTAGGTTTATACATTCATATACCTTGCTTTGCACTCTTTATTTTCTCTAATGACTTCGGTTCACTCAATCAATTTTCCTCAAGCCTGGCTTATAGCTGGAGGGTATTTCTGACTTATTCAGGCATCTCGGAATACTTTACAAATGAAACAGAGGCAACTGACCATAAAGAATATGGTATTAGCAATGGTGATGTTAACATTTTCTCAGCAGAAGCGAAAGAAGAGAGAAAAGCCCACTCCCTCTTTGGGAACGAGAGCTACTTCTCTGGGTGACCTAAGAAGGAAGGAAAGTGAGCTCGGAAATACTTGCCTTGGATCCTCATTACGGTGACATTGTTTCACAGGACAGGAACATGTTTTGGTAAAGTTACTGCAAGACCAGTATTGGCCTTCTCTATATTCCCTTGAAATCACGCAGGGATTAGACTTATGTTGCTTGTGATCACATCGTGTGAAGGGTGTTATGTGAAGGGTGACCCAAAGAGGCTGCTTGCAGTGGGAATAGGAGTGATCACTTCCTGTGCTGATAAATCTAGGACATGAGATGTGTATTCAGTGTTGAACTGGCAAAGCAAAATAAGGAAAACAACAGAGGCAAACAGCGTACATGAACGAAAGAGGGAACTTACTCAAAGCAAGAACTAAGAGATTGCTGGAATCTTGTCTGTTTTTAAAAATAAAATCTTAGTCAGAGTAAGGGGAAAGAGTATATTTAGAGCCTGCAAAACAACCTGGCTTTCCTGGCTCTCTATATGCACTATTTTGCCAGGCTCCAGCTAAAACCACCCAGTTTTTCCCCTCAGAAACAAACAACCCTGTTTGCTCCCCAAACTCAAAGAAAGCTTAATTTGCTTTAAGCTGCTAAAAAAACTTCCTGCACCTTGGGTTGGCATTGTGCGCCAGGCTTCAGCATGCTGAGAAATGAAAAAGTGCTTTGTAATGGAAAAGCTAGTTCATTCCTCGCTATGTGGTGCCACGGTAATAAAAAGGAAAGTTGCAAACCTTCCCTTCTTAAAGAGGCCAGAAGGAACAGGGGATTAATTTAAAGAGTTCAGACTCAAGATCACTGTGATCGGAACTATACTCTCCAGCCATTTCCAGCCTCGGAGGACACTAGTTTTCCTGGATATTTGGTAATTCAGCGAACCGCATGATAGAAAGAGAAAGCTGCATAAACCTACTCACTGTTGCAGAGTGCGAGGTTAATAAAGTTCATTTAACAGACCAGTGGTGCAAACCTGTCATCAGATGGCTTGTGCAGATCCCAGATGGCTTAAGTAAAGCTGGGAACTTAAAACAGGTACCTTGAATATAGTCATTGGCTTAATAAAGCATCAAGATACTTTCAGCTCTTCTGCAGCAGGGTTAATGACTTCCCATAACAATGTACTTTAACTGAGAAGGAACACATTTTAGCACTTCATACCTCTGTCACATTTTTTCGGTCAGCTAATCGATTTATTTTTGTCATAGCAGAACAGCATTGGAAAACCTCAGACCTTGTCCTCAATTGCTGCACCACTTTGTGGATGAAGCAGGCACCATGCTGAGCCTGAAGTGGTACTCTTCCTTCTCCCCTGCCAGATGAAGAGCTGCATCTGGCTGCTGCGAAGAGAGACCAAGCAGCCCCCCACTGCATCGCTGGCTGTGATAACTGCAGAGCAGGAAAAGCAGCCAGGCTGGAGAGAACTACTCCACCCTGGCTAGGCAGGACATAAAATGCAAAGCTAGCTCAGTTTTCAGAAGTCTTTTACTTTGGGTCTATGACTAAATCTGTAAGACTGTCATGTATCACTAATTCCCTGCCAGTTCAGTCTCTGCACTAGCTGACCCTTGTAGCACCAGCGTTTATACTTGAATATACCTGACATAGTCATATTTTTGTTTGTAAAATGATTTCTCCTAGTGCAGACTTTGACTGTACTACAGTTTATTCTGCTGTCGGCCAGTTTGCCACCCCATGCAGGTACACCAGCAACCCTTCTTGTCAATCCCCTCACCACAGCAGATCTGCAGGGTATTACTGTCACCAGTTGACCTTTTGCACATTACTTTCACCATCCTCTTCTGCAGACCCATAAGGAGTGTTTTTATAATGCAGTTCTTCCAACAGCTGGAAGAAGGAAAAAAAATTTTCTATTGCCCTTCCTAGGAACAAAATCCAAGGCAAGGTTTTGCAAGAGCAAGTCCAGTTCTTGGTTCAGGCATGTGCTTGCTGTGAGACTATGAAAAGTTTTATGGGGTGTATGCTGTGTTTATGTATACGTATGTATATCCTCTTCATACCCCAGGACTATGTTTACCATAAACATCTAAAAAGCCCTGTTGACTCCACATTTATCACCCAGTACTTAAATGATTCGCTGTTTCAGGGTTCAGCAACTTGAATGACTACATCTATGGCCATGCTTCTCCGTTAGATGCATGCTTGTGGAGGGCTATGGGAAGGTGCCCCAGGCAATACCTTCAGGAGGAACACCTACCTCCAGCTCCTTTGGCCACCAGCAAGAACTCTCCTGCATGGACCCATCTCCTGCACCCACCTGGACACACAATGTGTGGTGGCTTTCCTTGAGTCTGGGAACAGCAGTGGCTAGGAGAAGATAGGGTTGAGAAGGCAAGAACCCTATGCCAACAGCTTTCTGCCCCTTTCCTGCATCTGTTAGCAAATTGAATTGGCAGCCATTAAACACAGAATGGCAGGTACTGACCCCATGGGCTGTGTCCCTGGAATTTAAACGCTTGCACTCTTCCTCCACATTGCTCCCAGCAGGCCATGGCCACATTTTCCCTCTGGACAGAATAAGACCCCATGTGTGCCTTCCCCCGGGGAGCGTAGTGCCAGGACACCCTGTCCCAAAGGACATATGCTCAGGCACTACGGCAAGAAGAAGGAGGCTCTGGTGCCCAGCTCCTTATTCTGAGCATCAAGCAGCAAGACCTAATCTCTGCAGATGTCAAGAAACATTGCCTGTGAGCCCACCCGAGAGCAGGGCATGTGTGGAGACCTCAACAGCACCCTTTCATGGCACTGGACCTGCTCCTGTGTATGAGAGCAGCCCCTGGCAGAGCTGGGGGAGACAAGGGAGGATGCTTACAGGTACATAACCCAAACACAGGTAACGGTAGCATTATCTTTAATAATATATTTGGCTTTTTCTGGCCAAACACAGCATTTTAGTTAAGATACTGCATTTCACTTACATCTGGTGTTTACACAAGCCAGTGATTCAATGCCAGACAAATCCTGTATAATCTCTTTGGTATAATAGAGCTGCCTGCAGCATTTCTTCTCTGTCTTCTTGCTGGAGGGAATGGCTGGTTCCGTGGGCAATAAAAAGCCAGTGACAGTTTCAGCCTAATCAGTTCATTCACCCTTTCAGGAGAAATGCCCAGAACCCAGCAACAATTTTATGTATCTCCAAAATTGGATGACTCAGTAAAGTCATGTCTTCAAGGTGGCTTTCTAATCAGCTCTCTTTTATATGTATCAAGAATGACAGCATATGGCATCTGTGAAAGAGAAGATTTAAAGCTATGGAAGTTAGCTTTAGTCTTACAGAAGAGTATAAAAGGATGCCTCTGCAAAGCTTTTTGGAGGTCACTCAGAGGACATCTATCAATGTGGCTTAAATAAGAGTTAACTGAGTTATTCATTCCTTTTTTAGTCTCTTTTGGCTTCAAGTTCCCTGCCTAAAATACCTTGATCTTTCTTCTTTTCTCTGTGCCTCATGGTTGAGCAGAATTAGTAATTTGGGGTTTTGGGGTGGGGTAGGAGAGTCTGTGTTATGAAAGCAGTTTCAGACTGCATTTCTATGCATCCAAACTTGGTTTGGTTTTTTTTTTCTGCTTTTCAGAAGAAGTATATTCCATTTTATCTATCTATTTATCTATCTATTTATCTCCAAGTTAACTATGTGCATCCCTGCATTTATGAAAATAAACATATGGGTGTCAGAATAAGGGGAAGAAACAAAGAGTCAAAATGAATTATGATGCAGTCATTCATTCACCCTCCTGGAAGTGAGGTCCTGCTTAAAGGTAAAACAAATACCTTTTGTGTGCCAATACATAAAAGTAACTTAGCATCCTTTGCTTGCGCTCTCATTCAGCTGCTTCTCTGGAGCAAAGAAGGAAGTGCTGGTATGGACAAGATTGATGTATTAAGGTTAATCCAGCTAACCATGTAGGAAGAAGATTTAAATTAAATCATTTTATGTATCCAAAGATAGGTTGTGAGTACTTTTCTATACTTTTCAACAGAGGCAGCATATTATGAATATACAGCTTGCCATTCTAGCCAGCAAGGGAAGCAGTTGTCACTTGTTTCAAATTTGCTTTCTCTTAGGTTGCAGGCACACTTGCTAAATTTTACTAATTGCATTTTGGAAAGATTGGAGAAATTGTCTGGGAATGAAAAGAATCCATAAATGCCTGAAAGCAAATCCAGACAGACAAGGAAGCTGGATAAACCCTGACACAATCCACTAAAACCCCCTCGCATCTGCACCTGTGTTGTGGTAGATCTGTGGATCCAGCTGGATTTTCATTTCAAAACCCTGAAGTCTCATCAACCAGAGGAGTTCAGCATGGGGACAGGTTGCAAAGTCAGGTCACAAAAGTGTTCAGTAAAGTCTTAAAAGTGTTCAGTAAAGTCTTAACTTCCTGCTGAGGGTAGTCTTTTGATTCAGTTTCTTCCAAGAAAGCAGTATTGGAGGCTATATGGGATTGTGATAGAGGACTATCAGAGATGGATGAAACCTAAGAAGATCTCCAGGCAATCTGAAGAAGACCCAGTATTAGCCATTCTCATATGTCGAATAACTTTCAAACATGCATACTCATTTATGCTATACAAGGGTGATCAAAGACCTGCATAATTTAGTGTTAACAGTATTAGCTGTCAGAGTAGATGGGCAAAACATGGTTTATGAAAAACACGATTGGTCCATGATGTAACATTTTCAAAAGACCAAAAGGATTACTTTTGCCAGAGCCAAAGGGCAGATTCAATACAGCTCTGCAGCTAGCTCAGACATCCACAAAGTAGGCTCCTGCAAAGTACCGCTGTGGGTCCTGCAGAGCAGGAAAATCGACTCAGGCAGGGCAAAAGGGAACCGAAAGCTTAAGCAGCCAAAGGCTTATAATGAATAATCCTGCTCAGTTTGTGGAAAGACTTCTCTGCAGAGAACAAAGGTAAAAAAAGAGAAGTAGTGATCTAGCTGGTCATGATAGCAACTGTTGGAGGTGAGTGAGGGAGAGGGAAACAACATCCTTGCTTTCCCCACGGATTCCACAAAGGGCTGGGAACAGGCAACATTACCTATTTGTTCTGCCTAGCAGGTCGTCTGAACTTTATTCTTCTTTCCGAGGGCAAAAATCAGTACCAGCCTTTACCAGTGAATTTGGAAGGGCATCTTTTGGTGCAGAGAGGGGAAAGAAAAGGTTTACATTTGCCTGTCCACTCTCTGCTGGAAGGGGAAGTACCAGCTGTGCTGACAGGTCCTTACTTGTCTCTTCTGACCATGCCTGTTTGGAAAGCAGCTCCTAAATTTCCTCTGGGATTCAGCCCAGACTGTCTTGAAGCCCAGAGGACACGAACCACAGTGCACTAAGTCCTGCTAGTAATAGCTCTGTAACTTGCCATGCACAAGATTCCTGTGCCAAAATTAAATACCCTGAAGAAGCACGTCAGAGTTTTCTGCAAGAACAGTAGCAGCTCTGTTCAGAACCATCACCATACAGCAGATAAAAACCTTTTAAATGATCATGGTGTAACAACAGTAGAATAAAAGAACAGGGGAAGAAAGAGCCTGTCACCAGCTTCGCATTAACCTGCCCCCAGCTGCCTTCACCATGTTAATTTGATATTTTACACGTGTTAGATCAACGGGGAGCACAGATGGCTGCACTCACGTGTGAGGCTGCAGACACCCACTGGGGCACCAGCAGCACCTCTGTCACTTCCCTGTGATGTGGGGAAGGGGGCTCCTGCCAGCTTAGTGACAGGAGTAGGTCACTGAAGGTTAATTAAGGCAGTCAGCACATAATTATCACTCCCTTGTCAGCCTCAGCCTCTCAGGAATAAATTAGAGGGACAAAGTACTGAGGAGCTGTGAGAAGATCAAACTGGGGCTGTACCTCCTCATGCTACAGGAGGGGAAGGCCACATTTCCAGAGGTCCCTGCTTCAGTTTGCAGGGGTATTTTAGAGGCAACTGCAACTATGTGAGGGGAAATAGTAATATTTGAATATTTTAGGTAGCTACATTACTTTTCCTTAAGCATTTAGTAGCACTAAATATGAAACCAGTGGCCACAGGCACATCTGTCAGATTGTTTTCGCAATTCCCCAGTCCCTTGATCAATCTACATTACTGTGGGCTTGTGGTAAAAGGGACACCTTAAGATGATCTATCTTGAGACTCTTGAGACTACAGCTCCAGAATGCAGAAGATTTATTTGCAACAAAGATGACAAGAGCTCAATTAGCCATCTCTTTGCACACGTGCAATCAATGAAGACCAGGCTTTCCCTGTATCAGCAGGTGAATTCCCAAGGTAGCGTACTTGCAAGGCAGAGTTTACAAGAGTTACAGTTGCAGTTAACTTACTGTTAATTGTTTCACCTCAATGCTATCAAATAATGCATAAAACAGCTTATGCACAGACAGGAAACAGTGGTCACTGCACTAAAAGGCCACAAGTCACAATTCTGACGGACAGCAGAGCAGGATGACTAAGGGAGGACAAAAGGTTCAGGGTATAGGTGGGAGTAGAATGAAGTTACAAAACATAAAATGTAAAACATTCTGCTAATTTCAGGAAACCTGAAGGTCAGAAAAATGCCATCCCTGGTGTCACTTCTGCATTTTCAATATTAAACACTGTTCTCCACATAGTGGTTTTCCCCATCCACTGGAAACACAGAAAACCTTCCGAACAGCAGCTGCAAAAAAGGAGAAAAAACCCCTTAAAATCTGAGTTGGAATGCATCTCTTGTTTGCTTCGGCACCTTGTTGGTACACTCCATGTAACAAACCTCCTCCTGTGAGGGATTCCATGATGGGTGAATAGTAAGCTTGCTACTGGGTAAGTAGGTAGATTTGGAGGGGTTGCAGGAGACCAGTTGTCAAGGGTGTCCCTTATGGCTGTGGAGTTTGGAATATCTAACACCCCTTCACATAGACTGCAGCAGTCTTCACCATGTACAGACCAGCCACAGGAACAGCTACACAGCAAATCTACACGGAGCTGACTTCATCACCACTAGAACCAGGAAGGTAGACAGCTCAGTACTGGAACTTGCCTGTCCTCCTATAAGCAGACATGACCTCTGTCTCTGTGCATCCTGCTGCAGCACAGCCAACACCTGCAGCTCAAGAAAGGAGGCCTTCTCGAAGCAGAAGTGTGCAACTATCAAAACCCATCTACTGCAGTATGCATGCATCTTTCTTAAGGTAATGGGTGGCTGGACACAGGAACTGCCGGAATATGTCTTGGGTTTATCAGGCACCTTCTCCTTTTCTCAGAAATAGACTTCAGTTAATGCCAGATACTAGTACAGGTGGTCACCATCCCTCGCTGTTTATAGCTGTTTACAGCTTTTTTTCCACTGAAACAAAGTATGGACAGAAAGCCAGAAACTGTTTATTGAATAAATAATTGAATTAAGATCATACTTTCCTATGTGGTTGGATGATTTTATCAACTCCCCCTGCAACATTGCGGGGACAGGGAAATAAGTCATAGGAGGATTTTGAATCATTTCATATTGAGAAAGAGACGCTTTGGCTGCAGAATGCCTAAAGCCCCAAAATACTGAATATGATGTCAATATGGACTCTAGTTTTACAGTAAAGTTCCTTACACCCGAATACAGCTCTTCCAGGTGCTTAACCTCAAATGCCAATCATCTGGGTTAAATCTGCAATGAAGTCTTCTCTTTAAATAAAGTTAGTGTAGGGTCTAGAACTGCTGCGTCTGAATGCATCAGACTGAAGGGCTCTTGCTTCTCCTACTGCTGCTTGGCTTTTGCTAGACCTGCTGCCTCATCTGTGTTGCATACAGAGGATATTTTCCTTATGAAAAGTCCATGAGTTTTAGTACAAAGTCCATAGAAGTAATATGCAGGATATATAGTAATATATCCAAGATCTGATGTACCTCCAACGTGCTCCTGCTCTGTAATAAGGCATTCCAAGATTTCTAAACTCTACTCAAAACACTCAAAAGAATAAAAAACTCAGTTAGTGAAATCATAGCTGGCAGTAAACTTCTTAGGTAGGTTGTGTTCAAACCATTACCCACAGATACGGGATCTCAGATACGGGATCTCTCTTCTGTGATATTCAATATTCCACAGAGCCATTTTCTCAAGCCTTGTATGTCACTAGTAGTTTGTCTGTACTTTGCACACCAGCCCCTCCCCACTTTCTTTTCTCAGACAATTTTCTGTCAATAGAAAATGAGCAATTTCTGATAAAAAAAAAAAGAAGGTTTTTTGAACTGTAGGAAACGCAGTGACCACTGTGTTGCCTTGCCAATTGCAATAAGAAAATGATGGACACAAAATCAAATAAGAAGGAATGGAGTGAAAAGATCCCTCTGTCTGCAAGTTCCCAAACCCAGATCCACAGACTCAACACAAAGGTAGGCATCTTGATAACATCAGTGGAGCAAAACCTTTTCTGCCTTTGCACGTCACTATAACAATCTCCAAATCCCAAAGTGACATATCAACAAAGTCATAACCAGAAACTTCACAGGTCTCCATTTTGCTACAGTGAGTCCAAATTCCTGTGTCATGGTGCATTCTTTACACTGACTATAAAATGCTTGAGAGTTGTGTGTTCATGACTTTCTGTGAAAGTTGTTCCCTTTATATTGCAGGCAATCACTTATCTGCAGGCATGCGCTGCTGAGTAAATCTGCCAACCACTTCCATAAAAGATTATTCTGCCCAAAGAGATTTTTCTTTTCCCAAGAGAAAGCACTAAGAGAACATATTTTTCTGCACAGAATACCAACAAATAACCTTGGGCAGAGTATTCCTGCCTTTTTCCCTTGCTACTTTTCCATGTTTTCAGTAGTGAGCTGGAGTGTGGCCTTGCAAAGCTGAACACCATTGTCTCACACACTAATTCACAGGAACCCCAATTTTACCACCTGAACCATGCCTGGCTTTGGCAGTGTAGCTGTTGTACAAAGAGACTCTGTTAAGATCTGCATGGCATCTGGCCTCTGCTATACTGCATGTTTGAAAGAAGAATGATTAAAAAATCCCTCCACCATGAGGATAAAACCGCAAAGATTTTGTCAGAAAAACGTGTCCCCTGTACTTTGTGCACTTTGTGTCCACTGCTTTGTGGAGAAGTGTGATGATCTGGCTTGTACTGCCTTGTCATTCAACAGGCTTTTTGTCTGGGAAAGACTCCAGAAACAGCTAGCTCCTCAAGGACTCCACAGAAGGCTATACTAGAAGCTAACTCATGGACAAACAGCACCTTCATGGTGTTTAAATATGTTTTACCTGTAGATGAACAAAGGAATTGAGATTACAGGAGATTTATGTGAACACTTCTTTCACCGCTGCAAAAACACCATCCTTCTCTTCTCTCTGTCTGTTAAACAACCTAAAAATATGTTGGTGAGTACACTTGTACAGCCAAGTAACACTTCTACTGACAGCTCCTTTCCATTGATTACTCTTCCCTGCAGCTGACCTATTTCACAATAACTTCCCACAGCTCAAGCTTTGTGCTGAGGGCCTGGCTTGCATAAAAAGCTTTATGCAGTAAGGCAGGATCAGTGCACCCTAGCACTGCCTTTGGCCACTCCTATTAGCCTATTTTCATCAAGACATAAGAAGCTGAAGTGAAAGGCACCCCATTCCGAGTTGTGAGGATGCCTGCTGTGAAGATGCAGTGATGTCAGTGCTGAATAATTAAGCGATAATGTAATAACTGTGAGTTTGTGCTCCATTAAGTGAGCTCCCGCTGACTGCTTAATGAGCAAACAAAACCTCAAACCCCATTAATATTATTTCTGTTACATTAAATGTAAAAATGAAAACTCAAGTCCTCTGCAGTAACTGCTGGGAAGTCATCTTCTAAAACACAGGCCAGGATGGAAATCATGAGCGATCCCATTGCTGTGTTTTTGAAAAGACCCAGAGTTTATTTTGTTTTCAGGAGGGTGGAGAACGAGGTAACAATACTGATGGGTTTGCTGTTTCCTCTGTGCAACATCTGAATCCTTTGTTGCAAAAAGAGCCTCAACAGGTCTCCTCTTCCTGTAACAACACTGCAACCACTGTATCGCAGTCTGTGCAATGTGCAGTTCCTTTGCTTGTAGGTGTTCGTAATCTGTGGAGAGTCTAGAGGAAATACCTTTATTTGTCAATATAACAAACAAGATTTACAAAAGATGATAAAAAACCCCTCCCAGTGCTATTGGGATGGCTGCAATATTTGGGAAGAAGAAAGCCCTGTCTACGTTTCTCCTGTCAGGACAATGAGTGAATGTAGCATCTTCTAGCGAGGAGTCAGGTGAGGTATGGCCACTGTAAGAAGACCTACAGACCACAGCAGCTTCAGGCAGCCAGAACCTCAAGTCACACGTAGCTTTTAAATCAAAGCTGCTCCTTTGAAAATAAAGCCGGCATGATTCAGAGATTAATACAAGGTTTAGGCTTCACACAAATGGTGACAGTCTCAACAGAGAGAGGCAAGAGACAGATAGCCTTTTTGCTTGCACCATTATGTATCTTGCATATGATCTGTGGGAACACAGTAAACCTTCTATTATTTTCCCCATATGGTATTAAGGAAAAAACAGGATGTGAATTTTACAGCTCAGTGCCCTAATTTCTGGAGGTCTGTTAGCTAAAATGGAGCTTCTAACAAAATATTTATGTGTTCTTAGAAGCTTTCTCATGAAAAGAAACAAGCATTATTTGCATTTTCACTGGTTTTATTTGAGAATCCTGGTCAACATAAATTATCCAATGTACAGAATTTATGATCAAAGCATAAAGCTTAGGAAATCTTTCCTAGAGAAACATGTGTTCTTACCAAGTACCACATAGTTGCATAAGCCTAGTTTCAAGATCTGGTACTCTATTAAGGAACTTAAACTTTGTACCCAAACAAAGTCAACTACCTGCTGTTTCAACTCATAATAACCTGCAGCGACAGTCTGGGTGTACCATTGTTTACTCCAACCAACATGCTGAGTCTTACAGGAAATACAGAAAGATAACATGCAAGAATGACATCTCCCCACTTCCTGGAGGACATACTCCCGTATATCATCAAGGACACTGTCAGCAGGTGATTATTTTTCTCCTCTAGAAGTAACCTGATCTGTATTCTTTATGATACTATCTGTAAGGGAAGGGCTTCATACCCTTAGTAATAAATAGCGTATTTTGTAAGAAACACAATACTAGCAATAACAATAAGACAGTCGAAGAATTGGGGAAAACAGCATGTTAAATATAATTCCACTTTTATAGTTCATTGCTCCGAAACAGACTTCAGCAGTGAGGTAAACTCCAGCTCTGATTGTTAGGGAATGATTTCCAGTGATGCTCTTAGACACAGCTTTCTTGAAGACCAGCTTTAACAATGTTGGTAAGACCTTTATCCATCATAAAGTGGGTCCTCCCATTCCTCCCTGTCCCTAAAAGAAGTGAAAGTTATTCCCAACAAAGTAATATCTGTGCCCTGTGCTGAGCTCTGTCTACTGTAAGAAGACAAATAAGATGGAGATTGAGAGGTCCATTAAGGATGGTGCTACCTAAGATGCTCAAACACGGAGGAATGGGAAACTGGTTTTAGCACAGCAATTGGCAGGTGAAGACCATTGTAAAAGACCAGGTTGGCAATGTCAACTGTCAGGCAGTAAGTTCTTAGCATCCTAAAAACTTACTGTATCATTGGCACAGGCCATGCTGAGGGATTTTCTTTTTAAACATACTTAATAGCTGAAAGAACAGTCCTTTCTGTGATTATGATGACTATTAAAAACCATGATGCTAATATCTCATTTAAGGCCACATAAACATTGCAAGCCAGTTATTTGTTGTTTTAGTGGAGGTATGCATTAGATACAAGTGGAACAAGTCAAAATATAGCAACTGCCAGAATGTTTCAAGCCAATTGGGAGTATGTCAGGTTTTGATCTTGGACAGGTCATCCTTGTTTAAAACCCCTTCATCCTTGCATAAAGGCTTGCTTATGCTCCCCAAAGATACTAGGTCCTCTATTAATGCCAGAGTTTTTCAGCCTAAGGAAGATTATTTAAAGTCATGCTATATGTAAGAGTTCATTGGTATTCTTTCTCAGATTTCTAAAAGGAGAAATCTTGGTTCTCAGATTCAGACACCAAAGCATAACATTTGTTCTGCAGACTTCTACAACTAATCTTTTTCTGCAGGAAAATTCCTCTCCTGCAAACTAAATGAACTAATCAATTCAAATAAAGTTCAGCAGCTTAATGTAAAAATAATAAACACCCTAAAATAACAAACCACGCATACACACAGAATTACTTCTTCCTTCTTGTGGAATAGGTTGAATTACAAAGAGCTGGAGCTGTACTTTGGGAAAGACTGAGGAAACAAACCTGCTCTAAATTCTTCTATTCTATCATGCTGCAGAGAGGTTGCACTACATGATATTGGCTAAATTGGCATGTAACAGTGCAGAGGCTGATGTACTGGATTTATTCCTCAGTGAAAGTATAAAGCTAGTCTAGCCTTTATTGTTAAAAACCACAAAGGTAACCTAAAGCATGAATTACTTTTTCAGTCACTGGCAAAGAACAGGCACTGTCTATACACATTAGTACACTTAGGCGAGTGATAATTCAGAAGAAGTCATGCATCTATCAGTCAATATTTCCATGCCCAGAGAGTTATTGCAGTCAGAGAATGATTTGTTGGGGCAGCAACTTTATTTAAAAGTCATAAACACAGTGTCATATGATTACTTTTGTTGCATGTACCTACTTGATCCAGGCTACACTTCAAACAGAGCCTTAATCTTGAATTCTGTAGAAAATCAAAGCAAAAAAGTAGCAGGTATGCTCTCAGCATCCAAACCACTGCAGCTTTCTTTTTTTTTGCAGAGTTTGTACAAGTATGTGACACTAATGATATCTCTGTAGTACCTTTAAAGTTACCTCTGCAGCCAACTCATTTTCTTTAATTTCAAAGTTTATAGTCCTCATAAATGCCATAATCAATAAACCCTCTCCAGCTATCAATCTGAAATAAGGCACAGAGAGGATACCATTTTTCATGCATTCATTATGCAGTATCGAGGAAGAACTATAATTATACTCTCCAGAGCTTGGAAAATGGCACACAAGAATGGCTAAGACAAGACTTTCAAAGCTGCAGGCAGTATTTTCAGAAGCAGCAAGGCACTTCAGCTATTAAACCCAAATATCCACTTCAGTGGTATTTAGGCATCTAACCCATTCAGATGTCAGCTCTGCCCAGTCTCACATGGACATGCTACCCCTGCAGATTACATGGGGTCACAATTAAACCAGAGAGCAACCAGCTCTTGCTCTTGCTTGGTGCAGCTCTGCCCACTGGCTGTGTGTCAAGACTTCTAGCTTGCTGATGAGTTGTTACACCTACAGCAAAGCAGAAGTATTTGACTCTTTGATCTGTTTTGAGTCAACTAGAGTCAACAGTCGTTACATCGCTCTCACACTCTCCACTCATTATCTCCCATACCTTTACTTTGAAAAACTCACCTTCGATATTAAGCTGAGAAGGCAAGCCACAAAATCACAAGACACTATAAATATTTTTTATGAAACAGCAACGTGTTCTAGTTGCCAAACATTCCCTAAATTACCCTCCTAATCAATACTGAGCAAGCATTTTCAGCAAAAACTCTGCTACTTTTATTAAGCAATATGAAATGTAAAATAAGGAAATGCAGGAAAACTTTGAATGCAACAGTAATTACGGTGCTAAAACCTGGATTCCATAACAACTGTCTAATCAGATGTTACCTCTTCATTTACTGTTTTAAAAAATCCATTCAAATGCCAAAGTCAGCATTGCCTGTGAGCTTCTGCTTTGCCTTTCTGCTCTACCCAGTCTTGTATCTTGAGATCTATTTTTAATGCTGATTCAGGTCAGCGCAGATTCATTCTGCTGTTGGGCACTTGCAGGCTGCAGGGCAGCGTCTGGCCCTCGCATTGCTCTGCGGAGGACCTTTGATAATGGGGTTCTTCATGCTCTGCTTATTGAAGAGCCTGGTTCAGGGGGGAATTTGGAGGCTGTGCTCCCCAGCTCACAGTCAGCACGGCTTGTAGCAAGGGCTGGGATTAGGGATGAGCATGGGATGGGTGAGGGCAGCTGCTTTACCTACTCAGATGCAGACCTCTCTCACCATCACCAGTGGTACCACTTGTCCCCGCTGAAGCATGGCACAGCTCATGCTTGTAAACTGTGACCACTGCCCGTGGCACAGAGCAGCACCTGGCAGACAGCGTGCCCGTCACCAGGAAAGAAAGAAACACCAACACTTTCTTGGCTTTGAAAGAGTGAAGAACATCAACCTCCCTCCCCAAAGGCACAGGGGTTTGGCTGAGTTCAAGCCCCAAGGACAACTTGTGAAGATTTATAATAAGATGTCAATTACAGCCAAACCAGAAAATTTTCTCCCCAGATGTAGCCCAACTGGATGACAGATGGATGCATGAAAGTGAAAATACATCAACCTGTAAGAAGTTTGATGTCCATTCACACCAGAAGTCTTTGTAAACTTGCCACAACTGCCATAGCAGCCCTGAAATAGCTATGGATAACAAGCAGGGCAAGGTGTGCACTGACTGGACATGCTAGCCACATCCAAGGTCACGGTACTGTATTGCTGGCAAGTGCGCTATCCCTGCCCCGGCATGAGAGCATGTGGTGGTTTGTGATTCCCCTCCTAGACTTGGCCTGAACCAAGGTGATGACTTCCAAGAAGTGGCTGCTGCCACCATTGCCACCCTAGCTGTGTTTTGATACGTAACTTAGCACCATTAGCAGCTGTGGCAGGAGTTGATGAGGAGGATCTGTGGTAAACTGCTTGCAGCAGAGGTCTAAAATCACTTTTAACATGGATGGTTTATGCACAACTGTCTGGATCCACAGACCAAATCCAGTGACCCCAGACAGGACAAAGATGTATCTTTGCTTATGGGTGTCCTAAATCAGAAGGACACGCATGTCATTTGCAGAGATGAACAGGAGCCAGCACAGAGCTATTTTGATTGAGCAGGAGGGTTTTAGCAGACCCTCTCATAAAAAATAAATCCCCTCTGTGGCAGCTTTTGGAATTGAATCTGGAGAGCATTTGCATTACAGTGACTTGCTGGCTTGCACTGCCACCCCAAGCCTGGTGGTGAACCGCGAGGCACACAGTTATCTAGGCTGCAGATGATGGATGCAAAAGAAACATACCTTGGTCTGAAAAAGCTGCTGTGACCCTGGGGATCAGTAGAAGTGTGATGATTTGCACTCGGGACAGATCAGGTCCAAGCAGGCTGGGTCTGTGTTCAACAGACAAGTTGCACTGCAGTCTCTGAAAATGGTATTTTACCTCACCCATGGTGGATCTGCATGTGTGATAAGCTTAGAGAAGAGAGTGACCAGCACACTGCCACAGCCCTTGGGTTAGACTAATGTTCTTTCATCCAAATTATGGTGCATGCCAATCACACAGCTAATGATTTCGATACTAGTGCAGCATCCTCTGCTGTATAGACAAATGGCTGAGCATGTACAAAGAGAGCCAAGAGACAGACACCTCCTTTGCCTCAGTGCTATCCCTGACTGCGCTGCTCAGCAGCTATCCTCAATGACTGAGGTTTTCAGGTCAGAAATCTTCTACATCCAACAGCCAACACCATAAACAGCCAGTCTTGTGTGAGTGTGTAAGCTGCAAAGCCCCACTCTCAGTCTCGAGTATCTCTCAGTTTTAAACTTGCCTGCCCTGGTTCCCATGGAGCATCCCACACAACAGGCCCACTCTCTGGATATAGATTTTATTTCTTACTAAAGATAAGCTCCCCTCCATTCAAAAATCAGTGATTTGATAAAGGCATTTTAAAATGTCATAAAGTGAAATGCACTGATGCGTTTGGAATGTTTTGTACACATTTAATTTCTTTTAACTTTCCGCAGAGGATTATGTACGTTTTCCAAAATAAGTAATTTGTAACCAGAAGGTGACTGTCTCTCACAAAGTACCAAACCAGTATATCTAAAACATTTAAAGCTTCTTTCTGAAGGAATGGGTGGTATTTCACGATTTGTTGAAATCACCTGTTTCTTACCTGATGTTTCCATCTGGTCTCATCAGCATTTTGCAGTGGATATTTGAGTTGTTTTTTTATCACCAGCCCACAGCACCTGTATGAATGTTTTCTGGCAAGGTCTGATTTGTTAATTCGTGTCAGGCTCTGATTTGTGTCGTACCTCCACAACCTTTGTGTGGTTCTCCCAAAATTATTTGCAACTGGGTGTCTCATAAATCCTGGCCTAGGGAAGGTGGTGGTGGGGGGATGAGATGGTTCTGTAGGTTGTGCACATGTCGGGGAGCAGACAGGAAGACAGAGGATGACGATGAGTGAAGATACTCTTGCCATACCTTAGAGGAGCACCACAAAAGGCCAGGTTGAACAAAGCCTTGGGTGGCATGCTGTAAGTGTGAGGTGTCCCTGCCCATGGCAGGGGAGGGTGGAACTAGATGATCTTAAGGTCCTTTCCAACCCTAACTATTCTATGATTCTATGGTATTTACAGAGGCCAAAGATTTTAGGAAAAAATGAGAATTTTTACAAGCAAGAACATGAACTGATTTCCTTTCCTTAAAAAAATTGTGCGGAAGCCATATTAATCTTAATAACTTTTACCAATAAGGCCAGATGTACCATAGTAAGCACTATCAAAGCACCCAGTCCTGTCTGCATCCGTGCAGTCGAAGAAGTGCAAACATATTGTCCAACATGTCTTAAAAGACATTGGTTTTATACTCCATGGAAGGTACTAAACATACTAATCCCATTATGTAAAAACCCCCAACACTTAGATTACAAGAATTTTAAAGTTGCTATTTCTCTTTTTTTCTTTTGTTCTCTTTTTCTTTTGCTCACTTCAAGATGCTTAATACATGGGGGACAAAAAGGGCAGAGTTGTCACAGTCTCTCTGTGGACTTACACCAATAATAAAATTTCTTAAAAAAAGATGTTAACATACAGCAAAACTGCCAAAGTATGAAAAACTAGATGTATCTTTCTTCCTTATAAGCCACTCTACAATGTAAAATTGGCATCCTACAGAAGGCAAACACTGAGGAAAGCACACTGCAGCGACTGCAATGCCAGCATGGTTAATGATGCTTGGCAATTGCTTTCCTTCTTTAAGCCGAAGCTTAAGAGATCTGTGGAAGGCAGCAAACACTAATTGTCATCTTTTGATCCTCCATCTTTCTAGCAACACTGTAGCCCCTGGCCCTTGCACAAGGATGACCCACATCACAGGGGCACACACTGGCATGGCATGGTCTTGTGTGCCCTGCGTTTCCTCCACCTTCCCCTGTGCCCATGATCATCCTTCTCCAAATGTGGTTGTGGTCCCTTCGGAGGAGGACAGACAAGTTCTGGTACCGTGCCACATCGGCCTCCTTGGCCTGAGGCTGTTCTCCTTCTCTGTGGTCCCACCAGGGGGAATACTGAATTCAATTTATTATTAAAGCACAGCTTGGTAAGTGTGTGTGTTATTTGCCCAATTGTGGTCCAATATGTTCAACAAAACATGCTGGTTTTTAGTAACTGAAAATATATACTATTCCCATTTATAGCTCAGTAAAGTTGATGCATAACTTAATCTCCACTTACTCAGTAAGGGAAAAGTTTTGGAGGAATCAATGGTTTTGTTTCAGCATTTTTGAGACAAAACATACCAGAACTCTGTCTTGAAACCAGTTTAAATACATGTAGGATGTTTTACAAGTAAAAGCATCTTAGCAAAGGTCCTTTAGCTGGAGAGGGAGGAAAGAAAAAGCAAAGCATTTTTGAGCCAAGCCAATATTTTTCTGTTATTTTTTTTTCTCATTGCAAGAATTACAAATAAAGTGTGGATAAAGAAACTATTAGGCAGTAAACCTTACAGTAAAGCTTACCACAGGGAAGTTATGAGGACTGAATATGGGTACCACCTGCTGTATAAGTATTATGGGATTTTTCATAAGATTTCACGAGAAGGAGCACACAGGTTGGGCTGGTGGCCAGGCTGCAGACACAGGGTACTGGAGTCCTCAGATGATGAACAGCTAACTTCGATCACAGTGACTGAGAACTCATTGATTCAAGAAGATTAAACAGCTGAGGCTTTTATGAGTTATGTCCGGTAACACAAAACTGCCAGATGGGGTTGACTGAACAAAGTGGGTTTGGAAGGAGTGTTTGTTGGGGAGCTCCCGCATTGCAACTTCTTCACAACTTGGCAAACATGTAAGTCATTGCTCAAATACCACAGTTAATTTTCTCCAGGTTTTGAAAGTTATTGGTCTGAAGCACAATTCTGAAACGCAAGAAGTTCATTGGGGTCCCAAACTCCTACCTTTAGGTGCCTTTGTAAGGTGCACTATGGTGTCACCTGGAGGCTGGCGGTTCATTGCTGCACATGCAATGCACATGTGATGGGAGAAGACTTGCACACCTTACAATCAAAGATCAATATGAAAAGACACACATGATAAAGCACAGGTAGAGACTGCGAGGTAGTAATAAATGAGGAAGGCAGTAACTGCAGAAAGTAACATTCAGCGTGCTCACAGCAAAACCCCACCCTAATGCTGTTCAACCCCCCCCAGATAGGTGGTGGAATGGGTATTACATTAACTATGGGTGCAAGTACTGCAGCAATCCAGACAGCAGTACCAGTGGTAAATGGAAGTCTGCATGGTGCAACAAGCGATAGCGTGATTAGATAAGGAAATCAAACTTTTCTAAATTAGGTGAAATTTTATTGAGACCTGATGATATTTTTTCAAGCCTAAAGAAGCTTTCTGTGTATTTAAAGATCTTTTTTTAACATCCTGATGTATTTTAATCCTTGAAGTTTAAGAATGTTTCTAAGAACAGGCTCGCATTCATGTACATTTTCTGCAATGCGTTACAAGCTGTTGCAAGTCCCCCTACTTATGCATAAAAAATGCATGTTCCTGAGTATTGCACAAAGGTATGCATTATCCAGCAAGCTATATGATAACCTTTCAATAGATATTTGCTTGATATTTTCTCTTACTTTAAAGGGGAATTTACTGCTGATCTGAAAAAGCTACTACCTTCCCCATCCCCTGGATTTAATTATCACAGCAGGTGGGAAATCAAGATATTGTGACAATCATTCTTCCATCTCAAAGCCGTGTAGCCATTCACATTCCAAAAGGTCTCAAATGCTGACATGATAATTTATAGCATCTTCAAATTCTTCTTCGTACTAGTTAAAAATTCAGGCGAACCTAATCTAATCTTGCCATGGTCCCTAAAGCACACAGTGAAAAGCAAAGCTGCGAAAACTTTCTCAGCTTAAAGCTCTGTGACTGCACGTGACGAGTGAAGCAGCAGAGTTCCCATCAAGTCTCTGTAAATGCTTACAGGGTTTTTCATGTTGTCACCATGAAAGACAGCGAAAGTGTTAAATCAGTGTGCTTTGAATGATCAAATTCTTACCATTCATAGAAAATGGAACCGCAGTGTCTTCCTCTGCAGCTGATGTATTTTAATACTTCCTGCACCTCAGCTTCAGCTAGGCTTTTGCAACTTAAAACCAAAGACAGGTTTGCTCAAACTGACTTGGTGTGGTCAAAAAAGGTACACAAGTGCTACCTGAAGCACATTTTAGAAAACACTTCTTACACTTACTATATGTCTCGAGAGAAATGCAGCGTTTTATATTTGGCAATATTGTTATCCTGGTTTTGGTACGGATTTTTTTTTGGGGTTTTATCTTACTTGTTTAAGCTACTGCTCTTCAGTTGCACCCATTTCAGCAGTGCGGGAACAAATTCCTCTGACACAGTACTACTGCCATCAGCTAGGTTATTATTAATGGACTACATCTAGCTCACTGTTGGAAAGAGTAAAACCTGGTGAAATAATATTGCTATTACCATCCTAATTTTGACAGCATCTATGATGATGTGAACTGTGAGGGTGGTGAGGCACTGGAATGGGTTGCCCAGAGAAGTGGTAAGTGCTCCATCCCTGGCAGTGTTCAAGGCCAGGTTGGACAGAGCCTTGGGTGATGTGGATTAGTGTGAGGTGTCCCTGCCCATGGCAGGGGGGTTGGAACTAGATGATCCTAAGGACCAACCCCAATCATTCTATGATTCTATGATAGCAATCTGTGCTAGGTCTGTACAAACTCAAGAGAAAAGGATGGTTCCTGCCCTACAGAATCTGTAGTTTGAGAGTCTCATGCTTCATCTCTTCCAGCTCATTGTTTCTGGGTTTATGCACTTTGCCTCTTGCAGGGTCCTCCCACATATCTAAAAGCTCCCCTCATTTTAACGCTTAAATATATTTCAAGCAGCAGGCAAACAAGTTGCCTATGTGCGCGCTTCAAGTTGCTGTTTCTCTGATGACCTCCTTTCATGCTCTTTCATCTCTAAATTTAGCTAGCTACTAAAGTGGGAGTCTAGCAGATTTGGTGACACAGGAAACACTAATGCAGAGACTGTATATAATCACTTTTAAAAGTACGGCAGAGATTATAAAACAGCGTCATTACTATTCTGTAGCCAAATGCAGTTTATTTTATGAAATTGCACCTTTTCAAGTCTAATAAACCATTACAGATATTCACTCAAGACCAACATGTGCAGCACAGAATTGAAAGTATTATCTAAGGGCTGACACCCTCAGAAATGAGTTCATGTTAGGACTGCTATGACTACATTTGAAAGATGACATTGTAACTGCCGGGCACAAGTACACCTTCAATCTGAAATTTAATCTTTTAAAAAGCTGCCTCAGTGCCATCTAATAAGAACATACTGGAGAATCGCAGGAAACATTTAAGAATATGAAATAAAGTACTGAGATTCAGAAAAGTGAACCATACAGATACTGGCACTGTGACTGACACACAGGGATGTAACTATCCCAAGTTTCCTGAAACTGCAGAAAAGCTATACCTTGTTAAATTCTGGTTTGATATTTTCAGATACAATAAATAGGGTAAAATAAGAAATGTTTTCTGTTGTTTGGCTGACATAAATGACAGTCAGTTTTATTTTATGGATCATATATATAAAATCTGATTGAAATACTGAGAATATTTGCGTTTATGGAGATAATGGGATAATTTTAAAATTTTTAACTACTTTTGTCCTCAGTATTCACACTTCCAGTCTTCCAGTCAAAAAGCTTTCCCTCCTATTGAGAACACAGCACAAGCACAGAAAATTTGTTAATTCTTTCTTTAATAAAGCAGACTAGATGTTCTTCCAGACTAAAGATACAAAGTTCCACGACTAAATGAATACCCAGTGAAAATATGATACTGCCTTTCTGCAGTACATACAATGACATGACATGCAAGAGACTTTAAACAGTCATAAATTACAGATGCAAGATACATTACAACAGTCTCAGATACATATCTTATCCCATATTAGTTTTCATCAGTAAATTGCAATGACTATAATTTTTCTATCTGCTTATTGTTATCCATTAATATTACGAGTAGGTCATCTTCAGAGAAAAAGACTGATTTTGTGTTTTAAATGAAAATTTCTTTCTTGGAATTTTTAACATAACACTAGACAGGGTTATGACTTGACATTTTGTCTAACTGAGAAGTTTCAAACTTGATAAATGTACAAAATTCTAAGTACCCCTGCACTATAATCAAGTATCAGATATATTTGAGATGTGGAAGGACATGGTATAACCAAAGCAGATAAATTGATTTACTGGAAATTGCTCTCATCTTGTTAGTATAATTATGTCTCTGCTTATGAAGATTTTTATCATATCCCATGGCATGACAGGCATTCAGCTCATCGGTATTCACTGATTAGTGAAAACTTCTCAGAAACTCACAAAATCTTTACAAACCTTTAGGACTGCTTTAAAATATGCAATATTAAAGATACAACTAACTTACAAAAATAAAAGAACTGTACAAATCACACTCTTCCATTGGCAATGAGACTGTTCAAGAAAACAGCAATGTGATCCCTGAAACAACCAACCAGAACAGAAATCAAAAGATTGATGCTTAAAAAAATAAAAAAGAAGTAAAATATTTCCCCTGCCAAAGTATTGGAATCTTTGAATGTTTATGTGTCACAGAATATAAAACTTTTCTCTCTGTCCCCAGAATATTTCTTTCCTCTTTCCATAGGTACTTCTTGAACAGATTCCCCTTTGTTGGTAGTGCGGCACAAGCCTTGCTGAATGGGTTAAGGCTAGAAAAGCTTGAAAGACCTAAATAAATCAACAGCCCACCTAATCCCCTGGCATTCATGCAAACTCAGGGAAATAAAACAAACCTGAAGACAGGCATGCATGCTGAATTCCAACGTGACTTTCAATGAAGCTTAAAATTAAACCAAAATAAACTCCTCTCTGAAATGTTATGCATTTAAGATCTCTCATCTAAACAGTCATCTGACTGTTTGTATCACTGTTGCAGAGAGGTATCATGCTATGCCTGCTCATAACATTCTAGTATTTTATCATATAACAAGGCACAAATAATCTCAGAGGGACTACACGGCATTTTTTGAAGGTATAAGGATATGGCAGCTACCATGTAATTACATTACAATTATCTCTTCAATTCAGTCACTGACAAAAACCTTGTGAAATCTAAGACCAGCAAACTACATGTCACCTCATCTTTGGGATACAGTACTTAACTTCATTTACAATTATAGACTAAGCAGCAAATAACTACCATTTCTTAACTCCATACAAGCACAAGCTTTGCCATGCAATTATGAAGTTGTTGCATGGTATAGTGTATCTGAAAGTAAATAACACAATTTCTTTTGATGCTGTTATAGAATGACTTTCTAGCATTCCTTCGTAAAGCTAGCTCTGTCTAGGTCTTGAAAGAGGAGGTGTCTGCTTACCACTGCTTTCTTTTTATGAATTTCAACAGAGTTTAAAAGGAACCCCACCATCAGCTTGAAAAAACTGTTATTAGATGTACTATGTACTTGATGGGAAAGAAATACACTTTTTTCGTAGAAGAACAAGTTCTAGGGTTATTCAGAAACTTTCTGATGGTTAACACTGCTGTACCATTATGCTTGTCTTGACTAGAAATATGGAAATTGTATAGGAATATATGTAAACAGAGTCTACAGAAGATACTAGTAATGAGACATAAAGTGCTTTTAACTGTGAACATTTCATTTCACTTTGCACCCTTCCCTGGTAAGTTACCATACTCAAGCTAGCTGTAGTTCAGCTGGCTGAGGTCTACACTACGCAGTATTGTAATTTCCCTTGCACCTACTGTTTTAACCACGGTAGTCTCAGTAAAATAAAAAATAATTCATGCCAGGGGGAGTAAAAGGAGACAGATACAAAGAAGGAACAAGGTGAACTGTGAACTCACAAGGGGGAAAAAAGTAGGCAAAGGGAAATAAGGCTCTGTTGTATAGGTCCCTGTTATCAGGGAAGACAGCGCTGAGGAATAACTACACAAACCTCTGCTTCAAACACACCTCAGGCTACTGCCAGATGAAAATGAAGAAACTAGGATTCCTCAACTGAGAACAAGCTTACTGCAAGGATGATACTTTTAATCTTTCTCATATACATTCCCCACTTCTCTAATCACAGTCTCTAAAGAAACAGTACCTTTTCCTCCTCAGAAAACCCAGTCAAGCATACTTTGTAAAAAGATGATACTAAACCCAGCTTGTCTTTGCTGCTTCAGGTCTGATGCCAAGTCTCTACACATTTCCTAATCCACTACGGTACCTAGCACATACTATTCTATGTTTTGGGAAAGCAATAGATCTACAGTAACAAAGCTCCTAAGTAAGATAAACATATAACTAAGAATAACTGTATTAGAACAGGGATTTAAAGGGTCTTTATTTAAGGCAGTTATTAAAAGGTATCTATCCTTTTTGAAAAGTTGCGAATAATTTTTTTTTTTTTTTTAATTTAGGCTTTTGGCAGCTGAAATGGGTTCCCTTTATCTATTTTCTGTCCTTCTAATCCAAAGAATTATCCAGCCCATGCAATCACAGGAATTTGCGCCGACTTGTAATAATTAATCTTGCAAACTCTTCCAACCTGTTTCTTTAGATGTCCAGTGGGCTGACAATAGCGAAATCAGAATCTTTGCTGTTATTACTACTGTCGTCATCAGGGCTGGAGCTCAGGTTGCTGGAGGAGGCTGAAATGGACCCCATCAGTGGATCAGAGAATATCAAAGAACGAGAAGGAGCTTCTGGCTTCACCACTGATTCCTTGTGTGCTGGAAGGGATTGCGCTAGCTCTGGGACAGCACTTCTGCTTCCTTCCTCTTCTTTGGAAACCATAATATAGTCATCAGCAGTCTTGCTTTCGCTAGTGCTTGAATCAGTCGTAGTCTGTGAGACATTGGCACAAAAAAGAATTCAAGTTAGTACCACTTTACCACTAAAAGAGGTTTATGATGCATGTCAGTGATCTGGGAAAAGGATAAAGGTATAATTATTATTCATAAGTAGCAATGCTCAAATCAAGAAGAAAAAAAAAATAATAAAGTGGGTATTAGCTTTGGATGAAATAATTTATTTGTTATTTATAAAAGCATAAAACATAACACTATTAATACATTACTAGGCATAGCAGTCTTACATGTTTCATCATCATAGTGCATCCACGTAATGATCACAGAAGCTAGGCATTTAACACATACATTAGTCATGAGGATTTTGAGTAATCATATTCTCATTGCTCTTAGTTTTCTGTAGTAAGTCATACAGTAGTTTTGAGGAATTGTTTACTGGTTTGGAAGGGATCAACCCTGCTGCAATAACCTTCAACAATACCTTCAACGAGACCAGGTTGCTTAGAACCCCATCCAGCCTAGCCTTGAATATTTCCAGGGATGGTGCATCTACCACCTCTGGGCAACAAGCTCCATCCTCACTGCTAAAAATTTCTTCCTTATACCTGGTCTAAATCTACCCTCTTTCAGTTTAAAACCATTACTCCTTGTCCTATCATAACAGGCCCTGCTAATATGTTTGTCCCCATCTTTCTTACATGCCCACTTTAAGTACTGAAAAGCCACAATAAGGTCTCCCTGGAGTCTTTTCTCCAAGCTGAACAACCCCAACTTTCTCAGCCTTTCCTCACAGGAAAGGTGCTTCACCCCTCTGAGCATTTTTGTGGCCTCTGAACCCTTTCCAATAGGTCCATGTCTTTCTTGTACTGAGGGATCCAGAGCTGGATGGAGTACTTCAGGTGAGGACTCGCCAGACCAGAGGGGCAGAATCACCTCCCTTGACCTACTGGCCACGCCCCTTTGGATGCAGACCATAATATGATTGGCCTTCTGGGCTGTGAGTGCACATTGCTGGCTAATGTCCAGTTTTTCATCCACCAGTAGCCCCAGGTCCTCTTTGGCAGGGCTGCTCTCAATCCCTTAATTCCCCAGCCTGATACCAGGCGTTGTTCTGACCCAGGAGCAAGGCCTGCCCTTGTTTAACGTCATGAGGTTCACGTATTAGTAGATGCACAGTATTGTAGGAATCCAGTGTGGCCACAAGACAGGGCCAGGTGAAGCTTTTTTTGGGAGCTCTAAATGCCATATTCAAAATTTCAGTACTTTCACATCTCACCCCAGTCCTGTACAACAGAAATATACATTCCTTTATACAACCAGTGTTGCATAATTCACCTGGCTTCTTTCCACTCTTCTATTTAAAAGCTCTTGGGGAATGCAGTACAATCTCATTTTGCAAAATTATACACTTTATTATTCTAAGCCATCAAGATCAGGTGATTTCAGACCTCGCAGCCCTCACATCTGAGATGGCTCCATCTTGCACAGGGTGACACAGATGTTACTGAGTGACACGCTCACTCAGCAAGCTCAGTATTTTCCTGGCTGGTACCCCAAGGATGATAATGGGGTACCTTGCTTTCAGTAGTGAGTGCTAGCAAAGGCCCTACATCATAAACACTTTGCATCGGTGTTGCAATTTCCTAAATTCTGCTTTCAGAATGCACTTAAAATGTAGTTCCTTGCCATTTAATAAAGGGTAAGGAAAGAAAACTACTCATCCCAATATCTTGTCATTAGAGTTGTGCTTTCCACCACTACTTTTCATTCTACCCACACTATTTGGTTCAGTTAAAGAGATCCATAGCTCGCACAAGTATCAAAGAAGCACTGAAGCACAAAAAATGACTCCAAAATGCTGTAAAAGGACCTCCCATAAATGTTTACCTATCCCTGGCATACACTGGTATTTTGGTACTGATATTTCCTGGGGTAAAATACCTCCTCCCTTCTTCTTCTGCCTGTTTCTGTTTCAGGAAACTCATGCTGACGTGAACCATGTTTTCTCCCATCTGCTGCCACTACTGAATAAATGAAAAATGACAGAATTATACTTCCAGTAGCTTTGAAAGTTAACAACCTTACGCCCGTTGCCATATGGCTTCTCCAAACATTTTTCCTGATGAATATCAGCTACTAGGACCAGACTTATTTCAATTGCCCTCATACTGTGAATGAGTTAAAACTAACTGTAAGGATATGATTCAAGAAAGCTTAGAAGAACAGCAGCTCATTTTGCCTCCTTCTTTGAACAGACATAAAGGCAAGATAATGTGTTAATTATCATTCATTATTTAGCAACAGAAGCCTTCTGTTTGTCGACTGTGCACTGCTCCAAAGCCAAACATTCAAAACCCCGTTCTATTTCTTTGAGCCTTTACCCTGTGTTTTTGCATTTTTAATTTTGCAGCTTTCTAAAGAAGGGCTGTATCCTTATCCTCGCTTTCCAGAAAGGGATTTTGAGGGAAGAAAAGAGGAAAAGCACTTTTTAAAAAGGTGTAAGATGACAAATAATTTATACTTATATAACAACCAAGAATGAAAGACCAGATTTTAATCTTGATTACACAATAGCTACACCTGTAACTTTTTAACTGTCCTAGAAAATATCCCTATAATTCCACCAGAGAAAAGTCTCTGTAAGTCACATGAAACAGAATTACACACATTACCAAAGTCACAGGAAACTCAGATACAGTACAATTTATTTACCAATAAATGCATTAAATGGTCTAGAAATGGTTTTTAATGCTCCTGCAGCTCTCAGTAAATTCTCCTAGCCTGACCCAGGGCATCAGTGCAGCCTGTTTTCTCCAGCAGAGCTAAAAGTCTGGGCGGAGGCCCAGTTTGCACCAACAATTGATCCCATCAATTAACAGCTGAATGTCACAGCCCACTAAATTCAGCAGTTTTATTTTCCTGTTTATTAAAAGGGATCCAAAGCTCTCCTATTTTTGTTTGATTTTAGACACAGTGGTTAAAGACAATGGGCTCAGAAACAGCACAGATAGTCCAGATACTAACAGTCCTCCTGGAGTGCCATTTCTAACCCTAATACTTTCTCTTTTTTGCTGTCAAAGGGGCTGCTGTTCATTATCATAATTGGAAATTGGAGAAGATAAGAGAAGGCTAATCTGTATCAATGTATTGGAATATCCAATTTAGACCATCCAGTGCTGAAGCCACGTTAATGTTCTGCAGGAGCTCAACAACTTCTACTCATGTTGCTTGTAGTTGTTTTAATAGCAGCCTCTGAAATTGTGGGACTCACAGACACATCTTACTTCCTGTGGTTGGATGTATATACTCTAACTACACTCTGGGATAAGACCTGACCTCATTATTTATCATCCCAATGCTTCCACTGGAAAAATAAACAAACCTGTGCAAACCAGGCTTCACCCGCTCCGCTCTCAATACTCAAGGGCAAAGCTCCCAGTGCCTCCACTCAGTGACACGTGGTTTAGACCAGCATCTGAGTAAGGGCTTCTCCAGCATAAGTAGGGTCTGCACAGAATCACAGAATCACAGAATCACAGAATCCCAAGGGTTGGAAGGGACCTAAAAAGATCATCTAGTCCAACCCCCCTGCAAGAGCAGGGTAACCTACAGTACATCACACAGGAACTTGTCCAGGCGGGCCTTGAATATCTCCAGTGTAGGAGACTCCACAACCCCCCTGGGCAACCTGTTCCAGTGCTCTGTCACTCTTACAGTAAAGAAGTTCTTCCTGATGTTAACGTGGAACTTCCTATGTTCCAGTTTACACCCATTGCCCCTTGTCCTATCACTGGATATCACTGAAAAAAGCCTAGCTCCATCATCCTGACACCTACCCTTCACATATTTGTAAACATTGATGAGGTCACCCCTCAGTCTCCTCTTTTGCAAGCTAAAGAGACCCAGCTCCCTCAGCCTCTCCTCATAAGGGAGATGTTCCACTCCCTTAATCATCTTTGTGGCTCTGCGCTGGACTCCTTCAAGCAATTCCCTGTCCTTCTTGAACAGAGGGGCCCAGAACTGGACGCAATATTCCAGATGCGGCCTCACCAAGGCTGAGTAGAGGGGGAGGAGAACCTCTCTTGACCTACTAACCACTCCCTTTCTAATGCACCCTAAGATGCCATTTGCCTTCTTGGCCACAAGAGCACATTGCTGGCTCATGGTCATCCTCCTATCCACCAGGACCCCCAGGTCCCTTTCCCCTTCACTACTTTCCAGCACACACTCATACAGCATGCCGTCATTTTGTATGGCATTCTACCTTCCATTTTCTAGAATAAATCCAAGTAAAAGTAATAAAAAAAACCACTAGTTGCCATTTTGGCAAGAAATCAAAATGCAATTTGTATAAAATGCTAGGAGATAAAGGGCAAAAATAGGAGGTCACTATATGAACACTCCAATACACTACATCAGTTTAACCTATGGTTCTATTATGGCAGAAAGTAGTGACTGTAATGACAACAGCTAAACAAGCAGTGGAAACTTCCTAGCAAAGCTTTGCTCTTTGAACCTGCCATTACTAATTACAGCAAAAAAATCTCAGTATTGCTTCTAATACTGAAATACAATTAAAATATATTTTTTACATAGAGTATTCTAACTCAGGGGAACTGTGTGCAATTATTTGAAAATGAGTAATTATTTCTCGCAGTTCGTTAGTAAACTTAATGAAAGTAAACTGATTGCAGACTCACTTCAATACTGAGGTCAAAGTGCTACCAATGACTTACAAGTGTATCAGTAGTGGGCTAACAGACTTAAATCCACTACAGAAATGTTCATATACAAAAGTACTTGTCTTTAAGATCACATTTGAGTCAGACTGAGTCTTAGACAGAGAGTGACCTTTTAACATTAAAAGAAAATACTTCTTTCTGCGTGTGAACTTTTCCTGTGACCGTGTGCTTTGTATGTGAAAACACTGTTTACTGATTCAAGGAGAAAGTCAATATAATGGTGTAGAAGGTAAAAGCAACCTCCTTGCTATTTCCTTTTCGGCACTGGTCATGAATACACTGCAATGCAGTTAATCATCTCTTACATAATGGATTCTGAAGGACAAGGACAATTGAGAATAATCATATAAAAACATTTGATATGGGAACATTTAACTCCATTTTTTACCTCTTTTTGTAGGAAATCAATCTGTGATTCTGTGATCCAGCAATCTGAAAGAAGAATCCCCCCCTGCCCAAAACACTGAATAAACCTTTAATATCTGTGTGTGGAGCATAGGGCAACAATAAAAATAATTGGTGGGAGTAGGACAATAGCTAGAGGGATACCTTTAACCATATGTACCAGGAATGCTGGTATGTTTCCTCGTAAAGTCTGGACATGCTAAAGGAAGTCTCCAAAAAAGATAAGACTAATTTCACTAGTGTCCTGTTTGAGATGTTTTTATCTTACCTGTCGTTCTGTGATGAACTGTTGCTTTGTCATAACAGGTCCCTTTAGGGCATCACCTGTCCCCTTGTTCTGACTGTTGGAACAGTAATGATCATCTGCTATGGTGATTTGCTCATTTTCTTCAGCTTCCAACTGACTCTGGTTGAAACGCAACGAACCTTTCAGGATATCCTTGATCTGTTGTTGGATGGGAGAGGGAAGAATGCAATTCAGAAATTTGGAGGAATTATACATTTACAGACCAGTCAGTCTCACCTCTGTGCCTGGTAAAATCTTGGAGCACATTCTCCTGGAAGGCATGCTAAGGCACATGAAAAACAACAAGGTGCTTGGTGACAGCCAGCATGGCTTCACTAAGGGGAAGTCCTGCCTGACCAATTTGGTGGCCTTCTATGATGGGGCTACAGAATTGATGGACAAAGGTAAAGCAGTTGATGTCATCTACCTGGACTTGTGCAAAGCATTTGACACTGTCCCACACAACATCCTTCTCTCTAAATTGGAGAGATATAAATTTGATGGATGGACCACTCGGTAGATAAAGAACTGGCTGGATGGCCGCATACAAAGAGTTGTGGTCAATGGCTCGATGTCCGGCTGGAGACCGGTAATGAGTGGTGTCCCTCAGGGATCGGTGTTGGCTGCCCAGGGAGGTTGCCCAGGGAGGTTGTGAGTGCTGCATCCCTGGCAGTGTTCAAAGCCAGGTTTGATGAAGCCTTGTGTGGGATGGTTTAGTGTGAGGTGTCCCTGCCCATGGCAGGGGGGTTGGAACTAGATGATCTTGAGGTCCTTTCCAACCCTAACTATTCTATGATTCTATTTTTAAAGCTCTGTGGAGTATGTTTTTATACACCATTTCCCCAAAATATTTGCTTTGAAGAACTATGAAACAAGTCAATTTTTCTATCTGCATTGGTTAAAGAAACAAATATCAGTGAAATGTGGTTGTATCAAGAGTCTGGAAAGCAACTTTCCAAGAAATTTAAAGAGAATGAATCTGTTCAGGTTATTCCCTACCTTATTATATGTTTAAGATTTGTCACACTGTTCCTCATAAAATGTATTTTGAGGGAGCAGAGGGCGGTATAATCAGAGCTACAGATGCTTGGCAGCATTCTCATTTTATGTACATAGTATCTTTTCTTTTCATTCAATGACATTCCAGTGTTAGCACATTTAGGTAATGGGGAAATAGGCATAACTATTGCCTAGCATGTACATTTTGCATTAAGAAGTCAACAGTGTGGCTGAAGTCCTGAATGTGATGTTGGACTGCCTCAGTTCTGGTCCAAGGCCTCCAGCACTTTTCAGGGAGCAAGGAAGAGTGCAAGTCATTTGAACTCTTTATAGCTGAGTTTTACCTTTTTGGATAAAGTACACCAGAATGCTCAATGCATTGGTATTAGTAACACAGCTACATCAAGACAAAACAGCAGTATACTAAAAGAATAAAAAGGAGAAATGAAAGAAAGGTTTAATAGCACTGAAGGGTTCAAGAGGGCTAAGCTAAGCAATAGTTATACCTGCTTCAAACCAGCCAAGGAAACCAGAATTTCATCTTCTTTTTCCAAGTGTTCTTGCAATATGACTTCCTGAATATTTCCTGCAACATCAAAAGAAAAAAAAAGTTATGGAGAGAAAATTCCCTAAATAAGCTCTAATGTGCTGCCAACTTACTGCTGACTTCTGCTCAAAACAAAATCCTGTGACCTGCAAACACAATGTCGCACACACTCTAGAGGCTGACAACCTTATTAGCTGTGGAGGCGAGGTCAGCCCTAGCCTAGCACTGCTGTCAGCAGGTCTCCAGCAATGCTGTGCTGCTGTGGGACTTCTACTGCACTGCTCCAGTGTACCAACGGACTCAGGCTTCTACTGCCCTTAGAATAAAACATCAGCCTCTGTGGCTATCAGAGTTACGCACGTCTTTGAACCTGCAAAAGCTCTGGAAAGCACTCAATAACATTTACAGGAGTCTGCTGCAACTCACAGGAAGGTTTAGGCTAGGAGCGTGGCAATCTTCATCTTGACCCTGCAGATGCTAGAACACTCTTCTTCATTAAAAACTATAAAAAGTTTAATTCTCTTTCCAATCCCTTCTTTTAGGTAAAAGACCCAAGGCTAAGCAAAACTTATTTGACAGAAAGAGCAATGTGGTGCTGCCACTTCAGAAGACTCCAGCCTATAGAGCGGTCCTCCAAGGATGCATTTCAATACTATCGTATATGGTGTTTGCAGGTGTCAGGGCTGGAGGCTGGCCAGCACATGAGAGCTGGACCTGTGGTGGTCTTCCCTGTGTCAGGGAAATGTCAGGCAATGCTGCAGTCCAAACCAGCCCAGACAAACTATAGTTCCAATAGCTCTGTAGACTCTTTAAACTATGTCAGGCCTCCTATTTCCTACTTTCCTCCTCTTTAAGAAAACAGTAGAGATTCCTAGTGACAGATTTACAGAATGAGTCAGTATCTATCAACTGAAAACGACAGGATCCTCTTCTGTGCCACTCCCATCTTCGTACATACATACAGAGCTGAGCCCAAATCCCTCAGTGATGCTTACTTGGGAACAGTGCTTTGCTGCTCATGAATATCTGTATCCCAGGTGCTTCACAATTAGAGCTTTGTATCACTAATCCACACCTGCATTGCATTTGTTTGTTTTTAAAAACATCCTACATGTTCAGGGCCTGAACCAGCGAAAGAAAAGCCAAAACTATTGTCACAGATTATGCTGACAAGGATGGATACAATGACACTGCCAACATGATATTTCAAGTAAAAGCACTGAGCAATTCGGTGTAAGTTTTGTGCTTACAGGATAGATAGCAAAAGAATGAGATGCTAGAGACTGGACAAGAAGAGAGATCAAAAGTAGAGAGGTGAATTCAAAACCCACATATAAACACATAAGTTTGAAATTGAGTTAGGGGTAGAAAACAGTAATGGGATATAAATGAAGAATGAAAAGATCAAAGAGGAGACAGGATCCAAGAAGTAAATGAACTGCTAAAGAAGCAATCTGAAAAATAGAAGGAATAAAGAGGCTAGAGACATGAAAGACAGTAGATGACAAGAGTCCATGAAAGGTGGTATGAACAAGGTCAAGAACAGCAGTGGAGATGACAGGAAAACTCATCATTGCATAAATAGCCTATCTGAACAAGATCCATGTTTACATTATACAGCGCTCTTATTTACCATATTACAGAGGCACTGTCCTGCAGCAACGAAGTCAAACCTAGTACAATTAAACAATGTGTAATATAAATTTTACATCAGAAAGACACTGCATTTGAGGGCTAGGAATAATATAAAACCAGATCTTTCCACAAATATGTAGCATCATGAACTGAGAGAAAGCATGATTAATGCTTAATCACAGCCTGAATCACTGAATTCAACTGTCTTTTCCATTTCTTGGCATTAGAAAGAAAAGCATTTCTATAGTGTTTGATCCCCACATAAATTAAAACCATGTATTGAATAACTATGGTATGCATACTGACTAAGCAGATGGACCAAGAAAATAATTCAAAACAGAACTCCAACCTGCCAAAGCTATATGAGGGAAATCCAAAACCCAGGAAAATAAGAGCACTAGAACAAAAGCTGAAAGGCATTCTACATGATGTGGAAATAATTTACCATTATTTCTGTTTCTTAGAGATGTTTTATAAGTCTGTATTTAAGAAAATTGGAAGAGAATCTATCAGTGCTACAAAAAACAGCTGTAACTGCTTGAAGAGACAATACAGTCAGAAACTTCTAAGAACTTAGGACTGGAACTATAATAGCTCGCCAGCAGTAAAAATCGATGAAAATGTTTGTATCATCACATATTTACTTTAGCAAGATTAATGACAGATTTCAAAATTAGTTTCAGAGGAAAAAAGATTAGAAGAGAAAAGGCTGGAAATACAGCAAACTTTTCTAATACTGAACTGTTGCACTTTTCACATTTTCCCTTCAATGTGCAGTATGTTTAAAGTAAAGTACAGTATGACATATGTCTTATATATGGGGTCTATTATATTTAATCAGTTAAAAGCATGTATTTCCAAATGTATTTTGGAAAATTTTCCACTTGGAGTTTTCTCTAAGACACAATTTGGGACTCAAAGACCACAGTTCCACTTAACCTAGAAAAATGCCCAAAGACGAAGATCACTGTAATTAGCCACTCCTCCCTTCTCACAGTAAGTAACAGTTGTGACATAAGGGCATAAATTGGGATGTCTTTCTCTAGTACAATAAAACAGAATAGAAGTTTCCCTGTGGAACTGGCAATGGATCTTTCTTCTTCTTGAATGTACCCCTGAGCTACACATGGCTTCTATAATCTACAACCCTATCCCTTTTGAATGCAGTTTATTATCTAACAAATAAGTGATAAGTAGGGAACCCAAATCTATCAGTGCTCATCCTTTTTCCCTGGCTTATGAGTAGAGATGAATTAAAAAACATCGTTAGAAGAGAGAAGCATACAGGCAATGTGATCTTGCATGAGTGCCTCCTTGGTAACATCCTCCTGCTGCGACCACCTTTCGCAATCCATGTGGACTGGAAGCAGAGGTGGTAAGAAGGGGGATGGCAAGTGACCTGGTACACAGCTGCACCCCTGTGAATGGCTGTGCCAGGGTTCAGCAGTTCTCACCTGAGGGACTTTCATCCAAACCTCTTCCCACTGCTGGGGGACCTCACAGGGCAGTCAGTTGCTGAGGTAAACTGGGAAACTAAGCTCTCAAGTGCAGTCAGAAGATTATTGTTTTACCTTTCTGGATGTCTAAAGATACCCCTGTATCTATAAATACTTTTAAGAGTGCTAGGAAGCATATATGATATGATATCGCTCAGCTGAAGGATGTTTACATTAAGCTGAGATGTATAATTTAATTTTTCTTGTATCACAGGAGATCTTATTGTGCTTTATCTATATAGGTTAATCGGCTATATATTGACTTTTTTTTCATTACCTGATGCTCATCAGTACCTCACAGCTTTAATTATTATTTCCATACCTATGTTAAAAAACCCCCAAAACCCGCATATGTCAATTAGGAACTGAAAACACCTTCCTACCTGTAAAACAAACACTGATACAAATAAACAAAGAAACTGATTACATGATTTCTGGATTATTCAAAGCCGAATACAGTTTGATCCTCTACTATATATATCTTATTGGGATAGCTGTTGTCATTCAAAAGTTAACAAAATCCTGGGCTACTTAGAAGACTGAGGCTAAGGTCAAATATTTCTGGCTACCTTTTTTGCTTTCTTTCGTCAACATTTCATTTAGCTGATGCCAAATGTTTTCTGCAGACAAAGAAAATATTTCTGTTTCAGTCAAGTTCTTACCAGAGGATAATAAAAGGTGAATTTTGCAACCTGTCATCTGGTGGTGGGAGCACTGCTTTGAGATGTAGGAGATCCCAGACAGCCATTACATGGTTCTGGACTTGTTTCAACATAGTACTAACAGACCTCTAAGTTTCACAAAATGAACTGTCATACCCTAACTGTATTCTTGACTAAGCCTCAGAAATACTGGAGCTGTAAACCCAGTTGTTCTCTTCAGAAGTCAGCAATATTACCTACTATTATGCTGCCCTCAAACAGGACTCACAGCCCAAGGGATGCATTTTATATAATTGACTAGAATTAATTTTGGGTACTAACTGTCGAATGAGCAGATTCATTTAAGTTTTATAGATATTAGATCAGTAAATCAATAACTGCTTCCTCAGAGAGACCATGATCAGCTGCCTCTACATATTTTAAAGCCATTTATAACTACAGAGAGTAACATGCAAATGATTGCATTCGTGTTCTTCTCTTCTACAAAACACAGAAAAAACAATGCACCAAGTAGTGATCCCTTCACGTCTGTCCGTCTAGAAGACAGACCCGTACCTTTTTCCTTCCACCAGAGGAGCAGGAGATAGGAAGAGCTATGGCCCAGAAGGACGAAGGCACAACATGGACCTAACATTATACTGACATGACAGCAGGTGGAGGAAACTGAATCCAGGAATAACTTTAAACTCCTTCTTCTCTCAGGTTGTTTTCTTCAGTACCACTGCCTTTTTGCAGTGCATCTCTTTCCTAATGATATCTATTTTAAGCCAGTCTCTGTGGGGCCTTTCCAGGAAGATGATTTCTGCTGAGAGAAGCTAACTTGAAATAGCTGCAAGCTTTATTACGAATGCTGCCTTTCTACTACTAGTTCCAGATCAATGACTTGTGAACAATCAACTGTGCCAGAATCATGCTGACTTTTTTCACCCTTGCTTTCCACTACTGATAAGACAGCTCAAGCTCAGAATGCAAAAGTGCTTTCTCATTACCAATGTAGGCAGCAGTAAGTAAGCAAGGTAGAACTGAGTGTATTACTTCACCTCTTTGTTTTTCAAAAGAAGAAAAACAAAACAATTCCAAGGTTCTCAGAGATGTCAAAGCAAAGTCAACTCTCTGGTCTCATATTCCAGTCCTTGTGTATGATCATGCTTATGCAATCACAGTTTACAGAAAATGATTCCAACATCTTCTGCACAGACAGCAAGGCTGCTTTTTCACCAGCATTAGAGAGCTGGAAAGATGGACTGGGAATTTAGCTTCTGAAAATCAATTTTTCTTTCTTTTCACAACAAATACTTGGTTCCTACCTGAACTTGATCTGATTGAGCAGGAAAATGTGCTCTCTCCTTAGAATTGCACAGAAAATAATACTGCATTTCCGTGCCAGCATTAAAAATACAAATGCGAGGAGTCAAATTTCTTCTCAAACAAGGCAGTCTGCCTAAGTGTTCATGAAGGCAACATCGCTAAGTAGCCAAACTTTCTATTATCTATTTCATTGTGAATGTCAACTCTTCTTTAACAATTATGCGTTAAACAATTAACAATTAAATGCATCACTCGGCAACATTTGAGTGTTAAAGAACTTAAAGATCTTAATCTCAAGTATTATTATCAAGTATTCTTTGTGAAGCATCAAATTCTTTAAATATTTTTTTAATATAAATTACGCATTTATATAGTACTTACTTGTGATTTGTGTCTTGTGTGGAGCCACAGCACTTTATCAATATTTAATGTGTGGTAATGCTTGTGACATCAGAGAAATATGTAGTAAAAAGTCACCAACCATCAACTCATGGCAATGCACAGAATCGCTAATGTACAGAAAATGAAGTTGGTAGGGTCATGAAACCGTTTTATCCACCCCTTGCTCAAAGGCAAGATAATTCTTAACTATTAACTCTAATTTGCACATGACAACCAAAGTACGTTTAATATATACCTTATGTCCATGGCAGTACTAAGACAAGAGTGTATTCCCAGATGGCCTGTGCTTTCAAAGAGAATATACAAGAGCACAGGCATTCTGCCTCCCATAGTGGCAGGTGACAGAGTTTGACCTTCCTATGAGGGCTAATTTTTTTGGATTAATTTTGGCCCTCATGGTGATGATAGACTGTATCACCCCACACTCCTTACATGAATGTACAGTACTGATCACTGTTAATACAAATGACATCTGTGCAGTAGCTATCGTTTTATGTGCTCCATGTTCCCCCATCTCCATTCTGCTCACTAAAGGTCTTTACCCATGACTATGAACACCTGCTAGGACCACCAGCCTCTGAGAACTTCCAAGCAACATATTTTTCTTAATTCAAAGCAAGTTTTTTTTTCTCTTCTTTCCTTTTCTAGAATTCTCTTCCTGTTGCTTTTTACATTCACTAGAAATAGAAAAATTACTGTGGTGAGAAGGGACAAGCAAAAGTGAATTAATTCTGCAGAAGTGACAAACTTAATAGCCACAAGAAATTGAAGTTATTGCTAAGGGGAAACTGTAAATTTTCACTTCCTTGTGATCGAAATGATTCTGGTGGGTGTCGGTCTCTTCTCCCAAGTAACAGATGATAGGACAGGAGGAAATGGCCTTCAGGTTGTATCAGGGGAGGCTTAGATCAGATATCAGAAAAAATGTCTGCACCAAAAGGGCTGCCAAGCACAGGATCAGGCTGCCCAGGGAAGTGGCTGAGTCACCATCTTTGGAGCTATTTAAAAGACATGTAGATGTGGTACTTAAGGGCATGGTTTAGTGGTGGACTTGCTAGGTTTACCCTTGGAGTTCATGATCTTAAAGGTCTTTTCCAACCTGAATGATTCTGTAATTCTATGCTTCGTACTGGAATAGATTGCAGACATTACACCTTAAAATTGCTATAGTTGTGTAAAAGACAGTTACTGTGTATCATGTAGGGATTTTGAAAATATGAGGTTTTCTCCTTGTATGGCTGAATTCATTCCAAGTGTTTCTGATTTTACAAGCAGAATTATTTACTCAAATACCACTGCAGTAAATATGACGCAAAAGCCTGGATAGATTGAGCGTTTTGAAAGCAAACATTCATAAATGTCTGAAATGCCATTCAAAACATTCTTGAGGGATTTTCTATGATGCATGTCATATACAGAATAAATGACAACAAACTGTGAAACCTGTTTTTAAAGTTTTCTACCAGATCATTTTATCCAGTCTAGAATTATGATGCTATCTCAACCTGTGATAATACTTTGGAATGTATCACCATGTATTTTCCTTTAATTGACCACTGTCTAGTTTTCCTTGTCTGTATGAAAAACACTGTTGCAGTTACTGGTTTCTACTGTTCTGTCAACTTAATTGCTTATGGTGAGGACTTCTGGAAACAATTAGGCATACAAATTATTTCATTCCAGTTAGCTTGAGTATTTGACCTATGTAGAGAAGCTCATGTGATGTCAAACATTATGCACCTTGTTATTTATATATGTTAAGTGAAGTATACCCTGTTGCATTGTATGCTCTTTTCCACTGTAAAGACTGTATTATAAAAGGCTACGGTTGCATATTTTATTCTTGAAAGACTGAGGGTCAAAGATGGTACATTAACTCCTCAGACAACTTTTGCATTTTGGATCAGGTACATCAATATTAAATTGTTTATATATTTACCTGGTTAATAAGCATAACATTCAGTTTTCTGTGCTATGACTGGTGAAATTCTGCTGCCATTCAGAAAAAAAAAAAAGATGTTGCAACTTATTTCAGATTAAAATCTATGGAGTACCCATGACTTAAGTCTTGGATAGTTGTTTCTTCTGAGGTGAACTGAACATCAATGAAGAAAACTGATACTGACACAGTAGGTAACATGTACATCCAATACATGTTACTGGCATAATTATTCTGGCTGCTGCTTAGGTAAATTGTACGTTTCCTACAGCTATGCTAGCCTGTTAGAAAAGCTAAAGCATAGGAACTAAAGACTACTCTTTATTAGGAAGCAATACAAACAGGAGCTTTCAATTTATATACACAAATTATGGATCAGACTTTCTAGTTCTCTTTAAGGACAGAGGTTGATATAGCAAAGACGCTTGAAGTACCACCTCCATAAAAGAAGGACAGGGAATGGGGCCAGTTTATAAACCTCACTGTGTCATTCAAACTATTTTGTGTTAATCACTCACATGCATTGTGTAACTTTTTTTTTTTTTTTTGGTAATTTTCGAGACTTTAATGATTACCTTGTGGTTATTCCTTCACCGAAAAAATCTCAGTCTATTAATTATGTTCTCTCTGTTCATCACAAACTTGTCTCTAACATGCTGTATAGAACACAGTAGGGTCAAACATGCTGCGAGAAGAGGTGGCAGTACTCCTAGAATCAGCATTGTGCTATTAAAGACTCTTTAAGTATCCATGGAGAGTATTTGGGTGCTGGGTAAAGAAGACTGCAGTTTCTGTTTCACTGCCTGAGAAGATGGATGCCAGAAATAAATGAATTGTACAGTAGATCTATTCAGTAGTATCCAGACTTGCACATGAAACTGTTTTGCCTCTTAGAAGAGACTTTGACTTAAAGTGGCTTGAAAATAAACAAAAAGATACTGCAAGCCCTGTGACATATTTGTACCACTTATTCAGAAGTCCTTAGGAGTGGATTACTGACAGTAGCGCTGGATTTGTGCCTGGATTGGAACTGAAAGGCAAGTCACCCCAAGCAGTGAAATGTGGTTACAGTTACATTAATAAAAATAATTAGAAATGCATGTTAAAGGAAAGCCATTTTCCTCTGCCTTAATTTTGTTCCTGCACTTTCGAATGGCTTGCACAGATTTGATAAATGAACTGATTTTCTGTTTGCTACCTCTGTACAGTTTAGAGTCATGCTGCTGCTGCTCGGTTCTGAAGATGGAGACTTTTCCATGTCACCTAGTCCTTCCACCTACTGCAGTCCCCTTCAGTGAAAACAGTTGTCTGGGATCATTTGAGTACCTTTGTGCTACTCATCAACACATCCTCTAATGATACGCCATATGTTCTAAACATGATGGGCAACTGTGAAAGGCCGAATGAAGAGTGAAGAGTGAAAGAAAAGTACCATATATGTTCCTGCTCACCTGGTTCGTTACCACGAACCATATATATACCATAACTATATGATTTAAATTAAAGGTAGACCTTAAAGAATATAATAATAAGCAAGCCAGTGGCTATGGTAAGGTTCAGCTCTAGTAGTGCCAAAGACCGTTATAGAAATAAAGGGGAAATTAACAATTCGGCCATGCCAGATTTTAGCTTCTTCCGAAGTTTTATTCCTCTAAAGGTGGTACCAGAAGAGAAGCCAATGTCTAAGAGATGCTGGGAAGAAAAGGGTGGGTTGTCAGTGGCTGCCACAGCAGGGGATATTCACTACACAAATGGAAGGAATAAGAGGCCAATGGAAGTAAATATTGTAACAGGAATTCGCTGAAAGTTACAGAGCCAGCTGTTAACAAGGTAATGATGGGGTGCGTAAACTTCATTATTTTAATCTCATTTTCACCCAGACTACTGGCATGAAAGCATCTGTAGGTTCCTACCACGGCTGGACTTTCAGGATTGGCACAGTTACTGTAGAAAGAAAGTAGCTGTCTACCATTTGAACTGTGTGTTTTGACCTCAAGAGTTACCCTCAAGTGACAAAAAGGTGGTTAAAATTCATGTGGCATGAAGAAATAAACTTTTATTCCTCCTACAAAGATATATATATATAGCATGACCAGAAGTGAGAGTCTGAAAGTCATGCTATACAACAAATACTTGTTTCCCAGGAACCATTCCTACATTTGGTTTAATAAATTTGTTAAAGTTCTTTATTTATAAGCTGTTTTTATAGGCTATTTTACATTATTATTCTTGATCAAGGGAACATTCTCCTTAGTTTTAGACTCACAGGGCTGTGTTAGATGTGGCTTTTTTTCACTTACAGCCTTTCTAATGACACTGGGTTTATAAACTATGGATTATTTTATTTATGCCCCAAGCATAAGAGAACTCATTTAATGCACTTACTTCCTCAACAAATGCTAAAGTATTTCATTTGACCACAGGGCAGTGAAATAATTTCCATTTTATTTTAGCCTTACAAAAATGTCATAACTTTTCATCTCACCACAATACATAGAACAATAATTTAGAACTATCTTGCATACATTTAACAAGTACTGCATCCAGATCTATACTGGGCAATATATCAGCCCCTAAATAATTAGTAATTAAGCCAACTTTCTCCTCTCCCTTCCTCTGTGTAAATGATCCTTATAATGAAATGCATCCTTGTAACAGTTGCATTGACTGTTAAAATTGGGATGGATGAAGTTAGTCTAATTAAGCCTTTAAAGATTCTGTTTCACAAAATAACTGTAATTATGCTAGCAACTACATCCTGTAAGTTTTTATTCTTCTATTTTTATATTTTTCCATCCTTGCTCATGGTGTTTGCAATAATCACAGTGAAAAGGTGGCTTCTAAATAATAATGTTTGTGTGGGAGATGCCAGGCAGTAAGTTAAGTGAAACTTACAACTGCTAGCAGTGCCTGATGGCTGTGGCAGGGATACATCCTGTGATCCCATCCAAAGGGCTCTCTAAAGACCAGCTTTCATTTTTTGTGTTACTGTGATGCTTCTGGGCATTTTGTAAATGAGACATAATCCACACTGGAGGGGCAGAGTTGTACTGGAATACTGCTGAAGGACATGGCAACATATTACAGATAGCAGTGGTCATATTAGAAAATGCACCGAAAGGACAACCTAACCAGCCCTATATGGGTAGCTCAGAGAAGGATTTATTTCCTTTGGCTTAGCAGAGCCAGCATGCTTAAGAATAAAATTACTGGATGTGGGTGACAGCCGAGAGGTATTTGCAATGTTGCCTCCAAGACAAGTAATGATTTAAAAATCTGGATATTGAGCAGCATATTTCTGAGACCCACCTGAATATCTCTGTAGCAGCTTGCTCAAGTTCAGCAGTGACAGTATGAAGTTAATAAAACTGGGCAGACTTATGTTTCTTCTCTGTAATTGGGTACCTTTGCACATATTTCTAGGCTGCTGTGCAGAACCCTGTGAGCTAACTGTGCAGTGCCAGTATGAGCCCACAGGGCTTATTAGCTGAGGCTCTATGCTGTGAGAAAGCAGCTAAATTGCTTCTGAATCTCAGTGAGCTGGGGAAGCAACCTGTTCATCTACATACTGCTGCCCTTAAGCAAAAGCAAGCGTGGAATGACCTTAGTTTCTCTACTTTCATAACCTGATAAATTGCCCATCAAAAAAGAATAGTTTCTATATAAAGATCCCCATATCTAAGTTAATACTGAACCAATGTTCCTTTAAATTGCCTTTTATGAAAAGGACTTCCTGTACTACATGCATAATTATTTGGTAAACTTTCACACACTTGGACGTCTGAAACTCTGCCTCTGTTGGAAACAAATGGTAGGTTCTTCTGTCTTACAGAACAGTGATGGATTGGTTCCTGTCCCTTATAAGCAGAAGACATTTTAAAATGTAGCACTTTTCTGTCTGGAAAAAAACCTGCTAACCTCATAAACACCTTTCACAATCTCTCATATTAGTACCTGCCTATGGAGGACTGCTACTTCCCCAGGGTCTCAATTTATTTTTTGTTAGGAGGCTGTGCTTTAATGCTGGGCCAGTGCTGACATGGCCCAAACCCTTAAGATACTAGAGTAACAGATGGTGTCAGATGGAAGTGTCATTAACCGGTGTCACCTGAACTGCCATTTAACAGTGCTGTATTGGCTTGAGCCTGGGACATAAAGATTTGCTCTTTGAGACCCTCTAGACTGACTTCATGCTGAGCTAATAGGTCAAACTCAGTTCTATGTCAAATATGAAGGACAAGAGAGGAGCCTTCCAGCAGATACTGTGGAGCCCTGTGACTGATATTTGGGTGCATGTGTCTCAGAAAAATTATTCATGACCTGCTCTAAGGCAAAAGGCAGAAGTCACATTTATCAGGGAAAATCTTCTTCTGAGTGCACTTGATGCCTTTCTTTCCACACAGTGAAAGAAAGAAGGAAAAAATCAAAATTCTTCGAAAAGTAAATAAGATTATGGCAGGTCATAATACTGCAGTACTTAACTGGTATATTATGGCTTTCTGAATCATTGAGCCTTAAGGTATTTATGTGTGCTATCAGAAAGAAAAATGCTGAAGAACATTACCATATTACGGAATACATCAGGGACAGTATTATTTCCTAAAATCGGCCAGTGTATGTGAAAAAGCAACATCAAGAAAATGTATCTGGAGCAGTAATAGCTATGGCAACTATAGTCTCTCACTATCAGCAACGTAATATTCTGCATTTACACTGTGAACAAAGCCTCAGGATGGGCTTCTAAGATCGGATGTATCTTCATTAATGGAAAAATTAAACACGGGATTGTTTTTTGGTATTTTTTGAAAGGTATGACAAGCTTGTGAAAAGGGGTGGGAACAGAAGTAAAATCTGCTTTACCCTTGGCTATTTTACACATAAAAATGTCAGTAATTGTCCTTGGAGGCATTAAGAGGCATTCCATCTTAGCAGCTCTTCAGTGGTTAAGGAAGAGGGAGAAGAAAATCGTATCTATTTCTAATGAACAGCCCTAAGAAGGAGATAAAAATCACTGAATGACTTTCCTCCATTTTCATAATCAAAAACCTATTACTAATTTCTACATAGAGCACTAAGCAGCAATATTTCGGAACCATCATTCATTCCCATGGTAACATCCCCTGATACTACAAGCAGTTAATTATGTCGTTGCCGTGTGGTACACAGTGTGGTTTATTTACGGAAGGAGATAAACATTTAATGAAAGCACCTTTGAATATATGAACAAAATAAAACCTGATGTCTTTCCTCATGCTTTATGCAAAGAAAATACAGTATTAGCAGATACCTGCTGAAACCTATAGAAATGCTCTTGGTAAAAAAATATACTACCATTATAGAGCAAAGAGAAGATGTTTTTAATTAAACAAAAGTATTTCCTAAAAAGGCATCATATAAAAATATACTCTGTATGACTGGATTTGATATAAATAGATTATTAATTACTAGGGATCCAAACCAGAATAGATGACTTTGTGGTCATTTTAACATTTCTCAGCTAAAATACACATCCCCTTTCTGTCATGAAGTAAATGCACCTGACTGTCATCAGGATGCCCCCTGTAAGGGAAAGGACCTGAGAAAAGACAGACAAAAATTTCTGAATTGTCTCACTGGAAACTGCAAAAGGAACATTCTGTACTTGTTTTACATCCAGATTTATAGTGCCTGTTAAATAATTCTGTTGTGAATGGTCACTGGATATGCACTGTTATAAACTTAAACTAATATTATTTTGTTAACCTGCAAGTATAATGTGGTCAATACAGGAAGAAGAACACGGGTTGAGTAAAGTCTGGAAAAACCTGCTTAAATGTCAACCTAAAAAAGGTTTTTTGAAAATAATAACCTTAAACTTTATAAAATTTAAAAGGCAGGCCTTAAACTAAAAACCAACTTACTGACATTTCTTAAAAACATTGTATAACTCCTTGTTAAAGGAGTTAGTTCTGGAAGGCTCCTCAAATTTTATCTATTTATTCTTATCAATAATTTTGCCAACTCTTAGATGTATGATGGCTAAATCTGCAGTTTGAATGGTAGAATAAAACAGACTGTACTGCAGAGTTACCTGAAGTACTCAGCTAAAAAGCCAAATGAAAAGAAGTGAATTTTAATATGATGAAAAGCAAGGAAAACATACAAAAATAAACTTTTCCTGATTTACCTACAGGAGAAACCCTCTGTTTAAAAAACTGTTTCATCAAATTGTAGAGGTCATAATGGATTATCACTGCAATCTATCACTGTACCAAAGAGCACTAACGTGACACTGTATTAAAAATGTTTAAAAAGAGGAATGCCACATAAGAATAGAGATGACCTTCTGTTTGCTAACTAACCACTTTGCTGAGTCCAGTGCTGATACAGCATATCTTGATCTGATTAAGCCACTTCAAAAGGTGCATGAAAACCCTGAAGAATTCAAAGGAAGACCACAAAAATTATCAGATCCCAAAAGCATCCCATAGAAAATGTATCTTAAGTATTCTACCTAGCAAAGACAGTGTTGAGAGACTACTTAATGACCGTGTATAGGTAAGTTAAAAGAGGATTTTCAACCTTGCTATCAGGAATGATATATGAGCCAAAAGCTGAGTGATGAAGTCAGAAAAATTCAGCCTCATAGGAAGAAGTAATATCCTTGAAGTGTCAGGGCAGATGACAAGCAGAGTCATATAACTCAACATTATCTGCTCTGCAGTCTCTCAAATGAAGCAATTTTCATGGGTAAGGGATACTTGGGGGAGAATCAGACCAGGTGCAGTAGCAGCCCCTGCTAACTTTTCCCTTAATCCAGAAGTGAAGAGATTTGCTCCAAGGTTCATCTTGCTGCTATTCTCTGAAGCCCTGAGCAGTGGATGGACACTGGAGATAAACCTCAAAGGGGTTCTGTGGTGCTATAGAGAATCATTTTGTTGGACAGCCTGCTGGCATGTGCTGCTCAGATGAATGTGATGGGCAGATTTCAGCTCAGAAGGGATTTTGCACAGGTCAGACCAGCAGAAATCCTGTTGTTTTTTTCCTGCCTTCCCATGGAACATCTACTGGCTGATTTGGGGATACTTAATTTCATCAGTTTGCTACAGAAGCTGTGAAGGTTGGTGGGATCTCAGTCTCTCTTGTGCTCTGTTTATCATGTGTAACTGTTAAACTATATATGATTTAAACACATTAGTGTAACCCAAATTTACAAAGTTAATAGCCTATGATGTTGACAAGACATGCAGGAATATTGTGAAGAAATATAAATAGTGGGACTTAGAAGGAACTAGGCTGGAAGGCTCTGAGAGCACTGCAGAAGTGCCATGGTACATGCTGCAGCCACAGGTGCATAGGGAATGCCTTGTCTTGAGGGGGTAACAAATGACTTCACAATGTTCTCAGGAGACTACTGGACACTACTAGGCTAAACGTTTTTGTTTCTAACATATCTGAGAAAAAGAATTTAACACCTGGATATTACCACAAATCCTTTGCTTTCACTTCATGGATCCAGCACCCAAAGACAGACTATTCCAAGCATCTCTGTCTGGTTTTATTCTGATCTCTAGTCCAGAGCTGTAGCTGGTGAAATGCTTATGCTTGTGCTTGAACTGATACCCCTGCTAAACACTCATCTTCTTTCCTAAAGGAAGGAATCTTCAACATTTCTTCTTGACACAGTAATCTTTTCCCCATCATTTCAGTAGCTCATAATTTATCCCTTTTGCTTACTTCTAGACTCATCATTGTTATGGCACCCTCACAGAAGCAATACAATATATCCGACTAAAGCTGCTGGAGTTAGAGGTTTACACTTGGCTTTTGAAGGCTGTGATTTCAAACTTCCAAATAACACAATATTTATAGCTTTACCTAGGCTCATAACAGTGGCTACTAAAACACCCACAAAAAAGAAAATGAAAATACAAGTATAATATGGCTTTCACATCTGATCTTTTTGACCTGGCAAACTTAGGTATCATATACTTAATTCTATCCACTGAAAGATTAAATTTTAATTTATTTTGTTTAACTGTTGCAGGCTGTAAAGAAACCTTAAAATTACAGCAGTTGTACCCTGATTTCTTAGCAACAATGCTTTTTCACACAACTAAATGTATTAAATTTTGGAGTGTGGTTCAATACAGTTTAAAAGTGCTGCTTTTATCAAAGCACATCTACGCATATTCACACCTGAAGTGACTGAAACTTTTTATCTACTTTCTCTGATTAGACTTCACAATATCTATATCAAATTTGAGGTTGGAGTCTTTGCTGGTTCTTTTCCCAGTGTATTGACTTGCATCTTACTATATTCCTCCTGGTAGAGAAATATTCATACACCGTGAAGATCCTACATTTAATGAAAGTGTATGAATTTTATGCAATTATCACTGCATTCATCAAGTATCATTCTGGGACTACTGTGAGCTCCACAACATTCCTTACAATACAAAAAGAAACAGACAGGGTGTCTATGCCAAATGCCTCTATGATTTTTTTTTAGCATCATCAGTGGATATCATACTCCCAAGTTTAAAACTATGACAGCATAAACATACAGTGGTTAGCAGCATTAACAGAAAACTGAGTATATCAGTTCAGTCTTCTTCATGGCGTATAAAATACTAGGTACTGTATTACATAAATACTATTTTTGTTCTAATCCAAACATGAAAAGAGCCTTCATAAAGATTTACAGGTTAATAGAGAGTACTGCACTTACCAAGATGTGTGTTCATCATCTTCGCACAGTATTTGCACATGGCTTCCAAGTCATTTAGTTGTCCTTGTAGGAATGAAATCTGGGCCTCCAATTCCTCCTCCTACAATTAACAGATTATTAGCATCAACTCCCCCCACCCCCCCTCAACTTTCTATAATACACAGTAAAAGTGGTAAACTAACCCCTGACTTGCTTAGACATCTTTTAATTTTTCCTATTCTTTGGTTCTTGAGAAAACTATGGAAATAAAGAGAATCACCTTCCAACTGTGTTAATTAAAACAATTTTAAATTCTTTTGTCATTTCATGGCAGTAACAGGGTTTAATGTTTCAGTGTTTGTTAACACTACTCTTTTTCCTTCTAAAGAGTCAAATAAAAATCTGTCTACGTGGACCCAAGACAGTTGAACAATTTGTATTTATTTGACAGATTAGCTACCTGGTTTTGCTTGTGCAAACACAGTACCACAGCAATGGTGGTAAAAAACTCACCAAATGAAAAAACTTCTTATTTCTGGCAGAATAAATTCCACAGCAATTCCTTTGAAACCTCAGAATTATTATTTTTTATTATTATTTCAAAACATGTATTTCATGAGACCTAATACCATACCTCAGGGATGCATTACTGCCAAGTATTTTGGCATATTTATTTTTGTATCATGCTCTAGCTGCATGAAAAACCTGCACTTCTATACATCTTATGTAATAGTCAGGTGAAAACTCATGTACCTTAAGTGATTACTCTAAATTATCATGTTATATTTAAAAGCATTGAGTAATTTAAAACATAAATTAAAAAATATTTTTGATTTTCGGGCTGAGGAGAAACATTCTGATCTAGACACATGCCCTATCTAAGCCATGGGAACTACCTCAGCTAAGACTCCCTCTTTGAACTCCTTTGTTTGGTGGTTTAGAAATGCATCCAGTCTTGACTTTGAAAACTGTTCTGCAGAGAAAGCTCAGCACTCCTTTGGAAAAGTTCCTTCAAAGCTTATGTCACAAACCGTATTAAGCAGTTTTTTGTTTAAGTATGCTACTGAATTCAAGATATTCAGATAAAAGAAAAGTAACTGTTTAGTCTCTCATTTTTCTTAGGAGTTTTGCAGTTCCATTGTAGTCTTGTTTAATGGAGATTGCTGAATGTTAGAGTGTGAATTACGTTTCAAATGAAAACAAATCCAAAACTGATCAGCAAGAATAAACAATGAATCAATCTTGATTTAAAGGTTATCATAACCTCCTCTGAAACTGAGTGAGAGCTAAGCAAAGGAAACTTTGTACCAATGCAGCATATATACAAAACCAACTGATAAATAGAAAGAAATTTAACAATAGCATTCTGCAAGATCACCTTCTTCCCTTCACACTTTTTCCTCCCACTTACAATCTGCAGATACTATACATTTTTTCTTTGCTATTTCCTTATGTTAATATACTCTCACCTTATTTTATACTTTGACCATGTAAGCCTCAAAGGGATTGAATTTACGTTCCAAATTTATAGTTGCTCAATGAGTAACTGCATTTATAGAATCACAGATTAGTCTGGGTTAGAAGGGACCTTCAAAGGTCATCTAATCCAACCCCCCCTGCAATGAACAGGGACATCTTGAACTAGACCAGGTTGCCCAGAACCACAACCAGCCTGGCAAAAGTCTGCAGTTCTGTCACAGCCTATACAAACATATTTGCATTGATATTTCTATTCAAGCAATGTCCCTGCAGAAAACCTGTTCCCAGCACATACAGCTAGTGACTGCAAAAAATAATCTACCATAAGTTTTAAATTACCACTGCACCACAAGCGCAGATAGGGAAAGGCATCAGTATTTGAGTATTTTACTATAAAATAACATAACCAAATTCTAAAATCATTAGCCAATAATTGAAACCCAGTTTATCTCCTACAAGTGAATATGAAACATGCTTCCCAGACTATTTTTTTCTCATTCATGGATGAGAAGTGCAGTAAATTGATCTTAAAATGCTTTTGGACAGCTCTATCCACTTGAATAGATTCTGAAACTAACCTCTTCATTTGGCAAATGACATGGCTGCTGAGTAAACTACATCCACTGTTCTTTTAGCTCATTAGGATCCAGCATGGGGAGCAGAAACATCCAGCAGACCCAGCACTCACAAAGGAGGTGCCAAATGAGGCTTTCCTGCCAAGCGGTAAATCTTGCACAAGGCTATGCAAATGCATTTGGAGTTCCTGACTTATCTGGCACCCTCAGGAAGGGCACCAAGGAGTGCTGCCAGTGGGATGTGCAAATAAGCAAGACAGTTAACATGGCACTTGACACATGGGAGACCCAGATGTGCTGTTTGCATAAGAAGACAACACTCAAATGGTGATGACTTGCTACAAGACATAAGCCCTGCCCCTGCTGTCACTTGCAGTGCTGTGGCAACCTCCCTGCACCCTGAGTGTAACCTTCCCGGTGGAAGGTTTGCCCTGTTGCATTTGCTGCAGCAGCAGGTAAAGCCCTTCAAGAAGAGACAAATGTGTTGCATTGCATGAGGGGTGGCAAACAGGTGATTGACAGGATCTGTTAAGATGTAAAAGCTTATACAACTAACAGGGAAGATGTAACTGAGGCAAGACGGAGCGGGAAGAAGGCATGCACTCCTATGAGGGTGGGAACTGGTAGCTTGGGACTTAGAGCAGCAGTGGTGCAGGGCTCAGGCAGCACAGGGGAAGAACAAGTTCCCTCAGGGGAAGAATCCAGGCTGGACACCATATCAGAGTGCTAACAAGAGAAGGTGGTGAGTGACAGTGAGAGGTTGGTGACTTTCTTCCAGCAGACTCATCAGCTCAGGAGGTTTCTTGCCTGCATGGACCTTCCATTTGTGGTGTTGCCAAAAGACTGGGGTCACCTAATGTTCTGACTTTTTTCATGCTTATTCATGGATACACCAATGATACAGTGATGTAAAACCATTTCAGTTCAAAAGTGAATGCAGGGCTCTTGGTGGACAGGAGTCCTGGCAGTGTATCTCTCTAATCCTGAAGCAAAGGGAAAAAAAGGCTGGACAGCAGCAGATGTATTCAGTAAACCACACATGGCTGCATATTTCTTAGCACCAGCTAAGGTTCCACTGTTTTGCTTGTGGCAACCAATTTGATCAGGGAAGACAACTTAGAGAACAGGTATACCTAGCAGAGAAGGGGAATACCTCTTCGTTAACAGTTGCTGACTTAGAGCAGAGGACTGTCTGTCATAGGAAGGAGACCTAACCCAGAAATACATGGGGAAGCAGCACATACAAAATATGCAGAAGGTCCACTTGGCTGAGTAAGGAGCTTCTTAAGGAGCTAAAATGGGAAAAGCACATATGGAGATGGAAATGGTGGAAATGGAGAGCACATATGTGGAGACAATGACGGGAAATAAAGCACACAATCATTGTTTGGGCACAGGAACAAAACTAGGAAGAACAAAACCCAGCTGGAGCTAAAATAATGGGGGACAGTAAGGGGGAACAAGAAGAAATTTTACAAGAACTAGAGCAACAAAAAGAGGTTCAAAGAAAACACTGGTCTGCTTCTTGCTAGGGGAGAGAAGATAATGATGGATGATACACAAAAGCCTGCAGCTCTCAATACCATTTTTGCCTCTTGCTTTTTAGGCTAAGTCTGCTCCCAGATCTCTTCATGTACAGTTTGGAAGGAGAGGGATGTCTAAAGGGGTGGGGGGGAAATAGTTCTGTGAATACCTGAAGAAGCAGTATGTGTTCACATACACGGGGCCACAAGGAATCATCACATCCACGACTGCTGAAAATGCTGGCAATGTGATTGCAACACCACTGGTGATCATGAAAAATCACTGCTATTACAGGACATCCTTGATGACTGGAGAAAGGTTAATTTTACATCCATATTAAAAAGAAGAAAGAGAAGGAGGATCTAAGAAATGATACAAGTGTTGGCCTCACCTTAGTCCTTGGAAAAATCGTGGAGCACGTCCTCTTGGAATCAATTTCCAACATGTAAAGGACAAGACAAGAGTCGAGAAAAGTCAACAGGGATTTACAAAGAGCAGATCATGCTTGACCAGTCTGGTTCCCCACTATGATGAAATGATTTGCCATGCAGATGAAGGGGGAGCAGTGAATGCAATATATTTTTACTTTAGTTAGGCTTTTGGCACATTTCCAAAAGCATCATCATTGATAATATGACAAAATATGGGCTGAACAAAAGGATTTTAAGTAGGCTGAAAACTGGTCGGACCTCTAACCTCAAAGAATAGTCAATGACTTGATGTCCAGATGGTGACTGGAAATGAGCACAGTAACTAATGGACTGCTGTGAAGATACTGCTCAGTATCTTCATCAACAGCTCATATGAAGTGGCAGAATGGACACAGTAGATTTTCAAAGTCGGGAGGTGTGGCTGCAGTGCTGATTGGTAGAACTTCAATTCAGAAACACCATGAGACACTGGAAGCCTAGGCAAGAGAAACATTTTGAGGTTTCTGTTTTAGAGACTTCAGTAAGTGCAAAATTCTGCACCTGAGGAGAAAAAACCCAATGCACCAGTGCAGACACAGAAGGAACTTGCTATGTTTCAGGCCTGCTAAAAAGGATTTATAGGCTACAGTGGCTGCTGAATTGTTTATAAACTAATAAGGTTCTCTTACCACAAATAATGTAAACAGTGCAATGGGCTATATTAGGAGAAATGGCATCAGCAGATCCAGGAAAGTCATTACCCTTACCTACTCTGTGCTCATGAACCCCCACCTGGAATAATGTTTTGGGTCTCCAGTTCAAGAAGGATGTTGAGAAACTGGAGAGGGTCCAGTGCAAGGCTACTGTGACGGTTACAGGTCAAACGGAGAGGCTGAGCAAGATGAGCTTACTTATTTTGGCAAAGAAGAGCCTAAGGGGATCTGCTGGGAGCCTGCAGCTAGATAGAGCTTCACAGATCATGTAATAAAACTCCTCCCAGCAGCAGCAAACGGCATAGAAGAGACCATGGCCCAAAATTGCCCCTTGGGAGGTTCAAACTGATCATTAGGAAACTAATCTTCATTAGAAGAGCAGTGCAACACTGGAAGAAGTTACTCATAGAAGCGATAGAGTATCTATTCAAAGCCACTGGCCTGATCCAATGTTAGTGATTATCCTGCTCCAAGTAGCAGCTTGAGCAGAAGTCTCTTCTAATCAACATTTCTGAGACTAATTTTTTTACACTATCTTTCTGATTATGTTCTGCAAATTATGAATGTTTTAATGTTTTGTAAACGTAAGCAGCAAAATCACAAAACCCATCAGAAAAAAAAGGACTTTTTTTCATTATTCTAAAGTCAAATTCCTTAGCAGTAATAGATGAAACAACTAATTTATAGCCATCATTGTGCAGATGCTCTCAATGCTTGTACAGACAGTATTCACTGTGCTTTTCTCTAAGTGCCAACTTTAGTGTTCCACTGTGCTGAGAAAACAAGTACCCTGGATACCATTTTTTATTTTGTGTACAAATTGTAGTGCTGATTTGATCTGTCTTATGCATGAACAGAGACTTAGAAATTCTTTTAACAGGCCAAATGTAAGTCAAGAGAAAAACAGTATGGTCTATGCTTCCTTGAGAAACTGACCTTTCAGCTGATCTGACACACAGTACCAGAAATACGTGAACAGTGATTCAAACTTATTCTGCCATCGCTCAAAGGTTAACCAGATGACCACAAAATGAAAATAAATGATTTAAATTACTAACCAAAATAAAAAATCTATGTCACTTATCAAACAACCTATAAAGCATATAATCTTGACATTTTATAATACTGGGAGCTGCATTATGAGGAAGAAAAAACAAATCAAGCAGCAAATCAAAGGAATCCCATGCATCAGACATAGGAGACCAATATGTGCAAATTTAATGATGCAATCTTGCAGAAAACCAACTTCATGATACTTTCTGAAACTTTAGTCCCAGGGTCCTCAGAAAACTTTTCTACACCTTCAACATTCTAGCTGATGTAGAGATTTTACAGATAATCAGTAACATCTTGAATAGGAGAATGGAAAGTAAGCATATTATTTGCGATGCCACACTGATTTATGTTTCACTAACAATATAAAGCAGGTAAAGTATTTATGCCTCAAGTCAAAGCAAGACTCTGTTTGAGTGCCTTCATATACACATCTCCAACTATTTTCCTTATTGTGGCAAGACTGAATCTGCGTAACACTTAACTTCTTACATTTCTGTTTCTCATATTTGTCTTCTTAGCCACATCCAGAACTTTGCTTACATTGTTACACTTCCTATTTTCTTTTGACATGAAAACTAATTCCTTTATGATTAATTATTTGCCATTTCTTTGCTATTTTTTCCACCAATCTATACAGTTCTGGTGCTTTCCATTTGTCCAAAGCTCACTCTTCCCTTTTTATTACCTTTCCTTTCATCTATCTTCTCACCTTTACAAAGACAGCTATGGAAGTAAATTTTTTATATCCTTCGTTCTCTCCTGAGCTGATAATGAGATCAGCCATGCCGTTACCATACCCTGTTTTTCATCAAATTTTACTGTTTTGGAAAAGCAGCTTTGACTAGCTGAAGATGGTTAGCACGTTCAGGAGGAGATTACGGAAAGTTTTACAGTTTTGACACTGCAATCTTACTCTTTTACAGCTGATCGCTTTACAAGCTGCAACAAGGTTTGCGGACATGGTGAGGGCACTGGAATATAGCAGCATACACAAGCCAAAGTCTGAAGAAACACAGTTTTAGAAGAACCCACTCTTTCTCAAACTTTTTTTTAACAGTTTAAACAAATTATCTCCAAAATAAATGACATGCAGTTTAACACAGACGTATGGAAAACAGGGACATGAACTCACAATATCAGGACTGTAACATCATTCTTTCATAATATAATTTATTTTTCAGTCTTACTGCTCAGGAAATGAAAGAAAAAAATGTATTTTGTCTGTTTTATGTATGAAGGAAGAGTAAACTCTGCTGTGAAAAGCTAACAACAATATATATCCAAACACTTCGTTCAGGAACACCTGGAATAGCAAAACTCCATTCATCTTAAAGCTGAACCCTGAATATGAATTAACTTGGCAGCACTACCAAGTGTTCAGTATAGTGGAAAAGAAACTATCTTCAAAGAGAAGAATGTTTACAGGTATTTAAGGTGTTCAAGCAATAATGCTGAAATTTAAAACATAACACAAAAAAAGTGACAGAACTCTGTCAGAGAAAAAGACCAGTCTTTCTGGTGTCTTTTCTGATGCTGGTGAACAAGAGGTCAGCTAAAGTGTAATGAAAAACGTATGTCATGATAAAATCATGTAATGGTGCTGCCCAAAATACTCTCCCAGACTACAGATTTGCAGATCAGGGATTTCTTGCACTTCTTTTGTTAATAGCTACTTTTCCTAAACTAATTTGCCCAGTCACATTTCAGTACTCAAAATAAGAACATTAAGGAAACATCCCCTGAGCTCCTGGCAAATTGTCAGGATAAATTAGAAAATAACTCTGATGAGGAAAATAATGGGAAAATGAGATTCATACACGGAAATCCTGAAGCCAGGGACTTGATAAGAGTTACCAGTATTTAAGTGCATATTCAGGAAATATACACAGAATACACCTTTTGGATATCAGTAGCATTTTATGTGTCAAACAAGATTCAGATGCATGGCATAAATTGCTTTCTCATTTGATTTTATGCAAATTTCCCTGGAGTAAATAGCAGTGGCTACTGCTTCCATTTTGTGAGAACTTACTTAGCTTTCATTTTTGAATCTAACAATTAAATACAAGATTTATATTAGCACCAAATACAATACCTTTTGATCTTGAACCAGCTGAATGTTTGTTGACACTCCCATAATTCTTTTATGATCTATGCCAGCCACAGAATAGTCTACAGCATATGCTGACGTTTAAACTAGAAACCACTGTTTCTGAACAATGAATTGCATACAGTGGAATTGAAAACAAAATTTTAATTTATCTCATTTAGTAATTTAACTTATCTGTTATTTGATTGTATCACTCATGGCCCCTCATCAGGACCAAGATCTTGCTCTGCTGGGTGCCATACAAACATACAGAAGAAAACCCGCTTCTCTAAAGGACTTAGCAATGTAAGCCAAGAGACAACAGATGGCTGCAGACACACATATGGGGAGGACATGGAAACAGTATGGCTGTATTAGTCAGTCTTACAGATATGGCTTCAGCACGTTAGCGGCCAATTGAAGAGTGGAATTTTTAGGAGAGTTTTCAGAAGGCATTTGCTTTGCAGACATTTAGGGAAAGTTTCGTCTACATGGAAGGGGCTGAAATGATTGGATGCAAGTTTGCCATGCATATCAGTGTCAGGGCTGGAATATATATTATCACTTTTACATTGAGAATTTTGCTGCTTGTGAAAAATTTGCATATATTTGAATAATTTCAGATATCAATATATTACCCTGGTTGGACACAAAGAAGTTCAGATACTGCCTTTGGGTACTACCTCCTGCAGAAGTAGAGGTTATGTACTAATTTCCTGTGCTGAATCATTACCTGCCTATATTTCTGTGCTAGCTGAAGTATCCCCATGCTTAATATATTTCCAAATACACCTTACTGATGTCTTCATCTTCACATCTTCTTAACTGCCAGGTTGTTTGGTTTTTTATTATTATTTTGAGTATACTTTCATCAACATGAAATATTTTAAGTGCAGTATTTTTCAGATAAATCTTGCAAATGTGTTTGTACCCTTTGGACATGCATGCACAGAGAACTGGAGTCATGCTTTTATTTTACACTATTTTAACTCCTGCTTGTGATTTTGTTTTACACCATTATAACTCAGACTGCTTCTACAGTCCCTGGATGGTATGAGGTGGCATATGTAGTGATGTCTTTTCTTTTATTTCATCTCTCAGTTTCACTGCGTAATGCTAGTAGGCACAGTTACTCAGATTAGCAAATAGCACTTTAAACTTGCTGATACGTATTTTAATGTTTTCCTAGTATCTGAACCCTTTAAGCACAGACAGGTACTCTGTCAGATTAATAAATGAAATAGTGGTATAGTTATCCACCTTAAAGAAGGATAAGGGCAATACAAAACCTATGGAAGCATATTTTTCTCTTTCCCTCTTCTCTCCTCTCTCTTATTATTACTTTGGCCTATTGCTTTCCCACATAAGTTTTGCTCTCTGATAGTACTGTATGTCTCAAAATACATCAGGGGACATCAGAGTCAGCACAAATGAATTAGGTAAAAAGTAATCCTTGAAGTCTGCATTCAAAAAGCAGTGCTCCAGAGTTAAAGCATTTCAGGGCATAACGCATCCTCTTCTGCTCAAAGCAGTGAATTCAAAAGAATAATAACCTGTTTTAAAGCCTGAAACAGAACTGCCACTGCATAATCTTTAGTGGACATATGTCTGTGACAGCCCTCTGAAAATGGTGGGGGAATGTTACTGAGAAAAAGAAGAAAATGAAAAGTCAACAAAATACCCAGTGTGATTGCTCTGAGCCAACCTAAACCAGGATATGTACCAAGACTGCAAACAAATGCATTTCTTGTTGTTGTTGTTTTGGAGGACTCTGATTGAAAACAAGTATCAAAACCAAGAAAAGAATTTTATAATACGGATAAAAATGTTCAACAAGAATGAGACCAAGACAAACTTGCCAATAAATTAAAACGCTAGAAGGCATTCATGTGCAGAAGGACATATTTTTGGGCATTAGCATGTTCCAGATTTCCTCTGTGTGCTTTTAGTAACAACAGAAAGGGATGGCATCATACAAAACTATGCACATGTAAACATAACCAACACATTATTATTAAAGGATTAAATGAATAAATAAAAAAGGCACCCTTTCGGTACTTGAAAAACCCAACTCATAAGCCAGCGAACAAACCCCAACAAAACTGAAAGGGCTGCAACTCTAATTCACAATAGTCAATGACTCAGAAACCTGCCCTTCCAGCATTCAAATTTCTAATCCTTTAGTTAGCATTGTTCAAGGAGACACACATTTTTAAAATGCAAGAAAAACAATGGCTTTCTTATTCTTTAAATCTGAAAATGAGTGAAATATATATACCTGTCTTTTAATGCATTATGTATCTGTAGCTTTTCTGATATGTAAGAAGTAAGTTTGTGGTCAGCTATTTTGCCTCGGGTTCCGAAACAGAATAACTCTTTGTTCCTCTTCCTTGCCCTCTAGTTTAATGAGGCTGGAGGACAGCAAGGTAAAAAATATTTATAATTGATATTTATAATCTCTACTAAGAAAATTAGTGACTTTGAGGCAAAATACCTGTTACATTGTGCTGACACATAATTAGGTATTTATTAGATTTAATGTCTTTTTTATGTAAAAATATTTACATGAAGTGGTATTTGGAAGAAAATGAAAGATGGAGCCTCAGAGGATCATCCCTAGACTCCTGAAAGATCCATTTCATTTCACTTAAAATCCTGAAAATAGCTGAAACTTTGGCTCACAGCTTTTAAACACCAGGTCCTGCTGTTGAATTTCCATCTTGAACAGTTCAAACTCAATTTGCTAGTGTCGCACTGTTGGAGTCAGCTTAGTTTGCCATGTCCCACCTTGCCTGGAGACATTAGTGGCAAAGGACCATGGGCTTGGGCATTTTCCAAAGCAGCTGTCTGTGTTGAACCTATTACTGGAACAGCTTCCAAGCACACCAGCTTTGCTGTTGCAGAGCAACTGTGCTACTGGATTATGAGCAGAACTTGTTTTCATCTAACCTGCATGTATTTTCCTCTTAAAAATACTCCACTTCTATCCTCAGATAACCTTACCTAAGCAGGAAGATGGAGAAGGATGAACATGAATAATGGAGAAAGCTCTTGCCTAGAGACAAAGAAAGTAAGGATGGAAAGAGATCTCTTTTGCAAGCAGACACAAGACATATGAACCTGCTGCCTGCAACAAGTCCACATGCTGGCATGGCACTATGGGACTGCCGAGAGAGATATGGAAAACAAAAAGCATAAAAAGCTGGAAGATCTATGGAAAGCAAAAAATTGTGCATAACTGACTGGATGGGTAGGCACTGAACAACTGAAAAAATGGACAGCATTTCACTTGGTAAGGGAATAGATAAGAACAGGAAGAGCTGTGGAGCAACAAATTATCCCTTTGAACAGAAATGCTGATAAAAGGTTTCTCTCAGTGCTGCTGTAGACTTCATTAGCTTAATAATACTGGAATATTTCCTCATAAATAATAAAACTGAGATACTAATTTCGATGGTATGACTGTAAGTATTTTGGAAATAGTTATAAATAAACACATAGGCGAATGTTTCCGTATCGCATCTGAAGGGCTTTCTGCCCATCTGGTACACACATTGCTGGCCTTTAAGACTGCATAAGCCCACTGTGGCAAATGTAAGAGAAATATGAGCAGGAGAAAACCCCCATTTTTTTATGATTTTTGAGCTCTCTGAAACAATGCATATAAATATAAGTATTCTTGAGTGCACATGGATATGAAATGATTAATATAGAGATACTCCAAAACGAACAAAGTTCATGCTCCATGCTTCCCTATTGGATTACTAAGATATTTAATTAAATGTTATTGAAATGGTTGATTAGGTGTCATGTACTTAAGTAATTATGTTTCTTAATTTTGCTGCTTGAATTAACATTTTAGTATACACCCAGTTCAACATACACCCAGTCCTTTATGAAGGACTCGCAAAGTACACTGTTTGTTAAACTCACACTCATTTATATACTTTTAAGCATCAGTTGCAAAATAGTTTCACTAAACCGTTCTCTGTCCAGGCTGGATGTATTTGCCCTTTGATATGATTCCTAACATGACTGAGGATGCAGACCAGATCAGGAGCTTTTATTTAGGGGGTTTAGAATCTCTTATTATATTGTTCAGAGTTTAAGGACGGTAAAACTTAAGTATAGTGATTATGAAGGGACTGTAAATATACACTATTTATACTACATTGTTAAAAGAAGTACCAGTTTTGTTGTTTATATAGGGAAGGATTTGATTTAACCAAACAGACAAAAATATGAATCAAGCTATTAAACAAATACCTACAATTTATTTCAGTGAGAAAAAAAATCTTCCCAAACACAGAAACCCTTTCCGTTCAGAAACTGCCAATAAAAACAAGAGCCTGATTTAGAGAGATGTTTTCATCTATGTCCATGGTTTTGTGGAGAGTTGAGTGCAGGTCTCAGATTTTCACAGAAATGGACAGTAATTTTGTGGTGATATCTTTAAAGAGCAGGATGAAGGGATGAGATTTCCACTGAACAGGAAAAAGGGCAGCTCAAACCATCAACACAGATCCTCAGCTGTATTTTGCTTTGCCACTGGAATGCTGAAACATTAGCTTCACGATTAATGTATAGAAAGAAGATGCACAGAGCATGTCCTGTACCTGCTTCTGGAGTGAAGGATAGCACTTCTTGGCTCCCAAGCCACTTTGATCCATTTGTAAACACTGCTGACAGTCTCATTCATTCACGATTTTGGTACTTTTTAAATTCTCCCTGACAGTTTTAAGGGGCTGCCCAATAATTTGAAAAGTTCTTACTCCCTTCAAACGATATCATTCTAATTTGCTTCTCTGCAGAAGTTACTTGCAAGTATAACTCAGCTGCATGTAGCTGAAAATCTCTTGTACCAGAGAAAAATGACAGTTTACGTTGACATTTTTAAAATCCTCCAAATGGCCCCACAGATCTGTTCTGTATACATGTTTATTGCTCATAATATGACAGAAAAAGCACTGCAGAGCCACTTGAGGTTTTATTCATCTTTTTTTCTAAGCAATTAACTTCCTGTTTTTATCACAGTACAGTTTCTTTCCCCTGAAATGAATCACTCCAAAAAAGATAAGGAGCATTAGGATTCAAAGCTGCCACTCATGCATACAGCTGTCGTTTCACTAAATTATGTGAAAATTGCAAGTATTTCTAATAAAAAAATCTAAAAGAAAGCTTATTTTTCCTTGTACTGTTTTCAGCTTTTTCATTTGACTTACAGCATGCTGTGGGGGCCGAGGAAGGCAACGGAGAACACAGTCACACTTCCAAAATATCTGAGAGGTTTTTCTACAAACTCTGTTCACATGACCTGGCAGCATCTCAGATTTATACTCTTTTCGTCCATCCCTAATACTAGACAAGCACTGAAGTACTGACTAAATTGCATTTTTCAGGTGTCTGAATTGGCCCATCACACCAGAATAAGGAAGACAGAAGTCCCCCAGTATTAACTGCAGTTAAATATTAAGGCATTGAAGCTCATTAAGCTCAATGGCACTGAGAATAATCATCATGTCTTTAACTTTAGGACTAACAAATCCAACATACCGATCAAGGAATTGACTGTTGTACACTGACGCTAACTGACTCCGGGCACATTTTATGATGCTTAACTGAAAAAAAAGGGCATTTCATCATAGCATTTGCATTTCAGAGTAAAATTTGGCATCCTTAAGTATGAATTGAAAAGCATTTTGCTTAAAATTTATTAAAGAGATTTTAAAATAGTCAGGGAAAGATATATGGAATAAAAAAAGTACCCAAGATGTGTACTATGCACAAAAGCATGCACTTCTTCAAAGGAATTTTTGCATGCATGATTTTCTACATGTGGTTGTTCAGTATATATTTTACTATCTGTTTGATTTTTGTATACCACTTCTAGTCCAGCAAAACTGTCATGTTTGTACGCTTAAAACCAGGTTCCTAAACCAGTAGAGCAGATGACTATTTAATTGAAAATAATGACACACATTAATTTTCTAACCTGTAGGGTTACTAAAAGATAACGTCAAATCAGACTAGCTATGTAATCAGAGACAGTATCAGTTGTTTCTATCTGCTTATGGGACAATAGCATATGTTGTAAAACTTGATTTAATTAAAAAGTCTGTGTAGTCAAAACCAGCATGATGCCTGACACTTTTGTTCAGGATTTTTTGCTAATAAATGAGGATTCCGATAGACCGTGTTTGTAAATCATTTTGGTAAAGAAAATAAACTGTTCCAGATTTTCCTTAGAAATGTTTCCTTCTTGGGAATTTTTTAACTAACGTATTTTCCAAATGGTTGATTTTTCTTAACCTGAAACCTTCTATGCAGAAATTTACCAATTAAAATATACAGTTTCTCCAAATCACAGCTTTGTTTTTAGTCAAAACCATCTTTCTTCCGTGTTTTTTTTTTTTTAATGAAACGTTTTAAAGTGTTTATACTGTTTAAAATTGATATATTGTTGCCTGAACGTTCCCTCTCTGGCATACCTCTACGGCTGAAAGCAATTTACAGAATATTTGGCCAGAAACTGAGACCAGCCAACCTTATTTGCCAGAATCAACGTCTAAGCAGCTTTGCTATTTGCCAAAAAGAGTGGTAGACTGTCCTTAATGGTTGCTGGAAATGTAAATGAAACATCATGAGAAATAAACGGACCACAAACGCACCCCATTTCCCAACTCTGCCGAAAACGAAATAGCAGTAGGCAGGCAACAAGAGGAAATTTTCTAGGACTTTATTCCAGCAAGACTGACCCAGCCAGAAGATAACAGGCACTGGGGGGCATTATAGATTAAAAGTTCCTGTTCATGCTTATGGGAAGACAGCTTCAGCAAATGCAAACTAAGTTATACCTGTCAGAAAGACACAAATTATATAAAGGGGTAGGGAACCATCTTAATGCTGAGCTCAAAAGATTCTTTCAGTGGGCTTCACATTAACATACAGCTGAGTGCCACTCAATAGTAATGTGAAAAACATCAGGCTACTGAGGGTTGCCAAAACATGATCTGATGTTGTGCATTCAGCCCTGAGGCTGTAGATCCACTTCCTTAACTAAATAAATCAGGGGACATCTGTTTCTGACAACAGCACTAAAAAAGTAATTCCACTGATCTTCGCATGTGAGAGGAAAAAATATCTAGAAGACTAAAGTGTCTGCAAGTGTCACTACCTTAAGAAGTCCCTAATATGAGGCATGGATACATCCTTTTCCTGGAGGCAATGAATCAAGTTAAGCATCAATTTTGATCACAACTGTCCCAGAGAAAGTCCCAACTTGTTGGACCAGAATTTAGACAAGTCACATTCCAGTTCATCCCGTCACAGGATCCCAGAATGACTGAGGTTGGAAGGGACCTCTGAAGCTGACCTTGTCCAAATGCAATTCAAACAGGGTCACTGTGTCCAGACAGCTTTTGAGTATCTCCAAGGATGCAGACTCCATAACCAACTTGGACAACATGGGCACAGTGAAAATACGTTTCCGGATGTTCAGACAGAGCCTCCACTCTTTCAGTTTTTACTCACTGCCTCTTGTCCTGTCACTGGGCTTCACTGAAAAGAGCCTGGCTTTTTGCACCCTCCCTTCAGGTATTTATACACATTGATAAGATCCCCCTAAGCCAAGAAAAAATTTCTCAAGGCTGAACAGTCCCAGGCCTCAAAACCTTATGTCATAGGAGAGGTGTCACAGTCACCTCATTACGTTTGTAACTGGACTTTCTCCAGTATGCCTATGTTTGTCATGAACTGGGGAGCTCAGAACTGAACCCAGTACTCCAGGTTTGACCTGTGATGATTACATTACTGTTCATCCCATGACAATGTTACAGTGATGTCCTCTGGTCTGTGAAAATCACTTTCTTTTAACTCTGTGTTGAAGGATGTACTTTTATGTATGTATTCCATTTCTATTGATTAGAAATGTAAAGATGAAGGGAAAATGGATTGTCTTTCATTTAATTTCACCAAGAATGCCTGATTTTAAAACCAGCTTTTTATAAAGTGGTTGATGCACAACTATGTTCCAACAAAGGTAATTTCCTCAATACTTTACAACATAATCTGTACAATTTAGAGTAAAAAGGTAAAACAGTTCAGTTTTATAAAAAAACCCCAAAGATCTGAATTCATGCCCTCTTTTGCCTCCAGAAAATAGCTGTAAATTAAGCAACTGGAGAATACTGATGTAACTATTATGGGACCTCAGAATAAATTCTCTGGGGTTTTCTTCTCTATGTGGAAAATGAAGTATCATGAAAATTACAGGAAAACAAAAAGCAAACATCATCCTGAGCAACAGACAACACATTTAAACCCTTTCCTCTTGGAGCTGCTACAAAATCCTTTTTCCTATATTAAAGGTCATTCAAAAACTGAACATAAGGAAATAGATTTTGGTAGCCTAAAACCTTTTCTAGCTGTTTAATTATAAAATGCTACAATGTAAATTATGTATCACAGTTCAAAGAATTATTTTGAAAATTTATGCTCTCCTTAGTTTATCATTATTATCAATCTACTGAAAAATCTACAGATCTTTTCTAATGAACACTTATTTGTCTAAAACCCTTGAAAAAAAGCATTAATCAAATATCACTTTCATTTGATTTTTTTTCTAAACCTGAAAAACATGTTAATCATTAATAGATCCTAATTGAGTCTGACTATTATAATGGCAAATTCTTCTATGTCTCCTACTAGAGAACTATGTCTCCTTTAAGAACTAAGGAGGAGTTATTCTTAAACTCTACTAGTGCAAAATGCCCAAGTTCTGGCCTCGACAAAGGTCGCAAATGAAAGCTGGATTTAGCTCTTGTTAAACCACATAAAAATAAAAGCTCAATAGTCATATATTTATTTTTCTTCAACTCATGAGGACATGAAGATAGATATTGGAGTTGTTGTTTCAGCTTTAAATTCAATTCGTCTTAAATGGACACAAACCAAAATTACAGCTTCTTGTTGACTAACCACAAAACACAGCTTTTCTTTAGCCAACATTATAGCATGTGGAACAAGAATTAAACCTTCTCTTTCCGTGAGCAAAACCTGAACAAAGTTGTGTAAAGTTGTGCATTTCATTAGAACAGTTTTAGTATCAAATTGAAAATATAGTGTGACTATTAAGAAAGATTCTGCTGTTTAAAGACAAAAATGCTGAGATGTTCAGATTGAATTTCTGCATAATATTTATCTCTGAACACCTAAAGAATGCTGTAATACAGAAATATTGTTACTACAATTCCTACTTATTGAAATCAATAGGAAGTTATACGAGCAGCCATTTGTGAAAATGGAAAGGAGAACACCACTATTCCTTCACCTTACAAAAACCGTAACGTTTTCCATCTACTATATAATTGGCTTCTAATCATCAGGAAGAGAGTGGGTAACATAAAATAAACAAGAATCCTCCAGCTCCATGGCATATAAGGTTTATCAAAGTAATGCTCCTAAAATATATCTGATGGGATGAGAATTTCTTTGGAACACATCCACAATAAGAGCTGATTTTCTTGGATAAGAACAATCTGTTTAAATAATAGTTTCTTGTGGCCAAACGGAAGGTCAGAGCAGTGCAAGAATAGAACTGTGACTGCAGACTACAGATGCTACAGACACTGGGAAACCTCTCATGTATTAGGGAATTTCAGGGACAACAGATGGACATATTTTGATCTGCTGAGCATTCATGCTTCCCACTGAACTGTTTATTAACTTCACAAGTACACCAACAATCTAACAAAGCAAATAAACTTACAGGACTTTCTTTCTCACAGGAAACAGGTTCTTTCATAGTTTCATTTCAGGTAGAATTATAGGACGGAAGCCTTAATGGAGATGTTACTCAAAAGAAACAGTTAAAATAGATTATTTCAGCTTTTGCCATTAATGTGTGCTTAGGGAAACATTTACACGTGCAAGTGCTTAATGAATGGGAGAAATAATTGCCTCTAACAAGTAAGGCAGTGTGACATTAACACAACTTAAAAGTTAAAGAACTCACCGATTCTTTTCTGCTCATAGTTTTGCTTTGGGAACGGGAGCGGGAGATTGTATTGAAAAAGGAATCCTTTTTTGATGCAGACAAAGGTGGAGATCCTGTAAATTCACGTCCTCCAGACAAACTCTCTATGCTTGGAGATGAACTGATGTTTTTTGAACTTTGGCCTGTAGAGCAAGTATAAAGTAACAAAAGAATTAATCAGTGGGCTGTTTCTTTTCCCTGTAAATACTTCCTTGTCTTAACTGACATTCACTAAGACTCAAAGATATCTCAACACAGAATGAAATGTTGCGTTGTGTCAGCATGCACTGTGAGATTGAAGAATACTCTGACACAGAATAGTATATATATATAGATACAAAGACAATTACAGATATACAGATACATACACAAACACACAGTGCCCAGAGTGTGTATATATATCTGCTAAATTATATATATATATAATCTATATAAATACTACCTTAATATATATACCCTATTATATCCACAGGCTGAAAACCACCTCTTCCCTGTGTGGCATAATGAGTACCAACTCATAATAAGAAAAATAATCCGATGTCATAGACACTGCAAAGGAAACCCTTTTCCTCTCAACTAATAAACTATAAAACTTGCAAAGACAGCTAAGAACAATAATGTCAGATTCCAAGAACAGGTTGGACACTGAACATCTAGATGACAATATCTAGGCTTACAAAATGAAAAAGTAAATTAAGTTTGGGAAAGAAAGAAAGTTCTCATGCTTCAAATTTTAAGGCCATGTCTAACTAACAGACATTTTGATGAAATCTACTCAATAGTTGCTTTTTGTCATTTCATGCAGCTTTTCAAAAGAATCTCTTGTTGCCCACTGTCGCAGTGAAGATATCAGAGTAGATTCCTGGGCTGTTACACCATAACACCATATGCAGGAGGCAATCTTTTGTAAGGACCATTTCTTCCAATTGAGGCCCGCGGCATGTTTTGAAATATTTAATTTAAAATTTTATTTTGATTAGCTCCAGAAGAAAATAAACCAAACAATTTATATGCCTGTTTTCATTAACTTTCATTAAGAAAGTGATGAATTAGGACAGGTGCTAGTTTAAAGAAACCTTTCTACTATGTGTATGAGGAAGTCAATCCGGAGTGAGCCAATGCAATTCTAGAATTTTCCCCTCTGAAAAAACTTAAACTAAAGCTCTAGAATTCTTCCCTTCTCTTGTTTTGTTCACTATTCTGATGAGTTTGCTTTTGTTCTTTTTCCTTTCCTTTGTTTTTAATGCTATCATCTAAAGAATTAAGAATGATCCTCTGAAACCAAATCACTCAGATGTCTCAGGTGCAGCTTCACCTCCTTTGCAAGGCTGTCATCGAATTCACAGAAACCAGCAGTTTCCCACCATCTGCGCCAGCTTTACTCCCAGATAAGCAACATATTACTGTAAAGACCTTGCAATGTATTGTCTTTTGTCATTGTGGATGCACTACCAGTTCTGAAAACACAAAACTAACTCCTTTTCCAGAATGGGATACTGTTCCCTTCATTATACTCTGTGGTCTTCCCCTACAAGACAGGTTTCTAGAGAATACAAGAAAACTAAAAGACAAAGAAATGAGAAAATACAGGCAGAAAATGCTGCAGAAAACACAGAAAGAAATTCAGTTTTAGATACAAGAGGAGACCAACTCTGCTGAGATCAAATGTTAAACCAAAGGAAACAACTAGAAAAAGTTACTCACACAGAAACATCTCAAGTCACTTAAGATGTATAACAGTAACTGTCCTCAAAACGGCATGGAAGTCAGGGGTGCTGTGGTTGGCCACCTGCCTGGTGGTGACAAAGCCCAAGCCAGGTTCTCAATGGTGTCTGACCTATGCAGCATATATTGCACAGCTGCAGCCACATGAAACCAGCAACTCACATTTTCTTAAGAGAATAAATGGAGATCTACTTAAAATGTCCTCTTAGCAAGAAGACTGTTAAATGCCAAGAGACTGAACTAGCAAAGTATTACATGTGACAAAACAGAACCAAAAAGGGAAAAATGCAATAAAGGACCTAGGTTTAATGTTCTTGACATTTTCTGCAAGAAAATCAGCATATAAACTGCTTCCCACCTTCTCCTTCATTCTCTTCTACCTTATTTTGCTCATCTCTCCCTTACTATGCCCTGCTTCTCATACTCCCGTGGACCTGTGTCTGCCTCTCCTCATCTTCAGATCCTTCCACATTGCCTCTTCTGCTTCTTCAAGTTCCTTATTCCAACTTCTTCCATTATATATTGTTTCCTTCTCGCCAACTTAATTAAACTGCTTTTTAATGTTTCTTCTTAGACCTCCTCTAGTTACTTACCACCTATCACTTAGTCTGAACAGCTTCCTTAAAGTGCAGGAAACAGAGGCTTAACTTTTGCCTTCACATTTTATAGAGAAACGGGGTATGCATTAATCATATGAATATGGATCTTTGGTTCTATAAGTGTAAGTGGAAAAGGAGAATACACTGCGTGGCAAACAGCAATAATATTTCTGTCAGCAGGAAGTTTTTTTAGAAGATTTCTAATTTTAGGATAAAATCACGTCAGTTGGCAACACCATTATCCTTACAGTTGCCTTATGCAAGAAGAAAACTTTTTAGGCATTTCATAGTGGCAATTTACAATGGAACTGTGGTTTTACAGTAGGTAAAACTTAAAAATAGTTTGGAACAGATGGAATTACATATTTTAGCAAATAAAGTGTTTTTAAAAGAAATTCACACAGCTAAGCCAGAGCAGCCAATATAAATGCTAAATATAAAAAAATCTATTTGGTGGACTGAGTAAAGTACAATGAAGAAGTATTTTATTATGTATAAATCAGATTAAATGGACTCTCTTTCCCATCCAAATAATAAGAAGATATCTTTCACATAGGATCAAGATTAAAAATCCCCAACCAAAAAAAGAAAAGAGCTAAACGATGAACAGTGCATGTTTTTCACATATGTCTCCACTTCATGGCCCATGCTTAACCCACTTCACCTGCGAAGAAGCAGATTATGTGTTAAAATTTCATCTAATTTAAGAGAGAGATACTTTAAACATATATGAGGAACTCATGCACATGAAATAATACAGTTTGGTAAAATGATGGAAAACACAATTTGTAGGGAATTTTTCCTCTATATATTCTTTCAGTTCTAAGGAAAAAAAGTCCAAAATATAACAGGGAATTGAAAAGACAGAGAACTATCCTTATGGCCACCACTTTACTTACTAAAATAGCTACTTTTCAAAAGATGGATCAAAGTTTAGAGGAATGGAATATACAACTGCCTGCATAAACAAACAAGAGAAGAAATATGTATAGCTGAGATTTCGCGGACAGAACAATCATAGAATCATAGAATAGTTAGGGTTGGAAAGGACCTCAAGATCATCTAGTTCCAACCCCCTTGCCCACCTCACACTAAACCATCTCACCCAAGGCTTCATCCAACCTGGCTTTGAACACTGCCAGGGATGGAGCACTCACAACCTCCCTGGGCAGCCTATTCCAGTGCCTCACCACCCTAACAGGAAAGAATTTCCTCCTTATATCCAATCTAAACTTCCCCTGTTTAAGTTTTAACCCATTACCCCTTGTCCTGTCACTACAGTCCCTGATGAAGAGTCCCTCCCCAGCATCCCTATAGCCCCCCTTCAGATACTGGAAGGCTGCTATGAGGTCTCCACGCAGCCTTCTCTTCTCCAGGCTGAATAGCCCCAACTTTCCCAGCCTGTCTTAGAATCATAGAATAGTTAGGGTTGGAAAGGACCTCAAGATTATCTAGTTCCAACCCCCCTGCCATAGGCAGGGACACCTCACACTAAACCATCCCACACAAGGCTTCATCCAACCTGGCCTTGAACACTGCCAGGGATGGAGCACTCACAACCTCCCTGGGCAACAGATTCCAGTGTCTTACCACCCTAACAGGAAAGAATTTCCTCCTTATAGCCAATCTAAACTTTCCCTGTTTAAGTTTTAACCCGTTACCCCTTGTCCTGTCACTACAGTCCCTGACGAAGAGTCCCTCCCCAGCATCCCTATAGGCCCCCTTCAGGTACTGGAAGGCTGCTATTAGGTCTCCACGCAGCCTTCTCTTCTCCAGGCGGAACAGCCCCAACTTCCTCAGCCTGTCTTCATACGGGAGGTGCTCCAGTCCCCTGATCATCCTCGTGGCCCTCCTCTGGACTTGTTCCAACAGTTCCATGTCCTTTTTATGTTGAGGATACCAGAACCGCACACAATACTCCAGGTGAGGTCTCACAAGAGCAGAGTAGAGGGGCAGGATCACCTCTTCCGACCTGCTGGTCATGCTCCTTCTGTTCAACTTCAACCATGTGAACAGTGCTATGACACTATATGATTGTTTGGGGATGTGATCAAGAATTAAGCAAGACAGAAAAAATAGCACTTATGAATAATTATAGTGTGTTGCAAGTCAGAAAGCAGAGTTCTTGGATTCAATTTCCAGGGGAGTCATCATTTCTACAATCGTAAATAAGAAAGTGGAAAGACAAATCACACCAATCACACATGTTTTCCTTAATGTAACAAAAAATGCCATCTATCATTTTTACAACAGAGACTTTTAGTGGAACATTTAACTGAAGTCACTATGATGCTTTTGAATTCTTTCAGATTTATTATGTGTGCATCCATTTCCAAGGCAATAACAAGCCTCACCTAACTTTGGAAATAACACTGTATCACCAATGCAGACATTTCAGGATCTTGGGAGGATTACACAAAATGCCATTTGTATCTTCTTTGTCATGTGTCTTACTGATTTTGCATCTCTCTTATTAAGCAGAGTGGTATGTTTTCCTCACTCAATACCTAAACAAGAAATCCATTTGAGAGAGTTTCTAGTTTCCTCAAAAGAAAAAAAAAAACCACCAACCCAGAACTCTTACCCTCCATGTAGAATAAAAATGTATAAAGTGATGCAATAAACTACAGTTAATAACTAACCAAACTCATCTCCTTCTTTAGCAGCTTAATCACCAACTTGAGAACATCACTGAATCAAATCATTTTCCTCTGCTCATTCTATCAATCTTAGATAAATACATTATACCTCCTTAAAAGATTAGAGAAATCTAATCTCTGACCACCTAAGCACATACCTGAAGGTCCTAAAGCCAATATGAAACAGGCTGAAGAAATACAAAGCATGGAAATTAAATAAATGCTTACAAGGCACACAGAACAAATAGCTAAGGATTCCTGACGGAAGCAGTAGTCAGAACACGCTGCTGTGTAGGATGTCTCAAATATATATACATGCACACTATGATGCATAAATAGTTCACAGTAATGATGCACAGGATTTCATGCACTAAAAATATGCACTTCTGAGGCAAAACCTTTCAGTGCTACTTTCATGTGCTGGCTCCCAACTGGCTCAGTACTTGCCTGTTGCTAATGATATTGGGGATGAGGCCAGGCTTACAAATATTCTGCCCCAAAACCATTTGGAAAATACACAGGTGTGGTAGTGGGAAAAGGGACCAAACTGTTGGTATGGCTGGCAGGGCACAGCGTGGAGACATGTAATGTCTTGAAAAGAAGAAGAAAAGTTTAAATGTCACGTGATCTATAATAAGGACTTAGAATAAAGTAAAAAATGTTGACAAGAGGAGTGGAGAAAACGTACTATGAAAGAAACCCAAGCTTCAGGTGTTGTTACATTTGAGTTAAGTTACAGTGGAGATAACCATGAAATTTCAAAGGTCTCTAATAAAATATATGAAAAAATCAGAGGAAGAGCACAAAAGGCACACAAAACTGATGGTTCATTCTGTTTGGCCCCTACAGAAGGAAAGAATAGCTTCATAAATATAAGGAGAACACGGACAAAGATACCAAGAAGAACAGAAGTACAGCACAATATATAATTCAAAACCAGCCTGAACTGCTCATCTATTACTCTGTCGTTGCTATAGTCAGGATGTAGAGTATTAAAATTTGCAAAAAAGAATGACATGAGTTTTATGAAACTTTTCAGATAGTTTTCCCTTTTCTCCTACACTGAGACTGGAACAAAGGCTTCCATCAAACCATCTCATCACACAAATCAGTATGCTTATTACTTCAGGCCAAGGCAGGTAAGATCCTCTTTAGTCAAGTGCATCAAAGTAGCTGTTTAACTCAAAACACCCGCCTCAAACAGAATAGGGAAGTAATGCAACCAAAAGAGGCACTGATGGTCAAATGGTCCCACACGACAAAGGTGAAACAGACGACAAAGTACAAGGCAAATACACATTTTTAACGAAGATGGATGCTGGTGTACAGCGAATGTAAGTGAAGGGCCACACACAGCACAACAGGGAGTGATGAAGTGAAGCTGATTTTTTCTCTCTACACAACAGTGCCACTCGGTGGATGGCCAACGGCAGCGAATGGAGATGCCACGCTTGGGAAAAACCGCGGGGCGGCTTTGCGGCAGTACCTGGGAGGGCAGTGGGATGCTGCGCAGGGCCCGGCAGCCCAGCATCTGCCTCTGCCTCGCCTGCTGAGCAAACAACAGCGTTAGAAGGTGTCCCCAGCTTGTGCAATTCACTGACGTAAAGAGCTGCAACTGCTGGGCTTGTCGCTGGAAGCCCCTACTTTGAACACAAACAGCATTGTGAGAGCTGGCAAAAAACTCTGGAAGTTTTAATACTCAGCACATTATATCCTGCATTCTGACGTGCAGAAAAGCAGTGGTTTTAAGAGATCAGTGTATAGCAAAATCTAAACTAAAACAATCAATCAAACCCATTTTGTTTCTGGTACTTTGCACTGACAGTGTCATTTTGCTAGTTTGGGAGAATAATATTTTTACTGTCAATAAGATTTCATAATTGCCTAAAAAATGTGCATTTTTTTTGAAAAGGGAAGAATAAAAGCATTTGATAATCAGTGTTTTAGCCCTTTAAGTTTTATTCAGTTCTGCTATCAGTTAAGGACAACTTCTTTTTCCTTCTGAAAAAGCACACTCATTTTCTAGACACAGTCAATAAATAATTCTAAATAAGGAGATTATTTCTTTAGGGCATATTGTGTGGCTGTGGAAATTCTGTTCATGTTACAACAAACACCACAGAAATATCAGCTCATAAAAACAAACAGTAGTCTGGAAACTCTTTAAACAGCTGATCACAGTTCTGGCAAAACTTCATCTTCAAACTGGTCCTCTAACGTGCCCTTGTGATAAACCAGCATTTACATCAAAAGCCTTTTGGATTTCAGTGTGAAAGAACCTAGAAGGAAAACTATCACGGAAGAAGTGAAAAATAAGTGCTTTTTTTTCCGGCAACACACTGCGGTTTGGGATTCAAAGCGCATCCAATATTTGAATGCTGAAGAACCCAGTGGAACACAAAGGGGAACAATTCTGCCTTTTTTTTTCATATTTTTTTGTTATCAATATTTTCCTCTTTCAAGACAATGAACTCAAGTGACAATCCAATGAACTCGACTGGAATTCAGACTTTGTGCCAATGAATTCCTTCACTGTGTAGGATCAAGAGAATATTTGAATCCCTTTTCTATTAGCAGGCTACTTTGCATAACTAATTAGTAATGATACCCGATCTTCTGTGCCGAGGACAGACTGAATGAGATTAATATACTATCAGGAGGAACTGAACTTCCAATTAGGTGCTGGATACTTCGTTCAACTGTGATTTGTAATGTTGAAGACTCATCTGGAATTACAAGCTTGCAATGATTTTTTTTTTTTATTAGTCTGCTGTTTTTTCATTTGCATTAGGTAAATTATGCGTGTGTTTTTCCTGAAGGAGTTCAGTAAGTACCCAAACTTCAAAGTGAGAAATAATTACTATTGATGATGTAAACCAATCATCCCTCGTCTAGAGTACAGCACAAGCTACCCCTGGAGGTGACAATAGGAATGACACTTGTCACTGCTGCTGTCTTGTGAGTGGTAACTCTCTAAGCAGAGCTGTTAAAGCTGGGAGAGGATTATTTTGCCAGTCCTGCAAGATATTTTGTTACCAAGGACTTCTTTACACTTAATAAAAAATTAGATCAGGCAATTAATTTAATCCCTTCAAATTTATAATCTACATATTAATTTAAATTACCAGCACTACCTGAGCGTTCTAAACCTAAAAGGAGTAATACAATATGAGGGAAACGGATGGCTTCTTTTATGACTTGGTGCCTATCAATCAGACTTACAGCACTTCGGTCTATTATACTGTTCAACTGAGCATCTGTGAGTGTTAGATCGACTGGAAGTGCAGATGCCTATCAATTTAAATCCTAAATCCGTGCCTCTGCCTATCTCAGCTAGATAACCAAGCTCCAGGAGGTTGAGCACAGCTGAAAATACAGTGAAGAACAGGAATATAAGACAATTAGTGACAGCTAGTCAGCAACTTGGGAGCCCTATAGCTACAAACAATGCCAAACAGCTTTTAGATACTCAAAAGCTAGAGCAGAATCCAGACTTTGAAAAAAGCTAGTGTAGAAGGTAAAAAGGCATGTATAAAGTTAATCAGAAAGAGGAGTGGATGAGAGCTTCTGAGGCATGAATATATTCTAAATCCTGAATCGTAATGACTGGGATAGAAGTACCCACAACTTCTCAGAGCTGTGGGGGGTGCTCTCATTCACTGGAGACTGTACAGCAATTTCCTGAGGTGCTGATACTGTCCTGCACAGAACTGAAAAGACTTATTTGCATTTTTAAGGATTGATGGAGGTGGTGCTGAGTTGTTTACAAAGATATCTGCATCAAGCTTCAAAACAGTCTGTGCCACACTGTCACTGCAAAGAGGGTTAATTTTTTTTCTGCTAAGCTATTTCTACATTTAAACTTACTTCAGAGGCAATTCACTGGGCAGCCTTCAAGAGACTTTTTATTTCCTCTGCCACAGGCAATATACTGCTAACTGTAAAGGTCTGGAACAACAAACATAGCACTAATATGTAGAAAAAACCTCACTCATCTCAACTGATTAAAGAAAATGTATTTACATTTTGTTGCCTTTAAATTACTCTCAAGTGTTGTACCAAATGTATAAACAGCACAGGGTGAGAAGAGCTGCAGGTAATAAAGCACTGCAGTTCTTTTTCTTTTGTCTTGTGCCCTACATCATAAATTTGCTCAGTTTGTCGATAGCTTTTCCAATTCTCCAAATTCCTGTTTGTACAGAAATAGGACAATGACCAAATGTAACTACGGTTTTTTGTTCTGATTCTTCTATGGGAAGTGTGAGGTGCATTTCGGCATGATGCAACATGTTAATTGTCACATAAAAGTGTAAACAGGGTCATCCTTGGCCAGCTAGACCAAGATTAACCTACAATCGATTCCATCTATAGAAGTTTCTTCAAATTGTACACGTGTTTTATATTAAGCAGGGAAAGAAAATAACCACTTGAGGACCACTTTTTATACCAAAAAGTAAAAAAAGAATAATGTTATATGAGAACTATGGATATTTGATTTTTTAAAGCAAAAAAATAGCCTCTCAAAAATTGTGAAAATAATTTCATCCCACACCTTATTTCACTCTCATTGTTGTGAAGAGGACTTGCATCAAAGATTCACTGTGCTTCAGTTTCGCGTTTGCACTGCAAAACCCTTGCTGGAGCAATTTCTCAGATTATTCTCTGATTCTGAGAGAAGCTGCCTACCTGGATTTTGCCAAGCAGTTGCAGTGGCCCTTACAGATGTGCCTGCATCTCTCTGCTTCAAGCAGATGTTTGTACCTTTCAATTCTGGTCCCCAGTGTCTGCTGGGGATGTGATGCATCATGAAAGGACTACCTTTGGACCATATGGGTGCCACAGGAAAGGGAAAGAATGTCGACTTCAGATATAAGTATTACTTCCCTTCCCTTACACTTTCAAATCTGCTGAAAAATATGAAGCAATCCTATGTAATGGTTCAGCTCAACCAGCACCAGCCCTCAAACTTAGAGCCGCCACTCAGGATAAGTTGCTGGAAGTGGCAGGCACCGCATCACTCTACATCACTCTACATACCCCATGCAAAGAACATACTGCCACAGGCTGTCTGAAGATGAAAAGCAGTAACACATGTTGAGTGTGGCAGAGTACGGAAAACAGCTACTGGAGCTGAGCTTGTGACTTTATTGTTTGAATAAAGTGTCCTCAAGAAATATATATATATAAAAGGCTGGAGAAAAAGAAGTATTTACTAAGCATAGAAAGTGCAGAGGACCATCAGAAATTATTAAAAGGCAAATATATGTTATTGTCCAAATAATTTCTCAAATAAACTCCACCCACTCTAAAGGGAATAAGATTTCATTTATTAAGAATTACTCTGTAATTGATCTAATTGTAAATGATCTAAATTGATAAATGTCCTTCCCTTGTATTTAGCTAACAATGTTATGCATCGGATTTGTGCCCAATAACCTCAGAAAACCTGTCTGAAATTAGTCTTAGAATTACAAACATGTTGCACTGAAAAATTAACTGGCTGACGTTTATTGTAACAATATAGTTTGTTGGTATGTCTGACGCAATTTCTGGTTATATATTTTTTTGAAAGTTCGAAACTTCCTATAGTATCTGTACATTCTTGAGCTAACATCGACTGCTGGATTACATTGCAAACGTGCTGTTGTACTAAGCACAGATGTCCTGAATTTAACAAAATTATGTTTGGGTTTTTTTTGTTTCCTCCAAATACGTACCCATTGATATATGATCAATAAAAGGACTTTCTTCAGTCCTTAAGACAGATCACATTACCACATGTTTCACCTTTACCTTTGCCCAGCTGAACTGGCATGCTTTCGGACTTCATCATCCTCTGCTGCTGTGCCTGGTGGTGGTGGTGCTGGTGATGGTGATGGTGCTGAGGAGCTTCCACTGTGCTTCTGATAGGCACTGCAGAGGGGGGGAAGCTGCTCCCGCCGGCAGGAGCACCCACAGCCCCGCCTGAAGCCATAGCTGGAGCAATGAGCTTTCGGCCGAAATTCAGTAGGCTGTTGGAGACTTTGTTAATGTTCAGTGGGGCAGCCTTAGCACTGGCACTGGAAAAAGAAGAGGAGAAATCATCACATCCTTGACAGTGGTTTGGACAGGCACAGCAGTGCATGCACTGTTCTCCAAAAGAATTCTAAGACTTGAACATTACATTGCACCCTTCTAGTACTACAGATGCACTGTGATATACACAGGAACCACAGGGGCTGCAGTGGTATGAGGTTTTTGCAGCCAGTAGTGGACAAATTGTTTTGGCCCTTTCTTCCTGAAAATTCCAGACTAATCCCAAACAAAGAAAGTGTGCACCAATTTTCTGAATTTGCCTTTTAAAATGAAAAAAAAAGAAGTAATGACAAAAAGCAGTCCAGGCTCTAAAGTACCAAAGACTTTATGAAACCAACTACTTGCACTTCTGAGCCAAAGACTGCTTTAATATTCTGTGAGGTTAAATTCACTTAGATGTTTAAAATAACTCAAACCCAAACATTTCTTTCGACTAACACCAGACTGTATTTTTAGGCTGGCAGAGCTAGATGTCTCTTGCTCTTACTTCACCTCTGCCCAGCCCAGCCACTTCAACCCAAGCACTTTATAAAAAGAATCTTTATTTCTAAAGTGATTTTTGCTGAAGAATGATTTCAGGATGTAACACATATATTGGATCATGATCCTTATAAATTGTTAATTTTTAACTACAGTGGCTATTTAATTCACTTCAGTTATATGCAACATTACGAATGAGGAAACAATCGAACCATTTAATGTCTAAAATAAAGAGGCAAAGAAGCTTCTAATTCCCAGTAGAAGTGACGACATAACCCAGGGATCAGTAAAGCCATTCCTGTTTGTTCATGCAGTATTTTCCTGTTTTATATAATTAATGCTTGAAATACCCTTAACAGAAACATATCACAATCACAGAGACCCTTCCACTCCTGAGGTTTTATTTTACTCAGCTGTACTTCAGTGATATAAATAGCTGTCTTTAAAAATTTTGAAGAAATACATGTAATTAGAAACAATAAAATCATCGTACTGGGGGAAGAATAGTTTTGCAATGTTTCGGGGAAGTTGAGCTAAAAATAAACTACAAATGAATTAATATGGGTGACTTGTAACTTGTACAGGCACCTGGAAAAGTGATTTTGATTTTGCTTTCCATATCATTTCCCCATTTGTCTCCAGAGATTTTTTTTAGAATACACAATGTAAATGCGCACACACATATAGAACATATCCAGAAAATAACAACAGCTGAGTTGTTTAGACTCAGAATAGATACAGTTAAAATGAGACAGCAGGAGAAAGAATGTGAGCCTGCACACTCATGAGATACAGCCACAAGCTGCACGGGGCCCTTCTGCCATGTACTGGTAATGAAGAAGGACAGCACGAAGCACTTTTTAGGAGTAGCATCAGCACAAAGAGTGGGACAAGGTGCTGCTTCCCAATTTTCGGAAGCTGGAAAGGAATGATTCCTTAATGATGTCTCCCCAGTTTATTGATGGCTGCTGATGCTACAAAAAGTCTTCCTGTAGCCACCTGAGAATGACTGACAAAGTCACTACAAAGAGAGCATCTTCAGAACTATAAAATACTCTTGCAGGTGTCCCATATGGTTTCAAAAGCAAACTGAATACATCATAATAATTTTAAAGAAGAGGACATAGTAAAATTATTGCTACTAAATTTTACACTGCCACTACCTATCAGATTAATTTAGTAATCAGTTCCCCAAGGTACAGCAGAGATACTTAAGGGAAAAAAAAGAGATTTTTTCTATTCCATCACACAGATGTTGCATCAGAAGAGTCAGCACAGGACCATTTGTTTAATGCCTTCTCCATTTCAGAAAGAAAACAAAGATTGTAGATTTGAAGGTGGAAGAAGAAATGCCAAATGCTGGCTTAGCAGATCTCAATCAATTATCAGCAATTTGAAATTAATCTAATTAGATCCTGATTTCAAAGTTCATACCAGTAATAGCTGAGATTCAGAATCCAAACTTTGGTATATTTGGCATATATTTTCCTCTCATTCTGCTGAAACTAGCCACCCAAGAGTGGGGTAGTATATATCATTCACTCACCTGAAACATCACCTTAGAAAAAATCTAGTGGCTTGCACATTGAGCTCAGGTTTGTGTTGCCACAGGTCAACAGCCTTGACAATCAGTAAAAAACCCTTGACTTTGCACAGAAAATGGCATTTACTGGAAGTAAATATTTTTCTCTGACAGGCTACCTGGGTAACAAAGCCACTGGATGCTTTGAGAAAACTGCACCATTGGAATCATGCTGGTCCACAGATGCAGGAGACAAAGCTTACAAAGAGGCTTGTATTTGTGTCCAACAGGTTGTTTCCTTCTTGTTTCTTTTTTTTTTTTTTTTCAGCAATATTTTGCTTAATAAAACCTATCAGTTTTCCTTCTACACTATTTGATTTGCTGCTTTGACATAAATATAAACCAGGAAAAGTTAGCTTAATTGCATTTTTCAGATGGTTGGAAGGAGACCTTGTGAGAAACTTCACTTTACAGGAACATTGAACACCAAAATTCTTCTCTGAACCGTTATTTATGAAATACGATTTTAAAAAATGCTTTCAACAATAGCGTGCTATCATGTTTTATGACTATTTGAGACCTAGAAAGGATAGTTGTTGCAGCTTCTAATACTTGCTATGAACTGATACTGATACTGATCATTTCAGAACACATACATGAAAAATAATGATGCCATCTAAATTTCTTGTCAAGAGGTGGTCTTAAAAAAGGCATTCTGAAGTAAAATTTGTTGTGTAACTTCTCTGAATCACACCTTCAGAAAATGAACAATAGCGAGGTGCTAAATCTCTGGAGGAGGTATGTTAAAACTGAGCTGAAGCTCAGGAAGATAAGAACAATGTATCTGTTTCTTACCATTTAAATGTCTGACATATTAACGCAAAAGATGATTACAGTCATTAAACATGGATCAATGTCTACATTTTAACCATCTAAATGTACCAGACATGCAAAATAATTACAAGAAAAATGCTGATTGATTAATGTTGTAGACTTATCAGCAGATGCATTTAAAAGTAAGGCATCGGTTTAAAAATATGAATATCAAGGAGACGTGAATTCCATCTATGAAGGAAACAACTTTGTTCCATCACAATAAGCATCACTGACCTTGACTGTGAATGGTGTATTTTTAAACTAGCAGTAGGAAGATGATTCAATCCCTGCGGTTTTCTGCTAAGATGAAAATGTTTTGTTTTAAGCAAGACTTGTTCAAAGGCATTTCTCTCTTCAGTAGGTAGCCATTATGAGAGATGAGAGACAAATATGTGAACATGACAGATTAGAAAGTTTTATATGTGATAAAATAAGCAATATATATTAGTGATCTGCCAAGATATTTTAAATATATTATTGAGCCTGTAGAATTAAAGATGAAAAAGATCTGGTAGCTGATCTAATCCATCTCTCTGCTTACTGCAGAACCATTTCCTAATGTTACCAGTTCTCTCTTCAATCCAGTCTTAAAGAGATTTACTACACTTGACCTACTCTAAATGCTCCTGTGTTAAGATAAAATTATCCCAGTTATTTGTCTATCTGAACTACTGTAAACAATTTCTCCTCTCCTTTAGTGTGTGCCCTGTAGGTATGTGTGCAATGATTATATCCCCACATAAATTTAATAGTCATCCATTTCCTCAGAATTTATATTTCCAACAGGTGTCATTCTTGTTTGGACTTGATGATTTTTTATTTTTTATTTCAGAATCCTTGAAATGTTTCTTTTGGAATTTTCAAATAACTTATTTTTCATATTTAGACAATTCTTGAGACTATTTATTAAGAGAATAAATATAAAACCACCATGATATAAATATAAACCTTCAAGAAAATGCAAGAGAATACAGTAATTTTTGACACCCTTCCCTAACTTAGAAGCCTGTTTTTTCTTTAAAAAAAGTTGCTTTTGCAATCACTACTCAGCTTTAATCTCGTTTTTAAGAGCTCTTAAAAATCTTAAAAATCTCTTAAGTTTTTAAGAGCTTTTTAATCCACTCCATTTTAATTTTAGCTAGCTTTTAGTGTAACTGGTTTAAACAGAATTGGACAGAGGTGCAAAGGTTGAAAAGCCTGCAAGTTCCAATGAAACAGCAGAGACAGTGTTTGGCTGGGGCCTTGGGCAATCCAAGAAACTGCCAGTGATGTTGTAAAGTGAAGCAAGGCATTGCATCTTGTGCTGGCTTAGCCTGGTGCCCATCAGCAGCCACCACCCACCTGCAACTAGTGCCCACGTTGTGGCCACCCGGCTGGGGCACGGGTACCTCTATACTTCTGACCATCAGACAAAATGGCGTTGACAAGGACTTTAAGCAGCAGTGGTACAAACCATTTGTGAAACAAGGGACAAATGCTGCAAAAAGGTTCAATAAAACTTACTTCAAACTGAATTTACATTAATTCTATTTAACTTACACAGCTTCTGGTACATAGATACTCCAGATCGCAATCAGATGCATCATTAGAAGTAGTTTGGCTACAGAACTCACATTGCCAGTATTTTACCTCCTGCTTCTAGTATACATATCATTGTGTACGAATGTCTTTAACCTTAAAAAATTCCAGTGAGCTGACTGCAATACTTTCAATTTTCATGTAAGAATAGGCAAAGTAAAGATTCAAAATAAATGGCATGAAATAAATACAAGTGCTTCTAATGCTGCTTATGTAATTCCTGTTTGGGATAAAAGTGACTCTGAAACATTTTTTTATGAAGGGTTTTAGTTCAGTGAGCACATTCAGCAGTAGCTTACCGGGTTTTGTTCATCAAGTCCGCTCCACGCGCTTTGTAATAATCTAAATTTTGTTGGAATTGATGAGTCACTGGTCTTGGATTTCTCTAAAAGAAAAAATAAATTAAAAAATGAAAAAGAATACCTTATTGGAATTTTCTGAGAGATTTAAAGAAAACGTGAGAGATACAGTCATTAATGAAGATCAGAAACGTAGAAATTTAAAGACCGTTTCTTTTCCCAGGATCTTGGTTTCTCAAGGCAGTAATGCCAGTTAGATATAAGTGAAGTCTTAAAATACTTAAAAAAATACTAAGCGCTACCAGTAAGTCCACTCCATGCTCACAGAAAGTAGTGTTCTTTTGCACAGCAATGAGGTTGAGGCTGTAGGGGTAACATTTCTAATTAAATCAATAATTCTTGGACAAATTAAGATACTGATCTGATTTCTGCCTTTAGGCAAGCTGTAGAATTTTGCCAACTCCAAGCTAAAGTGCTATTTTGAAAGAAAATAGTACTAGTAAGGAGAAACTATAGCTAACTTTTTGAATTGAAGGTATCACTAGCAATGCCTTGGTTAAGCAAAGAATTAAATTTCGTGATACAACCAGAACACTGCCACTAGATGGCACACGGAGCCTTTTTTCTCACCAAATTTCACTAGTCAAACACCCCACAAGTAAGTTCTGCTACAATGAAACATATACAATTAATATTGAAGCCAGAAGCCACTTGTTAGTCTTTACCTCTGCCATAATGAAACTATTTCACTGAAACCCTCAGTATTTCTGAAATCATCCTTTCCAGATCTAATTATCTGCTGAACATTAAATTTAGACCAAAGTATATGCATAAAATCTCTTGATCGAATGAATGCATCCTGAAGGATGCTACTTGGAGGGGAAAGTAAATATCTGTAAGCAAAAAAATTTTCATACAGATGAAATCAAAGTAACAGAGAGGTATATATATATACACACACACATACACACATACAAAAACTGGAAGAGAAACAGCTTAAAGAAATGATTTCTAGTGTAAAAGAAAAAACAAATTGGTAAATTTCTGCATAATAATCAGATATATTGTATAAACCAGTTCTAAATACCTTCCAAGTATTTGCTTTAAAGGTTTATATTGCCTCATGTTCTGCTCTGCCTTAATTCCTGCTAGTAGTAAATACAGTTTCAACCAACTACGCAGTGAGCTTTTTGAAATAGTCATTCACAAATGACAGTACATTATATTTTTGATGGAGTCAGTCTTCAGCTGTTTCAGCTTCACATATCATATATTTGCCCTCCAGATTTTATTATAGACTTGAGCACCCACAGTCTTATCCTCCCATTTTCCACATAAGAGCAGATAACCCTCCTTCCTTGGAAACCTTATTTTTGGAGGAAGAAACAGGTGTTGCATTTTGAAAGACCAAAATATTGCATGCTCACAAAAGGAGAGAAGATGGCTTAAGGAGGTAGTAGATATCAAAGGCCAGGATGATTTCTGGGGTCAAATTTAAGGCTGGGAATTTCCAGATAATTTCCTGCAGTCAGACTTAATCTTGTATGAAATGTCTCTTTTTCTTTCTTTGGAAATACATCAAACATTTTTAAAGTATATCCTGTTTGTAATGTTCATTAAAAAATTACAAAACTAAAAGCTATTAGACAGGCATTAAAAAAATCCTTATCTTCCCTACCACCCACATTGTAATGGCTGCCTATGTTTTAATTCTCCTGTTATAAAAACAATATTTGCATAACTCTGCCCGTTCACATGGCTTGTAAGTCAGTCCTCATCAACTGACAGCAATTAACAATGAATCAGCTTTAGTTACTATTGCTCTAGTTTGGTAATTCAATACATTTCTATGATAACCAAATCCAAACTGACGTGATGAGGATAACTGATGGTTCTGCAATGCCTATGAGAGTAATAAAACAGTGTAACTTTTCTCCCAAGAATTAAATAACTTTTTTCCATACATGTTTTGATGACCATTTCAACAATGTGTAAGAGATGGTTAAAAGTAACAGGCACTTCTTGGTCATAAGACAAGTCCTTTGAGAAATTCATGCAACCAGATGCTAGCTGCTTTTTGCAATTCCTAGTAACTCAGTATAGATTCAAACTTAGCAAAAACATCAAAATTTCTTTTTCCACCACCCAATAAATCAAAAAGATGATCACATATTGCTTCCAAATAAACAAAAAATAAAATAATAATAAAAAAAATCATGTGAAACAGTATCTTGAAACATATTTATGCAGAGATGATAAGCAATTCCAGACACAAAAGGCTGATCTACTATCTAAGCACTTAAAGCCATTAATAGGAATAATGATCTAAGTTGAACATATTGAATGAGGCTCAAGCATTACTTTCACAGGGCCTATTTAAATTCCTGTGAGGTTTTAAAGGTATCAAAGGAAGAAGCAGTTTAAAGTACTATTACATGCAGTGAAAGAAAAAGCCCTCAGAAAACATTTTGTTGAAAAAACATTAGAAATGCAAGACAGTAAATATCAAGGGTTACTACTGCAGTTCCTTTTCTAACACAACTGAGAAATCCTTTTGGAAGATTTCGTTATTCAAAAACACTCAACCTGAGGTATATGTTATCAGACAAGTATCTGTGAAGTATCACCACAGAAATTTTAACTACTTCTGAAAACTCAAATTCTGAAAACTCAGCAAAAAGTATGATTTTATGAAGATTATGCTCTTTATGTCATTGTGATGGTCCTTTAAATTTATATTCTTTTTAACAATTTCAGTCAGTTAAATGCAAGAAGCAGAAACAAAAACCTACACAATTACAAAGTCTCTTCCTTATGAATTTAAACTCATTCCCCTCTGTAAGCATGCAATTTGAGCTGTGCCCTATTATATTCAATGCATTAGGACTGAAGGCTAAACAATTTACAGCAAAATATAGCTCTGTTGATTAAAATATTCACAGTAACCACATTTTTTCCCCTACGTAGTGCAATTGAGAATGGCCCTATTTATATTTTTAATTGCTTAAGCAAGTAAAGTTTTTCCTTTTTTTTTTTTCAATTTGTGTTCTGACTAAGTACCTCAGATAAAATATTTGTTCTTAAAAGGATAATGTTAAAATGAGAGTGAAATCAACCCTTCCAATTAGTGGTTTGTTGAATCCCCTAAAGAAATTGTGTAAGGGCATTATACAGATTAACATATTTATGGTTTTCCTCTTCTAAGGAAAGACAGTGCAGAAATCACAGAGAAAAGCTGCCTGCACCCATACGAGAAATCCATCTTTCTCACACCCATTTTGTAGGAGCAGTCTACTCGTTTTATCATTCTTCTAATCTTAATTTCTAACTACAGCAATCTTATTTTCAACTGGTAGAAAATGCCTGGTTTATACTTCTCAAAGGACAGTGTAAGAAATTGAGATATAGAAACACAGAGAAATTGATGTGACTTTGGACTTTTTCTCTTCAAAATATATTAGTCCTGTCCAGAGGGAAGAGATACCTTAAAATGTTTCAGGTATCTCTGAGATTCTCCTGCTTCTGAGTCTGTCTTTGCCTAAAAGATGCCACCTCATCATCTGCCTGCTTAAGTCCTAACCCTTGTCCTCCTTTTGTTCTCAGCCACCACCAGACTGAATCACTCCAGTGCCTGTGGTGGGCAGAAGGCTCTTGAGGGCTTTCTATTTGTCTTAATTCACCTCCACGATCACAGAGGGGACCCATGCCTGTTCTCTTCCTAGGCAAAGGTCTGAGGCCATAGTCAGTATCTCACCCAATGCAGAAAAGATTCCCTAAACTTGCATAAACTGCTGAAAAGCAATTCCCAACAGCTAAGGATCGTACTCTATGCACTCAAATTCCCTAGTATAACCCTTTTCCTCCCTGGTCTCTGGAGACATACCGCATTACAGAATATTACCCACAGAATAGATAGGATATAGCAAAGCATGCATGTGCATGACAGAAGTCACAGGCAGACTGTTCTACAACATATTAGGAAAACCAGTCACTGCAATGTAATGTTACATTTCACCATCTCAATACACATTATTTGTAAAAGCTAACACGGAGATGCAAGTGGAAGAATCTCTATAACACTCTTTTTTCTCCTTTGCTGAGGTAGTTCCTCACTTCTCTGTTCAGTATTATTAACAGGGAAAAAAATCAAACACAATTTTGCACAGAGTCTGAAGGCTCAGAATAAGAGATAAAAATGAAAAAAGAATTTCAATATGTCTGAAGAAAAAATGAGACTTCTTTTAGCGAACACGCTATTGCCTCAACGCCAAGGGAAAACCACTCGTCATTAGAGAAATGAATTGCTCAGCTGTTTATAAGCAAAAAGCTCTGGGGGAATTTCTGAAGGCCCAAACCACAAAGCATTGCAGGGTTACACAAACATATGTTGCAGGTGTTTTAGGGTAGACAGGTGGCAAAACCTCAGCTACTGAAAAATACTGCACTTAATAGACTGTATCTGAGACTAGATAACCTAAATGCAACAGAGAAAAAACAAACAAACCAGCAGCAGTGAATTATACATACATGCAGCAATAAGCTTACCAAAATAATCTCACTAGAGCCAAACGGGATTTTTTAAAACTACCTTTTTCTTTATATTAAACAAATGTTGCCAAATACAATTTTTTTTTTCTAAAAAGTCAATATTTTAAACCTGAACCAAAGAACAGACTGAACTAAACATTTTTATATATAAGAAAAGGATAATGGTGCAGTGTTGTTCTTTTTATGAGAATATTTTTAAGGAGAAGTTTGCTCCTTTTTTTCCCTCTTTAGCTGACAGGGCAATATTGGTTTGTTGTTTTTTTTTCATATTTCTCATACAACCTTAGAAATTTTTTTATTGAATTCTTAATTTTTTTTCCTTCCATTTGTTTCTAATGAAAGTTGGAGGAGCATATGACCTTTCTAATGAAAGTTGGAGGATCATTCAGTAATGACTGGGGTTGTCAGCAAAGGTTTAGCTTTTCCTTCTGTTATCACCTATGATTCTTACTTCAATAAATATGATACAAACATGACAAAAATCTGGACTGGGAATAGAGCTGAAACATAGCAGCTGAGGTGTGGATGAGGAACACAGTTTGAGCAGTTTGGCAGCAGTTTTTCTATTAGGTACTAATAATTAATATGAAGTGCATACTAATGATTACCTAATGGCCTAGCTGTACAGAGAATTTTACCTTCCCTCTTTCTATTTTTCTGTCAGGTATCTATCCAAGCAGCTGTCTCCACTCTATGACTAGACTTACACAGTATAAGCAATGGCTTAACATTACATAAACATACCACAATATTTTGTATATTAAACAACCAACCCACCCCAAACCCTAGAGCACTCAAAGGAAATGACATTCCCCAAACAAAACTTTCCTTTCACCTCCTCATCTTCCTCTTCCCTAGTTACACCTTCTGTAGAACAAGCAATACACTGGAGCAGAAAAGTTATTCCATCCACCTTCGAAACATTGACTTAAATACTTACTAAAAAGAAATGAAACCCAGTGAGACATTAGAGGACATACTGCACTACTGCCAGTTCAAAAGTGGTTCAAGGCCAATAGCAAAATATTACCCAAATTTGGATAATATATCTGCATCTATGAACTCCATGTATGAAAGCAGCACCACATAAAGAGTATCCTAATAAAGAACTTCCTTTTATCACAGGAAAACCATAATCCTCAAACTGGGAATAATGCTTCCTGTTTACATTTTTCATAAAGATACTATGGGTCTCAATTGCAGAGCTTGTTATTTACAATGCAATAACAGCATGAAGAATGATCATATTTAATTGTTTCTAAAGGAAACCAGGGAGTGCATTTTTGCTTCTTTTTTTTTTTTTTTCCCTTAAAATGACAAAAATTCCCAGGAAAAAACTGCAAAGGAAAGAAAATTCAGTTAACTGGGTCAAGGCAGGAAGAAACCCCTGAACTCCGACCAAGCTGAAATAAAATATCTCCAGTTTTGTTACGTGACAACCCTCCATTCCCCTGGCAACTAGAAATTTCAGATACCAGGAAGATATTTTAAATACCATGCGTTATGGTCTGTTTTTAACTTCATACACACAAGCCTTCTCTCACATGGGCATTCTATGACAAGAGATGAAGAAGTGAAAAAAATGACAAGAGAGATTTAAAAATGCTCCAGTGATTTGACTGAAAGAAATTTCTAGTTGCATATTTTGGCTTCTAACCCATTGGGAAGCCTTTTCTTAAATTTTATTTAGAGTCTTATAGCACATTGCGTTTTAACAGGTAGATCAAATCCTACCAGATCAGCTTTTATTGATACCCCAGACAAAGACTTTGACCTGCCAATGTTCAAGTTCATAACCTGCGTAAAATCCCCATCTTGCATCAACAGGATTGCTTAAGTACCTTTTAAATCTGCCTCTTAATTTAGTTGTCTGTTTTTCAGCTGAACCCTTAGTTTTCAGAAGTAAATTAACTAAATAGTGAGGTATAAATCTGACAGTGTTCAGCCCTACCCCATGACAGATTTATGCTCTGGTATCTTGCAGCCCCTCACGGTTAGGAACAGGAGTTTTACAACATTGTGGAGGACGGATCCAGGCTTTTGAAGGGAACACATAGCAAGCCTTGCTTTAAACCCTGGAATGCTTCAAATTATGAGATTTAAAATATGACATCTTTATGTACAGAAAAGCTACCACGTTATGGTTTTATTGGCACTCGTTTTGGACAACCTGCATAAACTCTTAAAACCACACTTACAGCATTTTATCTTCTCCAGATACATGCTTGTACACAAATTTCACCTATCAGGGAAGACAAGAACATTCTAAGGTGCTATTTGGTTATTTCTGCTACATGGAGGAAAACCCAGATTAATTTATGATCTGTGTGTAATAGCTTTGTATACAAGAATTAATATATTAATATTTACTATAAATAAGTCAATACATCATCAGTATATCTACATTTATACCAGAAGAGACTGAACTGAAACTCCATCATAATAGATAGTACATGATTCCATAGCTAATCTTTCATACATTATTGAAAAGTTATGAATCTATTTTTATATAACTCACAGTTTGTGTTTTGCAAATTTTAGTCAAATAAATAAATTATATAGAGAACTTTTGATTAGGCAGAAACAAAGTGCCTTAAGTGTTTCCTTTTGATAAACTACCTTGCAAACTAGAAGTGATTAATTGAATTGTCAGGTTGCACATAAGAAGAACCATAATTACCTCACTCTAACATGGTTAAAATACATTTTATTAGTGTAATTTTATAAATAACACCATTACTCTTTAGGAGAGGGTCAGTAGCTTCAGATGACTTCTAAACAGAAGTAAACACATCATCTGAAAGAAACAGCCCCAAGAAATTCACAAGCAGTAAGTTTTATTGGTAGCTGAAGTAATTAAGAGCTTAAAGTGCTCCAGCTTCTTGCTTTAGCATCAGGTACAATCAGGATTACTTTTACTTTCCTATTGTCCTGGGTTCAGCAGTAGCAGTCATTTTTCTCCTTCTTAGTAGCTGGTGCAGTGCTGTGGTTTTGACTTTCGGCCTGGGAACAGCGCTGATAACACCGATGTTTCTAGTTGCTGCTCAGTAATGTTTACTCTGACCAAGGACTTTCTGAGTCTCATGCTCTGCCAGGAAGGAGGGGGAAGCCAGGAGGAAGCAGAGACAGGACACCTGACCCAAACTAACCAAAAAGGTATTCCATACCACGGCACGTCATGCCCACTATATAAACAAAGAATGGCAGACTGCCATGTGCAGCGCCTCACTTGGATGTGTCTGCAGCCTTGGAAGCTTGACTATCTTACGTTCTCCTACAACTGGACCTTGAGCTTGTTTGGGGGTTCTAGCAGGGGAGCGCAGTTACTGTATACCTGTGACAGATGAACGGTACCGCCTGTATCAGGGAAGGCTGTCCTCTTCGACTGAGCGCGCAGCTTCGGGAGGGATGCACGTGGAGTGGTGAGGGAAGAAGGGGACACCTGCCTAGCCAGCCAGATGAGCTGAATCAACTCTGGCCGATCAATGATGACGTTGCAGCCAGATTGCCCTCAGAACGGTCTCAACTTGCCCAAATAGAAAGAACAGTTTAAAGTTTTGGCTTCCAAAGAAAACATTCTCTTCTATCTTACCTCTTTAAAGTACTTGTCCTTAACATGGTAGAGTTTATGAATTCCTTCTCTATTCTCAATCTTTCCCAGTTGTTGCTCTGGCCTATGACATTGTCTCATGCCTTCTATTTAATGGGGAAGACAAGCTGATAAAAAGCGTAAGTATGAAATCTTCAGAGAAGATTAAAAAATGGATAAACACCTTCCCCACCCCCCCACCTTGTGTCTGCAATCAGCCCATTTACATCATCAAGTAATTGCCTACACTATGACATACTTGTTTTAGTATGTCAGAAGTAGACACTATTATTCCTAACTTGCCTTTAGCCATCTCCTCTGACAGGCTCTGTACTACTCCACTAGCCCAGAAATCACCAGCCATGCCACCAACTCCTCACCACCCTCAAGGCCAGCAGCTCTCCTGCTGGGTCACCCAAGACCAGCAATGAGAACAACGGAGTCAGCTTGCCCTCCTTGCTGGGCTCTGCTTTCACTGCCAGGAGCAGACTGCAGCACCATCCCATCCAGCCCTAGATAGAACTGGGACAAGTCCTTATTTTCTGCACCATCTTACCTGTGGCATAGCTCTGTCTTAACTGTGAAAGGTGTCACTATTCAGGAAGCTTTGCTTTATTCTGTATTATTTCCCACCATTTTCCTACTTATTTAAATGTAATAGGTGCTTAACTTAGATTGAATCAATATTTGTGGGTTCTTACCCAAATGACCATCCTGTGCATACAACACTAAAGAGAGGGCAATACTGCATACTGTATCGTCGTTGGCAATCTAAGAGATCAGTGTTCTCTTTCAAGTGATGACTACTGTGTTATATATGACACTGAGGAATGAGAAAGACTTTGAAAGATTTCTCATTTGAAAAGCTTTGACTAGATGAGTAATTAACCACCTTCCAAGATTTTTTCCTGAAAATATTATTTGTGATGTACAGAATAATTTCAAGAAGATGACTATTTTATGGTGTGTCAATTAAATGGTTAACACATCAGGAGAGACTGCAATGAACTTTGAGATGATAAAGTTATTATACTGTGAGTACTGATCACTAGCCTTTTTATATTTTAAAATGCATAGGTGCACTGGGAATGAAGGTTTTGAAACAAATGTACAAAAATTAAGAGGATTTTAAATTCATGGTACACTTACTATTTTTATGTGATACTATGGCAACATGGTTATTCCAAGTAATTTATCATTAAACTCATAGTTGCCTGTCATACCTTATTCTATTAATGAAACACAATAACTGAATATTTAAAGCAAGAATTGTTAGAACAAAGCATGGAAAGCAAAAGTTACTGATTTTAAGAACAGGAATGTAAACAAAGAACAAGTTAATATCATGTCTTTTTCATGTAAAATGTGTTCAGTTCTTAGTTGTACAGGCCCACATTTAAAAGGTTAGCATGCAGTTACAGAAAATAACATTGATGTATTCAAAGTGAGGTGTTTAGATTACACCTAACCTTACCATATTTGCAAATGGAGAAGTTAGACCTCTAAAATGCTTGGGTTTTTTACAAGGAATTGAATGTGGTTATAAAACCAGAGGTTGATTTGAAGATCCTGACATGTTTTTCTTCATAAAAATCTACATTGCATTAAGGATCCAAGATCTTAAACTTTCAGAAATCAAGGCAAACAGAAGTTGAATCACTGAAAGTAAATACATCTATTTTTTTTTTTGTTTCTCCTCATTCCATCTCTCCCAGACGAAGAAACATGTACTTAGCTTTTCTGGAAAACCTTGTTTCCTTTATCAGTCATATCCCTTGTCAAGGCAACTCTCAGTTAAAGTGTATGTGACCTTACCCGTACCACCAGCTAGTACTGCACTGGGATATTCATTATCCCAGCTTCCTGATGCTTTTTGTACAGCTAAAATCCCTAATGTGTTATTGCAGATCTCCTGAATTATCAGTCCCATTTTTCATGATCAAAAAATCCTTGGAGAAAAGCAAACATTTGTTCATAGCCCCCCTCCCCCTTTTTGGTACCCCTCTAACAAAATGGGCTCCACACCCCAGCAGTAACTCTGTGTGTAGGTACAAATTAATGAGCTCCTAATGCCCAAACAGTGCGAGATCCCAACTTCTGATTGGCTGCAATCTGGTCATTAAAGAGAGGTAATTAATGCCAGATTGCACACACAATGCTAACAAACAAACAAAACAACCCCAAACCTGCTTTTCTCCTGCCACAAACAGCAAAACAAACAATCCTGACATAACGGCAGCTTTCAAAGGACAGTTGCAGCTCTGCAGCGGCACCTCAGTTAATGAGTGTATAGAAAAGAATTTATCTGAAGAAGAAGAAAGTGAAACTCAACAGCCTTTCAGGCACATGAAACTAGCTTGAAGAAAACTCTGAGATGGTGGCAGCTACTTAAGAAGAAATTCAGCTGAAAATAAATATACAAAGAGTTCAGTTCAAAATTTCAGTAATGTGTTTTCCCCCTGTCACTCATTGCTCAGATTGTGAGAAGTGTTAAAAGCTGGAATACAGATTTCTCCAACTAATCGTTATATGAGTAATCATGACCAGATATTATTGCTTAAGTTTTCTGGCAGTGCCTGTAATTTCATTCATGACAAACTAATACAACTTCTGTGAAATGTCATGTAGGCTTCATCAAGGATTTAGTTAGAATTTAATATTATTATACGGCCCCTCTCAATGTCAGCAAATAGCTTAAAATACAACACTGAAAAAATATCAGCAGCAGTAACTAGAATATTATTAGGATAACAAATTAATTCCCATCAACCAAGCACAACAACTTTTTTCTTTTTTTGAATCAATGGCTTATGGTAAAGCTGTCTTCTAAATAGCTTGCTCAATGAATAGGCTAACTCATGACATTAAAGTATCTGAAAGCAAACTTCTATTACAAAAATACCGGGAATAAATACAGTAAGCTTTCAGACAAAAGATGGTTGTCAGGTTCTTAGTATGCAATGTGAAACTGTAATGCTCTATGTAGTGCTTTAGTTTTCTAATAAGTCACTATGATAAGGTTAACACTTCGACACAGAACAACATACCAATAAGAACACCCAATGATGAAAATTACATTGCTTATGTTGCTGTATTAGAATTTTATTTGCTAAAGGGTGAAAACAGATTTGCAAAATTCACAGTTAACTTAAAACAATAGTTTTAAGCCTTTTATTCCTAGCCCTGGCTGCCTTCAGGAAGGAAAGAACATCTGGTTATTTAAGGAACACAATATGTTCACATTTTCTATGACTTTTGTTTCTAATTGGGTTTTTTAATTTTTTTTTTTATTTGAACAACTCTAGTTAGAACTATGCTTTTTAATCACTTTATATTTTTCCACTGCCCTATCGCTGTATCTCTACTTCTTAATTTTGTAGCCTTGGTTTTGAAAATTAACAGTGCTCAGTGGTTTTGATAAGGAAAAAAAAAATGAAGTAAATTGGCCACTCATGGGATATTAAATGCACAGAGACACACCTTCAGTAACGGCTTTTGGATACACACAGAAAACTCTTCCCTTATTTTCTCATTTCACACATACATACTTTCAATAGCCCGTTCTTCCACAGGAAGTTCTACGAAGGACTGTAAGTGCATAGAAGTTACTTTCATATAAATAATTGAGGAAATTATCTGTTCAAAGATTAGAAATGTGAAACAAATACTCTGCTAAGCAGGTTTGCTTTACCATCCTATGCAAAGGCAACAACACTGGTTTGAGCTTTTCATTCCACATTACCCTAAGAACTGGAGTTAGCCAAATGCAGAAAAGGCTGATACTCAATTATTCTGCATTGATCCATTCTCATGCCTGTAAAATTAGTAACTCCCAGGCCCCCCTTCAGGGACAGGTGCATTAACTTGTTTTCGGCTATTAGGGAGATATGCATTTGTCTTCTGTAGTGCAGGAATATATCAAAGACGTGGTATCTAAAACATCCTATCATCCCAACTGCCAGCTGGGGTTCATGAAGTAAAAAGCAGAGCTGCTGCACACGAGATAAATGGCAAGCACTAATTATTTTTCATATTACTGTTATTACTGGACAATGCTAAGGCTTCTCCTAAGTTTGATTCCACAAAAGGTCACTAAATTGTCCATCTTTTGGAAAAAAAAAAAAAAAAAAAAAAAAAGGCCACCATCTTTTAAGTATAGCTTTCATTTGCCATTTAGGTTGCTCTCCTGATGATGACTGCAGTTAAAAGAAGCAAACAAAATGTGACAGGTTCATCAAGGCAAAGTTTAACACTCCTGACAGTCTACAAAACAAATCAGAATAGTAAGAAGATACCTGTTATGCCAGACCAAGAAAGAAGAAATAATGGACGTTATCAGACATGCAAACAGAGATTATCTCTAGAACTGGAAGTTACAGGTTGAAAAGCTGTATCAGGTCCATTTTAACTACTTCACTATTTACGACAGGATTGTTCCTCAAGAACTTTTCAGTTTTATGTACATATCACCAACCTTTCTTAGTCCAAATACCCCACAACTTCCCCTCAGTGAGATTATTTGGGATTTATCTAGCTGCAAAATTAACTCCAAAGACAACATATATTAACAAACCTGCAAGAGGCCGATTCCTGTTTGTCCATGTCTTTGGGCTGTGGCCAGTGGTATGAGGTTCAACAAAGCAAAGTGCCGGGTCCTGCATTTGGGTGACGACAACTCCATGCAAAACTACAGGCTTGGGGAAGAGTGGCTGGAAAGCTGCTCCAATGGTCAGAGAGCAAGTCTCTCCCAGATATTTAGACCAATACTAAACATTCTTGCTATGTTCAACAAACAATGAGATAAGACACTGGACCATCCAACAGTCTCCCACAGAAGACTTCCCCAAATTCATATATTAAACACCAATAGAAATCTTGCAAAAAATGCTACGCAGAACAACTCAGCCCTGGGTCATGAGATCTAAACTGCATTGAAGCAAATGGAATTTGCCATTAGAAACTAGAAGCTGGTGTTGAAGAAATGCACAGGAAAACATCAAAAGGGGAAGAAAAATCATTAGGCACTGAATTTGTTAATCACCACTTACAAGTTACACTATCGACTAAAATCTCCTTGTCTTTTCTTCCAATCTCCTTTTATCTGTTCAGGGAATACAGGCAAACTGAATTATCTTTATGCAGATATGTAGAAAAAAAAACAGGTATCAGAATTTTCCAACGTATGCTGGTATATAAACTGTCTACTGATTTTAGAGTACTACAGCACCCATAATGTCTTGTTGAGTGAAGACTCATGCCCTTTCATTACATGCAATAAAATTTTTTGACAGACTTGGAAATTTTTATGTGTAGGTCTCACAGAATAATGAGACTTCCATTTCAGTAATACTTTGGATTGAACCAACAGATGCTTAAAGACACGTAAGTGAAACTTAAAATCGTACCTATGGAAAGATAAGAAACAGGTACTCAAGTCATAGCATTGAAAACACATCTCTTTCTCAGATCAGGAGCTATTTCTATTTTTTTCTTTTAGAGTGATCCTTTAGAACAGTTTGACTTCCTTATACTGTAAGAAGTCCAGATCTGTTTATGCAGTCTCAACCCAAAGATACAACATAAAATGAGAGGTGGCTGGAAGTCCCATAGGGCTCTTCATTCTCCGGAAATTCCACCTTCCTAACATTCAGAGTATTTTCCAAGGAGATAACTACACCTCAGAAATGAGGATAAATTGTAATTAATCATATTTAAATTGACAAACCAACTAGAAGTCTTGGTATGAAAGAGCTTTAAGTAGTTATTCACTACCTGAAAGACATGGTAGGAACTACATCCACTATATTCCAAAAGGTGTTCAAGGTACACCTAAGAGTGCTAATTAATTGGACATGGAGGCCTTAATGAACCTGGCAACTTCATTCTGTTGAAGACATGAGCATATGGAGTAGAACAGTAATTAACCTTCTTTTGCAGGAAGTCAGTGGTTCATTTTTGCCCCCTTTAGCTGGTAGGGTATCATCTTGTATACTGCCTAGGATGCTGTGGAGGACAGCTGAATAATTATTAATTATTCTATCTCTTAACATACACTTTAAATAAATGATACTCGATCTAGTTTGATACCTTAGCACAATTTTCCTCCCCCTCCATCTTCCCTCTGAAAAATACTTCTATCTCGTTTTGCTAAGACAGTACATAAACAAACGCTGGGCAGTCTGATTTCACAGACTGATGCTGAAATCTTAAGAAAGATTCCTGAGATCTAACATTACAAACTTTCTTACGTACTGAAAAGATGATATATTTTACTTCTCATCATGAAAGAAACCTTTGTGCTGAGAGGAATGAAGAAAGCAGCTGTAAGGATGCAGATTTCTGCAAAAAACTGATACAGAAACAAAGAGACAATTTCTTTCTTAATCCATAAAAGTGTAAACATTGGTACTGAATGAAATTTTGCAGAAGGCAGTCAGAGTGCAGAAGTGATGAATTTTTCACTTACAAAGGTGACGTGCATCAAGATGAGGGAAATCAGACTTTACACTGGCAGCCTACTAATGGGACACGCACAAAGACAGTTCAAAACCAGCAGCACAAATTCTGCTATCTGCCAAAGATCTCAGTACTGCAAAGATAAAGGTATACAGTTTCATCTCAAACACTATATCCACTGTATGGTGAATATCTGCTGTATATTATAACCACACATATGCACATGCCATTCTGAAATAAAGAGGTCTGCTTTCTTTTAGTACAGATGAGTGTATCAGAAACTGCATGCTAGTAATATGCAACATAAAATTTATGAATATATACATTTTATTCATGTGGATCTTTTCAGGCTGGGAAAACAGTCTCTTTAATTGAAACCCATCACATAACTATTATATACTGGGGAGAGGCAGTGCTTCAAGAATTAACAGTGATTAATTTGCAGAAATCCCGTGAAAAAGGTCTTACAGATGAAACTGTATAACAATTTCTTATATAGCTTACAAGATTACTATATAAACCCTGTTTCCCTCAAAAGTATATTTGGTGTCTGTGCAGAATACCAAGCAAAAGTTATTCTAAAGAATGTAAAAATATGCAGTTATGAGAGCTCCTGGATAACTTTACCAAAGCAGGAGAATAGAATTCTTTGAAGAGTAAAGGAACTTTTTTCTAGTCTTAGTTACCAACTCTTGATCTTCTGGTCAGGTAAGAAGAAACTTGAAAATACAACACAGTCCCAAAATGCAGGTTGTTACTAACTTCATAGTATTTAAAACATTTTATTACAGAGATTTATTTGCTGTATTTACAAAGTGAGCATCTCACCTTTGGATCTCGGAGAAAAAGTGCTCTTAGGATAAGGGAGTGAACATCTCCAATAGGTGGATAATGCATTAGAAGTCCCAAACAGGTCTGATAGTTACTTGAAATCACTACAACGCAAATGAAAACAGAGAGAGAAAGAGAGAGAGAGAGAAAAGGAGAAAAGTGACATATTAATGAAATATTACTATCTTATTCTGATATTCCAAATCAATACCTTTTCTGGTCGATTCATTATAATTCAGATTCAGCTGTCTTTTTCCACATTAAGTCTCTTAGAACTCAAAGCAGTGCTCAATATATACGTGCTCATATATATTGCATAACCAAGCTTCATGACTACCCTTTGTCCAGTGTCATTAAGGGCAATGTTAAAGCTACCACTGACTTTATGTCATAGACATTTATGTTAGCTCTAGATTTAGATGCCTAAATTTAGATCTCTGTAGCTGTGCACCCAAAGCCTGCCTGAGTCAGCAGAGGTCGGGGCAATACAGTCAGTGAAGCCTGAAGAACCAGTTCTACACTCTGAAATGGACATTGACTTTTCAGACACTCATCTGCAGACAGATATTTAAGTATAATAATTCGTGAGATAAATTTTACCTTTGGTCTTGCTTTTACAGTAACTTTCCCTCACTGACAATTCTTTGCCACAGTATCTTTTATGTTGTTCTTATGTACATATATGTATACATGCCCACATACATGTATATGCACATATGTAAAATGAACTCATGAACTCCTTGCTTATAAATCAGAAACTATACATGAAATGTTCAGGAAAAAGGCTAGATTTTCATTTAATAAATATTTAAAAATGTAATATACCATTAGCTTACATTACGTACATTTGATTTTTTTCTCTTTCAGGAAATTTTCAGCATGTTTCACTTGCATGTTTCACTAAAGTTTATAATTTAGTTGTAGTTCTATTTGATTTTATCTGAATCTATGTAGTACACTCTATGGTTCTTTGCTTGTCATTGTCTTCCTTTTCTTTCTTCTTCTTTTTTTTTTTTCCCAAATCAATCTAATTATGAGTGCAATTATTAAAGAAATCTTTTCAGGCAGGTCTATGTAAGCTACTTCATTTCTTTTGCACCATCTAAATCCAGGCAATCCATCTGCCACAGCTGTCAAAGCAATGCCTGCTAATGATGCTTGCACTCTGCAACGTAAAGGCAGCCTCCAACAATAGCAATTGTAAATAAATTTTGAACAACCTTTGCTATTCTGGTAACTTCAGCTGTAGTAGCAGACACTTTCAACTAATCAGGCCTCTCCACCAGAAAGGATCACTCCAAATACAAAATTATTTTGAATCAATAAAAGGCAATATAAAGGACTGTTTTGTGGACAGAAAGATTTAAATGTTTTACTTTTTTTCTTTTATGCGAATAAGCCTCATATCCTTCTGTACCTTTTTTCCCTCAACAAGAGGATTATGGGGAAAAGATGCAGGACTGGGCAAAATGAATAATTATAATCTGTGTAGGGAACCACTTTATCATCTTCATTTCTGTTCCTGATCCGACAGCTTGTAATTTCATACATCTGCTTTCATTTGTAAAGCACTCACTTATCCTACTCATTCTTTATCTGTTCTGCCTGTTCTTTTCCCTACCCTTTGTTTTTCTTGTTCAAATCCAGGTATGTGTTTTTTCTTCTTGAAGTCACAAAGCTGGCATAATGAACACAATACAATGGTCTCCGTCAGTTCTTTCAAAGGAGTATAATACTAGCACCACATCGTACATACCCAATCAAATTCTCATACGTAAATCAAATTTAAGATACTGTACTGCAGTTATGACCATGATGACTTTTGACCAAAGAAATAAAAAAACTGAAAATTGATACTAAATTCTAAATGCTTTTATAAACGACAGGTAGTAAGACGAACACATTTCTACTTCAAACAGATCAATATGTGTTTTATTCTGCAATGTAAAATGGATTAAAATTATTCTTTATTTTTCCTGGAAGAGTTCTTTACTGTCTCACAGATATAGAGAAAAGTAAATATTAAAAAAGCTAATTTACTTTAGCGGTGCAGACTTGACTCCTGACAAAAGAAATGTATTTTCACCCACAAGACGTTCACCCTAATGATTAATATTTTGAAACGTATAATAGTGAAGCAATTAAATAATGGCAGAGGGGGGAATCAAATTGTTGCGCAATGACCTTTGCCCCCTCTGATCCCTAAAAGTTAAATTTAAAAATGAAAATTTACTATCCAAAGGAAGTTAAAAAAACCTTCACTGAGGAAGGTCTGCTCACTTTTATTTTATATTTAGGGTTTTCCTCACATATTCAGCTGTCCCCTTTTCCCATAGAAATCTACAGAAAAGAACATCGTTGCCAGTGTGCTATTTGCTGGGGAACCTCGGGTTAAAGGGATCTCTTTGCTGAAACACCTCTTGGTACCCTTTGTTTCAGAATGATCTGTATGCTGCCCATGAGCTGGCAGCATGTGCTGCAGCCCACAAAGCCAACAATATCCTGGGCTGCATCAAAAGGAGAATAGCCAGCATGTCCAGGGAGGTGATTCTGACCCTCTTCTCTGCTCTCGTGAGACCCCACCTTCAGTCCTGTGCTCAGCTCTGGGGCCTCCAGTACAAGAAGGACATGGACCTGCTGGTGCAAGTCCAGAGGCCACGAAAATGGATGGAGCACCTCTCCTGTGAGGAAAGGCTGAGAGAGCTGGGGTTGTTCAGCAGGGAGAAGAGAAGGCTCCAGGGAGCCCTTATTGTGGCCTTTCAGTACTTAGAAGGGGCTTATAAGAAAGATGGGGAGAAACATTTTAGTAGACCCTGTTAAGGTGAGACAAGGGGTTACGGTTTTAAACTGCAAGAGGGAGATCTGGACTGGACATAAGGAAAAATTCTTTAAGGTGAGGGTGGTGAGGCACTGGAAGAGGTTGCCCAGAGAAGCTGTGGATATTTCATCCCTCAAAGTGTTCAAGGTCAGGTTGGATGGGGCTTTGAGCCATCGTCAAGCGACGCAGTTAAATGTCGCTGCCCATGGTATGTGATTGGACTAGACTGGACTTCCAACCCAAACAATTCCATGATTCTTGTATTTTCAGAACAAAGTGTATAATATAATCCAAGAGAGTGGCAGTTTTCTTAAAAATTATAAAGAAATAGCAGTAAAACAAAACAAAGACACCTTCTCTGAATATGTCTATCTGATTTAAAAGGATTTATAAGAATCAACCATAGGAAAAAAAGTTTCTGGAAGGAGATTCTGTGCAGTAGAAATTTATCCACTCTCAGCAGCAGCTGTATGGTGGTGAAATTCAATGGTGAAATACCTCACACTGGTGCCAGCTGCCTTGTATTAAGATTGGTGCTTCTGTACCTGTGCTTTTCCTTCACTAATTGACTTGGTAAGAGTCACATTTGGATCCAACTTCTACTGTGAACACGGCTATTCTTCAAGTGAGAACACAATAAAAATATACTTATTTGAACACTGATCAGCCAAAATTAGATCCTGGTGCAATAGTGACATTAGTTTTACAGGTCTTACAGGTTTTTTAATTTTTGTTCTTCTTGAAGGAAAGGGAAGTATATAAATTACATGTATTTTTGCACTGCACCCTCTCCTCCATTCTGATTTCATCAGCAACTGCATATACACCCATACGGGTGAAGAAGAACTAACGTTTTCATGCTTCTGATTTGACATATTAAAAAAGGATGTTTTACATGATTTTTTTCCCAAAGAAACCCATAAGATAATTTATTAAAACTCACAGATACTTTGGTACACAACCCCACACTTGGCTTGTGAGGATTATCACTCCATGAATAAAGCTGTGCTTGGATACAGATGTAAAACTGATCAGAACAGTTTACAGAATAGATTATATGCATATGTATATAATGTACAAACATATATAAATGTATATGTATAAACATATAATGTTTAAAATGTGTAAACAATAATTAACCCTTCCCTTCAAATAATATATTATCTGAGTAACAGACGATTTCAAAGCTAAAATAAAATGAAAAAATATAGCAGAAACAATACCTTTTAAAAATCATGTCCTTGAGAACATAATAAAATAATATGGAAAAAAATCCATCAACTCTTAAACCAGCAACTTCTCCCCCACCCTCAAATATGTTGGTATAAAAGAATCTGAAAAATTGAAATTTAAACTTCCAAATACTTTCAGTACTGTATTATTATCCGTGCTTATATTTGACATTTTTAGAACATCGTATGTTAGGAGCTCTGTTATTATTCCTATCGTTTTGAAGTTTTTAAACTGAAAATTTCCAGAAGATTTATTTAACATCACTGCATGTTTTGAGCTAACATTTCCTTTCACCAAATAAAGAGAAGCTTTTAGAAACTTAATTTATTAGAAAATGTTTTAAAAAATATTGTCCCAGAACTTTGAACTCCATTTAAAGCTCGTATATCATCAATGAAATAGTGAGGAAAAATGGAAAACTTTTCTATTTCATATATACAAGAAAAGCTTTCTTGTAACAAAGCAAGAACTGTGGGAATCATTATAGTTTGAGTATGACTTTGAAAATGTATTCAACTTTACAGTATTTATGACTGGGTGTTTTGTTTCACCATTCTATTATGCTTAGGGTAACTAAGTCCAACTATAGAACAAAAAGTTACTTATTACAGAAACATATTACGTATTACAATTACAGTATAGTATAAGTATTAGCTGCTCTGATGAGATGTCTTTGCATCTCATTTGGGCAAATGTACTCCACTTTAAAGCTATTTACTACTCTATTTACTAAGCCTGGGGATTTCAGAGAAAAGAGACTGATTTCATACAGATGCCTAGAACACATTTTTAGCTCACATTTTCAGCTACCTTATACTGATACTTCTAACAGGAGCACCACAAAGCAAAAGAAAAGAAACCCAGAACAACATTCCCTCCCAGAAAGATAGAAGGTGCTTACACAGTTCTAAACCTTGGGATTTTTTTGAAAGGGAAATGATGACACAAAATAAAACACGGATGCTAAGAAACATTTTTACATGCATGTGCACTACATATATATTCCAAAATTTTTAAAATTATTTCAGGTTACTGCACATAAACAAGCCAGATTTCAATTCCAGAACATAATGACCTGGAATTAGATCATCCTGAAACAGCAGCATTAATTTTGAACCTCTAAACTGAATTAAATGGCCACTTCTTTGAGAGAGAAGTAAGGTAGTTCTATATGCTGCATGTTTATTTAGAAGTAAGTAAAAAAAAACACATGAAGGCAGGCAGTGGAACGACAGTATGTGGAAAGTATATCCACGTTATATTTTCAAGATTGGGCCCTAAAATAGGAACCACAGATGTTGAAAACTTCATGTGTCCTAGAATACAAAACTGTGTCAAATATGTGACCCTGTTATAACCTAAAGCTTACAGATTGTATATATTTAACTCTGAACAGCATGCTACAGAATTCATATATTTAATGACAGACATACATCTTGCTGCAAAACGCACTCTTTGTTGCAGAGAAGTTGTATACAAAATTTTATGAAAAATACGGTGCAACAGAAGTAAATGTCTCAATCACTGCAGATCTTCCTTCTCCCATTCAAAATTATATAAGGTTTTCCACACTTTTGTGATTTCTTGTTTGTCCCATATTAACATAGTTACTGGTCATCACTAACTGATAAGAATTCCCCTTTGCACATATTTTAGGTGTACTAAAATAAGATGAAACAGTAACTTTTTAAAGATGCCACTTTTGTACATAATAAACATATTTTGTAATTCTTACTTATCTCTGCATTTACATTTACTTTGAGATATGCCTTCGAAAATTATAGCTCATTTTCTTGTGCATTTTCACATTGGTCACAGAAGAACTGGATACAAGTATTTCCAGTGTCAAAGGCAGCTTTAACTCAATTCATCAGCTTGGTCAGAAGGTGGAGCTCTATACATATCTGTATCACTTACTGCACAAAATCTGCAACTCTATATAAAAACACAGAACTACTCAGAAAACAAACCTTCATTTAACTCCAAGATACAATTTGTTTCATAAATACAGCAGACCGCATCTGATAATAAGGGGCTCCTCTCCTACCATTTGGAATGATTTTCAATATGTTAAAAAAGTCACAATGAAATGCAGCATTTCTTAAATCTTAAGTTTGCATTTTTTTAAAAGATTGAAAGATTTCTGATACTTACAGGCATCTCTAATATATAACAACATGGCTACAAAAATGTAGTCAACTAAATTCAGGGTGATACTGTCAGCAAATAGAGCGTCCCAGACAACCAGAAGGTCCTGAAGTGGGAATTCACGTCCAAACAGGAGCCTTACCCATCGCCTGAAAAAAAAAACCCAGGAAAAGAGGTGATTTGTACTTCTCTGTCTTGCCAAGTATGGTAAAGTCAGGATACATATCCCAGGATACAGTCGAAACATTTTACCAGAAAATTTTGCAAATGCAGAGATCTGTGATAACCACTTAACTAATTGTATTTGCAGAAATGTTACTGTGTCTATTGATACATTACAGACTATAGAAGCTTACCTAATACTGTTATGTGGATAAACCTCAAAGGACAAAACATATCAATCCTATATACTCTATTTTATCTATTTAATGTGATAGTGATCAAAGACACAAGGGAGAAAATGTTAACGCAAGAATAACCTGGAACAGCAAAACCAGGAAGGGGAAGCCAGTGGTTTATGAGAAGCCCAGAAAAGCCCAGTCAAGAGAAAGGCAGTTCAGTGGCAGATGCCAACCAGCAGTTAAGATGGACTGGGTCACGCTCACTTTCAAGAGGCTTCCTCTCTGTTATTGATGACAGTGTTTGCAGCTCCATGTAAAATGTTCTATGGATGCTACTTTGATTAAACCTAATTTAAATCTTTACCAGATTTAGTGGCAATCTGCATGTAGACTATACAGTTCATACCTGTTCATATCTGTGCTGTTTTCATACATAGCAAAATATGAAAATCTATCTTATTAAATGCAATATTTACTGGAGTCTTGAAGCTTGAGATAGTAGAAGAAAATTATTTCTCAAGATTTCTTATTTTCAGTTCCAGCTCTTACACCGACTTACTTGCTGAACTCAGGAAAGAAACTTTCCTATCGCAGAACAGACCTGCTAGCTTTGTACCTTTTTAGGCAGGATTATCTAAGGTCACATTTGAAAGAGCTAAAGAATAGTTAGTAACATTAATCCTGAAATAGTTATTATGAAATGGACTTAAAAATAATGAATTACATTTTTAGCTAGGATATGCAAATTACTACGCATGTGCAATCTGTTTATTCAGTGGCAAGAAAAGATTGATTGCAAATTTCTGCTAAGCAAATTAAGTCATTCTTTAAAACTCAGAAGAATTTCTAAAAAGGAAACTAGAAATTTCATCAACATTAGTTTCACTTCTAAGAATTCATGTTTAACCACTTTTGTCCCAGAACTCATTGTTGGCTCAAGGCATCTGGGTTTTTTTTTTCTCCTGACTTCAGTAATAAAAGTTCATTTTTAGACAAATGAATTCCAAGAAGTCAGTTGTGCACAAGCTTTTAAGACAGCAACAATCTGTACAAAGAAAACTGTCATAAAAGAAATTCAAATGGCCTGTATTGTGCATCAAGGTTTTGTTCACTAAACTTTTATTCCCCCTTCCACTGGAACCATATGTGTAAACTGCAAAAACATCCATGTGCAGATCACTACTCATTTTTCACCATTGCAAGACATGCTCTCTTTTAAAAGTGGAAACACGTGATTTTGACAGGCATTGTAATTAAAAAAGTCACAATATTAGCAATGACAGAACACAAACTCTGTATTCTCCTCTCTGATCAACCCCCTTTCATATGAGGACTTATTTTCAGGCCTCGGAAAGAGAAATCAGAAGAACTGTTAACACAAAAGCAAGGCTTAGCTAGTGCATTTTACACCATGTCTGTTCTGTCTAAGGGATTTTACCATATAGTGGCACATTACCCTACAGTGCCTAGCCTACAGGAAACTATTATCCCATGGTGACACAAACATTACCCAAACTCTGCGTGAAGCCTATTACTTGCATTAACAACCCCTCCCACCTGTAAAACTGCAACTTTCAAGTTACACAAACTGTTAGGCAAAGAAATTTCAGCTAAGCTTGAAGCATTTGAGCTGACTTTGCCTGCAACTACCCAAATCTCATTCAAAAACCTTGGTAAAAGTCTAATACACTTCAAGGGAAAAAATAAACCATGGTGTAATGGGATTTGTTATTAGTCTTTTATTAGAAATCTCTTTTGCTCCTTTACTACTTCATTATGTAGTGTTAATTGTTTGTAGATGCAGGTTTATTCTGCTCAAGCAGAAGTCATTCCTTTTTTTCTCCTGCTTTTATATTTTCTCCTGTGAACATTAAATCTCAGTCCCCAGAGGTATTACGTTTCACAGATGTAGACTGCTGAAGAACTGGACTTCTTTTGCAACTATAATATTACCATTAATTATTTGAACCTTCTGTCTTAGAGGGAGTCAGCAATTCATACTGTTGTAAATGCCTATCTACTAACTGCTCTCTTTCTTCAGCAGCATTTAGCTCATAGCATCTATAAACTGAGGACCCTATCGCCTTGCTGCCATATGGCAGGACTTCACTCAGCTTTTATATTCATAAAAAGGGATCTTAATTCCTTAAACTAGGTGTCCACGCTGAAAAGCTGTCTTTCAAACTAACATGTTTTTATTGCTTTTATAAATATTTGCATAGAATTTAAGACATTTAATAATTGCATTGGAAATTATACACCTTTTTTCTTCTTTCTTTTTTTTTTTTTGAGATGGCTGTCTGTGGTTTAATTATTGTTCTGTCCTGTTAATCTTGCCTTACATCTGTTACACCTGCAGACTGCGAGGCTCACAATAGTATACCTTTTATCACATGCAGTAATACAGTAATTCATATTTTACTAGGCACACTTAGCAATTAAAATCTACAAAAAAGAAGGAATACAGATTCTTTAAAGCCATAATACACCAAGATACTACATACATTGTAGAATACGTAACTGCATCTTCCACTTGTGATTCCTATATAATTAAACCAATATTCTCAAGAGATCAGTAATTACTAGCAATAGATAATGATTCATTAATGACCTTACAATATAGGAAAAGCAGGAGAAAACTGTGCTCGAGTAAATCCATTAAATAAGGCAATGATCCACTCTTACCAGTTTTAAGTAAAACCACAACCATTTTTGACTGAGATTTACAGGACAATTCTCCAAGCATCAATAAAATCAACCTGTTATGTGTTACATATATTTAGCTGGTTATCTTCTCTGTCTTCTCGGAAGGCAGAGAATTCCTTTAAAAACATTAAATAAGCCTAAGAAATGGTTACAGATGAGGTGATACAAACCATTTAGGAGTGCTTATGAGGATGAAACACCACAATGAAATCAGCAAGAATAAGAAAAGCTATAACACCAAGAAAAGAAAAGCATGACTCTGAAGATACCTCTAAATGACTAAACCTAGGACCTACAGCTTGTCAACCAGCTGCTCAGAAATTCTACTGGAAGCGCCTGTTTTCAGCCATTTATACTTTTGCTAAACTTAATCTTCAATAAAATGTGCACTCCAAGCATCTTCTTAAGAACTGATTTTTTTTTTTATTCATTGATACTATTAATTAGAATAATGTTAAAAAAATTCAGCTCATGCTTCCCCAAGCATTTCCTTAAGAAGATCTAGAATCAAAACAACAAGGTGTCTGAAACTTTGTGATAATTCTTTGGTTGACCTAAACACAGCAGAGTGCTGATTTCCACAGTGTATGTTCTGTTTCGTCCTCAATCTTGCCACCAACCCAACAGTGCCATCCCATCCTTCACCCCAGCTGCATCCTCCTTCCTGTGTGGGAAATGCAAAGGTGCCTATCATCCACCTGCACCGGCTGGTGAAACTTGAATGTGATGTGGGGGAGGCTGTTCAGCTAGTCTCCAATACTTGCAAACTCACTAGTGGGAGTCTTCCAGAGAAAGAGAGGGTCAGAAGGATTTTGCAGGATGTAATTTCATTTTCAGTGCAAGTTTTGTTGGGTTTTTTTGTGTGTGTGTTTTTTTTTTTTAATAAGAAAATTATTGAAATAGACTGTAACTACTGAAAGGAACACCATCGTCTCAAAACTAAGCACTCGCAAACTGAGAAATGCCAAAATTGACATCAGTTGTTTACTGACTGAGAAAATGATATGTAAGCTCTGTCTCTTTAAACTCTGTCATGAATTATGTTTAAGCAAACATTTGTAGCCAGTGCAATTTACTATGTAAAGTCATGGTCAATAATTTAGGAGAAAGGGCAGACAGACTTGAGCTGTGATCTGCTTGTTCAAAAATAAGACACCAAAAATGGATGAGCAGTGACATTTGTTTAACACTTGCCAAAGAACTTAAAGCTATGTGGAAGATAATTATATAGTTCAATACCTGCCAGCAAGAACTACTCTGGCCAGCAGTGATGCCTGTACTACATTTCAGGTATCTGTGTTTCCAGCCCAAGGACACTGGGTGGGCTACAGCTGAAGGCTGCGTATCTCTGTGGCTGTCCTGCAGAGGTACCGAGCAGCAGGCAGGGCTACTAACATGGGGGCTACTGCTCCCATGGTAGCACTTGTCAATACTTGCATGGATGAGAAGAAAGAGCAGAGATAACTGTAAATACACAGCAAAAGCATCCTCAAAAAAAAAAAAAAGAAATAAAAAAATCCATCTGACACCAGAAACTCTCTCAGATTTGTAGTTGCCAGAGGCAGTCAGAGGGGAGACACGCAAATTCAGTCAGAGGATTTGTAAGGTAGTTTACTTTCTTTTAATGATATGAAGAAGACCAATCAAGGCAGGCTTAAGCAATATTTCAGTTTAGACCTGTTGCATAGTCCATTTCTCCAGTGTTCTGTCTCCTTTCTTCATAAATCCTGGTTTGATTAAAACTCTTGTGGCTTTATACAGTTGAGGGATTTTGTACTGAAAGTCCCAAAGAGATTAACAAAACCTTCAAATGATACAATACAGCCAAGAAAACATGCCCAAAGTATAAACACGAATTGTTCTTTCAGCCACTCTTTTACAAGGGTCTTGTGGAAGGGCAGTACTGCTCATGGTGTGTGAGAAACTTAATGATCAGAGATGAGAAGAAAGGCAAAAAAAAGCTAAGTGTAACAATCAAGAAAATGACATTTCTAAAATAAACAAAACCTCATTAAAATCCTTTTTTTTTTTTTTTTTTTGTCAGCACAGAAAGAAGCATGTGAAATCCCAACAAAGCCAAAAAACTGGTAGAAGTTATGTAGGAAGCTTTTCAGACTTTCAGGGATTTATAGAAACCTCTGATGTGTTCGATCTAAATGTTGAGAATTTTACACACAGTATACCCTCATATGCACACTACACGTAAAGGATGTACAGTAAGATATTGTTACAGCATATGTTCCATTTTTTTGCCTTAATCTACTTAACTTGTGATGGGAATGAAAACAGACATCTTGCTAAAAGATGTGTTTACTTCAACCATAAATTCAAATGTTAATTCTGGATGTATTAGATAAAATTACGTGGCCTTTGTCATTCGAGAAGGCAGACAAGACAACCAGATTTTCCTTAGGCTGTAAAACATTTAAATATTATAGATTTCTACCACATCGTCCCAAGCACTGTATGTTGATCGTATAAAAGTGTGTGTGATAAGGAGGAAGTGTCTGCCAGCATCTAACAAATCATTCAGCTTCTCCTTAGGCTCAGAGATAATACAAAGTATATAAAAAAGATTCTTATGTGTGCACACACACCTGCCTTATTCATTTAAGCAATTTCGGGTTTGTACGTGGACTACTATTCTGCCAGAGAATGATACGCATGCTTTAGTGTGACTGTGATTTAGATGGGACTGCAATGTCCTGCACTCCCATGCAGGTTGTTCATTTAATCCAGCTTCTACTGTACTGGTTGCATGAAGCTCTATTGGCTCTACTGCTGGGGGGCACAGAAGGTAGGCTATTGCTTTTTGATTTTTTCTTGTTCAAATTCTGTTCGGTTTGTGGTCAAATCCATTAATTGAGGGGTTCTAACAATTATATTAAAACCCCTTCGACTTTAGAAACTATGATAAGATCCACAGACTTTCTGTTCCACAGCTTAGACACTGGGGCTTTATGCAAAGGCAAAAATTACAGTGTTTGAAATGAAATCAAACAAAAATGAAACTACACATTTACATTATGGACCATATGGGTTTCAAACTCTACCATATTTTTTCCCACAGAAAAGAAGTATTCAAAATCAAATAACAATAAATGTTCCTTATTAATATAAATCTACTCAAATGTAGGCTAAGCGATAAACAAAACTACTGTACATAGTTTACTTTGTTGGCTTCTTTCCACTGAGGAAAAAGGTTTTGATTTGTCCTATTAAAACCTCCTGCTGGTCTACATATCCTGACAATTTTTTATAGTAATTACCTTATCAAACACAGACTTGCAATCTCCTTAAAATAAATACTTTTAATTTAATTTTTACAAATAAATGACGTGAGCATCTAATTGTTATGTGGATTATTTCCTTTCCCATTTGGTTTCTGTAAGATTACTGGCAAAGATTACTTGGTTTTGCATTTAAGAAAAATTCTTTCAGTTTTTGGCAGACTATATCCATTTCCTTATTAAAGAATGTTTTTCTTTATAAAAAAAAAATGAATTCCTAATAATTATCTCTCACTTCGTACTGTAATTTACCCTTTGCAAAAGCATTTACCGCCATCTTAAGCCAGACCAATTGCAATATACTTACAGGAATGCGCTTAATGAAGAAGGTGCCACATGCAGTAATTAAACAGTAATGTTGAATAGTTTTAGAAATATTCTACAACAAAACCACCGGAGAAAATGGCCTGAAGATGTGGTGGTCTTCCATACTCAAATCTGTAACATTCAGATGTTATTACAAAATTCTTGGAGTGCTATCATGTACAACTGGATCTGATTCAGCGATTATTTGATGAAGCCCTATCAAAACAGGCATTCAGAGTAATTAAACTTATAAACCTGTATAATCTTGTGTTACTCTTCTGATTTTGCAATAATCCATTTCTGTAAAAGCTTGAATCTAAGTTTATTTGTAACAGTAATTATGGAATAATACATTGTAAGACACAATGAATGTTTTCATTATCAGTGCCAATCTCCATCAGTTTTAGCTTGCTGTACTGGCTTGGTTAGATTACAGACACTTCCCCTTTCCATTTCATCATTCTAACATTTTCAGAGGCTATTTTGGTTTTTAGATACTACAAGACTGTAAGCATGCAGAATAGGAAAGAATAAAAAACCCCTCACGAATGAGTCTGCTCAACTAATTTGAAAATGGATTAAAAAATGGATTTGCTATGTATCAGAGGCAGCCTGCAACTGGTTTTTCAATAACACTAGAAACTTCAAAACCAGAGCAAAGAACTTGAATGTGTTTAGAGGAGAAAACAGAAACAAGTTTTCCATATTTTCAGCAGAAAAGATGGGAGAAACCGGACCTTTAGGTGGAAATTTACATTGTAATGTAAGTCTTAAGTGATGGGAGACTTGCACTGAATGTAGCATTTAATTTAAAGAAACTCTGTGCAGTGGGAGAAAAGTACACTGTTTAGTTTCATTTCCATTCCTCCTAAACATTACAGAATCACAGAATCACAGAATCCCAAGGGTTGGAAGGGACCTAAAAAGATCATCTAGTCCAACCCCCCTGCAAGAGCAGGGTAACCTACAGTACATCACACAGGAACTTGTCCAGGCGGGCCTTGAATATCTCCAGTGTAGGAGACTCCACAACCCCCCTGGGCAACCTGTTCCAGTGCTCTGTCACTCTTACAGTAAAGAAGTTCTTCCTGATGTTAACGTGGAACTTCCTATGTTCCAGTTTACACCCATTGCCCCTTGTCCTTAACAGTTAAAATACTTCAATTTTATGATTTCATATACACAACACTCTATAAAAGCTTAGTAATTAACAGCTATTACAAGGACTGTATTGACATTGCTAGCTTGTGTTTGCAGTAAATACGACATTCAGTTACTGGACTGTAACAATTTACTGACCATTCATTATTGTGAACGGTGGATAAAACTGTTGTACTCCAGTAGTTACCTACAGAAAGAACGATCATAATGAAATACTTAACATAGTTTCAGCCACTGTTGAATCTTTAAGGGACAGAAGTTCAAGACATCTGTCAAGATTTTAAAAAAATGCTCTTTAAGTTGACAACAAGTATCACGGACCAACGCTGAGGCACCCATTTTTTAAATGTTGGTCAAAATACAGAGGTAACAACATGAAGGGTCCAACTGTTATACTACGACTCATTTAGAAATTATCCGGCCTAAACTACACTTTTATTCAAAGGAAAATTACTGAAGAACATTGCTATGTTTCTACAAAACAACTAAATTTCAAAAGCTCAGGCAATACTCAGACTTAAAAACCAAAATTCAGTGTGGTAAAATTATGGTGATAACCCCAGAAGAACCAGAGGGGAACTGCTACATTCTACTGGAAAGAAAACTTTGAAGTCAATGATAAGCACCTCTTAAGTGCAAGGAGTATAGGACTTCATCTCTGATACATATATAAACCCCTAATTTAATGACCAATATCTATGTTCATAAGAGAAAAATTTAAGGACTTAAAGGTGTGCTTACTGAATTCTTACTGCTCTTTGCCTCTATGTAATTAGAAGCTACAGTCCTAAATACTGACGATGCATGTGCATTTTGTTTTGAAAATCACTGCAGAGTGGCAAAACATTTTATGTTTTTAACAAAAATAATTACAGGTGAATGATTTTAAACACTGCTCGCTGCAATAAACCCATTGAAACAAAAGAGGCACTTCTAAATTAGTGAAGTTCCTACTGATATCAGCTATTAGCAATTAGGAACTCCACCCCCCAACTTTTCCATCTTTAAACAGCAATGATTAAATTTGGTTTTAAAGTGGAGAAATTATATTAGAAAACAACTCTCAGTGTTGCAATTAAAGCACAGTTCTTAAGATGATAAAATAAATTTGCTAATAGCTTTATCCATTGATTCAAGATACACACAGTAGGTTTAAAGGATAAAATGATCTTTTTGTATAATCTGTCTTTAAAAGAGGAATCTATAACATTTTACTGTCCTTTATTGTTAAATCTTTCTACAGAGGTACTACATTTCTCTGTAGAATCCACTTGGACAAGACTTAATCAAAAAGACATGCATGTCAAAATAAAATGAAGAGAGATGATTTTGTTAATAGCTCTAAAGTAAACAAATAAGAACTGATAAGACATTATTAAGTTTATATTCTACTTCCTTATGACAATTAACTAAAATGCCTTTTCTGTCCATAAAAAAATCTGCATTTGAGCCATCTTTCTGTTACTTTGTATTAAAATGTTAAGAAAACTTCTTATTTTTTTTTCTGGTACGCTAAATAAAACATATTAAAAATTTCAGATTCAACTTTTTTTTTTTTTAATTCTTCAAAAGCTATCTGCCTATGTCCAGTAATGGAATTGTAACTGGAAAACCCATTGTATTCAAACCAACAAGGCAACATGCCTTTTGTGACTGTACCGCTAGGTTAGTCTTCTTTTTCTTTCTAATCCCATTTCTCTACCACAGGTGTTTTTTGGTATTAAACAGAATTCATCTGATATTGAAGACAGTTTCAGGTTTTCATAGTAAAATTAAGGATGGTAATATACTCAAGAATATGCATTATAACGTAAAATGGTAACTTTAAGCTAATTATATTATATATCAGATTGCCTCCTTTATCTCATAAAACTGCATAAATATACATCAAACATATCTGAAATAAAAGGACATGGCCCTTACAAAGCGATAAACTTTCAGTTGGGTTTAAATCAGAAGAAATTGAAACTGATACTTTGATATAAAGAAAACAAAAAAACTTATTAAGCTATTTAGCAGCCATGCTCAGAACAAAACAGGCACCAGTAATGAAGACTTTATTAATACCAACAAAATCTTACCATACATACTTTTTGCAGAAGCCTTATTTTAGTATTTGGAAAAATTCCTATTAATTATGCTGAATATGAACACAAGACCACCCCAGATAAATAAATTCCTTGACGATGAAGGAGCAAGAAAAATGTGTAGAGATAAGACATGAAACAAATGAAAATAATGAAACAAACTGAAAACCCCATTAAGTGCTTTCCCCTTGCAAGTCAAAATTAAACAGCAATAAACCTAAAAAGGACAGAATTCCTACCGACCACCTGAACCCAGAGCCTATTTTTGAAAACCTCTTTATAATTAAGTACGTAATGTTTTAAAATCTCCTCATGGCTCTCCATTCCAGAAGATAAATTTATTTATTTTTTAAAATGAGGAGAGAAGATTTAGATCATCACTGAATTCAATATTACATCTATCGTATGCTCTAAAACTAAATTAAGAAGCTGTTCAGAGGCCATACATGCAGCAGTCCATTTCAATCTATTAGTCTGGCTAAATGCCTTCATACATCCAGTGAAGGGAGTCATCATCATCAATCTGCCAGCTTTAGTGACCAGTCAACTACATGTTGATGTGTGCATAGAGGAAACACAAGCGCTTCCTCCCTGCTGTCTTACATAACATAAACATAAGAATCAAGTGAGGCTGTTGTAACAGGTAGCACACAAAATTATTTAGCTGCTTAATGTAAATAACTGTGCTAGAATTACCACTTTATTTATAACCTTAGTTCAAAGGCAGAATGTAAGTTCGAAGCCCAATTCCATTACCAAGCAGGGTAAGGCAAATAAAGAGTTAACTTCTTTTGCCTGCCAAGCTAACTGCACCACTGTTATCCAGAGTCTTGCTTTCATTTAAATTGTTTAGCACAAAATTGCACACTTTCAAGTTGTTCTATCCTTTAAAAAAGTTGCTTTATGTATTAGTTACAAGAACAGCAACTTCAACTTTTGTGAAACAAACTGGTGAAGTTTTGTGCTGTGTAGTGGCAGCCTTATGGGAATACCTCATCTTTTCAAACGCACAAGGGCTTAGTGGTCTCATTTAGCTACCTATGTGCCCCTGCAGAAGCCCTGCTAGCAATAAAATACTCTGGTGGCAAAGAGCTAATTCATTAATTAACCACAGTATTTGCTGGAAAGGAAAGCACTAAACAACGCTGCACAGAAAGTGCAATTGCAGTTGTTCCTGCAGGTCCCTGTCTGCAGTATGTGCGGCAGAGGCAAGCAATGCCTATGCTGGTTCTAATTATTCCAATTATCATGGCACACTATGAAAACTTGATTAATAACACTGAAGATATTGTTGTGGCAATTAGCCATATGGTTGTGGGACTTTATTCTGTCACGATTTAGCCATTAGCATCTACTTATGTTTGTCAGAACAGAGCATCCGTGACAAGCTGGAGTTCCGCTCACCTTGCCGAGTCCCCGGTGAGCAACACCAGAGAAATGTTTATTCCTGGGAGCCCCGTGCCTGAGTAAATTTTTCATGTGGCATCCGGTCTGACTGGGGACAAATGTCAAGCAGCTTACGCGACGACCCATCAAGCCAGGCTCTCTCTGCAAAAGGTACCTTGTGAATGGCTTTTCAGGCAGACTTCTTTCAGGGGAGGATTTGACCAGTAAAATTAGTGTCAAATGTCTTGTGTTCAGTGTTTCCAATGGTTAGCCATTCAGGCAGCATGCACTTACCCTTATTTAGAAGTGATGAAATGCTCTATTATGATTTTATGCACCTATGAGTTACATATTACCGTGTGCTTGAAATGCATACCTCCAAGCAGAGGGACCATGGGGCAACACTACAGTCAGGTTGGTCCGCTGAACTGACAGCTACACAAGCTGACAATTTTTATGAGACATCTTTTTAAAACACAAAGTATATGTTAAGAAACAACATTTATTTTAATTGTTCTTCCTTTCCATTTTGTGGTCAGAGTTACTGCACATCTCTGAAAGTTCACCTCTAAGACATGAGTAAAAGCTTTAAAAAAATCATTAATAATGGAAGGCTGTCTTTTTTTCCTCCTGAAAGCATAGCAGTAGTCTTACCACTTCTCTAACATTTCTTGCAAATCGGCTAAGGCAAATGTGTTTATATTGGCACGTCACTCAAAATCAAAATGTTTGCAATCAAAGACAACACCAAACTTGACTAGTTGTCCACAGTTACGAATCAACAAGTTAGTCCTTATTAAAAGGAGTAGGAAGCACTAAAGAATTAGCATCTTGCTGCACAGGGATGGTGTATATACAACTGATGAAAGCACGCTTACCTATTTTGGACATGAGAGGAAGAAGCAATAAATCAAGTTTTGACAGTAAAATGACACTATGTAAGAAGGTTTTAAGAAGCACATAACTTTAAGAAGACCCACAGCATTGTAGAATTTCATTGGCTACTGTCAAGAAGAAAAGTAAGAATTGCTATTTTTCATCTATTTTTTTCAATACATCTACCTCCACCCTAACAGTAGCTTTCCTTTTATAGTCACCGTCTTCCATCTGTATAGACCTTTTACATACTGTGAGGAGACAGATATACCGTTTAAAACCATAAAAGTAATTGTGAAGAAATAAAAATAGAGGACTCTGAGCAGGTGTAGTATTTTCAACTAAATTTAACTCATTATTTAATGACAAGAATTTTAGTTGACATCTGGGCATAAAATTTGCTGACAAACGTCCATGTAAGAAAACAAGAATGATGTGCACACCTCAGTACCAACAGGGATATATCAGCAAAATAAAATTATCGGCAAAAGGGAGGGATTGGATCTGCCAACATACCAACTTTTACTGGAGAACTAGTTTTAAGGCTGAAAAAAAAATAAAATTCAGTTAAACCTTTTTACTCTTTTGATTGAGATGATCAAGTTTGTTTTTAAATAACAGTGTCTGTGGAAAATTATATACTGACTGTCCTAGAAACCCCATCTGTGCACACAGACATTCATATGTGGAAAGGGATCTGGTATAAAGAAGGTAAATAATTCAAAGAGGGAAACAAGGAAAGGAATAAATACTATGAAGGAAAGAATGAAGAGATAGACAAGAGGGAACAGACATTTAGCTGGAAGGGAAATATCAGTAAGGATTTTTTTCATAGGAGGTCTGGAGAACAAGATGGATGACCTAAGGGATAATTTGTGTGCAGTGGGGGTACTGGGCTCAGCCTGAAGCCTGTACAATGGATTCAGATTTCCCCTTTTCTGTAGCAGGTGCTGCCGCAAGGTGAAAGCTCAAAGCTGAACTAACTGTTCTCTCCAAAGGGGTCTGCAGATCCCCCCCTGCCCACCACATGGCTTCTGGCTTCTGAAAGAAGAACCTGCAGCTGGAGATGTAACCCTGCAGAGGGAGCAGAACCACCGTTTTCCCTGGCTGCATTCTGCTCTTTGCCATGCTGAAAATCTGCTTTCTACTTTGCAGGCCATTGCATGAAGGCAGTGGCGATTACAGTGAAACTAGTAATGGAACTGCAGACTATCTGGTCTGACAGTTAAAGATGATGCATTCATTTTCTGCTTGTTATCCAATCACAAAGTTTGGACATAATATAGTTGAATATATGCTATATTTTAAGTTAGTACTGAATACCTAGAACAAACTAGGAGTATAAAAAAGAAGAACTATGCTATCCACATCCAAGGTCAAATCACACCCGTTCCTGAAATATGGAGATATCAGATAAGGCCATAATCATTCCTCCTTGGCCAAAGTAATTGCCTGCTAAATCTCTATGCTAGGAAGAAGCTCTGTCCTAGGAAAATATTTTGGCATGTGATGGAAGGCAATGCGGGATAGGAAACCTGAGAGTTTGGGTTGTCCTGAGAGTTGGGCACACATCTATTGTCACACACATCTAGAACTGGCCATATGGGCACCAAAAGTAGAAGTCTTACAGCAAGCCATTCTTTAAACAACTCGTGTGTCCCAACTCCAGCCAATGTTGTATAGAGTCAGTGGGGACTGTTTCTTCACCATTTCTATGTTATTTGCACAGGCTTAAGTATTTTCAGGAACTTTGTACTATCTATATGTGTGTTTCTGATTATCCTTGGCACTGAAAACTTGGCTGAAACTTCTAGACCCTATTTTTCTCTGCTAATTCACTGTTTTAGTTTAACTTATTGTTATATATGGATCAAAACAAGCCACAGTGAAAAATACACCAGGTTGCACAGCTCTCTCTACCTCAAACAGGTGCTCCATACCAGAAATCAAGAAAATCCTTTGTATTATTTCTTACCAACCAGAAGTACTCCTCCAGCACAAAATTCTAGTTCAAATTTTCTGTATGCTTTTCAGAAATTTCAGGGTAGAAAAACAGACACTAAAAATCCCTCTACACTTCTCTGGAAGAAAATCTGTTGCACACTTACGCATCTGAAATAACAGATGTCTCAAAATGATGCTAACTTGAATGCTATTGTCCTCTTTACACTTTGATCTGTTTCCTTTAAACTGTATTTTAACTTCTAAAGAGAAGTATGTAATTTTCTGAACCTACCACTTTCCAATGCTAACGTGAGAGGTACACAAGGGACATTTCAGGATTGTTTTTAGGCAGCTTGAAAAAGGACCTGACATCCTAATTCTCTGGCATTTCCTACGACTGGCAAATGCAGATGGAGAAATTGTCAGCCTGATGGGGTAGAGGTGAATGCCTGTTTCAACAGAGGCATTTCCATGAATGCGGGTAGGCTCTTCTCCAGGTTGCTCCCTAGCTTTTAGAGAAAGAGAGATATGGGGAGGGATTTGATCAGCTACAAGATAAATGATCCCTAAGGGTAGTTATGAAGAGGAAGAGCTGGAGGCTAGCTGTGCATAAAGGCTAATTTATCTGACCATACTCTTCCACGCACTAGCATAATGATACCACAATGCGCCTGAAGGGTAAGAAGCCAGAAACATGCCTGGTGCTGCATCTGGTCTAGTGAAGCCAAATGCATTTGCCTGTTAAACCAACAGATCATCCCAGGCAGCACAACACCTAGTACTGAAAACCACCTGCCAGACAGACTGAAATACTCTCTTCAGTTTACGGGAACAGACTAGTACTCTAAAACAGACTGCGCTGATTTGTGATAACCTGAGCAATTTCTCAAGGCACATCTTCTCGACTCACTCTTTGCTTATAGTTGTCTGGGATGTAGATGGCATTTTACTGAAAGGAAATTACGCTATTGAGTATTTAGCTGGCTGTGACAGGTAGAATGTATATGTTGAGGAGGTGGCATCTGTCTCTGTCAGTTGAACCACGCTGTGAAACATTTGCCAATGACTATTATAAACTTTCTTGCTACCTTCAGTAGCCTTCAACAATCATAGATATATGATCCCACGCTTGCTTTTAAAAGGTCACTGTTTGGGATACCAATAATTTATGATTTTATAGTTCATATAGTTCATTACAGTTCATATAGGATTCATTATTATTATCCATTATCCAATCATTATAGATTCTACAGTTCACATAGAACTTACATGGTCTCCAAAGGATCTGTTCACAGACAGTTTAGAAAGCTTTTGATTTCCAAAAAGAAGCTGACTCAGCAAAAGCTCTGATTTGGATCAGAGAATCCAAATCAAGTCTTCAAAAGGGTTATATCCAAAGGTTCAAAGACGTTTATAACCTAAAACCCCACTTATACATGAAGGAACCAACTTGTAACACAAAATGACTGTAGCTATCATACTCAAATTTCAAATTTCAATTAATCTGTCTCGTAAAAATTATCTTCAAAAAATGCACACCATCTAAGACTTCATCTTGGCTTTGTGAGAATTTGTGGACTCTTGGGAGTTCATTTTGATTCTGTCCAATCATTAGCAACAAATCAACTGTAGGAAAGCACTTGGTGAGGACAGTAGGAACTATAGTATGGAGAATAAAAGAAGCAAGTGAAAACATCCATCTTTGGAAAGGAAATGTAACCCACAGTGTAAGGCACCAATCTAGGAAACGGGAGATACAGACGTAAGCAAATTAGTATCTCACTTTCCTCTCTTTATGGAAGATAAACATAATAACTTTCATCAGTTACTATGCATTAAAATCTTTATCAGAATACTCCTTATATTAAAAAGCAGCATTTTAATTTTATGATAGAACAATTATGAACAATAACTATTGTATTTAATGAATACGATATCTAAAATGGTGTTTTCACAACATCAAACCCAGAGGCTGAGATTCATACATATAAAAGATATTCTTTTCTTATCACTGCCTAAGACGAGTGAGGGCAGTATTTATCAGTTAACCTATCTCTATCAGAAAATAACAAAATGACACAATTTCTGATTCTGAATGTGTCCTTCAGAAATACAAATTTTACATATACACACAAAGAAAGGAAGAAAATGCATATCTGAGGCTATGATGGTGCACACTGTAAGACAATTCTGCTGGCAAAGAGGCCCTTTTAAGGCTGGTTGTTAGAATGTAGAGATGTCATTTTAGAGACATTAACAAGTTTGGAAATAAAAATAAATAAATAAAGACCCCCTCAAACCAACAACTAAAAGACACCAGTTTTATGGCACACTGCACTTTCTCTCAAGATGCATTTCAAAAATCTGTAAATTGCTTCTAACCCTAGTTAAAACCCACCTTCAATGCCTATCAACAAGCCTCTAGTCCACATGTATCAGATGCTGTTCAGATTCACTGACTGATAACTTAGTAATTAAATCCAAAGAAATCAACTCAGGTTTGCAGTTTGGTAGGTCTACTTCACAGATGAAGAAAAGCTTGTGTGTGAAAGCCTTCATACTTTTTCAACCATAATGGTTGCATAAATGAAAGGTTTTATTACTACTTACACAGCTTGTTTTGCTACATTATTAGCCAACCACACCACTGTGAACTGTTTAATTACTGGTATGAGTAAATGAAGCATATACCTTCAGGTATATATTTCTTGTATTTGGTCAGCAATATTAGCCAAGAGATGTAGTATAGAAGCATTTTTTCCCCAGGGACTCAGAGAACTTCCTGAAGTCCTGATAGTAAATATTTTCAAACTCTAATGATAAATTTATTTTAACAGCACCTTTTTATTGTCTCAGCCAGACAAGGGCTTTATTCATGCTGAACTTGCACTCAACTGATTTACCATCATTGTCTTAAAACTAAGACATCCTGCTACACAAAGGGCCAAACCAAATCTTTGAAGTGATTTGATAAACTTTTTCTAAATCAGTTTGCATTTACAGAAGGCAAAATGGTTCATTTAATTTTTGAGGTTATGCCCTTTCTATAACCTTTTGACTACAAATCCCCTCCAATTTAATGTTGATGGGTATTAAAACTCAAAGGCATTGAACCAATTGCTGTCAGTTGTGCCATTGCACAGATATATGCAAAATTATTAATGATGTGAAATGCAGATTTACTGAGATAGTAAGCAAACTCTTAATGGCAAAGATATAGGTGACTTGGGTGTTGATAAACTTATGCACCCGTATGATTAAGAAGTGGAGTGAAAGGAGGATGACAACAATACGTTCCTTACTATAAGCAATTTTGTACTTACTGATGATGGTGCAAATGAGACTGGTGTAGCTGCAAGCATGACATATGTTTCCAAGAACTGAGACTAGAAGAGGTCTTTTAACCAAGGAGGTACCAGGCAAATAAACCTCTCTCTGTACCACAAATTGGGCAGAGTACAGAATCAGTGAGTTAGTAGAGGCTTTAACTGATGTAGACACTAAATTTGTGGAGCTTAATGGCTTTTCTGTGTATAGTTACAACACTGAGTTTCGTTACCATGCCAAACTACTCCAGTATAATTCATTCGAGGTAAAGAAGAACGATGCTTCAAAGCAAAAATTTGAAGTTACAGTTAAAATTCAGGAAATGCATATACCTAATTCCTATCACTGTGAAATCCTAGTTCTGCATGTGTATCTCCTTTAGTTCTGATTTTTATCAAAATGTGCATAATTTTAACACTAACTTCTATGAAAATATGCATGATAAAACATAGCAGACGCATGCAGACAATTAACATATTGTATTAACTTCTGCATTTTTTACTCTTTATTGAATTATCTGTACTACATTAACTCTATTTTGCATTTTCTTTGTTTTCCTTTCACTACCAGAAAAATAATTTGGTTTAACAAATGTTATCTTAAATGGTTTCAATTGGATCAATTCACTTATCGTTGGGGTGAAGAACTGAGGAGGGGTCAGCATGTACCTTAGCTGCTAAAGTCAATTTTCTGCTAGAATGAGTCAAGAGAGCAACACTGCATCTGTTTGTATTGTTCTGTATTGGTAAAGGAAACTTTCTTTTTTCCTTTTTTTTATAAAACAAAAGCTTGGTATTTGTAAAAGCTGCAAGACTGTGGAGACCATAATCTAAAATCATGAGAGCCACAATTTTTATGACTACAATCTTCTTTTCCTGGTGTTCAGGCAGTGGTTTTGGGGTGGATTGCACTGCATGCGTTCTGATGAGACATTTACAATCTCCTTTATGCAAATTACCCCAGCAGCTGTTTAAGAGCCGTGGTTGTCAGACCAGGCAAGGAGAATGTGATTTGGTATGTCACAAATGGGGCAGGGCTTTATTAGGCTCTGCTAGAAAGTTTTAGCAGATGCCTTAGCAAAGATTCAGTGTGATCCTGTAACCCCATTATAACTTTATTGCTTATGAAAAGGAAAACACAGAAAGCTCCCAAATATTGTGGGGATTCTTGAAAATAAGCACTTCACACGATGCCTATTTCTGAATTAAATGTAAATAAGAAATGTAATCTTATCATTTAGAGTGGAAAAACCCCAATTTTCCTGGAAGAAATAACAGGCAGCTGAAGGAGTTTTCCTAGGGAAAAACCCAGCAATAACACCTTTAAGACTAAGAGAAAATTTTATGAGTAACCAATGAATACTGTTTCTCATCTTTACGAATCACTCATCATTAAGTTAATGCTACCATTTACAGGTATAAACATTAAGATCCTTTAAAAAGACTGACCAACGAAAATGCTACATCCAGTTTAACACTGGACATCCTGTGGTCTAGAGACAGAAGTTGTGCTTAGGACTGAAAGACAACCCCATCTCATTCAGTTCATTTCCCTATGATTGTGACTTAATGTATTACAGGTTTAATTTTCATTAAGATTAATCTTGTACTGCTGTTTCTTGTTCTTCTTATTCATTACACAGCTCCACAACCTCACTCCTATAAGAGTTGGCAAGAATTACAGCCCCCTTACAACCTTCTGATATTCAACACATAATTCTGAGGCCATTTTGTAACACTGTGCTTTTGACAACGTTCACTCACTCAGTTTCTTGCCCAATATTTATTCCCTGACACAATTCTAGAGACCAACTGTATCTTCTCACCATCTGTTTGACTTCACTATAAAAGTTAAACTCTCTTGAGCTCCTCTTGAAAAACAATGATGATCAGGAGAATGGGAAAGCTAGATGCTAGCAGCTATATTTTAGCAATTTGGATCATCTGTTTTTGAATACAGTTAACCAGAAATTTATATGGTCTTTCAGATGAGGGTTTACTACCACCTGTGCAATAGCACTAATACTTTCCTATCTCTTATAGAAACACAGGTAGCCTGACAGTATTTGTCTTTTACACAGTGTTGTGGTTTAAACCCAACCACAAACCTCGTTCACTCACTTCCCCCCCTTCTTGCCCTCCTCCCGTGGATTTAAACCACGACACACAGCTTATCAGTTTGGTGGCTTCTAGATATTGTGACTTACTTTAATCCTATTATTGAACTTCATGGGGAAGTAAAAAAACAATAGTAGCTCTCTTTTCTTCTGTCCTATTGACGTGTATTTTACCAGTTATGCCTCATCTGGCTGGGTGGATGGACATCACTAATATTGCCACCTAGTGACAATTTATAATATAAAACTGCATTCAGAGGGAAAACTATTTTTGAGTTTTTAAGCCTCTGCAAAAACATCTCAGAATACTGCAGACTGAGTTTTTTTAAACGCCAATAAGGTGTAAATTCTAAGTCCTCGAAAGAGTTACGTGATCAGTCCTTATTTGAGTCTATAAGGAGTCACAAGGACCGAGAGTTGGTAGAATTTGTGTTTTACACAAATACCAAAATAATTCTAAAACATAAATATATTTCATCATTTAGTTGAGTCTGTAGATATGATTACAATTGTCTGCTATTCTTCTAATAACAGTTGCAACTCTCCTTTAAAGTCTGGGCTAAGAACAAAAGAGTCCAAAGGAAACGGCTTGGAATGAAGAACCAGGGAAAATAGTTGTTTGCGGCAGAAGTTGAATTTTGACCTCAGTTATATTATTTGCTAGGGCAAATACTATAACATGTATGGCAGGCATCACAAAAAATCTTTCCAGCTGCCATTTGCAAATGTTAGAACAGTAAACTATATACTGAGACAGTTACGCAAAGAATAAAGTTTTACAACATAACAATTTTAAGGGGAAGCTCAGTATATTATCCAGGATAGTATCCTTAACACATCTGTGTTGCTTAGGAAGATATACGAAATTCCTTCTAGACTGAAGGTCCATGCTCTGAAAGTACTACTCCCAAAAGACAACTGAAAAGTAAAGGAAAAAAGAATCTGAGTCCACTTTCTGTGTGCGTAAACACAGTGCAGTCCTCCTAAAACCTGGCTGCCAAGGAAACACATTAGACCATGGACTGACAATTGATCACTGAGAAGAACCACTAACATAACCAGTAGAATTGAAGGTTTTTTGGTTTTTTTTTTAGGATGTGGGTTTTTCTATGAGGAACCTAGAAGTAACTGCCTGAAAGAGCTTCAAGACAGTATGATTAAAACCAGAAAAAGGCAACAAGTTAGGGTTACCAGTTTAGAGTCTGTCCACAGTTTTCTGGGTATACTTTAGTTATGAGTCTCTTCAACATTTGTCTGAACCTGGCTTATTGTATTTGTAAAAGTGTCTGAGTATAAAAAACTACCATCTTGAAATTACCATGATAGCAAAACACCATATCTAGATTTGAAAGCCACTGCATCAGTTTCCCAAATCAGTTTACTGGATGTCCAAATGTACCTGCTTTACCTCTAGGCAACACCTCTCCATCTGGAAGCAATGGAACTCATCTAAGTGTGTATTTCAACCTGCAAAGAAAAGGCAGGTTTTTTTCAAGCCTAGTTCAGTAATGGTAGCCCCTTCTACATTCACACTGGTAACCCCTCCTCATCCTCTCCTCATCCATCTACCTGCCATCAGCTATCACATTCCTCTATCCTTGCCTTTTTAGTAAGAGCTGTCTCTGCTGTGGCTTCTGCCATTTGAAATATCTCTTCCCCTCTGAGACCCAGCAACTGAGCTCTGTCCACACATCACACTCTGTCCTGAACTCTTCTTTCTTTTTCTTTTTTTTTTTAAAATACCAAGTAACTGGCAGCTTTAAAACCAGCCTGGGAAGACAGATGGCCAAAAGACAGCACAAAACTGAACGAGAGTCAAATTTTAACTTTTGTAAAAATGACGACCAAGGAAGAACTCTGAAATATTTTCACCAGTTTACATTATAGTCTACCTGAACGGGGAAGGAAAGCAGAATAGCCCTGCTCTGCACAATAAATGGTTCTGTAGACAGCCTTTCTTAGGTCCCTCATACCAGAAATTGCACAGCCTCCTCTACCCACCTCTGGTGAGGTCTGGCAGAGACAAGGAATGAGGAGCTCAAGGGTCTACCACAGACGTATCACAAGTGCCCAGATGTGGAGCTTCTGTCAGACCAACTGCTTTGGCTCCACCTCTGTCAACACCAGTTGGCACTGTGGTGCTTTTGTGTGAGAAGGTATTATTCCACTGACCAGGCCAGAAGGGTCAGGTAGAGAACCACAGCAAGGATGTGTTCCCAACTGTAAATGCCTGTGCTGTCCTTCCTGACACCAGCAATGGTTTCGGCTGCACACTGCCAATCCCTGGTGTTTCCCAGGGTCCCCTCTTAGGTTTTGGCTTTATGAGTTAATCACGTCAAAAGAAGTCATTTTAACTCATATGCCTTTAGGAGTAATTATATATTTAAAGGATTAAACAAATCAGGAAGAAAACATATCTACCGCAGAATGAAAGCAGTTAACACTGAAATCCTTTTTTATATTAGTATCACAAGTCGTTTGTAAATAACATGCTCATTTTAAATACGTAAGGAGTTTTGCTATGCCCTGCAAAATAAATTATCTTTTATTGGTGCCGGGTGTTTCATAACTTCTATTTATTTGCTGCAAGAGTGGAGAATTAAGATAGAGTAGTTTATTTCACCAAAAGACTGACAAATGGCTCATTAGACACTTATGGAGCTGAAGTTAATTGTACAATTTTTTGTTGTATTAATTGTCACTGCCTGCTTAACTGGCTAACATTGGTCATCAATAGAGCTTTTTCCTTTCAATTTCCAAGAGTGAGGTGTAGAAAAAAAAAAAAAAAGTAATTTTAAAATAAACAGAACAGTATTTATTTCCCAATATAAACAAAAATACTATTTGGATTGGAGGAGCATGAGGGAGGAGTAAGAGAGGATTAATGTGCTGGCTGTTCCCCACTGGGGCCACCAATAACAATCAATCCCAAACAGCAGTCACCTCACATCATCTAACAGCTTGAATTGCAGATATTCAAAGATTCTCTCCCCTTTTTTTTTTTGTTCAGATTAAATATCATTTACATTGCATCCTTTTATTTTTTTTTTTTTTATTTCATCAGAGACATAAGGTCAGAATTGATTGAATATGTACTACCTGCATATAATGATTTCCAGTTTTTTACAATCATGCGCTAATGCTGCACAGTAATGGCCTATGGATGAAGAGACAGATGTACTACCAGTCATTCGCTACACATTTGCATTAACAAATCATCATTTAATTGAAGCCCATCCAACAAGTTTATGCTACTTAAATAAAGTTCCTTTCCATAAAAGATGCCACAATGACACATGGTTGTTAACTGCAATGTAAATAAAAAGTAGTATTTATTTTCTTGTCATTGGTTTAGGTAAGTATTAAAATGTACACTTATTAATTTGTATTTTGCTCAGAAATAAACCTCTTGACATCTAACATAGCCACCCAAGCTAGTACTTCCATGAGACGAGATAATTCACTTTTAGAAATAATCGTTTTGTAACACCACAATTTCATGCTTTACAGATTTTTATTTTCCCCAAAAATATATAATAGAGCGTAGCTTATACAAACGCTATACATGAGTTGTGTGTTAATACTTTTAGGCAAGCTCTAATAATACAAACCTCAAACCCTGCTGTTATCAACATGGGCTACAGTTTTTTTTATGTTTCATTGTTGACTACAAACATTGGCACCACACTTAGAAATCTAGTTGCCTCCCTCTACAATTTAGATATTACTGCTTTCTTTTTAATACTGTCTAGGGAACAATTCAGGTAGGCTGTGATGCCCCTACATGTTTCAGATATAGAAAACTACTATCTATTCATTTCTTCTTTCAGAACATGTTGCAAAATACTAAAATCTGAGAAGAAAGGATGTCATAAAATGAGGAACCTATAAAACCAATTTTCTTCTAGAGATGGTTTAACAGTACTTTCAGCATATTCATTTCATGGTACATTTTTGCATCTGCAAAGCAAAAGAAAGATATTTTGGTACTGTCTGCTAAACTGACAAACAATACTTCGAAGCTAACATGCAGGGACAAGGAGATATATTTTTAATTGTGTTTTTGGCTTAAATCTCCATTTTCTAGAAACCAGAACCTTTTAGGATGAAAGCACTATATAAATGAAAGATGGTATTAGTAATAATAGTTGACATCCTTTACTATGCTGGTATTGGCTTATATTTAAACACATCATTGAAATCTTTCATTTACCTAAATACAAAAATAATCAGCTATTTTCCTTTTCCTGAGGATACACTGAAAATAAAATATTTATTAAAAAAAAAAAAAAAAAAGAAAAAACGAACCATGTCAGGAAAACTAGACAATTCGTTCAGAGTGGAAGAAGGCAGTGTTTTTCTAACCAGAGAAAACAGACTGTAAAGATGATCAGATACAATTTCCTTCCCTTCAGGACTGTGTGGGGATATGAGGAGACAGGGGAGTCTCCAGGTTGACCTTTTGTTGTTGTTGTTGCTGACTAAAAACACAAGAAAAAATCTCACCATACCAAGACTGAAATTACAAAGTGAAATTTAGAAATATATCTTAAACTGCACATCAGCATTCAAGAAGAGATAAAACCTAAGATTTATTTACACAGACAAGAAGCAGTGTATAAAAGCTACAAAATGCAAAATACAATCCTATACAAAATAAACAGACATAAAAAAACCACCCCACAACCCTACTGTGCTTTGCCTGCGTGTTCTCCAAGCTTTTTTTTATATGCTAACTCAGAACAGTAATTACAAATCTTGCAAGTTGACTTCTGTTTTCCAGAACTATGAGTTGTACGTAAAACATGTCTTTTCATTGAAACAATTACCATTAATCAAAACAGTGAAAGCTAATACCACTCAAGTCCAACCTACTGCTGTGCCCAGCAATATATCAAACTGTCTGTTGTCAAACACACTGAACAAACTTCAACAGACTGTTTTCACTACAAATAAGAGAAAACATGCTTGCTAAGTATTTTTTAGTCAAATTGCAACCTCAGTAATCCATTCTGTCACTGGATTTTAATTTGAAGTAGTCAATCACAGTCTCAGGCAGATCTGTATTTGACTACAGAGAGGTAACTCACTGGGACTAACAAATGAGTACCTGCAAATGACTACTATAGCCCCAAATTTGTTTAAGGATTTATATGTATGTACTCAGGTTTGTTCCTGTACTCCACTGACTTCTTTCAGCTATGAGACTCTGCATTTAAAGGAAAAAAGAAAAATTAAAACTACTTTTCACTGTAACAGACCTAGGAACATTTACACTTCTAAAAAGTTTAATAATACTGTATATTCTTCCACATTTGTAACTGCTTAAACTATTACTTTCATTTAAAAAAAGTATTACAAAGAAGCTGCTACCTTGGAATTTGTTCATGCATTAACAAGAACCTATCTCCAGAAAGCCAAATTCATATTAAACACAGATCTCATCCACAATGACATATTATAGTCAACAAAAATAGACATACTTACACTTCTCATGGCACCTCCCCTGCCCTACCTAAGAGTCATAACCATTTTCTTAATAAAGAAATACAGCATTTGGTATCTGACAGAAAAAAAACTGTTTACCAGTGAAGTCAGTCTTTTCTGCAATAGGTAATCAATGCAGAAACGGAAGTTTTATATAAAAGATACAGAAGGACAGCAATATTGGAGTTTAACAAACAGATCAGGCCTTTATTACTAGCAAGCTCCATTATGGATTTGTGAGCTTTGTAAGCCAAGCTCCCCCAAGTGTAATTAAATTTTTATTTATAATGTGTTTGTGACTGTTAACTTCGTGTTGCCTCTGCTTGTTCCCCCCACAAACCCAATGCGAAATAGTATTCCACATTTAATGCCGCAGAGCATGGCACTTTATTCAGTTGCTGAATTCATCTCTAGCCTTATAAGAGATGAGAAGTACAAATACACATATTGTGTATTATTTATACACAAACACCCGTGTCTTTAAGCATACATATATTCACACTCCTGCATGCAGACGCTCTGAGCCAAAACTGAGGACAAAAGAAGTACATGTCAGTTAAAATTGAACACATGTGAGCTACCATCACTTTTTTCTACCAAGAGCACTATTTATCACATATTTATATCGTGGAGAGACAGAAAAGCTTCAGTAAGACAGGGCAATGCAGCCCTGCAGAGTACATTTCATGCTTCAAGCCATGCCTGAGATTAGTGTAAATGTACCAGGAAAAGGTTCTAAACTCCAACAAAGCCAGCATCTATGCTTCATTTTTTTGTTCATTTATGAAGAGGACTTAATGAAAAATCCTTCTGACTCCAAAAATATGTTCTATATTTTTTGTGTTAACTCTATTCCCTCTTTCATTCAGGTATTACCCTCTGGTACCAATACTTACATAAAAAAAAAAAAAAAAAAGAAAGCTTAATATAAGTAACCACAGGAGGATCTCTTCTCCCCTTGAAAAACTGCAAATAAAGATGTCAGCTATTGAGTATATTTGTGGCATCTCCAGCAGCTGCTGTTAAATACCAGCTGGTCTAGCTGATTAAAATTACCTCCGAGTTGGTATTATAAAGATGCCTGGGCAGCGTTGCTGTATTAATGGATTATTGAGTGAGCGATGAAAACCTTGGCCAGCTGATGCGTTTTATTACAGATAGGCTTTATGATGTGTAATCACTGTAATTTTTATAACTAGAGGAAACAGGAAAAAAAGAAGAACCTTCTTTCCTCCCTTACTCATACCAGAATCTGTTAAACCAGATCCTTTTTTGGGGGGGTTAGTTTTTTTGGGTTTTTTGTTTGTTTGGTTTTTGTTTGTTTTTTGTTTTTTTCCCCAGTCTCTTTCTTAGGAGTTAGCTAAACAATTTGGGGTTTAATAGTTTCTGCATATGTAAGACTTTATCCACTTTATCCTATGTGTAGGTCACATACGCGAAGAATGAGAAGCTCTATGTTTAAAGCTGTGTTTATCTATTTTACATATGTTTAGGTTTACACACATTGGGTATTTATTTCATTCTTTGACTACCAGGCCAGCACTGCAACTGGCAATATGAGATAAACCCTTGTGCATTATTTAACGACTGAACTACAACGCAAACATGCCTTATAGTCTCTGGTTCAGCAATTCAAGCGGTAAGGTCTTACATCTGGTCTCTCCATCTCCTCTCACATTCTCCTCCCCTTCCTGCCTCAAGCCTTCCACACAATATGTCCTTTACCAGTCTCTCAAACTTTTTTCCCCCTTACTAACCACATATTACCACATTCTCTTGTTTTCAGTTGGTAGTCTGGTTTGTTCCCAAGATTACTGTGCTAATTACAAAAATCATGTTACCAGTTTTTGAGACTTAAGAAAGAATAAATGACTTGGAAAGATTCAGATGTATTGGTGAAACATTTTATTACAGATGACTTCTCTTGTGAGGTGATTCAGCAGCCAACCCAAAGTCACCTCTGTCCAAATGCCATTTACTGAAAGCAACTCAAGAAAAAATTCTCCCACTTTTTCAGGAATGGACACACCCCAAAAGCCAGCTAACAATATCAGGTTTTTCAGTGGAATAGGAACTGCTGAAATGTAAAAACAAAGTAAAAATTATAAAATCTTTATCAGTAACCTTAACTTTAACCTCTTAAATCTCTCTATGCGGATATCATAGAATCATAGAATAGTTAGGGTTGGAAAGGACCTTAAGATCATCTAGTTCCAACCCCCCTCCCATGGGCAGGGACACCTCACACTAAACCATCTCACCCAGGGCTTCGTCCAACCTGGCCTTGAACACTGCCAGGGATGGAGCATTCACAACCTCCCTGGGCAACTGATTCCAGTGCCTCACCACCCTAACAGGAAAGAATTTCCTCCTTACATCCAATCTAAACTTCCCCTGTTTAAGTTTTAACCCGTTACCCCTTGTCCTAGCACTACAGTCCCTAATGAAGAGTTCATCCCCAGCATCCCTATAGGCCCCCTTCAGATACTGGAAGGCTGCTATGAGGTCTCCACACAGCGTTCTCTTCTCCAGGCTGAACAGCCCCAATTTTCTGAACCATTGCTCATCTTTTCCTAGACTAGATAAAACCCAACTGTGTATTATTCCAGCCACAGAGTTGAATTTTGGGGAGATACTACTGCATCATACACATTCACCTGCAATCTCTATAGAGATTGTTTTACTCAGGTTGATGGAGTTTATGAGAAGTACTGCAGACTATTTAAACGATTTGTTAGAAGAAAAAGCTGCTCTAAGCCCGGCATTTAATAGATCAAAAGACAATTTAGATGAAAGATGCATCAAAAAATAGATCAAAGATAATTTAATCAACAAGGTTGTTAAAGGCAAGGACTTTACAATGGACAAACTTTTTAGATTTAAAGGTGAGTCTAGAAATAAGTTTTGTTCCATTCAAGAGTAAATCTAGGCACTTTCTTTGTACCAGGAGAACCTAAGCTGGTTTACGGTACAAATGTGTGTTTCCAAATCCAACACAATCTGAGTATGTGATATACACTCCTGCATTGTCACAACTAGCTACTGAAATAATGCTAGTTGTCTGCAAAAGGAAGGAGGAAAGCATGTTTCACCAGGTAGGGATGAACTACTGGGTAAACAAGGGCCTTTCCATTCTTCCTAAAGTCACCATCTTCTTCCTGAACAGAGGTAACGGAAACAGGCAAAGCCGTCAAGGCAGGCCAAGGAGGAACATGTAAGGTGAAATTTCACCAAGCAGTGAAGCCGCACAGCTCCCCGCAGTACATAATAATGGCTGTGCTAGCCCGAAATACCTCAGCTTACAGCCGTGCCAAGCACAGACGGCAGAAGCCATAGTCGGCTGCTCACAGAAGCGTTGCCATCCGGCACCTGTTATGTCTCCATTTTATGTCTGGAGCCCAAGTGGATCCTGCAGTCACAAACCTAATTCAGGAGGGAGGTGTGTTTTCATATTTGCTTCAATAAAAAATAAATAAATAAAAGTTAAAATAACGGTGGTTTTGCTTCGGTAAAACCCCCCACAGTTCCTATTTTCTCAAGCAAGGTAACTTATATCCCTCTGGAGTCAACCACAGGACTGCATTTAGCAGCCATGAGGGGAAAATAACCCATTTCATACTGCCTGCGACAGAGGCGCTCTGTCCCAGCTGTTTTCTGTTCTTCCCTAGGGTGCACTGGATACCCTATTTTAGAAACATTCCCCCCGAGGAGCACTTTACAACCAGACGGCCCGGCAGGCCTCAGGCGCTCCATTCGGGCCGGCTCCCTCACGCCGAGGCCCGGCCGCAGCCGCCGTTTCCTTGGAAACCAGTGGCACGCCATGCGGAGGGCGGGGCTACGGCGGGGGCCGGCCCAGACCGGGCCCGCCTCTGGACCAGGTTCCAGGCGGCAGCTGTAAACGCACTAGAACACGGGTTCAAATCCCGCTCCCGGATGGGGGAAAGGGGCCTCTGCGGCAGCGTGTTTTCCTTGCTTTTCCTGAATTTCTATAGTGAGTAATCCTCATGCGAATAAGCAATAAATCCATCCCGCATGTCTTACGGCTGTCAGGTTTTGTGCCCGTTTATATGCTGAGGCATCTCTCTTGGATCTAACTGGGGATGGGCTAAGTGGCAGCGAAGAATAAACAGTGCCATAGTCAGGAAAACATCTTATTGAAGATGAAGACTTAGTTATAGTTGAGATATAGTGCAAACATGAAATACTCCAAGTTTCGCCCAGAAGGACTACTTGAAGTAAGATTTAAACCAATGTTCCCCACGGAGATTCACACAAAGATAGCCAACTGGAAGCACTGAACAAGTAAATTATTTTATCTGAAAACAAAAAATTAAAGGAAGGCAATTCTCTAAATGCTAGAATTATTACAATATGCTAAACAAATATCTTTGCATTTGTAGTAAATACATATACATTGATATGCTCTGAATTAATGGTCAATTTAACATGCATGCTAAATTTTACGCAAAACAAGATTCTTAATTCACTTGGGTTAATAAACATAAAATTCTGATAATTACAGATACAATAATGTCATATGAGCACTTTAAACATATGCTGTGGGAATTAAATCCTGGCTATTCCTGCCCACTGAGGACCAGTTTTTAATCTTCGATGCATGATATGTAGTAATGGATTTTACGAGTTGACTTTTTTAAATTTGATGATCAGGTTAATGAAATTTATAATGATATTTTTCACACCAAGTTCAAAATAGTAGTTAACTCCTTGGCAGAGGAATTCAGATTGGACATGTAATGGATGTACCAGCAACTGCTGGAGTGAAAGGATTAATCATCATTTTAGACTTTTATTAAATTAGATAAAATGGGATAGGCATGAATCAGAATATATAACAATTAATCACTGGGCTTTATTGAGTCTTTTAAAAATCTTATTTGCTCCTGAGTTGACAACTAATCTAGACCATTCTGTACCAGTTTGACAAACTCTCCAGATAATGACTGTGACTAGAACATTAATAATATCGTCATTTAACAACAAAATATTTATTTTCTAGGTGAATTAGGCTAAAGGTAATACACCCACCTTATTCACCCCAAAACCTTGTAACTCAGCTCATTCTTTGCTACTTAAATCTGCCCTTTTTTATATATATTTGCTTGTTTTTGGAATTAATGTACTGGATACGGCAGTGTGCACTGCTGACCAAAGTTTTTGGTATATTCAAGTAGCATTTAATGTGAATTGTTCAGCTATACACACTGGAATTGCTAGAAAATAATAATACTAAAGTTGTGAAGTTTATTTATTGATCACTGAGAATCACCCCAGTTAAATGACCATAAACCTCAACATCACAACAACTACTAATCCAGCTAATAGGAATTAAGGGAGATGGAAGATACATAATAAGTATCTGGGGGATATGGAATTTATCCCATGAGTGTAGTAAAGAGCTCATAATTTAGGAGTGCCAAAACCCAAGTGCATCATGAAGGTCTTTCCTCACAAGTGACATTAATTGCATATCCCACAGATCCTTATTACATATTCTATTTATACCTCCAAGAAGAAAAATATTCGTTTAAAGTTTAAAGGTTTAGTACTGCTTAAACACAATGTAACACAGCTGTCTCATGATGTCACAGGGAATATCAAAGGCTGCAGCACAGAGTCATAATGTAAAAAGTAGTTTAGACAGAAGATAAATCAGGGAATGTGCTTCAGTGGGAGAGTCCCAGAGCTCAGATATATAATAAAGCAGGATGTGTAACTAGGTACTTTGGCTGAATATGGGGTTTAGCCCATTAAAAAAGTTTTTCTGGTTACAGTTATTGAAATAACAAAAAGAACAATTAAATCTATTTCAATTCTTTTAAACATTTTTTCAATGTACGTAATGTTAAACAATTAATACTAAAATAGGAATTGCTAAGGTCAAAGATGCCATTATCTTTTCTGCTGTTCAGTCTATATAAATGTAGAGGGGTCATCATTTCTAGATATTAAGCACATTAGCATGCTGCAAACTTTCTGTGGGAGATATTCTTTTCTTCTGTTGCCTGATTATTCTTTTGTGATTTCTGTTATAGATAACACAATGATGGTATTGATTCAAGATGCCCTGTATACTTCTAGTTAACTATATGTACATTATTAAAAAAAAGCCCCAAACCTGATACTGCTGGCTTTGCATGTCATTCCCACGTGTATTTGTTAGGAGAAATGGAGTTAACCACAAGGCCCAACCTTAAATTCCAACTATTCACACAACATTTATTGATATAAGGAATTTTAAGCACTGTTACAATATTTAATATAACACGGTTGTACTGCTACACTGCACACTGGGTATCTGTCTAATTTTATCCAAAATATCAAAATACTTTTTAGAAATTGCTGTAAAGGTAATCAGAGAAAGTATGCTAACATGGTCCTAATTTCAAATAAGGCGATCAGAAGTAAAGAAAAGCAGATAATTAAAAATTACAAATTACATGAAGGTTTATGAAGAGAGATGCTCTCTTGTGGACCTTCTAAGCTGATTTTATATTGGGTGATACCATTTTTCTTCTCTGAAATTTGGGAAGAATTATTGTCCCATTCAATACTGAACAATACATTCAATACTGAACAAAGTCTAGGTGCATCCACTGCCTCTTTCCTTAATAACAGTGCTATCTGGAAATTCAAGGAAGTCATCAACAGCAGTTGATATCAAGCTGCAAATGGTATGTTAAGAGTGTTTTCAGAGGAATAAAATAGAAGAGCAGCACCCTTGGCTTTCTGTGAAAATTCAAGTGTGACTCATTCATTGATTTCAAAAGACGCATTTGAACCCAGCTCCTACTCTTGTCTGCTTTTGTTCTTTTTCACTAGGCAATTCTATTTTGCAGTGATGCGCACAGATTTTTTTCTCTTTCTGCCAGAATGTGTAGGGCCTTCATGCTAAGTTAACCCTTTAGGGCCTCATGCTATTAGGTTCAGGATGAGGGTTGATGAAATGTTCTATTTTTATATTATTAGTTTGGCAAAATAATTCTATTTTTAGAAATGTTTCTCAAACATAATTTCTCATTCTTTACTTAGACTAAAATATTGTGAATTCATACAATATGCAAAAGTTACACACCCTAATTAACAGCACTACTCTTGAGCAATATATTCCTGTGACCTGTGTTAATGGATTTTATTCTTTGGATGTAGCTGGCTTGCTTTAATATTTCATAGGGTACTTTTAAAAATTCTTGCTCAAAACCACATCATAACCAGGAAAGATACTCAAGGCATTCACCTATTTGGAACAAGATTTCTTTTTTATTGCTGAAGGTCCTAAACCACTAGCAAGATGTTGGAAAGAGGTTCATGGGGCCATGGAGAACTCCTATCTAGCTCACTCATTTTAAAAGTTAGGATTGTCAGTTGCATTATTTTCAGGGCAGGACCTTTTCCTGTTGCAAGCACATCCAACTCAAGAATTCCTAATAAAACAACTGTCGAAGAAGACTCAGAATGTATAATCCAAATTATATAGGTTGTCTGCAGAATTCCTCACCTTTCCTCCATTCTTCCCCCCCCCCCCCCCCCCCAACCCGTCACCTCAGTCTAACATTTGGTTGGACTAAAGGGGACAGAGCACTATCCATAGTGGCAGAAACGGCTATCCAAGAACTATGCTCAGTATCTGATGTGGAAACAAGAGGTGGATTGACTTGACTACCTGGTGAACTACCACTTTTGTATGAAGAAAAAGCAAAAAAGGAAGCATTCTTACCAATGCTGACAGTACACAGCCTTTCATTTTCCAGATTAACTGCATTCTACTGGGCAGCCAGATGCCTTTAGAGAAAATGCAGACTGGCCGTATTCCTACAGAATTACTATTTCACTAATTTTCAGCAACATTTTCATTAGGGATGAATTATGGTTTCAGGATATAATTTTCTGCTAAAATTGAGGACTGAGATGAAAATGACTCTGAAGAGCTAAATGATTAACATATCCTCCTAGGCTGAGGGGGAATCTGACTGAAGACTGTGCTATCCCTGAAGCTGACATCCCACACTTTAAGGAAGTTCACTAACTGTTGCTGTTTTCTTGAACACAGTTCCCTGCCACTCTTCTCCCCACACACGAAAATCCAAAATGGCCTAGTTTGTTCTGATGTGGAATAACAACAAAGTATTAAAAACTTTGATTTTTTTTTAATGAAATCTTAACTCCTGTGTTACAAACAGGTCTACATTGTATATTTAAGTATTTCATGCTCATTTGTTTCAAGATTTCAAACAAAATTCTCCTATCTGCACTACCCATTTGCTCCCAGTTGTGTTTAAAGACGATAGTGTAACTGTTACATTTTACCGTTTAGGCACTAAATTGTGTTTACCATATCACTGCTCTTGTTGAGTATCCTTTTTGTATTCTAGCAGAGGATCTTCTTTGTGCAGCTTTTTCACATGCATTGAGATGATGCAAAAAAACGAAGGCGATTTTAAGGGTGACCTGCTCTATTAGTCTTTTAAGGACTGACGACAGGATGATCTTTCCCTGCTGGATGGTGTACATGGTTCTCTTACTTTATTATCACTTTAAAGGTATGTCTTCACAGGAAAGTGAAGGGCATGCCACTAACATATGTATGCATTCCCATACTAACTTGATTTAGATAGAGCCCAGGTAAGAATAAGCAGTAAGGATGAAGCACTGATTAACCAAAATATCAATTATCCACAGGCCTGGATTCTATGGGAAATGCTTTGGTTCCTATTAAGTGGTTAAGTCTGAAGCTCTGTATTTTGCCTTCAAACATCATGTTAACATGGGCATGTTAGCAGAGTTTCCTTTTTGGGGCATATGCTGAGATAATTACCTTCTGCAACAGTTACTTGACTGACTTAGTGCCTTTTCTGTACCAATTTCCAACATGAGTTTTCTAGACTACATTCTGTATCATTGAAAGAAACAAAATGATGCACTAAATTAAACAGTACTGGTTAACCCGAACAGCTAATGCAATTTAAATATAAAGAAAACAAAGAAGTAAATGCTTGATACATGCCACCTTAAATTCCTTACTGGAATAGAACTTCTCCACTCTGTTCAGCTTTTATAGTCAATAGCTGTTGACTACAAAAGTAAAAGTAAAGATAAACCCCGACAAAGACACCCTTTCAAAAACCTGTATATATTCCTACTCAATTCATCGCAGGTTTCAGAAGATATTTACACTATTCAAATCCACTGGTCTCTAAGCCTACTTATGTTTAATGCCACCAGATGTGGGTTTTTTTTTTAAGGGTATGTGGCAAAAGCAAAAATGGAAGCTGTCTTGCTTGTTTCTTTCCCAGATAAAGATAATTCCCTGTACTTCATATGGAAAGCACATCACCTGCATCAAGGAGCAACATAATGACAAATCTGCATTCCATCCTCACAGCCATCCAGTACTACTCATTAGCATCTCAGCACATAATTATGCGGCAGGAGAGTAAAACTCTGATGAACACTTTTGACACCTCAACCAATCCTTAGTTCTGCTTATAAAGTGGTCTTTTACATGATGTATGTGTTAAAATCTTAAGTCTAAGGTAAGACTAAAATACTATTTGTCACAGTAGGAAAAAAGATAAAATTGAAAGTTCATTGTACTGTAATTTTCAACCTAAGACACAGCAAGAAGCAGCAGAAAATTAAATACACATTTGTTCAATCAAAAAACCAGAAAGCCTTTTGGAGAAACTCAACAATGAGCAACGGATGCCTATCATTTAAAAACACACAAAAAAATTAGTAGCCTCACTTCAAAACAGAAGAAAAACAGCTTCTGGAGTTAAATGGGATTTGCTTACTGCTTGAAAATAAGGCACCTACCCTCATGCTTCAAGAACTGTCCGCATTTACTTGCACAGAGGAAATGCTTTGAGTTAGTAGACCATCACAGTACAACTGACACATCAACAGTAGGTGAGGCAATACCTCTCCCTGTCAAAACATAATGTAGCTTTCTTAAGTAAGCTTCAGGCACGTTTTCTTCTGTCTCCTAACTTTGAAGTTACAGGTTTCTTCTTACAATATTTGTTTTACTCTGCAAAATAGAATTAATAGCAAAGTCTTCAAAGGTCTGAATCAGCTCCCAAAAGCTTTATCTAAAACTCCAATAGACTGTATCTCTTCTTCATTTGTGGGACCAACGGTGGATGGTAACCCTTCTTAAAAGGTCTGTTCATATGGCATTAAATCTTCACCAAGCCCTCTACTGACAGACAAGATAGGATTTATATCCCATTAAAATCTGCTTTATATGTAATGCTTTGTTTAAGCTAAATAGGAAATAATTACTGGAAATCAAGAAGCATCAATACCAGTTACTAAAGCCAGGATTAATTTGGTCCTGGACACTCAAATGAAAAGTACTACTTTGTTCAGAAAACTTTTGTATTTGCTTAGTCTTAGTCATTGCTAGGTACTAATTTATTTTAACAGAAAGACCAGTAGGTTCCCTTACTACATGCACAGTAGCTCAAAGTTTCTTTCATTGTAATTGCTGTCCAATTAGTTGACGACACTGGATTGAAAACCACAGAGGGACTGCAATTGGTTTGGACCATGCCATATATTACCTCTCTAATTTTTTTGGTAAACTGTGAGAATACAAAATAAACCCAGGCATCCTGGATGATCTGTAAAGTTCTCCTTATCAAGGCCGATCTTTAATCTACTTTTTCTGGAGATCATGAAGAACTTGTTATTCTGACGACAAGTGGGATTATTTTTTTTTAATTTTTTTTTTTTTTTGGATACCATCAATATGAGTTATGTTCCATTAGTGCCCAGGTAAAATCCTTGAAATTTACCCTCCAGAGACCAATGTGGTTATGGAAAAGAATACTGCCTGGTACCCTAATGGCATGGGAAATTAACTAAAACAGGTGGATGCCCCACAGCAGTGCTAATAGCAAGGCAGCTAAGAGCAGTAATAGTGGAGCAGCACATCTGCTGTTGGCTTTGCTGTAATGTAACCTTTCTACTGCTGTCTTTGAATCTACACTCATGCAGAGTTACCCTGCAACTTAGCTCGCATCCTTCTTTTTTTCCTTTGCTTCATGAGATAGGCTTCTTCCTGAGGTATAATTGTGGTATCAGCCTAAAGGGCTGAAACTGCATCTCGAACCACAGTAGGCAGTATGTCTATCTGATTGATCATCATAAAGTAGAGTGGCAGCGGGAGGCAAAGTCATCGGCACTGAATGTTCTAAGAAGGCCCTTTTTGTACTGAGATTAAACTATCATGAAATATTTATGCTCACTTCTGCATGTCCTTTATTGTCTGTTGGATATGTGCTTAGAAAGAGTTTGCTTAACCAATATAATACTGCCATCAGTGTTATGATGCAGGAGCTAGTAGTGAGCTTATGCCAACAGTTAATTTTTGTTCTTAAATAAAGCTTTTTACACTTATGCCTTGTCATTATCTTTGTGTGCATTATTTCTATACAACCGTATCATTTATATTTACATGATCTGGCTGGACTTATTGCATGCAGTTCTATGAGAATTTCATTTGATGCAATACAATTTACTTGGAAACCCTCAGTACATAAAGTAAAGGAGTAATAATGATATTATTTGGGACTTTTCCAATTGATTCATCTTTTCAGTCCAATGTAAAAGAAGTCCTCTACTACAAACTACTATAAATGGAAGAATAATGTCCCAAAAATACAGGTAGCTGAAGACTTCCCTCAAACCTTTGTCAAGCTGAGAGAGCAACCTGCTTAATTTGCCATAGCAAACACTGGCCACTGCAGAAACTGCAGAATGCTTTTGCAATAATTATTTTGTACTTTAACATGAGTTAGATGTAAGGTCAAAGAAATTAACACTAGAATACCATTTAATCTAGGACATTAATCACTGTTAACTCATCTGATTTTACAATTAAACTGAATGTTCAATCTGTCAAGCCTCCAGAGTATCCAATCTTTTTGTTCACTCTTAGCATTTTTTTTCTTTTATTTGGAGAAAAGTTTATTATCAGGAAGCATGTCACTGAACTGTTAATGCAATCAATTCTATTTTATTTTCAAACCATTCCTGTGCTTTACTTTAAAAAGTACAAAATTAGATATGATTAGATAATTATTATAGCTTGGTTAGACTGTATGCAGTTTGCAGTGCTATCAGGAATGTGAAACAATGTTATTCTGCAAAACATTATCTTGGGATCTAAAAAACAAGCTAGAAACATGGTAAATAAGACCAAAGAAAGGTGCTTGCTGCATTGCTGGTTCCATTTTAGCTGATATTAATAGCAGTTGAATAATTACCACAGGGACATGCAGTGACTGACTGCAAGTGAATGAATGTGCAGTCTAACAAAATTTTCATCTACAGAAATTCCTGTACTAAGCCTGATACTGCATATGACACCAGCTTGAATGACCACAGCATGGAGTATGGCATAGCCAGGACCCCAGGATACCTTGCTGTACCAAACAGAGTGTTCTTTCTTATCAGCAGCGAAATGAGATAGCCAGGTAACATGAGGTCTGGTCACTGATGGCCTCCAGAATACAAAGAAATCCACTGCCCTGAGCTGAAGCTTCACCAAATGTAAACTACGCAGAGAAAAGTTTTCTAAACTGGCAGCACCTCCCAGCATGCAGCCTGGCATACAATGCTGGGGCTAATGAGTCCACAATTTGCAGAGCACTAACTGGTGAAGAAAAAGATAAAGATTTTTCTCATGGATATAATAAAAACTATAATGAGCATACGTTTGCGCTACTGGACAGCAACTTGAATTAATGAGTGATACCGCATGTACTGAAATGCCTATTAAACTTCCAGGTAATAATAATTTCAAGAAGTTTGTGACCACATTTTATTTTAAATGACAGTTTCTGAACATGGAAATGTACAACAGACTCGGGTACCTGCCATTCAGCAGAACAAGTCTTCCTCATGTTTGAAAATTAAAAGGACTATTTGCAAACATCAAAGGTTGAAATCAACTCTATGAAAATACAAAGAGTAAGTAAGAATTGTTTCTACCTTGCTCCAGAAGGTTATAGAAGGATGCAAAGGATAAAATACTGTATTTTTAAGTAAGTGTGCAACTTGTTCAGGTTAGGGGAGACTGCCACTAAATACAAGCCTTACACATTCATACTTATCACCAGGAATGCCATAGTATCTTTTGAGGGAAGTTCCCAGTCTTCCTTCTACCATCTGTATATTTTATAAGTGGTATCAAGGCTGACAGATGAATATTTATGTTGGCAAATCCAACAAACTTCAGTAAAACAATAAACTTCAACAAAAAGCTCACATGAATTTTGCAGTTGGGTTAGGTTTAGCAATTATTAATAACCTATTATGTTTAAGAAATGCTGTTTCTAGTTCAAGAAATGTTAAATAAAAAAAAAAAAATCCAGCATCTGAGACTGTCAGCTGGCTCACTACTGGAAATGACTGTTCTGAAGAGTTCAGACATCATTAAAGGTGAGAATAATACAACACAGTCATGTTCCTTTCCATTTCTTTTCCTCCTGTCCTCTATGTTAAATCAGAAGTCAGAGACTGATATGACCTCACAGGCAACCTACTTTCCTCTTCTACCAGCGCAGATTCATTCTCTATGATGCTACCCATTTCTGAGAGCTTTTCAAAGCCTGTCTTTAAAATATTCTGATGTTTTTTCCTTTGTTAATTCGATATATTATTTTATAGTCTAACAGCTCCTCGGTAGTAAGGTTTTTGTGATAGTCAGCCTGAAGCTCTCTCTCATAATTCATTCCCTTAACTGTAAATTTCTTTATTCAGATTCAGTTCTATTTATGCCACACCAGACTGCACCATTCTTCTGTTATTATAATGTTATGTTTTGAGCAAAAGTATATTTTTTTCAATTATTTCTCTTACTGAAGGGCAAAATTTCATATTGAAGTGAATACCTTCAGTACAAATTATTTTTGTCTCAAAATACCTGTCTGCCGATTTCTGAGCTTTATTTTCTGTGTGGTTTTGTAAGCCTTAAAAAAGAAACAGTCTTTTTGTTTTCCTTGATATTAATACTGCCTAATTATTCATTACTAGTCCTGCTTATTCATTACTACCCTTGAAGATTATTAGAGATGCTGCTTTTCTCTTCCACTCTAGTGACGATACCAGAAAATACACGACTGTACACTACGTAAAAAATTACTGTAATACTGTAGTACCATCCTCTTCATACTTCTAGTACCTTGAGTTTACTTGGCTTGTTTTTCCTCTCCCTGTTACACCTTGCTATCAAAACTATTTAAGGAAGTTTTGTAGAATTACATTCATCTTTCTAATATATGTTATTTATAAGTCTGGGACTACTAAGTCTTACTTAACTCTACTCTTGAGGGCATACTATGTCACAGCATTTTTACATTTTACTGTAACATCAAATTAGACTTTAATGTTAAGTATCGCAGTTATGGCCTGACATTTATACAGTCACCTTTTCCCTCCCGCTCTACATTTTCTATTGAGTTGTTAAATGTAATTCACAATTACATTTGGAAATTCACGCCTATAAATGAAACTGGTGTTTGTGTTTTTTTTTCCATTTAAGGCAAAGGCTTAAATGGAAATTATTTTAAATCATTGCAAAAATTATATTATTTTAAATCATTGAAAAAATAAAAAAAAAAAAAGGAAAAGTGTAATTTTTCTGTCACTGTAACTGCACACATGGCTTGCCAGTTCTTTATTGAATGATTAAAATGAATCAAATGTCTAGAATTCCAGACAAAGAAGGCAAAAATCTTCCTTAAAACCACAGTGGATTCACAGTTACTCCTGGTTCACCCTAGTTGCAACAGTCTGTACTGACCGAGACTGATCACTGCAGCTCTAACTGGTCTGGATGCAATGCTGAGGAAATACGCAGACAAGGCCACATCCAAAGTCACACCTAGCCCATTAAGCCCCCCTGGAAAAAGGGGCACAAAACACAACCAGCTGAATGGCCCTGAGCCAGCTTAATGCAAGAAGGACTACCTGCGCTGACTCAACATACAGACACTGCTTAACTTTTAATGTGCCCCACCATACTTGTATTACCAGTATCCAAAACCCCATGTCTGCAGTAGAAGAAAGTTCACTGATACTCAACTGGTGATAAAATTAAATAAAGGAACCAGTCAGTGCTACTAATTTTCCCCTTCTCCCTTTCTTTGTGTCCTATTATCCCATTTCTTCTTATAGGAAAACCACAGGTAGAAAAGGTACTCGATTAAGTACTTCATCACTGCACTGGGAGTCCGTCAAGTTCTCCTATTTCACAGAATCAGAGAGTGGTTTGGCTTGGAAGGTACCTTAAAGATCATATAGTTCCAACCCTCCTGCCATAGGCAAGGACACGTGTATCTGAATGGACTTTATCTGCATTGGGAATGCCACTGTCACTAATAAAACAGTGGGGTGTCATTTACTGTAATGCTGGAAATTGAAGTTCTAAGAGAAAAGAAGTACTTCCTTTTAGCCCCATTCCTCTATCCCTAAATTCAAGTAAAACAAAGTCCTAATATAATGAAGTAAAAATTAAATTAAATAATGCTTTGCAAACACTCACAGCCCATAAATCTGTGGAGCAATTTCCAGTCGGTTCAGATGCATGTACAGCTCAATATCATGTTTCTTCAGCAGATGATCCTGAATTTGGTTTACTTTTGCTACAATAGCAATAGATGGGCCTAAGTCCTGTGGCCTTGCAAACGGCGTAGGTGTAATCATCACATCTTTTTCCTGCAGACATAGAAAATGATAAAAAAAGAGAATATCCTATGAAGTCTTATTGTCTAAAAGGGACTGTCTACAAGAGATTTGTTTTTTCATCATTGCCTTCCAAATAAACATATTAATAACTCATTTCTTTTCCAGCAAAAGAGGAATCTCAAGTATCCACTTCTGTGAAAGGTATTGTGGGATTCCCCTTCCCAGGCATGCCAAGGTTCATCTTCTCATTCTGCACATCAATTTTTACACGCATGCTTTACTTTTTATGCTCTGACAAAGTGTTGACAGCTTTATTTTAGCTTTAATATCAGCAGTCTGAGTCAGTCCAGAGCAAAGCAGATAAATGGTAACTTAGTAGAGAATATATGCCCTCAGAGGACAATAAATTGCATACCAAATAGGAAATAACTTATTTTCAAATGACGCTTCCTAAACAGGATTCCCTTGCTCAGAAGTTCTGTTGGCTGTACCTCAAAATCTACACAACATTGATAATGCATCAGAAAATTTCTAAAACAAGGACTGGAAGGTAGCTGGTTGGACCTAAAGGTTGTGCAAACTATGTAATGATCTAGAATATGACATAAACCAACTGAAAACAGAGAAAGAAAACTACTGGAGTATTAGCATACTTGAACCTGATATTGCTTTATCTTTTTTCTTTCTGCAAAAGAGTGATGCATTATTGAAAAAGAAGCAGAATGCTAGGAAGGAATTCAGGATGTAATGAAGCACACTGAATAGGAAACATGTAAAAAGGAAGATCAGAAATAAAAAGGGAACAAATCAAACCTATCAAGAGAAAGATTGCGGAAAGGGAAATGGAGAATTAAAGTGTCAGGAACAATGCTGAAGTTATAAAAGAGGGAAAATTGAAACAGTAAGAAGATTTCTCAATGATTTTGTTGCAATCTGTCATCATGGCTATCTGACCTGAAAGCTTCACTTTAAAAAATAGTTACAGTTTTTATACACTTTTGCTAAATTTATTGATAGAGAAGCATTATCAAGGTCAATGGGTTAAGAATTTCAGAAGACTTCATTATAGTTTAAACTCTTGAAAGACAAAATCACTTGGCTCAATACAGCATAAAGCACATTATGTTTTACATTCAATAACAAAGAAAGGCTTTTTTTTTGTTGTTGTAGAGACTATCCCCAAGGTTGTTTCCTATAGTTATGATCCTCTTCAACCCCATTCTTTCTGTATTAGCATTTTAAGAGGAAGGAAGAGAAGTATCCATATTTCGCAATCATTTACAACATGGTTTAACATTTAAGTGGGAGGTGAACATTTAATAATTTCTTCCAAAAAGCTTATTTTTTATGTCAATCTCCTTTGCTTGAAATATTTTTTTCTTAATTATTCCATTTCTGTACCATAGAAAAAGTGTATGATGTTGAGCAGCTATTTCAGGTAAAATGATTCTATTTAAGGATCTGATTGATTATAAATTGTATCTTAAAATCTGCTTAATTGTTGCTTTGCTGTGGCAATTGCAGCAAAGGGATTTATCTGTCTATTACAGTGTGATGGTTTTGCCATGCTGTTGTGGTACCAAGACATATTCATTTAAGATGCCCTATCAAATTGCTTGACAAAAGCTCCCTCAGACAGACCGTCAAATAAAGCTCACTGAAATGGTGTCCCTTCATTCAAAATCTTTTCTGTTCTACCAAGCAGAAATTTAAAATAAAACATCTAGCATCTTAGGGGCTAATAAGAAATGCTGTCACTTACTTAAATACTAAAGTTCTCCACAGCTCCATATATGTTGAGAAAGGATGTTTCTCCTACCTCCTTTAAAAATTATTCTATTAACTTCTTTATTACCAAACCGGGCAGCTTTCTTTTTACCCTGATTTTTGCTTCTCCCTTGCATGGCTATTTCCTATCTCTGTTTCAGACCCATTTCTTTATTTTCTTGGTCACATGCTAGAATGCAGAATAGCGAAAAAGGGTATCCACTGATCTCCTCCTCAACTATACAAGTATGATATGATATCATATCATTGCCTTAAAGTTAAATGCTAGTCTTCAGTAACTATTTGCATAAACATATCAGTAATTATTTGCATAAACACATCTTTGAAACTAATAATAAAAGTCTGTAACTGTACACATTCATAGACTGTGCATGTTCCATCAGTTGGTGCACATAGTGGGTATGAACTTCATTCTGGTTTATTCAAGTTGACTTTTAACTTCAGTGTAACCACTGCATGCTCTCATAACTCTGATGACTCAAAAGATCTGCATTTTAAGCTTTTCTCTTGTCCTGGGTTTACCAGGAGCCGTTTTGCTCCTTCTTAGTAACTGGTGCATCTCTATAGGCACGGATTCTCATATAGAAATCTCAACATTAGGTTCTATCTACTTGTAATGTCTATCTGCTGATTTGTAATATGAGAAGACTAGCTAGTTACTCAAATTAGCCTTTACATCATTAGTTGTCTGTGGGTTTAAAGCCATCGTTACAAAATTAGAAAGCAGACTTTTAAACACTGGCTCAAGTGTCAAAAGATTCTGCATATCAAAACTAATGCAAGCTTCCTCTTACAGCAGAGTGCCAAAACTGTAGTTATTTATCACTTGCAAGCATTTGTGCACCTTGGCATAATGCAGCACTGACACATTGCTGACTGTCAGACCGACTGACTATCAACATGGCTAAGTGCATCAAATAAGATATACTGGATTGCCATTTTTAAAAGCATGAGATAAGTAAATGGTATCCATCAAAATGCAGTTCATCAGCATCTCAGAAATTAACCCATTAACAGAAATCTTCAAAGCATGTCATAATCTGTGGGGACAGCAGCTGCAATCAGTAATCAATGCCATAACTTTCCATGCTTCCTGATTTGGTGCACTCCACCAAGAAGCTCAGTGGATGACTAGAGTGCATATGATATGTCTGTTGTCTCCTCTCACACAATTTGGTTGAGAAAATGATAGATAATACATTTAGTCAGCTGAAATTGCTCCAAAAAATCACATCAGCTGGTGTGAAAGAAACAGCCCAAACAGAAAGATGCTCAAATAAACTGACACAGCCAAGCCGCCAAAATATTTAACTAGAAATGACTCGCAGTGCCTGTGCCTAAAGCACAGAAGCCAAGTGGACAACTTGATACTCTGCCCCTGCCCATTCTCACTATATATTAAGTTGCCATATGAGGCAAAACACCTGTTTCCTTTTTGTGAGCTTCTAAGTCTTGAGAAAAAGAAAAGAGTGCCTGCATTTAGTCATCTACTGCTGACATGAAATATAAATGATCAATCCCAAATGGATGCAGTTAACAATAAAGAGACAAAAAGTGGGGTGTCTCAGAGATGTGCTATTCTGTTTATGGGACAGCATCAGATTCACCTCTAAGAACAATTTAAATATGGATAGCAGTGAAATGCAGATGAAAAATTTAGACCAAGTATTACAAACAGAATCATCAAATTGTGCCACAAAACATTACCTACCACAACATGAATTGGAATGGCTGACAGTTGATACTAATACAATTTATATATTCACGCATTTAGGAAACAAATGCTACAGCAGTAAAGAGAGGCTAGGACATAGTACACATATAAACCATGGACAGATTTCTCTCATTAACCACTAGGGAATGGAGTAGCTGGAGAAGCTCCTCTAATGGCAATTGGGAGTAATGGAACCAACTGTTAGAAGCTATAAAATGTAACATGTCTCTCAGAGCACACGCTTTCATTGCTTCCTTTGTGAAGATACAGACTTTATTATGTAGCTAACCCTCAAAGTCATGATTGTAAAAGGCATATGTACAAGCAAGGATTATTAAAGATTATACATGTTTGCAAAGAACAAAAACAAACAACTAGATATTAATCCATGCGCTTTGCATTGTTAATTTTTTATGCCACAAAAGGACTGGAAAGGGCAATATAAACTTTCACCTTCTACCGAAGCACCGCAAATCTGTAAGAAGTCATTTCCCAGAGTAAAATTCCACCTCAGACTTTACCAACTCTGCCACAAGAACTGGCACAAATACATTTGAACACACTGAATTCTGAGGTGCTATATTCGGAGAAATGTCTCACAGCTTCGTTGTTGGAACACAAGTGACTACGCAGTAAGTTCATAATATTCACATCTCATCTGCTTTATCCTTAGTTACTAAGAATTATGTAAAAACACAAACCCAAATAATATTTTTTACCTGTAGATAGCTTAGGCCAAGACTCAATGCTCCATGTCTAATAAAATATATACACAGATACATTTAAATATTTAAGGAAAATAGACGCCTTTACGTGCATCTTGGTTAAACACCTTTTTCTTCAACAGACAGGCAAAACTACATCTCAAACTAGTACTACCTAATTACAGTATGCAAATACAGGTTTTGGTGCACAGATGTGGACATCCAAATCCAAACAAATTCTTACTATTTTTTTGTTAGCTACAGATATTCACCCTGGGGTCTATGTGAAAAACCCTGAACTGAAAAACCCTGAAGTGAATCAAGCTGGAACCAAGTTTGGAGGATAACTCTTTTAAGATGTAATACACTGAAAGTCTTGGCAATACCTGCAATAGGGCTATGTTCTGCTAGAGCCTTCCACATACACACCACCACACAAGTAGTTTTTCAGAATTGAAAAAAGAGATAAATGTAAGGAGGGAAAGAGACAGGAAAAAAGTATTCAAAGGAAATCTTGAGCAATTGATATGAGGGAATTGTCCCTGATGGCATGCATGAAAAATGGTTACAGGCAAGGAGGAGATGGTCCCTAGAAGGTGCCTGCAAGGAATAGTTCTGTAGAACTAGGAGCACTGAAAAAGCTCTTCTTTGGAAAGAAGCAACATACTAAATACAGTGATGTCTGTATAGCTGCACAGGAGATCTGAGGGCAAAGACATTCGCTCTGTTTGAATACCCTGAGGTCAAGGAAAAAAAAAAGTAAGGAAATGTAGTGATGATGCCGGGGGGGGGGGGGGGGGGCAGGGGGGAGGGCGCAAAGGAGGAATATGCATCCTGACCTTTGATTGATGGTATACGATTAAAGTTTTGGTTTCACAGCAAATTGGTTATATATTAAAGAGCTAAAAACAATTCAAGCCTCCATAGGTTAAATGCTGCCTATATGTGTTGATTTAGTATGACATCTGCACAGGTTTGAGACACACAGATGTGCCTATGAGAGGTACTCTTTCAAATGCTACACACAAACTTCACTCATACATAGGAGAAACTGCATTTGTGCATTCGGCTTTCTGATTATCAAGTGATTTTTCAACAAATAGGAACTTTTAACTGGGATCTTAACAAATACTTATGTATTTGTATGTGTTATGTAATAAATATCTTAACAAATACTTAAGAACAAATTCTAAAGAGCCTCTAAAGGATGTAAACTTATTTGAGCCTGCTTTAACCAAGTCTTTTAAGAGAAGATGCCGTCTTAACTTCAAATTACTTCAATCATATTAAAAATCACATTTGCTTAAAAATACAATAAATAAATTTTAGAGCTATATTTACCTTCTGACTGTCATGTTCAAAAGTTGAAAACCAATGTTCTGCAGTTTTCATGAGACATGTGAACATTGCACTGGAGAGGAAAAAAGCAGCAACTTGGTGTTAAATAATGTATTATAAGTAAGAGCAAATAAAATGTAAAGGAAGTTGCTAAAACTTACTAGGCATCGTGTTCCAGATATTCAGGATTCAAAAGAACTTTCATTTCCTCGCTGAAAAAGGCAACAGTGAACAATCCAAGTGTGAATGTTTATTTTTGGTCAGCGTTCCGCATGTACTATTATGTATTTATAAGCCAACTTTCATATAAAGTGCAAATGAGAAAACTAGCCTTTTTAATTAAAAAGAGCAACTCCATTGAACAAATGAAGTCTTTCCTTTTTATAAAGATCAAAAACAAATTAGCTGCCTTGTCTGCGCTACAATGAAGTAACCATCTAATTATTCCAAATAACAAATTACTGAATGTCACAATGTATTATTTGAATATGCTTGATCTAGAATAATTGATTGCTGCACAATCTATCACCGTTTGTCCCAAACAAAAAAAAAAAAAATAAATATGGTTACTGGTCAAATACACAGTATCAAAACATTAATTTATTTTGGTTTAATAGCCTGTATTTTTATTGTACTTTAACAGCAATTAATCAGTGACAGCACCTCTTTTCCATCTACTTCACTGCTTGGCTCTACTTTTTCAATGGTGACGGAACAGAATGCTATGCATAACATGTGGTTATTTTAAGTTACTTAGCACGGAAAAGCATCTTCTAGGTAATTCAGGATTACAGACATTGAATACGACAGACATTGAATAAAACCACACACTTGTAAATAATCTCCATCCTTAACTGCCTTTGGACAATCAAATTAAGGGGTACTAACAGAGGTTATATTATATAGTACAAATAATTAAATTGGCTTTTATTCACTACTTGGCTCAAAAAGAGTGCAGAAAGACAAATGAAATGTCCTAAACATCACAACTGATACAAGAAGACAATTAGTTTCTTTTTTTGTTTTCTAAAAAAAGCCAAAACTTTACACATAGGGCAAGAAAAAAAGCATCTGTATTTTTTGATGGACAGTCATGTGTGAGGTAATATTTTATACACTTTATACATACCTGTATAATTACATGTGCACATACACACATGAAGTTTGACTGGAACAGAGAATCAACAGCTAAACCTAGTGCTACTACAAAGTCAAAGGATAGTCAAATATTGCAGCTGCAACACTGCAGGTGATGAAAGAAATACCAATCACAATAAATTGTTTACATTGAGTTTTTTTTCTCTTTTAATTTATGAGGAAAGAGAACTGGTAACATGTCTGTTCTATGAATGTGATTCTCTAATCTGCCTCCTCTCTGCAATGACAAAACCTAAACCATTTCTGGCAATAAGAATAAGGTGAAACAGCAGGTAGGTATGTAAGCTTTTCAACTAAGGCTCTCCTTAGGTTTCTTTTCTCCCCTTTTTTTGCCATCTAGTACCTGTGAAGGGGCCAATGTCTACACTTTTAATCCCCATTTCAGCAGATGTAGTATGGAAGATGAAATAAGGTCATTTACATAAAACCATGAAAATGTAACAATTTCTGATATCAGTTTACCCATTATAAACAAAGACATAAGAAACACACATTTAAAAGTTCAAGTCCAGCCAACTTATTTATTTATTAGTTTTTAAGAAAGCAGCTTTTTAATGCTATACAAATAAAATGCAATGCTTGCCTTGGTTGTGCAGCTTCACTGGCATGTGAAAAAGCTTGATGGTCACAATGCAGGATAAAGACAATGGGAGCTAAAAGTTCATGCATACCCTAAACATAAAAGGAAGCAAAAGTATAGTAAGATTTTCCAGTCATATAATAGTTCCTAATGCGTAGCATCAGGCCGCCAGCAATATCTGATGCAGACTAAGTAAAAGCAAGACGATTTACATTCTTAACAGAACAGTTTCATAATCAATGGCTTTTATCTTAAAGTCTGATTAAATCCAAGTGTTTAGTCTTATATAATATACAGAAGCCAGTTATTCTCCCTTTTTCTACCACAACAGAAAACAAATTGGCAATGGTAGGCAACCCTGCACCTGGCAGTTTACTCCAAGATCTATATTCATAAATATGAATTTTATTTATGATAATTACGATCATGATCCACAGTACAAAAATCTGCAATAGGAACAAATTTCAAAATTTAAAATTATTTTTTATTTGATAATGTTCTAAAGCCATAGATAAAAGTGTAACAGTAGCCTTCAGAGGAGACAAGGGATGCTATTGGGGAAATCAGAAAACTTAAACTTCCATTCCTATGGACATAGGAATGAAAATGAGCGTTTGTTTTTTTCGTGTTTTTTTTTTTTTTTAAAGTTGCTATGTCAGTATTAAAAATAAACTCATTATAACATAATGCATAGGACACCTGGTACTGTTCCATTATAGGCAATTACTAGTATATGCAATCTATATGAAGATACAGAAAAAATATAGATACATACAGCCATCAGAACAGGATGGATAGTTGAGGACTTAGGCCAGCATTAGAAGCATGGTTGGGTCTCCAGGCCAGCTACTGGTGCATTTATCCAGAGCTCACCAGAAACAAAAAAGGGGTCTTGATTTGCTTTAGTACACCTGGGGCTTGTCAATTTGTTATCAGGAGCAGAAGCAACTGCTTCCGGAAACAAGCAATCCAGTTGGCAAGCTGCAACACACTGTCAGGTAAAACAATAGCCTGCACAATGAAACCTTGTCTTCAGCAGATATTCAGCCCCTTCCCTCATATTAGATCAGGAAAAAGGAGGATTTGAGGTATCGTAACTGAGGAATTTGGTTATGCCAAGGGAGTTGAGCTCCCAGTGGTACACTAGGACAGCAGGTGAGAACTATGCAAGCTACAGGTTGGGGTTTGGGGTCAGCCATACAGAAGTAGTGGGGAGGGCCCTTACGTGATGGATGGGATGTGGTATGAAGGGTTGAGATGTATTTGGTGGCCTCTGGACACAGGGATTACTGCAAGGGAAGGGAACTCCTAACCTCATCCCAAAACTACCAACCAGAGCCAGGGCTTAGTGCCAGGTACCAGGCTACTCCTGCTGGGTGTCACTCTGGATGGAGTTCTTGCCCAGCTGTGCCCCAGTTCAAAGCTGCAACTCCTTCACTAAGTGGAACCTCAGTCCCAGTTCCAGGTGGGTGCTCTGGGCAGACAGCAATGCCAGGAAGATCATCTTGTCTACCCTGCTGGCAGAAAGAGCACTGGGGATGCTGGACCATCAAGCTCACAGGCATTTTAGATTGCTGTTAGGAGTCAGATAATTGGTGCTTTTTATGCTTGTAGTTCCAAGCTAGGGAGCCTCTCCACTTGCTTTTCCAGCCCTTTCAATGATGGACAGACATGAGCAATGATAGAGATACATGCTTCTGCAGCTACCCTGCTGGTATATCAGTTGCTATCCTGTGCAGCATTTGAGAAGTATTCAGTATCAGTGAGTTAGCTTATCAGCTTCATGTGTATCAAACAGATCTATTAACTACTAAACCCCTGTAAGTTTCATTGGAAATAATGGGGATATTCCTTAAGTGGTCCAAACCGAGCAGAGAGGTGGATGTGGAAGCCCTAACTCATTTTTGAGTGTGCAATAACTCATACTTGAATGTGCAGCTAATTCCATGTTAGTGAATCATATCTATTCGTAAGAGGGAATTCCAATCCGGGGGGGGGAGAGAAAAAAAGAGGTTTAAAAATTTCTCAAATTTCTCTGTGTCCTATTACTTGAAATCCTAGGAAATTTAACTTCAAATTCTTCAGGACTGAGATCACGACTGTTAAAGCCTCAATTGCAAGGTTGCAGCAATAGCAGTCAGGTGACTGGGCAAAGCTAAAGACAAGAAAAACTACAGCAGTTTGGATGTTTTCTTTCTCTTCCTATTTTTGAACCTGAAGGGACTACTTAGAAAGATGAAGGCTAAAGAGAAATTCGATTAGGAAAAAGCCCAGTGTAGCCACTTGATTTCAGGAGCTGATGTAAAATTCCCAAGCACAACAATATTGGTTAGATTGCAAACTGACAACTTCAGATTTCTGTAAGTCTTGTGGTCATACCAAGAGGGAAAGGAATAGTATGGACAGGGAGATAGATCCAGGATTAGGAAAGAAATGTAAGTTACAAAAACATTTAAATAAACTATAGATAACCCAGGTTGTACTTTCCTACATACTCACAGCCCTCAGATAATTAAGAGCTCCACGTCTAATCTTTTATTCACCCTGATATACTAACATGAAATATGAGAAATGGAAATGCCAAAAACTTGACTGTCTAATAAAGCTACCACCTAAGCTGTAAACTTATAAACTGAAGAAAGAGGACATAAAATAAGAATTAGTTATAAAAGATAAAAGCGCATCATACATTCTTCCAACATAGTAATGTATCAACTTTGTAATGAAGTAGAATCATAATGTGGCTGCCCACATACAACAAAAACAAAACAAACAGATGATGAAATATTGGGATTTCAAAAGATACCTCTGATCTTTCAGTTACAGGAGTACTTCAAATGTTTAGAGATTTTTAGCTTGGCAAGAAAAGATACCAGTGTAATATGCATACACTTATTTTTTCAGTGCTGCAGTTTACTAAAACTCTTTAGTGTTAATAAATAAGTTGACAGAGCTCAGATAATTTTATGACACTCCTCAGCTACAACAAAATATTGATTTCATAATACATTCTATGGTTTAAAAAGAAAACCAGAAATGCAGCATTTCTACAATGAAAAGTGAATCAATGCATTTCAAAATTATATTGACATCTCTAGCAATCAAATCATGAGTGAACAACAGTTAGCCTAGTGATTTAGCTTAATTGTCACTACTTCTTTTCAGTATAACTAGGACCAGAATTTTGCCACCAGTCTTACAGAAGAATGCTAAGAGTAATTTTTATATATTCTTAAGTACAATGTGCTATTCTCTTTAGATGTTATATTTACAGCTACTATTTAAAAATTCAACGATCCCTGTGAGGATTCTGTCTTTAAAATCCCTAATACAGCTTCACAACATCCTACTCCATTTGACTAGGGACAGAAATATTTTTCTCCTCATCAAATAAAATGTTACCTCATGCTGGTCAAAAAATCCACAAAACCTACTACAAAGACAACTTCATTATATATTAAATGAGCATTATTGACTGCTGCTTGTAAGACTATATGGCTGATGCTATGTAATAATTTTAGTGAAATGTTGTAAACTGCAGATGTATTTTATTTACAAGTATGCAAATTGTCAAGGAACTAAAACTTTTTCCAAGCATTTTGAAAGGGAAACATCAGAGCCTGCACAGATGCTGACAGAGAGAAGTATGAGTTTTCATTTAGTGGCTAAGTGTTATAATTCTAATATCAAATGTAGCTCTTGCATGCTCTCATACAAATGAGATAGAGGAATTCCCATAGAGAATAACAGGACCAATCTCATGATGGATACTGAATATGAGGACAAAATCCTTAATTTGAACTTTGTATTCAGGTAACTGTAGAGAGAGCAGCATGGAGGTGATCTGACTTTGATATAGGGGTAATTATTATGTGAAGTGGGGCTTCAGTCAATGGTAAAAACAGAACCAATAAGAATAGTAGTACAGGAAGACTGATTGCAAGATAGCTATTTGCCAAAAGAGAGAAAAAACAACCTCCTGTCACCATCACAAACTCTTATTTCCTATTAGCCAGTTTAGAGAAGGGTACTGATGGACATGAAAGAAATGTTACCTAAAAAGAAACAGCCATAGTGACAAAAAAGCAAGATTGTTACTAGTTAGCTAACAGGAGCATTAATTAACAAAACAAACAAACAAATCCTTTTAAAAAGAGGTAAGAAAAAATAAAAGTTCCTAATAAAAGTGACGCATGTCCACAACACGAGAGGAAAACCACAGTCATTTGCCATTTCGTGGACTTGGCACAGCACCACAAGACTTTGGGTGATATCCTGAACACACTTCAGAGAGATTAAATAAACAGTCTTTCATGATCCAGATTTATTTCATTTTCTGCACTTAACCTTCCCCGTAGTCTTATAGCAACCACTTCCTGGAATTACTGCATTACTGATGAACACCAGTTGAAAACAGAGGTAAAGAAGTTTTCTTTGTCAACAGCCTGTAGGCTTGCAAAATTGAACCTGTTCTTTTATCTGCCTATGTTCATTTAGCCCACCAAGCAGTCTTTATTAAAGCTGAGGCATCAGGCAGTCAAAGTTCATTAATACCATTTATATAATCTCTGCAGTTTCAATTAACTCAGCAAGACATTCTACTACATGGTAACAGTCTCATTAATTCAATAAAATCCCATAACTATTAACAATATGGTCTATGTTAAACGGGGTGTCACCTAGTAGAAAATTACTGCTTTAACAGCTTGTGATGAAACACAGGGCTTTTTTATTTTTTTGTTTTAAATTTGATCTGGCTAAATATTCTATTCTTAAGTAAAAGGTGTTATTTCTTGGTAAGGAATCAAGAGGATTTTAAACATGAGCAGAGGGTAATTAAGTCCTTTTAAGTCATATCAAAGAGTAAAATAATACTTCTTGTTCAATAAATGATAGACTACATTAGCTGGGATGTGTTCTTCCATTTTCCCATCATCAGTACTCTGGACTATATTCACTAGAAAGGGAAGGCTGAATACTGTTGGAGTGTTTTCTTTAGTAGTGCCCTTCAAAATACAACTCACAAATCTCATTCTTGTTCTCATGCAAACCTTATCGCTTACTCATAGTCTGTCAAAAATGAGAAATAACCAGCTGATAGAGATTTCATGTGTTTGACAACTATATGTTTGATTTTTGTTACAAGCTGTAAGATAGTTCTTCAAAAGTAACTGTTCCTGCAACTCACATGCATCTTTTTTTTTTTTTCTCACAAAACACCACTAATTTCCTGGCTTGAGGATAGAGTGGTCACAGACCATGCCTGAAAGCATACAGTGTCTTCCAAAAACCTTCATGTTTACTGAACCTCTGTATTTTTGTCACGAAAACGTTTTCGTCTACCTAAAATTTGCTGCTCTGCAGTTTGTTTGTCAGTGCACACAGAGTATCCCTCAGTTTGTCAGTCCCTACTCACCGTACTGATAATAGCCTGAAGAAACAAATACAAATAAACTTCTGTATACTCTGCATATTGGTCTTGCTATATTAATTTAGTATCAAGCTTATCGTCATTTCAAAACCGTCAGAACAAATGTTGAATTAAATTATCCTGCATCCCATATGGATGCACAGTTAGTGCAGCTTTAAGGTTTTCTTTACCATTTTATCAAAAATGGTTTAAGCAGGCTCTCCCTCAGGTAACACTGTAAAAGTGGTATTTGTCACCCTTATCCTTCAGTCAAGAGGCATTTATCAGCTGCATTGTATTTGGATGCTACAGGGTTAGAAAAAAGATCTATTCACTAACGTAGTGCGCAGCTTTAGGACTTTGAGGAGTAACTTCAAATATTATGTAAAAGTTAAAACAGTAATGCCTAAATTTCAAGAGTCACTATTTTTTTTTTTTTGTTTATTCGGTACCATTTTTAATCCTGCTGCATACTGTCTTTCTTTGCCTGAGCAGAGAAAGCCTTTCTTTTTTTCTTTCTTAGCCTACACTGAAGAAAAAGATGCTGTTTATAAAGAAATTTGAAGTTAGACAACTTAGTAACCTTAAAGAAAACAATTTGAGGGACCGTGTTATGAGGAAAAAGCATATGTTATTCAGTGAGCTTACTTTTCTTACTATCCAGCTGACAAGCAGCTCTTTGATTACTTTAGCATTATGATACAACTTCAGATACAACAGAACTACATTATTGTCAAACCACATAGAAAATGTTGAGTCAATGAATGCCACCTGTACAGGATTTTCATTACCTGCTTATAAAGCAACTGTTCATTTTCTCTGGCGTAGCAGAACAGAACATCTGTAAGAATTTTCCTCACATTCTCTTGCTGGAAATACTGCATTTCAGGAAAGCTGAAAATGAAGAAATACAGCGAAAATAAACAATATAGCACATGCAATCTCAGTCGCTGGCCTTCTGGAAATGGTTTTAGGTATGACAGCACCTTCCCTTGTCTGCTTTCGCACTGCTCTGTGAATTGTGGATGATGATAGAGCAAGAACACTTCTAAAGAAGTATTTTTGCAGCCAAAATTCTGAACCACATTCTTTAATATACATCCGTCCACTGATAGGATGATGGTATCACCAGTTATATTTAAATAAGCAATCCCTTTCAGTATCATGAAAACTAGAGATCTGCAAGTACAGCAGCAGATTGTTTTAATCGCCAACTCCTTAAAAACATCCAATCCACTGAAAATGAACCTAATCAAAATAAAACAATGAAATATATGAGTATGTTCCTGCCTAAAGAATCAGGTTCCTTTGATTCTCAATGTCATGACAATAAATTGAGTTGATACAGAATGAAAGAAAATAGAATGAGAGGCAATGACTGAAACAAAAATCTACCCACTTCCTGTGGACAGAATTAGTACTAAGCCTAGCAGCCCAGATGACCATTCCGGTTCCATGTAGCACAGCATCCCAATAGCAACTTAACACAAAGACTGTGCTTCATCAATTACCAAGTCCTTCACCATTGAATCTAAAACTTGCTAGAAAAGGAGCATGATCAAAAATTCTAAGCAACAACAATTCCCCTCAGAATAACTATTCAGTTAAAACTAAACCAGCTGCAGACTGTTACCTACTGATTAATTTTATTCAGATACTGGAAAAATAAGCACCAAAGATCAATTCACCATAGATAAAAACGACACTTTTTATGACATTCTCAATTTTCTTTAGTCTGCGTTAAGTTGGCAGCTGTCACTGTTGCAGTCTGCACTGCAGTTTCACTAATAGTGCTTAGCCCCGTTCTTCGCTTTTCTCAAGACAAAGGTCAGGCAAAGGAAGAGTGTAAGAGCTACAGTAAGTTAAGGAAGTTTGTAAACTTTCCAGTTAAATTGGAAAAAAATGGAAGAAAGAAGAACGTATCAGAAGAAGCATACACACAAATGTTTAATAGTTCATGAAAATTTGAAAAATAATTAGCGTTTTTATGACAGTATCTCCTAATTGACATGAAAACCAGTATCCTAAGCTCCAACATATCTTACTGGCATCTTTTGTGATGCAACATAATTAGGCATTTCACTGTCTTTAGTACCTGTCTCAAATAAATTTTACAATTATGAAATCATTTGATAGTCTGGCAAATATCCTTTAGAGACACAGAATGAAGTGGACCTAGTGTCAGAATAAGTGAGAAGAAGTTGGGAAAATCCCGTTATCTGCATATAATCCAGGAAAATGTAACTATTTACAGTCTGTAACTATTCTGGTTCAACTCTCACCTGTGCATCCTGCTTGCTCCTTGAGTGCTGGAGGCAGGAAATAAGGTGATTGTGCAGGACATACCTTAATGAATAAGTGCACAAACGGAAGTGGGGTTTTTTTTTCATGGTTACTGAAGAAGTAACTAGATGGAAAAAAAAGTTTCATAAAGCAACCACCCCAAACCACATCCAGCTACACGGAGCTAAAACAAAACCAAAAAAATCTGGAAAGGTAGGATACTAAAAGGAAACGATCAAACTGGACAAAGAAAAACAGAAGATTACTTAAAAAGACAACAGAGTAACCCTCAGGCTAGATTGCTGACATAAAGGCTATATAGTATTGTCAGTTTTGAGATGAAATCACATGGACTGTAGATAAATTTTCTTCAAGCAAATTTTCTTTTTCCTGCTTCCCAAGTCTAAGTTACAATGCTAAACTTCAGACCAGTTGTAGCAAGGCTGTTGTAAAGCCTGTCACAGAGAAACAATATAGGGAACTTTAATAAATTACTTTAGATAAAACTATTAGTTTTAATAATTACTGTAGTCATCTCACAGAGGTGATGACAGGTGAGCACAGAAACAAAACTAATTAAGGCTAGAAAAGTGGTTTGAAATCCTTGGATGAAGGATCTGAATTAAGAGCCAAGGCAGAGGAGACACTGTGGCTTACACGTAGCCATGCTGAAGTCCTGTGGAAGGCATTGGGATGAAAGGTGTAGCATTTTCCTAGCATCTGGTGGGGGTAATGGTAGACCAACATTTGGAAACTTGTATGCACTTGTACTAATCATATTACTGTAAAGGAAGGACACAGCTGAGACCAAAAGTGCATTACGGCAGATGGCAATCAACATAATTTAGGGGTTTGAAGAGATTATTTCTGAAGGACTGTTATTCAGGCCTGCCCTAAGAAGTTTAGGAAAAGAAGACTAATAAAGAAAACCCAAAAATACACAGACATATCTGTGAGGATCTAGTAATATCAGAGATTGTTACACAAAAGATAATAATGAACTCAGGAATAAGCTGGCTTAAGTATTAATTATAGTAAATGTAAATACAAGAGATCACGAAGGAACTATCAGTTCAGGATGGATTTTTATTCAGAATGTCATTTCATGATTAAAGCACTGTTTTAGAAATACAGTATACTCAAATCAGGAAAGGTAAGGAGACTTTTCATGAACACTGGAATATTACCTTTAATTACATTTCTGAGAAAGACTACATAAGGACATGGGAATTTTGCTAGACTGTTTTACCACAACCACTACAATTAAACAACAGTGCCTTCAAGTCCCTGCTGTCTGACAGCAAACACCACTGCGAGTTAGTTATTTTCTAAAGCATTCCTTTAGCCCACTTAGGGTCCCATACACCAGAGGCAAGCCAGACTTTGACACAGAAGAAACAGGCTGGCAACCAAATAAAAGGATGCAAAAATACTTTATAAAACAAATTTGGTGGCAGACAGGAATAAGGCTCTTAACCACAGCCATGGAATGACCATCTTTATTTCACAGACAGATTGCATTCCCTGTCATTCCCCAAGGCTGTTACTCAGCTGGAATGGGGAAAGATACTAAACCAGAAAAAAACCAAGATGCTCTCACAAAGGTTTGGTAAAGGATAATAATAACTCCCCATTCCTCCCTTGTTGCTCACTTTTTTCTTGTAAAGGAATAAATTGGTGTATAAAATTAGATCTTTCAGTCCATCCTCTTACATAGAAACTAGATTTTGTCTCCTGAAACTTAATGGACTGCTTTTTCTTCCCATCGCTTCTACATGTTTAGGAAGGATGCAGCTGCCTTCCTTGCTACCTTTTTTATAGGTGGGTTTGGGTTTTTTTTTTGTTATTTGGGAGATGGACTTTGAAACAGCAGCACCCACCACTACTCACCTCCACAGTTTCCATTGCCCTAAATAGTGGCTGTTACTTCTGCAGCAAAAACTAGGTAGACCAATACATAAAAATACTACTACAGAAGAAAAGAATCCACTTGATTAGTCTACTGGGAATGCTTCCTAAGCATTCTGTTGTTTAAAATACTGCAAAGAGAAAGAGGGTAATAAAATCTAACCATTTATAATCTTAGATGTACAAAGTGATGCCAGCAAGTAGACTGGTGTTTTGTTTTGACTGGTAGTTAGATGCTCTTGCATCTGCCAATCTTCTGATTTCTCCATTTCTGGAGAATGTTTTCAAAAATTCTTCTTTATCACTTAGCTGCTTAATCATCTCAAAATAAATCTGCATTGTTTCTTGGTACATCTTTTGACTGACAGTAATTAATCACTGCATTCCTAAGTCTGTTATGAGTTACTATGGTGCTAGTTCATGCACCTTCCTTTTTTAGTAGAACAATAGAATGCAGTATTATAGTCATAACTTGGTTGATACTGCTATCTACATTTAAAGTAAGGCTTTTACTTGATTTATAGTAAACCTCTCTTACCCTCTCTCCCAACCTCATTTTTAGAAGCTTCTCACTTAGAAAGAGATGGTGTTTGGTTCCAGCTCAAATGTACGTGTTTCTAGGCGGCTGAAGGAAAATCCATTCTGAACCTCTCAAATCCCATCAAAAAGTAAGTAAGGTGATTGAACGGAACTGTTGATCACCAGTGAGTTAGGACTAACCCAACCAAATCCTTCCCTACTTCCCCTGGAAATACTGGGAATTCTTATTATGTAACCAGCAAAAAATTGTATTTAGACATTATGGCTTGCCTCTCCTGACTTTAGGTGAATCAGTTAGGTTCAAGTGACCTAGAAGCCCTTACAATTACTGCAGAAAAACATACTACTCTACAGTGTGGTTTATCAGACTTTAATACTAGACATTTACTTTAGGGAGATGTGATTTGTGTCCTAGAATTATTCAGGTACACACACACACACAAACCAATTTAAACCAGTACCAAATTTAAAAGCATATTTCTATGAATTTTCTCCCACCTATTATGACTACACTTCAGAGGCTTCTAATAAAGACATTATGAAGTTAAATTTTTAACTGCTTTGATTTGTAGAGGTTTGCTACTCTATGCAGTTAGTGTCACTCTACAGCATTATTTACTTGATGCTGTTGGATGATGGAGTACTGAGCTGGGTGACAAAGAATATAAAATATTCCCTGAATAAGAAACAGAAGCTAGAAGGTAATGATTATGTAACTGAACATAATACTGAATTATTTTAGGATACCATGGAATCATATAGTTAGGGTTGGAAAGAACCTCAAGATCATCAAGTTCCAGCTCCCCTGCCATGGGCAGGGACACCTCACACTAAACCATCCCACCCAAGGCTCTGTCCAACCTGGCCTTGAGCACTGCCAGGGATGGAGCATTCACAACCTCCCTGGGCAACCCATTCCAATGCCTCACCACCCTCACATTAAAGAATTTCCTCCTTATATCCAATCTAAACTTCCCCTGTTTAAGTTTTAACCCATTACCCCTTGTCCTATCACTACAGTCCCTAATGAATAGTCCATCCCCAGCATCCCTACAGCCCCTCTTCAGATACTGGAAAGCTGCTATGAGGTCTCCACGCAGCCTTCCCTTCTCCAGGCTGAACAGCCCCCACTTTCTCAGCCTGTCTTCATACGGGAGATGCTCCAGTCCCCTGATCATCTTTGTGGCCCTCCTCTGGACTTCTTCCAACAGTTCCATGTCCTTTTTATGTTGAGGACACCAGAAATGCACACAATACTCCAGCTGAGGTCTCACAAGAGCAGAGTAGAGGGGCAGGATCACCTCATTCGACCTGTTGGTCATGCTCCTTTTGATGCAGCCCAGGATACGTTTGGCTTTCTGGGCTGCCTATCATAAAAAGCATCGTAAGTTAATGACAGATACAGAAATTTATTTAAGGAATGGAAATGAAAAGGACGAGATGTAATAGAGGGTACTTACATTCCAAAGCCAAGGAATGTAGAACTTACTGCATCTTACACTGACAGTTTACAAACAGATACATATGCATATGTAAACTGCATGCTATGTTTTATGATTAGGCAAACAACGAGTGTCTATATAAATACATGTAGTTTATCAAATAAATTCATGTTACTTTGATTCTTAATTTTGCTCTTTCATTGTCTGATTTATTTTGATATTGATGACACATAATGTATGCTGTTATTATTTCAAGTAGACATTATTTGATACAAATACATAAATGGAAATGTCTTTGGACACTATTACTGATATTAGTGAATATTACTCACCCTGCCACTTTTCATGGACTTAGTGTATACATACATATTTTTAAATAACAATCTTACATCCAACATAACCCCCATAGAACTTTTCATTCTCCAATTATAGTTTAGATACGTATATATTTTAATCTTAGAACATCCTGATCTGTTTCCTTTAACAAACAAAAAATACCATCTGCTGTGAGAATGCACATGAAAGCATACTCAGATTTTAATTATACATCTCATGGTAAAATGCATTCAAGAATGGGTCTAGGGACGGACACATAAAATATTCCAAAACCAGACAGCAATGATTTCTTCTGCATGACTTGGTTTCTGTAAATGAAAATGTGTGAGCTTGGGATTTGTAAAATCTATGACTATCACCACTTTTTTCAAGTTATAAGGAAAAATATTTGCAATACAGTAAAATTTCACATGGTAGCAAACCAGTAATTGAATTTAATTAGATTTACACATCAGTCAATGCTTCCCTCTGAAAAGAAATGTTTTCAGGAACTGAGTGTTCTAACTCAAACAAGTTCCTCAACAGGAATGACCTAAGGGCCAAGAAGATGAAAACATAATTACAGTAATATTAGGACAATTTTTAAAAGGCATATGTGACAAATAACACTAGAAAAGTGAGAAATAAAAATAGAAAAGCTTAACTTCTCTAGATGAGTGACATTTCCCTTACTAATTACAAACTGTTTATTTTTTAATTATTGATTGCTAAGAATTAAAGAAAATAATACGTTCAATTTTTTATAATGATCATAATTTAAAAGACCTTTTAGTTTCTTTTACTTTTTCTTTGCTTTATATGTGAAACTCTGCTTTAAATTTCACATAGTAGTACATTTCTTAATATCTTAATTTAGAAAAGCTTTTCTTCAATGATACCAGTAAATCTCCAGGGTTTAATGTTTAACTTGATTTTCTCATTTTTCACTCCAAGAGAGCTGTATTTTTATACATTTAATGTATGTTTCCACACATTCCTGTTCAACAATCCTGACGCTTACACTAACCGAAGTCAAGAAAACACAATATAATGTATAACACATAAAGATGCAGAATCTAAATTTATATATAGAAATTTCCATAAAGATCTACATACGTTCTTGTCACATCTTGTTCAATCATTGCTCGAAGCTCTTTATCCTGGAAAAATTTATTCCAAAGACTCTAAAATAAGGAAAAAATAATTGTATGAAATAGAGACTTCTACTAATCGTTCAGGCTTATATACTACATCAGCAAAGTACTGCACAAATATTAACTTATTAATCCTCAAAATTGCTGGTAGAGTGGTATATCAGTATTGGTATATACGTTGCTGACCAGCCCAATGAAGTAACATTTGTGATTCAGTCCAATGAATCTGAGAAAGTCAGTTTGGATCAGAGATGAAAATATTCAAGTTCCTTGATCCTTATTCTAGGCTCACTCCATTTGCTCACTGGATGGTTGGTCTGTGAGTTACTCGTAAGGGATCTACGAAGACTATTTATAAAGGCAGAGTAAATTAAAACTTACTAGAACCAGTAGCTCAACTGAAAAAAAACTGATAGCTCATTCCTGGGAAAAAAGGTACCATACTGTACTACATTCCTCCTATGAATGTATGTGCTTTAAATGGACACCCCCATAATTTCCATACTAAGAAATTGTTTGGAATTAAGCTCGTTTGTCTTGATGGAGGCATATGAAGATGACATACTTCTAATGGTACATATACACAGGGCAAATTGAGACTAGCCATTCTAAAAAAAGTTCTGGTGGGGAAACCCAGGATATTTAAAGCTCACTGTTGACATGAAACAAACAAACAAATAAATGAATGAGTTTAAAGCAGGTTTAGTTTCTTCTGTATGTGTGCTTATGATGATTTCCATTTTCTTTCTTTGGTTTCCCTGCCTTGTTTACCAATATTTTGCAAAAGCTAACCTGAAAGAAGTCAGCAAATGTTGTTGTTTGTATACTCCAGAAAAAAGTATTCCAAAGCCTATTCTTTATTGTAATGAGACGGTAGCTTGGCCATATTGATCAAAATGTTGCAAAAAATCTATAGCAGACTTCTAATGCAGGTTAGTTTTCAGATATCAGCAGCACCAGTGAATGAAATACCGTACAAGGAGAGCTGACACAATACTTCCAGAATTGCAGAAACAATTCATTACCATGGTGGCTTATGATCCACAGAAAGGAAAGTAAATTAGTGCTATCTAGCAGAAGAAGGTAAAATAACAAAAACCAAGTTAATTAGCTTCTGTATTTGTGTTACAAACTATGAAAAAAAACCCTGAACTTTAATAGCATTCATATACTTGACAATGTCTTACATAAAACTAGTATCTTTTTAACTCACAGCTCTTTTCATGCAGCTAGATCACATTTTGAAACTTCCCTGCCCCTGCTCCCATCCTAGTCCATCAGAGAAAAGCATAAAGGAAACAGAATCTGCATGAGAAGAGGAAACAAAACCCAAGACTCTGAAAGGGTAAAACATTTAAGTCACTGCAGAGGCTCAAAGGCACTTTGCTCTCCATTCCCATGCCTGATTTGGCCTGTGGCTTTCTTTTATAGATGCATCCGCTGCCACATACTATGACATGTCAACCCTTGTCTTCTAAAAGACATCACAGGCAGAAAGAAGGTTAAGCCACTGAGTATGATCCTAAACTAAAGCAGAAATACTTTAAATCTTTCATATTTGACACAACTTTCTGTCCAGCTGGATGCAAGAATGGTTTGATGGCATGCACAGTCATACTAGCTGCAGAGCCACCAACATGTCTATAAACACTTCCATGTCTCAACAAGAAAATCTTTCTCCTTCTGCATTAAATATGAAGCAGAGTACCACACTACAAACAAAATATGGGCTTCTGTTTGAGAACAAAATGGAAGTATGAAGAGTATCACCAATGATACCTGTGACAGTCTTTACAGGTGTAAATCTCTTAATGCAACCAAAAAAATTATTTTCATGGTATTAAGTTGCTCTTAAGTTTGATTTAGAAAAAATTCAAAGATGGTAACAATTAACAGAAAAGCGTAAAGTTACGTGCTTTAAAATACTTAAGAGCTTTTCAGGTATTAGAAAATGCAGTAGAAAACCATCATAAACAAAAAAAAAAACAATCACCCAAACAAAAAAGTTGTTCAAAATTAAGCCCCCAAATCTATGTTAGCCCTACTCAAAGTGTCATGACTTTGAAAATACCAAGCTACTAGGAGAGCCTGTTAATTTCAGTGAGTTGCGTGCTCTGCACTTAATGACAGTGATGCCAAATACTTTTACCATATATTTAGTATTTCTTTAAAATCTGGATCTTTCAATTTGGAGCTGGCTCCTTTAGAATTAGATTAGAAAAGAAACTTATTTCATTCAACGATAAAGAAAACGAATTAAAAGCACTGGAAAAAAAGCCTATCTTGCAGCCTGGTACTTTAAACATTAACTCAGCACATATACAACTCAAGATACAGAATAATTCTATTTTTGCTGGAGAAAAACTTCCAAGGCTGAACAGTCTTCCAGAAGAGGGTTCTTCAGTATTTGCTGTTAACAGCAGTCCCTTCATATTGACTGTTGAAACAGTCCTTCAATTAAAGCCATTTTACATATAAAATGAAAACACATAGCAGTAAAAAGGCACATCAGTTAAAGAAAACATATGATGTAAAACTGGACTTGCGGTCCAGCACTGATTTTTTTGTTCATCACAACCTCCCTGAAAAATCAGAATATTAACCTGGAAATGAGCATTTCTGGTTGTTCAGCTGAGCCTGTGAACCAATTGTTAACACAAGTCAGTTTGGAAATTTAGAAAAGAGATTTTAGCACCTGCCATTTTGCTTTCCTCAGCAAGAACTCAACTTGTGTCAGAATGAGGATGATGATGATAATGTTAGTAGCACCTGTGCTGATAGAAACAGGGTCAACTCACCCCCTCATCCTGAGACAGTGGGTTGTTGATTATCAGATCTTGCTGTCCCGCTTTCCGAGGGTTTGTGATGTGCTGGGTAAAAAGAGAAAAAAAATCAAATCCTCTTCTGCTATACTATAAGTATTAATGTCTAAGTCAAAGTATGAGAGTAGAGAACTTATTTGTGCCAACTTACAATTTCTTTGATCTTATTGTAAGAAGTTCTTAAGTCTGAAGTGGTTTTAATCCATTGACTTCTGTCTTGGGGTAGAACCTCCAGAAACAACTATCAACAAAACAAGAAGAAACCATTAAATTTCATAAATTTAACAGAGCTTTTCGTATAAATCCTACCAGACAGCATAAACCATCTCAGCAAGGAGAAGCAAGTACTCTACATGTAAGAAGAAAGCAGAGATCTATAAGATACCCATGGCTTTATTATTTTCCTGTCAATAAATAAGGTAGAAATAGTAGCAGTTCTACTGTATGAAATAAAGCATTAAAGACAACTGAAGCCACAAACACAAGCTTTGTAAACTGTCACAACTTCAGAAGGATTGAGACTTCCAAGGCAGAAAGAAAATGCAAAGAAATGAAAATAAAGATACAAAACTAGAAGCCATTTACAGAACATTGATGACCTAATGCAACTTGCTTAAAATCAAGCATGAATGCAGAGCAGAAACTAAACCCTCAGAGATATGCTCTACCTAAGAAATGTGGAAAAGGAAAATCTTAATCTATAGAAATGAAACATACTCTAGAATTCTGCAAGACAATTAAAAGAGTCAATTTTGCAAGAAGTCTTTGAGAATGGCTACATCACAGTTCTTTGACATTTCTGTTTAAAAATGGTTAGAATCTATTGGAAAATAACATTTAATTGCATAGAAAATAAAGAAAAAACAGAGTATTTTCTTGTTTTTAAACTATTTTTATTTACACATTATAAAGTGTTAAGAAACAGTAAATGCTGACAAACAAAAAACATTCCCAAATTGCTAAAAATATTTCAGAACTTAACAAAAACATAGATAGTACTTTTAAAACAGGCAGCCTAAACCAGAGCCCTAACCCATATCTGGACATGAAAATAAAACCAAACTGATTTCTAAAATAAAACCACTCCTTGGCTTAACTGGTGGACAGTGAAGGACTTAATGTTTTTCTTAGTTCAGGGTTTTGAGTTATGGCCTCCTAATTAAGAGGCTCAAGAAGAAGCAGGCTGGTAAAACAATGCTTGTGGAATACATTCATCTGGCCTCCTGAAGAAAGTATTTTCATTAACTTTAAATTTGTTCACTGCTACATACATTTCAAATTTCAAATTTCTTTAATTCATATACAAAGAGTATTTTCATTTTCTTTTTATAGGTCTTTATGCCAAAGTGAAGCTTGAGAAATTCCAAGTGAGGTAATTTGAATTATCAGTGCTAACATACAGAAACTCTACTAGGGAAAATGTTCTCTACTCTCATAGATAGTGCACAAGAGAAGACCTGATGACAGTGCAACAAAATTATTTTGGACTTTATATAGCATTGAAAGTATTACTTTGCTTTCTTTCTTTCTTCCTTCTCCTGCAACTTTAAAAAATATAGTAAAAGACCTCTGAGGACTCCCTGTGTTTTAATACTGGAAGATCTCACTTCCTTCTCTATTCAGTCTTCACTATCTCATTTCATTGGGAAAAGCTGCTAGCAGAAGCATCAGATTGATTTTAAAGAAGTCCCAAGTTTCACAAAATATAAATTTTGAGACAAAACTTCATTTTTATTTCCAGTGCACAACTTCACTGCAGAGAGACTGAGAGGAGATGGCGTGTGGCACTATCCTAAACACACCGCCCAGCACAAGGATATTCTTTCCTAGGAATATTTTGCTATCACCTGCAATTCAGCTTTAAGGCAACTCAGTATGATTAGAAAATGTCCTATAAATTATAAAAATGAGTAGGAAAACACTGGGATGAAGTCTGTCGGAAAATTCATGATTCTTTGCATCAATAATCTTTCAGCGCATCACGTAATGTGTTGATATATTGCAACCACAAACTGTAAATAAATATTTTCTCTTCTTACCTTCCAGCAAACACTACGGAACCTGCTGCTTCTCAGCTGCCCATTAATCCCCTTCAGCCGTATAGTTGCCAAGTAATTGTTGTTTACAAATAGTTCTTCCCATTCTTTGCTGTGTGCAAAAGCAAAAGGAATGTACATTTAAACAAAAAAAAAGCTTTAGCTGATTTAAGGACTATATGATATTACAGAATATCAGATAGGCCAGGAAAGGAACTTTTTTTTAATCTATATATTTAGTTGTGTACCACTTCTAAACGCATGGCTGTCTTTTTGGACACATTTCTTCTTTGGATTTAATGAATATGTAGATCGCTATAATTATGCCAGCTACTGAAATTCATAATGTCTATGGAGGCTATTCCATTTCCTCTAAAATGTTGGTACTGCAGTTCAGTGAATAAACAAGAAAAATGAATATTAATATAAGCACATTCATGTTTCAGCTGTAGACAAAGAAGTACCTATTCCAAAAATATGCAACAGAAGAGTATACTGTTGACTGTATTAGCTCCTCACATGACGTATTTGCTTAAATGAACCTTCTTTTCTTCCTAATGTCAAGCTGGGCAGTTAAGCATCATAGAAGATGACTTTCTTCAACATTTAGTGCTATTTACTATTGAAATCACTCCTACTTCTTTCTACATGATCAGTTTTAAAATTTTAACAGGTGCTAGCAAATTTAAAAAAAACATCAAAAAATTAAAAAGCCTCACTGTATAAACTGTTGAAGGCAAGCTTCAGTACCTTGCAGTACCTATGGCTGACTAGATAAACAACCTAAATATGCCTCCCAGGCATGCAGACACCAGGGGCCTAACACCTGTGCCTCATTAATATACAAGTAAATAGGCTCTACTGGGAAACAATTGGAAATTAATTGTCCCAAACCATCTACTGAGTTTGAATAAAAGAATTAAATCTGTATTTCCTGCACCTTCTACTGAAATACACAAGAAGAGTATAAGCCATTTGATGGTCTTAGTAGCCCAAGACTTGCTCACAGACTCTGCAACCCCTTTGAAATTCAAAGGGTAATTTCAGTGTAAGGAGCTGGGTCATGTGCAAGGAAATGTGTTTCAGATTTATTTTCAGTCCATGTCCTTAAGGTGAACATCTCCTTCTCCCACTGTCGCATGGGAGACTATTACTTCTCCCTGGGAGACCAAATGAAACCAGAAAGAGGGAAACTACTACTATGACTCCAGGGTAAGATCTCACTAGATTTCCTTTGCTAAGAAAGGTCACAGAGTGGGTTATACTGAACACCAACAAACTCTGGTTTTGCAAGCTGCCTTAAATATATGCAAACTAAGGTTAGATAATTTTCAGCCTTTTAAGCTGAGTTGTGAGGGTGAGTTTTTTTAAACCTTGTTTTAGGTAAAAATTTCACAGTTCCAGAACAGAATTATAAGATACACTTGTGGGGGGCAGCTGGGGTATGGACTTGGCAAGCCAGGAAATTATGGTCCTGTTCCTCTGAGATGGAGCAAGCTGAGCTCACTATTCACACTGAGACCAGAAGCACTGTGTTTGTGAATGCATCACCTTTCCGCTAGGATCATTTTCAAAAACAACAAAAAAAGAGTTTTTACTTCTGGGTCTTGATTATTAATGACTTTGAAAAGCAAAGGTCCTTCAGATAAGAACAAAGATGACTAAAACAGTGTTAGCTTGCAGGGCTTAAGGCTACCTTTAGCTTCTGGCAACTGCCAGTATTCTCAAGTGACCAACATAGCAGCAAGTAGTTCCAATAGTGTGGGGCAGATTCCCTCCTCCCTGCCATATCCCCCATTCTCCTAGTCAGACTCTCTGGCCATTCAGCTGTCTCCCTATCTCCCATACATCCTCACCTCCTGCACCAAGCTGCCTACAACTGTTTACCATGATTCTGTCTCCTTTAAATACAACGTATGGTATATAGCAGACACAGCTTGAGAAAAATCTGGACTTTTCTTTCACAGCCATTTATACTTCAGTAACTACAGTATATTATGCTTATCTAAATAACCCTCCTGTTTCTATCATGTGTAATATTCTTCAGTTGCCATTGTAAATCTTGTAGTATTATTGGCCATTATAACTACTGCCAAGCTGCCTCCCTAAGGTAGCAATTCTTCAGGAGTGACACATTCCCCTGTGCACACAACAGGTCAGTCTCTGAAGCTATTCACATTGTTCTGCAAGCGGATGACATTCCCACAACGTCTTTGAAAATGGTGGTGTGTCAGCTGAGTTAGCAAAAGGTTTCAACCAGTGTAACTGTGAACAGAATGAACAGAGATGAAAGAAACTCTTCAGGTTATTTTTTTCACCAACTGCTGGGAGTGATTGCTACACAGTAAGAGAGTAATTTCAACACTTCTTAAATGGTATTAGTGCCAATACTGTGCTTTGTCTTCTCCTTCCTTTCTCTTCCTTTTTTTTTTTTTAATTTGTAATGCGATTCCAAGCACGTTTTGCACAAAATTACATTTAAAACAGCCAAAAGAAATTTGGCAAGATCGTATCTCCCCTGCACTCCCCTTGGCTGCTGGGATCACTAAAAAGAAAAGTTATAAGCAAATGAAAAAAAAAAATTATAAAAGACTTGGAAGCTGGAATCTGCTTCAGTTTTAGTAGAGCTGAATGATATCTAAAATTCTTTTGGAACTGCATTCACTAATTCACTTCTCAAATATTTTGAATGAAGGCTAATAAATTAAGCCTTACAGTTCTAGAGACTGTTTCAATAATAGTAAAACTGTGTAATATCAACAAGCTATCAATTCTAAAGGGATAATTTTTTTAATGATATAGCCCTACTCTGTAAACTAATACCTATGAGCTTTGTTAACCCAGGCTTGCAGAAAACTCATTGGTCAAAGTGAAATAAGCAATGAAGACTGGAACTCAAGTCTACCACATCCCATTTGCTTCACTGAAGTGAAAGGCTTCAAGAGCCAATTGGAACCACTTAACCTATGAATAAGCACATGCAATTGTTTTTAATCAAACTAGAAAATTAAATGCATAATCATGTGTTAATACCACCTCTAGCTTGTACAATTAAAACAAAAGCAAATGCCAATGTTAAAGTTTTCTGGTTATTTTGTGCATATTTTTCATTTCCTATTCTTATTTAAATATTCTGTCTAATATACTACTATATCTATTGTAAAGTCTTCCTAATATAAAACCTGCACAAGGAAAAAGTTATTGGATTAATGTTTCTTTTGGAAACTTAAATTTCATATGCTGCACCCATCCAATGTAAAGTACTTATTGGCATGAGTTAGGGACAGTTGCATTACTCTGAAGTGGGAAAAGTGCTCAATATGTATGAATGAAAAAGCAAGCAAATCAGTGGAAGGGATGAAGGTTACAGATTTGTTCTGAAAGGTTTGTTCTTAGCCCTCATCTGTTCCTTTCCATCTTTTGAAGCATGCATTTTTGTCATAACTACAAGTTTGAATCTGTCTGCAAAAGAATTTTACGCTGGGCTCTGCTCTAGTACACATACTTACTTGCTTATAAGAAATAAGCCTGATCTCCTAGCAAACCATACATAAGCATGTTTATTATCCTTTTTCTTTCCAACAAGACATGATTTGTAGATCTGATGCTTCTAAGACAATTACAAGCATTGGATTTTCTGAGATAAAAGTCAAAAAGATTTGGAAGAGAAATGTCTATGTCAACACACCGTGAGGAAGAAAGCACAATGAAGAGGACTCTACATCAGAAAGTGTAAGTAAAATTCTACAGGCACTTAAATACCATTTTTTAAAAAGTATTTTAATCCCCAATGATTCTATACGCTAAAGCATCTTACTAAAGAACACTGGAAAGCCACCATTGCCCAGCCATAGACTAGCAAGCAACTATAAACTCTTTAAGAATGCGTGACACCAATAATGTAACAAGACACCTGGAAACTAATTCTGGAATTGAAACAGTAGTTCCAGAGTTCTACTGAGGCAACACTTAGCTGTGGTAGTGTTGGGAAGAGGTAACAAAGACTTTCTTACACTAATAGCCAGTAGTGGAACATCAGCCTCTGGCTCTGCTGCTAAATGTCAGTCTGCAGCGTAATGGCAAAACCAATGCATCGAGCACAGGTACACAGGCAGAAGAATGCAACGGTAGCCCACCTAAGTTCCTTACAAAAAAAAAAAAAAAAAACAACTCTTCTCAGAAAAGGAAGAAATACCGTGGAGAAAGAGTGGTATAGCACAGACAGTAACCACCGCTAGTTAACTTCTGCATTTACCGATTTACAGGATAAAGCTGCAGATGGGTACAAATGCAGATACTTCTAAAGGTTAAAGCTGCTGTAAGAAGCTATGATGTACTATGATGTTCAGGAAACATCAAACTCTATGGGAGACACTCAAACCCATAGAAATGTAACAATGCGAATAGGCACATCAAACTACAATCTATGTCACTGAAAAATGGCAAAGATTCACTCCTGGGACTGTATGGGCTCAGACCTACCAGGAAAATATTACTGTTCATAATTGCTTTGCTTTTAGTTGAAGTTGTGGATTACAAAGAAACTAGTATTATCAAATCAGTAACCAGTGTGTATCGGTATTTTGTCTCTTGCACTTTTAAAATATTCCACGTATGCCACATTTTAAAATGCATTTTTTTGGTGTCCATGCTGAAACAAAACTAATATAATATTTACAACATTTGATGACAAAGAATATTTCTCAATACACAGTAAAATACTGCAATACTACTAAAAGGTGTGAACATTAGCATACGTATTTAAGATTTCAATCTAAATCTCAAGCTTATTCTACCCTCTAGACCAATATTGAAGGATAAAATGGATAGTCTGATAGAGATCCAAATAAAACTCTTGCTCAGCGCTGCTAGCATTGGCAAAATCATCTTAAACCAAAATGGTGTGCATGCATGCTCTCAGAAAAGCCAATTCCATTTATTCATACCATTTGTTTCATCTTCAGAATGTGCTTTTTAAAGTGCTGAGACCCAAACTCGGCTCCCCAGAGGCACTCAGTAAAGCAACAGGCTACTGAACAGGCCATCAGAAAGAAAAGAAATTATTGAATTATCATGTCATATGTTTTATAATATGAGGTCTTTATTGATAGGAACATCAATAAGTGAATGTAGTACCTATATTTAAGTAGAGGCAGCAATTCTTTTTAAACATACTGCATAAATCCAGAAACATGCATAGTTTGTATTATTTATTATGCCATAAAATCAACAGTTGAGAAAAAAAGTGAGGCAACAGCCAGGAATGTAATAAAACCAGAGTTAATTCTATAAACAGGGGGAAAAAAACAATTGAAAGGCAGTATCAAGTAATAAGCAGTCAGTTTCTAAAAAAACATTTCTGAAACACACGGGTTTTTATTTGCTACCCTGAAAATCCACTTGACAGCCTTAATGTGAAGGCTTATCAATCTGCTTGGAAAATATATGTATTTTCCTCTGTTTCCCAAAGTCCTGCCTCAGGACACAAGGCAGAGTTAACAGCCATGTAAGTGTGAATATGCATGGCTGTGCTGCTTGGAGGCTCAACATTCAAAGGGCAGATTTTTCTAAACAGTTCAGGTTTCATCTGTTTTTGGCTGCCACAGAGTTAAAAAGGTTTGAGTGAAGAAAGGTAAAATCACTTTCTTAAGGTAGACATTCCAGTAAAAACTTAAGGTTATTAGCTAGCTATGCTCTTTAAGTTCCCGGCATGTGTGCAGTGAAGTTGAGGGAACTGAAATAAGGCCACACTGGCAGTGAGACACTTTGCCAATCCTAACAGCACTGGATCTGATGCAGAACCCTGAGATACCTTTCTCCATACCCCAAATTGTCCACTTCTCCTTGGTGGCTCTCAGCCAAAGAGCCAGGTTTGGCCCTGGGAGAACACTTCACTTCCAGCCCCGTAATTGTTTAGCTTTTGTAGCAGTATTCTTGCTACAGCCATTTCAAAGTCTAAATTTCATCAGCTCGTTCTCCTCTGCTCTTTATGCACACATTTACAGAATGGTAAAATAAAATGCAGATATTCTATTCAATTATTTTTATTTTTGTATTGTAACTCATTTGCTAAAAATTGCAGTCAAGGCTTTCTACTTTAAAACCCCCAACACCTTTAAAATCCTTTGCATGTACATGTAGAACATTTACTTTCTAGTTCTCGTGATTAGAGTTCCCGTCTGTTATTTTACCCTTCTGCTAATTCATATCCGCAGCTAACCAGAACTCCGTGAATTTTGTGTGTTCACATGCATGCAGCCTTGTTATACAGACAGACATACATTCCTTAAGAAAGAGGAAAGTTAAGAATTTCCCCTAGTATATTATAGAAGTTAAAAGTTACAGCTCTACTGTCCTGGTTTCAGCTGGGATAGATACAGTTTTCTTCTTAGTACCTGGTACAGTGCTGTGTTTGGGATTTGGTATGAGGATAGTGTTGATAATATACCGATGCTGAGTGAGCAGCTGCATGGTACTTAATTTCCAGCTGGGGTTAAACCACAACATCTACAAATCATCAAACTAGAAACTGGATTTAATAGGGAAAGGGGAGATACCTTTTGCAGGAATATGCCTCAAAATGCCGAAATGTTTCTGCTTACTCACACCTGACTAAAGCAAGTCTAGAACTGACACAGAAATCACAATATTTAAAAATACGCACCCAATTTCAAAACTTGGATGACTTTATAACGTGCAGGGTGATGAATACAAAACTCTAGCTAATATTGCTAGTTACACTTCAACTTTGTAAATTTGCCCATTTTGCATTAAATGACATAAGAAAATGAGTAAGTGATTTCATGATATAACTTTAATCTCTTGAACTGACTAGGTTTTATTGCCATAATTAAAAACCACATAGTCTCACTAAAAGCAAGTCTTCGCTCTTTAGATTTATTCCAGTTATACATTATGTTTATAATGTGTAAGACAAAAGGCTTATTAGAGACCTTTTGTCTTCAAGCATCTTTGTATTAAAAACTAATTCCTCAAATGTGCCATCTTGCATTCAAGTTTTACATACAGTTCTAGGTAGTGGTTTGGTTTTTTTTTAATAACCTAAATGAAATCACTCATCAGATGCATTCTGAGCAGAGCATAGCAAAATCAAGCTCTCTGGTTTAATCTTCAGAAGTTCTGTTACAAAGGTGTGGTACACAACTCTTCCATTTAAATTCCCACTGATCTAGTGGGGGTACTGAGGTACTATATGGGAAAGAACTGTTCTTCTCCAGGTTCTTTTGTTGCTAAACTCAACTAACAGCTCACTCCCAGTTCTGTGGCAGATGTTCTTGCTTTCATGTCACTGCACATCTCAAGGACTTAGAAGCTTACACCAGCATGATCAAGATCTCAAAAAGTATACTTTAGCACCAAGAAAAATCTAATGCCATTCACGTGTCAGTGTTAAGCCATGTTGCTGCAAAGGCGATGCGGGTTCTGAGTTATAAATTGACACTGATGAACTTCACTGCATTACTTAGACCTACAGACCTTAAGAACTTCTAGTAAGTATTTCAAATTTATTAGTGCCAGATTTTGTGTTAGGTGGAAGAATGGTGAAAGGTTTTAGGGCCAAAATGAAAACCCAATTCCATTGAGTTTCTTTCCTATCAAGTTTACTAAGGGACTAACGGTGCTTACAAAAGGAAAATCTTCAAGCTGCCTTTGCCGTAAAAGCGCGTTGCTGGCTCATGTTCAACCTGAAGTTCATCAGGAGCCCCAGGTCCTTTTCTGCCATGGTATTTTCCATCCCTCAGCATACATTGATGCCTTGGGTTCTTCCTCCCCATTTGGAGGACTTCTCAGTACTCCATGTTAAAATTGATGTACTTCCTGTCAGCCCACTTCTCCAGCCTGGCAAGGATTCTCTGGATGGCAGCACAACCATCTTGTGTATAAAACCACCTCTCTCAGTTTCATGTCACCTGCAATCTTGCTGAGAGTACACTGCCCCATCATCAAAATCATTAACGAAGATGTTAAAACACGACTGGACCTACCACTGACACTTGGGGTACACTACTTGTTACCAGCTGCCTAGACTTTGTGCCACTGATCCCTCTGAGACAGTTTTCAACCCACCTGCACTGTGCTTATCCAGCCCATATATCAACAGCTTGCCTTTGAAGATCATATGTCTGACAGTGTCAAAGGCCTTCCTTAAGTCCAGGAAGAAAACATACACTGCTCTCCCGTTATCTACCAGGCCAGTCACACAAGGTTATCAAGTTGGTCAAGCAGAACTTCCTTTTGGTGCAAAGATGCCTCTTTGCACATAAATGGCATGAACCACAATGGCATCTAGAAAATGGTTTTAGGTAAGACAAAACAAATACGGATGACAGTTTTACTACTTCCTTGTGGAAAGAGAGGAGGATGCAAGTGCTGAGAATCCTCCTTACAGAGTGGAGACGCAGTGCCACTTCACTGTTTTGCCATCTATTCCCAAATTTTTGTATCCCAAAATATTTGAAAAACCCAATAGAAGTATGCTTGTTCTTCACAGCTCTTGATTATGTGTGGACACAGAGTGGACAAAGTTAAAAATAATAGGATATGACTGCACAGGGGTGGCTTAAAAATAAAGAAACATCACCTGTGTATGAACAAGACTAAATAAGCTTGTGTAGATGGAAAAGGGCTGCTTCCCAACAGATTTTTCCACAAGGTGAAGGTATATAAATTGCTGACATCTTCACACTATATTTAACATATGAGGACAGAGGCTCAGCTGCCAAGAAAAGCCACAGGTCAAAGAAGAATCAAACTAGTTTCACCACCCACTTTTGGAAGGGGATAGGAACAGTGAGGAACAGCTTGCACCCCTTGCCGTCTTTCTTCTGCATGCTCAGTATCAGTCCTGAGGTTGTTGGCTGGCACACAAGAAACATGCCTCAGCCAGCAGGACCACATTGCCTTTTTGCAGTAAGAAAGAAAACATCTGGTAAGTAGATTCTGTAAGAAGTCAGGGACAAAATCAGTAAATTAAAGTCTTTCTTATGCTAGATCTTCTGAGGAGGAATATACATTGTCTATATAACCCACAACTTTGAGCAATCCTCACTTGTCATGGAGTTTGATTCACAAGGGAAGGAACTTTATCTTGATACACAGAGTGGAAATTAAACTTATATACAAAGTGCAGAGATGTATCAAGAAATTATCCAGCATAGTAGTCATAGGTTTCTGAATCACAAAGTAAGTTAACAACACAAGTATGAAAAGTGATCTTTTTTAGGCTATATATTTATTAGAAGCAGTATTAATGTATGAATCCACCTTGGAAGAAAATAAGTGTCCTTGAGATGTTAGATTCTATCAGCCAAATTGAATGTCTGCATCAATGGCTCTCCCTAAAAGTCATAATTAGGTCATTAAAATATATTTAGAAAAATAGCCTGTAAAATAAAGTTAAAAAATACTCACCTTCATTTTATTTCATAGGTCACTGTTATACCATCTAATAAGATAATTAAAAACATGCAAGCAGCTGGTACTGAGGCTAAACAGATTAATGTAATAGTCTGTAGTCATATGTGCTGGCAAGGGGTTCACCTCTTTGGCGAGGAGAAGGTCAGCTGCCCTTGGGAAGGCAGGAGAAAGACAGTATTTCTACCTTCCAGTGGCACTGCACTGCAGATACTGAAACTAGAGACCCACACTTAGTTTTTCTCTTTCTTCTGGTGAAGTTTGGACAACTTGCACATCCAGAAAAGGCTTTAACCCAAGCAGTAAAATAACACACTAGAGTGGAGCTGAAATACTTTTCTCATGTTTCTCATGCTTTAAAGATTAAAGTTCCTCTAAATTCTCATTCAAATTTTTCTAATAGTGAGCTTCTACTTTTGATGCCATGGCTCTAGGAAAACAAATTCGTAATTTCTTATTAGGAAATCTTCATACCTAGTACACAAAGAATACTTCAATCAGAGCCTGATGACCAACTAGAAAATTCTCCATGACCTCACAGGACACATTCACAAACTCGTATTTAGAAATATGTGCCAGTCACATGTGCTTTTCACTTACATTACTTACAAACTTTATGACCTAAAGGGAAATGCTCACTCACTGAACATAATCAGCATTAAATCTGTGCCGTGATCAACACAAGCAAGAGTCACAAATTCTAAGGTGACACCATCATATTAAAAATAAAACTGTACAAATAGTTCTGAGCATCGTAAATATATGAGAAAACAATGATCTGGCATCCTTTATTAATAAACACACACACACTCATAAGCTTGTATTGGAAAGTTTAAAATTGTCCTTTAAAATAGAAAGTGTTGGAATCAAGTACCAGCCCCCCCCCTTTTTTATTGTTATTAAAACAATATGCTCTAAAGAGCAACTTAATAGCAAAACATATTCGCATTCAAATATTTTTAAACATTTGGAGTTGTCTCTTCTTCTAAATGAATAGTAGAGAGGCTGCTCCTGATAAAGCATAAAATGTCTTTTGTCTCAGTGAAAATCTGCAGTATCATCTTGTATATATTAGCCTTCTGCAGGCATGACATCTACCACGATCCAAAGATGCCTTTGCCTCTTCTAGGGCAAAAATTCACTAGCCAGTATTTTTCAAATACAAAAGACTGAAACACAGTGGGTAAACAACACTATCATCAGTTTTACCATATTATTAACTTACTGTAACAATACTCATTGACAGTATACTAAAATAAGTCCAAATCTCTAATGAGTCCTTAAAGAAATAACAACCATTTACCATCGTTACCTTTCAAGGCAGTTTAAGATTCACTTTGTGTCTTTCATAAGATATTTAGCCGCTCATTTTTACTTAACATGCAGCCCAGAACTATAAGTAGCAACAGAATATTCAACCCAACCAGCAAATTTACAGCCAGTCTCATTATATGATGGGAGTTGTCACTGAGCAGAAAATATTCATTTTATACCTTAAACACTGTAATGCTACTTAATAACAGTGGTAGCTTGCCAACTAGTGGAAGTCAGAGATTTTTATATATATATATATGTGTGTGTGTGTGTGTGCATAAATATACCTCACTCCCCACGTATATACTGCACTATCTTGCTTTATCATCTTGCCTCTAGTTATAACAATAATACTCTGGCAGAGATATATGGCACCGCTTTTAAAATCCTAATTAACTTCAGTTTTGTAAGCTGGGCTGTAATCCTCACTGAGAGAATGCGATTCTTATTCTGGTGAAGTCATAGCAATGTAGCCAAAGTCGTATTTATTACACCCCCTATGGACTAAGGAATATGGAGACAAGAGACCAGCTTTAGCCTCCACTTACTTGTGGAGCATTAAAGATGGCTGAGGATTCACTACAGTTTAGGTTGCCTTAAGTAAATGGAACCATGCCCTTTCCTCCCACTTACTTTTAGTTGTCCATTCTAGCTACCCTCCTTGCACTGGCACCAATACCCATCTGAACCTCTGGCAGGTGAACACTGAACCAAGTCATCAGAAACCTCTCCCTATAAAGAATGAATAGGCTTGCCTTGGTTAGCTCCTGGACTGGCTCACTGAGAGTGCTACTGCAAAGTAGAGAAGGGATAGGAAGAGTCGGACCCCAGCACCACAGCTTACACAACCATGGAACCAGAGCATATCTGGAGCTGGCTGCTTCTTTTTCAAGCATTAATGACTTTCAAGAATAAATGTCTTGGAATTTATGGCAGAGAGAACTCTCAACTCCTTTCTTCTGCTGATCTGGCTAAATTCTTTCTTACCTGTTTTTCAGAGATTGCTTCATGGTCTCTTAATACACTTCTCACTTAAAAACCACAGAGGTTATTCTGGGTGGTATTTTTGAGCCCTTCTTTTAACTTAGATAGTATGTTTCATGCATAGAGAAAACAACTATGACAAGAAATAGAGTCAGGCAGAAACCTGGAATGGATTTGCTAACATATTTTTCTCAAAGTGAACATGCTGACTACCTTCGAAGGGTTTTATATCATCACAAAGTAGGTTTCATTAGAGCAGACTTACTAAGATACAGGAAATAGGAAAGATTTGTAAATCAAACCTCCCCTGTCCCACTGAGTCCCTGAAGGTACGCCATTTTTTCCAACCTTGGTCTGAATCCAGAAGCTTCCTCTGAGTGCTTGAATCGCAACAAACTCTTTGCTGTTCCCTCTAGGTCCTTACAAAAAGTCTTTCTTTTCAGCATCCTTAAGATCAGGCTGTGTTCTCCCTGATCTTCTCAGCAACCTTTCAGTCTCCAGCCTACAACAGGCTCCTCGAGCCCAGGGCAGCTCACTGCCTGCAAGATGGTGCAATATTCCCAGGGCAAGGCAAACAGGCAGGTTTCTCCTGCCTGCCTACACCTCTTTGAAGTACAGACTCCAGTAGACTACAGGCAAAAAAATTAAAAAGATGCCATCCATTATTGTTCTCTAAATGAATTCAAAATAATCATGTGGCAAGCTGGTTTCATTTTGCCTTACTTAAGCATCAAAATCAGATGCAGTCATTCTGGTTAGCACAAATCTCACTATTAAATTACCAGTCACAAGGACACGGATTTAGCATCTGTAGCAGAGGAAGCACTTTGCTGGCTGAAAGATAGAACTACACATCTGCTGATTACTCTTCTGAGCTTGCAAGTGCAAGATCCCCTCTGGTATGTACCCAAGCAAGACTCAAGTTCAGTGACAGTGCTGCAGAAAGTTAGTCAGCCTCATGCTTCTCCAACTGGTGTTTACAACCAACAGAACTGAAAAATTATTTTCCTGTCAGAAAACCTCAAATTTAAAAAATCCTGACTCTGGTTTTTGACCTGAAACAGAGTTCCATGTGGATAATAGATCCAGTTACTTTGGAGAAGATCAGAAAGGTGATCCCTGGTGAGTTAAGTATTTCAGCGTTTAGCTTAGCTGCTATGAGTTTAGGCGAGAATTCTACTTTATTTGATACCTTGGAGGAAAAAAAAATCCCTTAAAATTATTTAGGCTTATAAACACAGTATACTTTCATTAGGTAAGCATCTTGAACAGCTTTCTCAAAAAAAAAAAAAAAAAAAAAGCAGAAAACTTTTCAAATATTATTTAATGAAATCCTTCACATCCTTTAGTCTCCTGATCGTTGCAATTTAGTGTGTACAATGCTCTTAAAATACATGGATCTGTTCTTTTGCTTTAAATATATTATGCTGTTTATTATATTCAAACTTTTTAAAATTAGAAAATATAAAAAATTACCAACCTGTAAGAAATAAATGTTCCATCAGAATCTGAAGTGTGGTGTGTGCTTCCATTTTCATTTGATCCTCCTAATACAAAAATAAAACACTTTTGTTACAAAACAAACCCTGATAATAAAAAACACAGTATTGATGAGAATCACAATTGATTTTACCACATACTGCAATTTTAGTTTACAACAAAACTTACATTTGTAAGTCTCAACTTCACATCTTCAAATTCTTACAGCTGGCAAGAGAGACATTGAGCCTCCATGTTCAATCTGGAGTCTAAATGTTCTGAAAATCCAAGATTTAATTTCACTTGGAGTTTTGGTTTGAGGACCTAACTAAACACAGTTTTACTAGTATAAGGTTATAGATGCATACCATACAAATAGATTTTTAAGCCAAAGAATGTAAAAGTTCATTTATTTTGTGACTGTATGGTATCAGGTACATTTTGAACAAGCGCAAGTTGAAAGCTTCTCTGAAACTACTTAACACATCTGCAAAACATCTTGTTTTACATCCTGTGGGCTGTTTATACATAGATCAGCGACATTCATAGAAACTGAGGATTACAAGGAAACCTTCCTCTCTGTAGTAACTACTATTGAAGGACTGTCAAAAGCCAGGAACAATAATCTATTTTTCAAATGAAATTTATCCACATCCTTTTTTATTTATTCTTGCCCAACCTGTCATTTAGCTTGGTAATTCTTCTATGCCCCTGTGTATTTCCATAATTCATTTACAGACAGCATTGCGCATCCTTGTGCTCTGTTCTGCTTACTGAAATCAAGTTCTTTCAGTCTTTTCCTGAAATGAGGCTCATTATTCCCTGTTTTGTTTAAATCAGTCCTCCTTACACATGAAAAAGAAGGGACAGGAGCTGTAGACAACATACTTAAAGTTTAACCAGTTTATTCTTTGGACAGTGGTTTTCTTCACTGTCAAAAAAATCTTGCTTGATACAGTCTATAGTCATGCCACGTCAGCTTGCAGTTTCACAGCCATCATTCACCGACACTCCTACATTTTTACCCTCCATTTTTATTTACAGAAGAAGTTTGCAGTTTATAGTAGCAAACCTTGCTAGTACAATACTGTATTTCACACTATTTCATGCTGTTGCTCTTTTCCTCAGAAACGACCTATCCTATTTGAACTGAGTCTCCTTGCATTGGATACTGCATATGCTCTATGTAGTAATATGTGGTATCTGATATCCTAATATCTTTTCTTCTTAAAATCTATTACTGAAGTTTCTCACTTTGTGGCAAGACAACAAATGAAAGTGTTGTGTAAGATCAGTTCCACCACAAACTCCACTTAAAATATTCTTTCATTAAAATCTGCATTTCTCAATTCAACTTACGCTTAACTAATCCCCATCCTTTTACAACATCTTCTGTGCACTACATCAGATGGTTTACTTAGGTCCAGACAGACTTAACGTATTTAAATTAAATGTGTATTTACAAAGGCCAGCAGCTTCGCTGGGCACAGTCTCCTGTTTAACAAAAGCCCTGCACCAAAGTTACACCATTCGCCTTTTTTTCCCTCTTCTAAAGCCCTGCATAAACAACAGCCAACCAATATAACTGCTTTGCAACACTTTTTTTCTCTTAATCTAATAACAGGTACTACATTTCTCCTCCTTCACAGATATGCTATCAGCCATGAACTAAGACTGAAAAATTGTTCCATGCAGCAATATTTGTCAGTATTGTTGAAAGACATTTACTCTGCAAGTCACATTCTTTACTCTTTATTGTATGTGTTAATTTATCATATATACCCAACACCCTTTTATTTTTTATTCTTTTTTATTTTCAGACCCTTGACTAATATTTTATTTTTACTGAAATTAACACTTTTCTGGTTGAGACCACACCTGAATTATATTTAATATCATTTGCCCATTCTCACTGCACAATAGTTCTAGTTTTCCTCCCCCAAAGCTTCTTTACCAATTCAAGTAATATTTTCTTGTTAATGATCTAATTCAACTTAATTTCTGTTGTCACTATAACCCCACACTTTCTGATATCCAGGAGGTAGCCTTTGTTGCAGATCAAGCTGGTTTTGTTTCTTTCAAGATCTTTGCTTACTTCAGGCATTCCTTAAAAAATACTTAATCACTCACTTTGACAGAACTGTCTTTCCAAGTGTTTTTTCTCATCTAATTTGGAATGCATTTTTTTATTAACTTTTGCATGATTGTCTAAAATATATCCCAAACCTCTATTTGATCCTAAAATCACTCTGTCCAGTTGATTTCACTGATTACCTCTCAATTTATTTTGAAAATGGAAATCCTACTTAATTGTTCTGCCTTTTGTTTACTAAATTTAACTAAATTAATAACACCAGATATTTCATCCAACAACCCTCCCATTATTAATAACCATCTGTTCCTTGTATCTTGGAAAACGGTCTCCCATACTGGGACAATTTTAAGTAATATGCTTCTTCATATATTGCCCATCTCCACATCTGATCCTGAGCACTCAGTGACATGACTGAGCTATGTTCCATCTCTTTTAAAGCCATATGGCTAGGTGCAGTGATACTGGGCAATTGAAAATTGAAAAAAAATGCAGCACATGAAAATAGGTCCTAAATGCACTATTGCACCTTATTTACACCTAAACAACTCTTAAGCATTCACCTACCACACTAGCCAGACTCAGAAAGAAAACTCATTCACAATGCAAAGTTCATATTCTGAAAAATATCTTTTGGGACTCTTTTCAGTAATAGCAACATGATCTTTTTTTTTTCCTGAAGAATAAAGTTTAAGAATATCTTAAAAAATTCAAAGCCTTTATTGTCTTTCAACTAAACCATTTGCCCTGCTTTAAGTCAACAGGACTCTACAATGGAAACCAGAATCTTGGTGATAAAAAACTGTTCTTTCATCAGGATCCCACAATGAACATTTGGAGGGATCCTGGGGCTGCTACATCCACTGAGCTGTCATTCACAAGCTACTCCATGTGTAGCTTGCTTTATTCTGAAGCATTCTCTCAGAAGACAGTAATTTCCTTTATTGAAATGACCACCACAATACTTTAACATTCTTAATTGTAAACCCATTGTAAATAAATCTCATATTTATATGTTATTGTTGATCTCTTTCATTGTTGGTGGTTTATTTTTGAGAGGCGCTTTTGCTGCTACATTGTATCATTAGCAGCAGCTTCCAAAACTGGATATGACTAGGTACATCCAGCTGTCTAAACCAGGACTTAACAGACTGGGCATTTCTGTCATTGTTTTCTTGCTCCACCCCCTTTAAGACAGGAAAGTCTATTATGACATCTTAAAAGATGATTTAGATATCTTTCACTGAAAATGATAAAAATGACAAAGCAAAGTGCAAAGTATTCATTTATTTAGGAGTCCCTAAATTTTACCTACTTTTATCCAAATGGTTTTCTAGTAAATCCTGGTAAGTTTTCATTGTCAGCAATACTGAGAACAAACAGGAAAGGTGCTTCACCAACTAATGACAATAAGCTGTGGGAATCCATGGCCCCTCCTCAGGCAAGTGACCCAACTTTCTGGTAAAATAAGGATGTATACTGAACAGTTACGAATATAAGATTCATTATGCTGGTAACAGAGTTTGTCTTCTCCTTTAAAAATCCTAATTGATTCAGTATTAGCCTGATTTTTAGATCCTTTCCAAGACTCAAAATGGGAAGAAAGGCTCTGCTGAAGAAACAGAGCAAATCCTGCCCCACATTCCTGAAAAGGTTTCCAAACTTCAAATTCAAAAGCTGGGGGGGGGGGGGGGGGGGGGGGGGCGAGTAAAATAAAGCTTATCACACTTTCAGAGGAAAGAGAAGGGAAACAACCAGTACCATAAAAAGCATCAGTATCAAAGTAAATATGGCTAAGGTGGCTAGCTTTTAGCAGTAAAGCAGTCACTGGTTTTAATACAATAATAAAATAAGGCTGTATCCTTCCAAAGGGACTGAAAATTATCTGGATATCTTTTCTTGCTGCTGCTTTAACTGGAGAAAATCCCTACGCTGGAAACGAAGACTTTCTCTGAAGAGAATTCAGTTCTGTTGCCCTATTTTAATAAAGGCTGTTCTTGTGCATGGAAACCAAAGGCTCAAAAGGAGCTAGGATTTGGGTAGTTGGGATCCAGTACTACTGGACACAGCTGAAGGCTGTTTCAAGAGAATGGTCATAACTATAGAAATTGACGCTTTTACTAACAAGTCAAAAAAGAACATTTCAAATGCTGGCTTCTTTAGATTTCTGAGATGCATGGAGAAGGATTTGTAAATTGTACATTTATTAGGGTACCAGATTAAACCAGAATATACAGGCTTGTCACTATCAGTAACTGTTTTCTTGTAAGAACGTTTGAGATTACAGATGTACCATAAAATAGATGAACCCAGAATAAGGAGGATGCCAAATATACTTTCTGAAGATTATCTAAAAAACATTTGTAGAAACTGTACCACAGAGAAGCCTAATTTAAATATGCACACTATTTTCCTATTTTAATTTTTAACAGTATAATATGCTGATAGTGTGCTATCTTCTCTTTTCAAGGTGCAGTGCAGTTTCCCCTTCCGGCAGTTAGAAGAAATTTGACAGCATTTGAGAGCCTCAGCTCAAGGGTGGGAAGATGCTCTGGGTACACAGCAGGCACAACAAGCGCTCTGAGCTTAAGCATGTGCTCAACGAGAGTAAAAAAGTACGTGAAGAACAATGTAGGGATCAGACATTTCTCTGTTTTCTGTGAGATGCAAAAATTCAGCACAGGATATCTTATAAAGGGGAGGGATGCTACTATAACCAGCTGAAAGTCTATGAAGACAAGAAGCTTGAAGACAAGAAGCTTGAGTGACATCTCCTTACTCGGTGGATCTACTCCTACTTTTAAAAATACTTGAACTATTTTTATTATTTTGAAACTATGTTTTGATACTAAAGAGACGTCTTTACATATATACATATTTCTGTATGTATGTATACACACACATCTGTGTGTGGACACACATGTATATTTATATAGCGTTAACCAACCTACCAATCTCGTATCAGCTACGAAAGGGTTTTATGGCTGGCGGTTTAGGAATTGGTGATAAAAGTGATCCCACTTAGGAAATCAAACTGTGATTCACCCTGCTTACAAGTGTCAAAATGTAGGATAGATCTCTCTGCTGACGAGTTTGCACTCTGCTTAATATATTTTCTTGTATTCTAATCAAAGGTTTAAATGTTGTTAAAAAATATATTTATTTAGGAGTTGTGAAAATTTTAGTTTAGGTTGACGTAAAACACTCGATCATTAATGCAATGTTTTATGATTAGAGACAAGGAAAATTTTAACACAAATATATGCTTGCAGTCTAAGGTTGTCAATTCTTATAACATGACTTCCAGATTCTAAGCTGTATCCATTTTCAGCATATTTAAAGCTTAATAATTTAATGATTTATCCAATTTTAATTTATACTTTCAAAACCACTTTGAACAATCTGAGGTGCCACTGGAGATCATAACAGTGGTCCTGGTTAAGTCAAATAATAATTATAGCGCTTTCACTTTAAAGATGAGATTATTTTTAATTATTGAGTGAAGTACTTGAGGTACCATACTTATATAATTACGCTACTCATTAAATGGTTATTGAAAGCTGAAATGTAATTTTAATGACAGCTACCTATTTTTCTTTGCACACTTTATAGATGACAGATCAGTCAGGAATTCTAGTTTGCTCTAAAAATCCTTGCAGCTGCACTGGTTCTTTCAGGTGTAAAACAATTAAACCATGCTTTTTTTAAAACTTTAAACATTTTTTCTTTCTCAAATGACATTTTTATGACATACAGGAACTAGTAAAAACAGAACAATAATGCATGGGTATTTTTTATTCTTCACAATAACACCAAAATTCTGGCCCTAAACTATATAAATTCTAAATAATATCCCCAAAAAAATAGTGACAATACAAATATGGAAGAGTGATTTTAGTCAAAATGTGTTCCTCATATAATGCAACCAGAAAAAAAAATGCTTAACAGATTGCAGACCTTTATTGTGAGTATAAAGGAGTAATCAACATACAATAAGCATTTTACTATGCATTAAAACTATATATAATGCCACGAGACTCCTTTGCTTTTTCTAACACCGAGGTTCACAACTCTTCAAACATAAAATTCCTTCATACTGTTTACAGATAGGTATTCTTCAAACTAATCTGGATAAAATTTATCCTCATATGTAGGAATCTCTGACAATCGACACCACAGAGCTGTGGTCTCAGAACTGAGCACCTAAAGACTTACTTTCTGCATTAATCCTTTAGATGCGATGTTTGAAATTCAGAGTATTTGTCCATTGTTTCAAAGGCTGGTATCTCGTTCAAATTAAGCTTTCCTTTTTCACAATGAAAACCAAACAGAAGAGTAAATTTGTTTCGTTAACAATATTAAAGCAAAGATTTCTGAGTTTGCTGTATGGGGAAAAGGCAATAAAGTTTTGAAGAGGGAAAACTGCTTTGTTCCTTCAATCCCCTAGTTGAAATTAATTATAGCAAATGTTTATGAAAACATCTGTTCCATACAGTTATAAATTCTTAATTTTAGCATGGGCGATTCCAGGCTCCTCTATTATTTTGAAGGTCTGACAATTGAGAAGTTTACAAAAGAGCAGACAATTTGTATTTATTGTCTACACACTACAGCACCAAATACGCAGTTTGGAAAGTCTTCAGGATCTCTGCAGCGAAGGAAAAAAAATACAAAAAGATAAGACGACTGAAGCTTTCCGATTTGGGTCTGCTGAAAGACCAAAATGGCAGTAGGAGGAGAAAAAAATAAAAATAAAAGGAGAACTAATCCCCAAACATACGGCACATTGAGATTTTTACTACATAAACTAGATCTTTAAAAAGTAAAATGTAGCGGAACTATGGATTTCTCCGTTCTGGATTTTGACAGATTCCCTAGGACTGAATTGCTGCATCATGTCAAGAGAGGGTGCTGCAGAGTTTAAGATGATGCAGCCTCTGCTCCCCTTCTGAAGCTCCATCCTTGGTACCAGCAGCCCCTACGCTACAGACAATCTTTTGGACTTTCTGCATAACATCCTTGCAACTACAGTGTTAAATTCAATTTACACCAAATAAGCTTTTAAAATGATTAAATGGAGAAAGCTCGAAGCAGCGTACAGAAACTGAAAATAATGCCTTCAGCTAAAGAATTAAGTGCACAGCCCTCTGATATTTATTAAATAATTATTAGTATGGAAAGTTGAAGAACATTTCACTCTCAGCAAGTTGTTTAAGTTTTCTGACATAAATATGATGCAACTTTTTGGTGAGCATTCTTTTAAGTGAAAACCTGACTCTATCCACTGCTTCAAGTTCATTCAGCATTAGATGCATACTTTGAATGCATGCATTGCTCGGTACACATTTTTTTGTATCATTTTAGTTTCAACACTGTGCCCTAAAATACTGTATTTTGCCATGAAATAAAAGAATTATACACTATGGCAATTATCAATATATGCAGAAGTGCTAAGAGACTTTGCCATTTGAAGTACAAAAGCCTTATATAGGCTGAAATAGTTCATTTATTTACCCATCAATATTGTGTGAAAAAAAGATTAAGCACTGATAGCATTTTTTTCCCTTTAAGCTTCTGTGAGTTAGGAAAGGAACACAACTGTAAAATCACAATACAGTACCCACACACAATAATTTCGCAATAGAGAAAGCTGGTCACATTTGAAAATAGGTAAGAAACATTGACACCAAGGTGCAAAACCAAAGCCTGTTTTAGCCCTGCAGAAAGCTGCTGAAAGTACCATAGGCAGATACATTGGTTTGCAGTTATAAACAAAAACTCCTGGAGATATCTTGTACGTTTCCCAAACCCAGTCAATTCTGGTGTCTTTTGGATCGCTGATTTATGACAAACAAGTGGCATCTTCTATGATCTTTGCATATAAAATCTCAACTGCATGTGTATATGCATATATGAGTAAACTCCGTGTATTCTCCAGGCAAAAATCTGTTTGAAATAATTTTGTCCATGCACTTCAGTTTAAATCAAGACACACAAAAATAAGGTTTCCATTTTACGTGAAACTGCTTCTGAGTGTTCACAAATCTAAATACCAACCCCGTCATTAGTTTAGCCTGTAAATTAACATAGCACTTTTCCACACGTAAAATGTGTATGTGAAAAAGTGTGGATGGGAAAAGATATACAAAGGTCTAGACGACTGATTTTGAAACTCGAATGTAGCATCAGTGTTTAACAAATGTAGCCCACTTTAAAATTAATTCAACAATAAGTGTATTCAAAGGACTTATAATTTATATTTCTTTTCTTGATGAAGCCTCTGCATTTACCAAAATAGGCTGACCTATACACTGTACTCTAAACTAAAACCAGCAAAATACATAGAATAAGGACATCTACTCTAATACCACTGAACTAATTCACAGGAATGCTTGAGAAGAATTCTCAGGCAATTGCAACATACCGAAAGTTTAAATAATTTACATCAAGACGTATTTTAATATAATCTCTTTGAGCATGATGGGAAGGCCAATTTAACTGTGATGCTAACAGTGATTCAGAAAATACACATACATGGAAAAATAGTTTGACTTCCCGTTTAGTGGGAACCAGACAATACCAGCTTATATAAGCAAATGTGACTTCCACTGAAGTCAATACGCATTTAGTTCAGTAAGCCTGGGCTGAATTTGTTACCAGCAGCAATGAGACTGGCAAAAGAAAAAATCCACAGAATAAGGTAAAGTGTGATTCTTCTAACTTTCTTTTTTTTCAGTTACTTTTTCTCCTAATGCACTGTCTTTGGTCCATAGTAAATTATATCCACTTCTGTTCACATACTCAGTACTACAGCCTTTATCTGCTATGTAATCCAACTAATCATTTACCATGTATAACTTAAACAAGCTCCTAGGTCACCACCAACTGTGACTCAACAGACTCCAGGATAAGATACAAACATTTTAATGTAGTCTGATTGAAGTGGAAGCTGTACACCTAATAAATAATATCATCTCTAACTACTAAATTCTTTAAGAGCATACACACTTAACAAAATAACAAATTAGCAAAATTAGCAAAACAAAGGATAGAGTAATCCAGCATAACTACGGACAAGTAGCACAATTAGACTTAGCGCAGGAACAAAAAAAATCTTAGCAGCAGCCTGGCATCATCACTAGGAACTTACATCCCGTGATACACAAATGCTGAGTGACTTATCACTTGCATCCAGAAGAATTTAGCTAATTTTAACTTATAAACAGCCTAAAAGGCCTTTGAGCTATAAATTGCAATAATCTAAAGATGGCAAGAGGCAATAAACATGAGTTAATGACTCAGCATCCTCCTGAGATAGCACTGGTCATGCAGCTTTGCTTAATCTTAGGCACGCACAATCACTGTAAAAAGGTGGTCTCCAGAGACCATTTACACTGACAGTAAGAAAAACATACCATCTCTTTATATGTTTGAAGGCTACTATTGTCCTTTAATTTACTTCAATTACATCCTATTTTTAGCTACATTTCTATCTTACAGATAGATGCAATCCTTCTGTTTGGGATACTAAATCATATATAAGTATAGTTTGGTTTTCATATTCAAGAACAGTAGTACGTATTCCACTGAGTCTAGGAAAAAAACTGAGACGAAGAAGAGTGAGCAGAAGTTTTCTAACATTCTGTTGTTTTGCCAAGATTAAGTGATAGTAGAAGACAAATGAGAAAGGATTAAATGCTCTTTCCGTGAAACTGGACAGACCTTTCAACAAGGAGTTAGCTGCTCTTCAGCTGAGAATAACAGGTTTACCAGGACAAAGGCCAGTCTGGCTGGGAAGACACGTGACAGTGATACACAGCCTCACCTCTTAAAGCTGTGGAGATGGTCCATGATAACTAGGACCACAGCTTGAAAAAAGAGCTAGAACAATTCTGCTTTATTTCTTAGTTGTTTTTTACCAAAGGAAGCTATCACAGCAGGCTGATGACTTATAGCATGACTGATGGATGTCAAAGGCTTCTCCTGAAAGCAGAATGTACTTTATTGGACCTTCTTCATCGATCATAAATATGTTTAGAAACTTTGTGAAAATTGTACCATGTTCCTTTGCCCAGCACATACATGCAAAGAGGTACAGCCTGAAATCAAAACATTCACATGGCTACTATGGTGACACACGAGTAACTAACTGCTTGCTTACACGGAATGGGATAAAATGGCATTTATGGCTAGGAGGCAACCAGAGAGAACAAAAGCAGCAGCAGCATTGCTGCAAATGGGAGCAGGAGAAACTGAAAGGCAGTGAAGCTATTTGGCATCTCGTGGATGGGCTGGCACTACCCCTCAGAGCCAGTAGATGAACTGTGGGTTTCGGCTCTGAGGAAAACAAAACAGATGAGAAGCTTGAAGTTATGAATTTGCCACAGAGATGCAAGACACAACTCCTGGACCTTCCTCAAATGCCGCAGTTTTAAAAGCACACATTAAGAGGTGAATAAATTCCCACATGAAGCAATGTGGGAAGCAGCCAGTTACTAAAACGCCCAAGGCCAGGAAGAGACACTTGGGCACCCGCACCATCCCTGCCACCCCAGGAAGCTCAGCTCCTCCAGCTCTTTCCAGCTGCAGCCTCCTCTTTCCCTACCAAAACTCCATTCAGCAGCACTGGAAGCAGTCATATCTGTAGGTTCAACAGGCTGCTTTTGCTTTTTATCAACATAAACTACAGAATAACCTGTTAAATTAGTTAGAAATAGGATCCTGCTCGTAACTATTGAAAAGACACATTTTTGATAATGTAACTACATAATACATTTTAGCAGCATTACAAAGACCAAAAAAGTAGATATAACCAGTGGTTTAATAAACTATGAACACAACATACCAGAAGTGCATATGCTTTTTACTTCTCTTATCCATCATCCCTTATCATCCTCTCATAATATGAGAGAAAGCACATTTTTCTAATTCTTTAACGAATCAATTATGTGAATGATTTTGAAAAAAAAAAAACTTAGTCGCTGGGTAAAGTTTACAGTTATCTGGGCAAAACTTTGATGTCCCTCCAGTAGCAGAGTACAGGGATAAGGCAATTAACAAGTGCACTGTTAAAAAAACCTTAATCATGTCAGGATGCCTTCACCTTGTGATAGCACCAGTACCTGGCAAACTTGAGCAAGACAGTCTGAGAAAAACCCCAGCAACCTGAAGACAACAAACACAGCCACACAGATGCAAATACTCAACCCTGAAAGGGACATTCCTGCTGCCGGTAGAGCAGCCCTCATCCTAATCAAATTAACTATATAGAAGAAACCTGCACCAGAAAGAGACACCCAAGCTTAAAATTGCTTAGCTTGGTTTTATAAGATGAAACCAGGAAGCCCCAGACTCCTAATATGAGGCTAATTAAGGCTGCTAATTCTCAGAATACACTGTATATCCAGTAGATCCATACTTCAGAGAACATGAAATGGAACAGTACCCTACATTTTCTATAAATTTCTCTGATCAAATAACTTATAACCAAACAGTATAAAACAAGTACTGAGCTAAAGCTTTTAAACTGCCAAATCAAAACATGCCAAAGCATAATGAGAACACTAGATTTCATGAGAATTCTTTTAAATCAACCCTGAGTTAATTTGGAGGGCACCAACTGTGTACTTCGCTGGTACAAAAGCAGATGCATGTTGTGAATGATGGATCTAGAAAAATTTGAAGAGCAAAGATACATATGCATTAGTAGTAAAATCTAGATGTCTAAGAGATGAAGGTCCTCAGCTACATCAGGATATAAAAATATATCCAATTGACAGCCAGAATGACAAAACACTTCTATTTACTACAGTGTGAGGTAGTTTGTCCTTCTGTGGTAGATACTGAGAAAGAAACTCCCCACAAAACATTTCTGCAAAGAAGTATGTAATCCATCATGGGACAGATTTCTGTTCTCCACACTTGCCCTCCTGTGAGAAGGACGAGTAGTGTCCATCCCTGGTAACACTTCAGAATGGAATTAAATATGCAAGTATGAAGTGCCTGGAGATATAAAAAACCCGAGACTTAAAAAATGCAAATTAGAGAAGTATGACCAGATTTTTCTTGCACACAGCAATTATACTGAAGCTTTCCAAAAGGCTGATGATTTAGTTTACACAATAATAGGAAAAATGTTAAATAGTAGTAGTCAATTTTTATAGACAGTAACCCCAGTTCTCCAAGACAGAAACTGTGCAGTATCTTTTAACCAGAAAGAAAAGAGTCTGGGTGTAAGACAAAAATGTAATCCAGCATCACAGAGCATCAGCTTTGTGACTTCGGATTTTTTGACTGAGTACCACCAAAGGAAAATGTGAAAAGGCATTTCATACATGTAATTCGTATCAAGACACAAAGATGAAGTCTGGAGAGCAACAGAACAGTCCTGAGGGACTACAAATTCTTAGTTTTTTATACTATTCCTTCAGATTTCACCTACCAAATTCAGGATGTGGCCATGATTTTCTGTGCTGTGTGATAGGTATGGTACCTCTCTGTCCAACTAGAGAGGAGAAAAAGCTCTGATCCAGAAACATTGACTCCTTCATGCTGCAGCACTGCATCCTCAGCAGGCTCACCACTACCTTCAAAACTGCATCTGAACAGCACAGACCTCAAGTGGTGTGGAAGGAACAGGTCTGCACAAGGTCATTTAGACATATCCATAGCATGGTATTAGAGGCCATGAAGTACGGCTGCAGAATTTACACACATACCGTGGGAATGAAATCCACAACAATAGCTGTCTTGCTCAAGCACAGGCACTATTTGAGAAAGTGCTATATGCTGTGACTGCAGGTCATAAGACAGAGCAATAAAGAATATATACGTCTGAACAAGTTTCCCGTTTCCTCTCATTGGAATGACAGTGAATAAAGATGACGAAAATTACAGCATATGAATACTAGTGTAATTACTGAATAGTTCCCCACATAATTATGCAAAACAGATCTATCCATAAGTTAATGTAGCCATTTTCTTTTTGAAACAGAATTTTCATGCATCCATCAGTAACCCCAAAACACAAACCTCAGATGACTTAAGTACACAGAATTTACTCATTTGGTCTGTAATATAAGCAATGCTTGTGGGTAGAAATAAAGGTTTAATGAAACAAAACCATGTACTCCACTAGGGAAAACACATTTTGCCCAAAGAAAAAACTAATGTAAATAAGTGGAGACTTGACTATTCGATAAATATAGCTCCAAAGGTTATATGTTTACTGAAAGAATATAAATATTGTACGTGATGTAAATTTTTTTTATTTAACTAGAAACATTAATTGCTTTCTAAATATAATAATATTCTTTCCTTTCAAACTGTGAGGTCTCGTTTCTTTTACTGCAACACGTAACCAATTACCTAACAAAAATGTTTACATTAATCACAATGACTCTATATTTTAGTTTTTATACCACCGATTTTATTTTTGCTTAGAACTGAACTCCCTCAGGCATTCTCTCGTGCCAACTGTTAATTTCTATCAGTGATAAAGTTCCCTTAAGCTTCTTTTAACATCTACTGGACATGACCTCATAAAATTTAATGCCATTCATTAACCCCAAGCACTTAACTTTACACAGTAATGTCAGGCATCTGACTTTTCAGTGCATGAGAAATCCAAGGGGGAACCGTTTGAGAGATACAAATTACAAATCATTTGAGTAGTAGAAAGAGCAGGACTGAACAATATTAAAGGGTGAATCAGGACTTGAACAGAAGTAGGGTTCCTGCGATGCCTTCTATCTAGAATTATAAAACATTTATACAAACAAAGAAGAGACTGCAACATGATTAATCTGGCTTGTGAGGGGACTGAAATTCAGAGCTGGGGCTGAATGCCAGGGTTTGAACACTGCCTGAAGTAGGCATGATGTGGAGACACCTTTTCTCGGATGTCCAGTAACCTTTAGGCATTTTGGAGGAGTGTGGGTGCTAGGACTACCTTAAATTCTGCAAAGGCCGTGCATCAGCAAGAGTGGAGTAAGCCAGAAGCAGCAGTTTCCTCTAAGAGCTACTCGCTTTCTTTCTACAAGTGACTTGCCTAGGTTTAGCTTTAGAGCGTGGTGGTTGTTCTGATTTTGGTTATGTACCAAGAAAGCTTTCGGAGGGACAGCACTGTTTGTATTTTCCCCGAGATGCACAGATGGGTGATGTCTGCTTAACTCATTTAACCATATTTCCCAGTGGCTTCACACATGTTGGAGAAAATGTGGAAAATTCTAGAGGTGAAGGAAAAAATACTTAGCAGCAATTTTCTTGCTTCTCTTGGGCCACTGAAGGACATTCCTTGTGGGGACTGGAAACTGAGTGATGGCTTGTCAAGGCCCCGACTGTAAAAAAGGCACACTGATGGGGGGGAATATATATATATATATAAAAAAAAAGTGATTTATTTTCTATTTCTGTTGGCTTAAGAGATATCTAGGCATCCCCTGTGAAAAGGGGCAGTGCTATGCAGCTAGAAACATGGTCCATCTGAGTTCCTGATAGCAATCTGCTTATTCAGCTCTGTTATGCAAAATCCCCTCCCCTAATCTGCACACAGGGCTTGCTTTTTCTTGGTGTCACAGGCTGTTACATTCTGGGTTAAGCAGTTGATGCTGTTGGAGCAGGGATCAACTTAACATTTCTATACAAATTATACAAGGTAGCTATAAATTGCTTCATGAGAACCCACATGAGATTTGATGCTGATGTCTCTAAGTGCTACAAGTTTATTTATTTATTTTTAAGCAGCAAAAAGAGGCAGCTTTCAGAACTAAGCAGCAGCTTCTGAATTTACTGATCTTAACTGGAAAATATATTCTCTGCTACCCTATAAATCTAAACAGATGGAAGTAATTTTGCTCAAGCTTTATTTCCACAGAAAGGTATCTCTAAGTGAAAGGCAGGTATTACAGAACTGAGGTTTTCACATGTGAACAACTGTGATTTTTGATGCCAGTCCCATCTTCAATTTCTCAGAATGACTATTTTAGCTGTAAACCACATATAACTAAAATCTACAGTCAATACACACTTCATGCTATTGAAAATGTTTTTGCATCTTGCCTGCCAGTGGTCTAAGATCGCTTTAGCATAATTACAGTGTGATGCAACATCAGTAAGTGTGCATCAGTTGGAAAAGTTTTTATTGCCTAATAGCAGGGAATGGTAATAAAGCAGATGTACACCAGGCCACATGACAATGGCAACCAATTGGTCTGTATTTGGCACAGCTAAGTATTAATGTTTTATAAACACAAAGTATGTTATATACTTTTCTAACAATACGGATGTAAATCTCTGCACAGCATAAACACTTGTACTGATCAACATAGAGATACTGCTGTGATAGGTACTTTGAAGTTGCAGATAAGAGCTCAAGCTGTAAGATGCCAACAAAAATGGAAGTTTATAAACAATCACTGCCAGACTCTTAAATGTAGTAGTACTTGTGGGACGTTCTGTAATATAAATACTAATTACCTTCAATGTGGAATATATTTGCAAAAATAAATATACTGGTGCATATACCAAAACTTACAACTCAGTTTTCTACTTACAAAGCCAACTTTAAAATCCGTAAATTCTATGTAAAACAACCCTGAAAATAATTTTCTGCTCAACACCACATGATATGCAGAGCCCAAATATGTATACATGCGCATGCACATACAGAGCCACTCCAATATACATACGCAAACATTACAGTATTAGTGTGAGGGCATCTACCCTGTAGACAATTCAATCAATCTCTCAAGTGACACCCACACGTGCCTGCACACACAAAAGCAGATGTGGCATTAAGATTTACAAAGTTATTGAAACTTTTAACAAGTAAAACGCATCTTTACTTAGCTACACCAGAATGAGGAATAAAGGGGTTTACATATGTTCCAATTCTAAACCTATCAATCAAACCCATGTTATTCCTTTGGGAGCTTATTTACATGCATATTTATCAGCCTCACATGCTAATTCCCTGCTGTTTTATGCCTGCGAGGCATGTTTATGAGTCATAATTGTTGATCTCATTTGATGTATTTCACTGAAGTAAGACATTATTCAGTTATGTGGCCTAATGTCAATGAATTACGATGACCTGATCTTTGAAATGCAACTTGCTCTTTAATTTTTATTAGAGCATAACTTATTCAGAAGAAGAAATACACTAAAATGGAAGATTACATGCTTTTGTAGTCATTTTACTTAAACATCTTATTTCTGAAACACTCCTCCTTACCTCTAGGCAAAGTTTTAAAAGTGTAATTCATAAACATCAAATGAAAAGCATTTTTAATGAAATTAGGAAATATTTCTCAGACTGGGACCTTTTATAGGTGTTTTTGTTTTAACCAGCCACAAGACAGACCTTTAAAGCATTGACATATGGTTTGTAAAAACAAAAAAACAGACCCCATCTAAAGCCCCCAAATTGTGATTGCCTTAACTTCATCGAAACTGAAACCAGATGCAGACTTAGAAGGAAGTGGTAAATGAGAACTACTAAAGTAAGTTAAAAGTCCCCAAACTGACTCATCATCTTTGATGCAAAATGGTGTTAATCTATAAACAGAAAATCACTTGATGATTGAAGCAAAGACCTAAAAAGGGGAGTAGTTACACAGTGTAGAAATGTCACTGTGGTAGCTTGGGCTGAGCCACGAATGGCTCTCTATCTAGGTGGCAAGCCACAAGCAGCACTAGCAGGCAGCTGACCATGGTACTGGTACAATTCTGCTCCTTTCCCAAAGCCTTCCAATGTCCAGAGTGATCTTTAAAGGTTTAAATTGCCTTAAAAAAAAAATCTGATTAATAACATTCCTCAATAATCATGTCTCCTAATGGCATTACAGCATGAAGGATTCATAAAATAACTGCTTATTTTTATTATCTTGCAGCAAAGAGTTGGTATCATTTTATAGTAGGCGCCCATGCTTTGTATACATAGTGTAAGTTAATTACCACTGTACACGTAATTTACTACATGATTTTCAGACTTCACCACTTCCTATCTTAAGACTCAGTATTTTTAATGCAATTATTATAATTTTGTTATATATATATCAAAAGTAATTATCAATTGACAACTGACTTCAGCTTCACAAAAATCAGAAGTATTTGACTTCTGTATTTGACTTAAGAAATTGTCACAGGTAATACAATGTTCAACTTAACTTCATCTTTCTGTATTAATTAAAACCCAAACCCACATAAGTATGTTCAAAAGTTTCAAAGTTGCTGATCTGAGCTACAGCTTTAGCAAGGAACAGAGTAATATGCAGAAAAATAAAACTGTCTTTAGCCAAGTAATGCAAATGCCAGATACCAAATGAAGGCTCATTTTTCCATAGGAATCTCAAATTGAATCTGACAGATATGAGTGTCTTTGAAATCACAAAAACCCTGCAAGTAGCTTCCTAAATTTGTAATATCTAGAGGACTTGTAGTATCATAAATACCATATTAATTCCAAGTCAAAAAATCTGCAGCAGATTTGTCACGTCCAGAATTAAATCTGTGATTTTCATTTATAGCTGCTTTTATGAAAATAGTATTTTTTTCCTGTGAAAATTAAATATATAAGAAAGAGCTAAAGACCATTTAATACAGGCTTTACATGCTCTTTTTTAAAAGCTCCAAGGATCTTTTAATACAGGGTTTACATGCTATTTTTCCAAATCAGAAGTTTGCTTCTGATAGAAGCATGTTACTAAACTGTTTCTTAAAGATGAAAAAAATCTTCACTTGAACAAGTATTTATACTAATAGCACAGCTACATGGGTGCAACTGTAGTTCATGCAAATGCCACAACTAAAGCTGTTATGTGTTCATCATATATATAAATTTATAAAGTACATTAAATATAAATGTCAATTTTAATTCCAGAACTTTTAATACAAAGTTCTCACTGGTTATAGTCATAAGAACTCTGACAGCTAGCCTTCCACAGTATAGGCTCTGATTTACATCTCTTCTTTCTTTCAAAGGCCACCTAGCTGTGACAATTCAGAATAGAGCTCCGTATGCTTTTGCAAGGGAGTATTGGTTTTTGCACTTCAATAAACAATGAACCAGAAGTTTGGTCACAGAAGTTTGGAGGTGGCCCTGTGGCTCAGTATGCTTCCCTCTTCCATTAAGGTAACATCTGTTCTGGCTACCAGTTGGCAAATCAAATTTGATGAGAATTCATTGAAGTGCAAAGTAGAAATGCTCACTAATGGACAGATTTATGTTCTGTTGCTCCACCCTTTAAATATTTCAAATGAAAAGTAAACAAAACCAACAATGTTCAAATATTATGACTAACGTATACAAAATATACCCCACTATAATGAAACCTTTTCACATCATTGAAAACATTTTCATATGTATTGCATGAGAACTCTACCCCTGCAACTGCACTTAGTACTGAAACACTACAGAGTTCATTTTTCCTAAGGTTAAATTCATTGCTACCATTCCAAATCAGATTTCTCAAAAGAATTATCACCACCATAAAAGCTTTATCTGGATGAGTTTTGTGCCTTTTAACTTCTAGGAAGACCAAGAACAATAATTGGTAATGGGATATCAAAATTTTAGTGGAAAAATTTATCATACAGGATACTTGCTAATATTTTGGTTACATGGTCCCAGCTGCACTAAATGGAATGAGATTTGTTCAGAAATTTGAGTGCAGTCTTCCTGTCACAGAGTTTAGGCATCATTATCACTCCAGTATCAAGCAGGAGCATGTAACTGCCACTGTTTGTAAAGAATTAAGATATTTAACAGAAGGAAATTAGAGCAGGTTTGGTTTTTATTTTAAGTGGTCATTATAGTTAACTTACATTAAATTTGATCTTTAACCTTCCCACCTACTTTTCATGAAATAGCAGAGATAGGTATTTCATTTACCTCAACAGTAGCTGCAGGGTAAACTTGAAGGTACCACTTTATTCATTGCAACATGTCATGCCAGCTAATGTCCCTACTATGATATTAACATAGTGAAACAGTAAAAGCAGTATATAGTGCTTACTTTCAAAAAAAAACAAAACAAACTCTTCAGAAGTTTTAGTATTTTCCCTCTTCTTAAGAAAAGAGCTGGCAATGCTGAGAATCAAAATAATGAAACAAAAAAGCACAAACAAATCAACTTTAATAACTATTTCATTAGGATGGAGTAACATTCCTTAAAATTCTGGCCAAATTGTGTTTTTTAATATTAACTCCCATATATATCTGTGCAAGAGCCATCATGTGCCAAAGTTTAGGGAATATTTTAATATTAAAAATATTCAAAATTCAGAATACTCAAAATATTTTAATTCTGATTACTCACAATATTGAAAAGGTGACAGTGATCTGCATCTTCTAAAACACTTTTCATTTCTATTACCAAAAATTAATTCGAAATTTCTAAGCTGACAAGTGCTTATTTATTTTAAATTTGTGTATGAAACATAAAAAGATCTTGTGTGTACTCTGACATGTACCAAAATTACTCTATTTTTAGTGAATTAGCTACCAGACTCACAAAAAATGTCTGAAAGAAAGTAACAGCTGAAGGATGGGCACTGTAAAGAGGTGGTGTCCTGGACCTTGAACAGTCTGGGTCCAGTTCCTGACCCTGCTACAGACTTCTTGTATGAACCAGGCATATCATTTCACCTGCTTCAAATTTCTTTTTGCATGAGAACATATAGTCTAGTTGTTCTTCCTATGGAAGTAATGAGAATTAATTTCATAGCTTCTTTGATATATGATACTTTCTAATAGGATGAGGTAAGCGCAGAGATGCAAAACAAACATCCCAAGCCCTGCTTCCCTTTTAAAACAGATGAAGCCATGGAGCACAAACTGTGTCACAACCTTGTGTGATTGTCACAAATAGTGAAAATAAATCTAATTTGCTATATCCTTTTGTGTCATTTGTACTGCAGTTGAAACATTATAGTCACAAGATTACTGATACAGTGATCTAAACATCTGACATGATGAAAAAGATGAACATGGAAATTTAGAAATGACTAAAAGATATTCTAGATCTGACAGAAATGTTCAAACTTGTCATAAAGTGTGTGCGTATATGTACATCCATACAAATCTGAAGCGTAAAATATTTGGAAACAAACCTCAGCAATAGTTCACTTATACAAGATTTAAACTTAAGTGCACATACATGTAATTGAAACATGATGTTTCAAACCAGTATTGTTCAGACTTGGGTTAGTTTGTGATTTTGTTGACTGTAGAGAAAAGCAGACAAATGCAGAAAGGCTATGCACATCTCTCCCACTCCCCCCATTTTAGCATTCCATTTTGTTTAGAGATAAAGGTGCTCTCTCACTATCCTGTACGTTTAGCCTTAGCTCAGTTATTGCTTATCTTATGAGTAAAATGAAGACCAGGACTTTTAAAAGTTGACTATATGCACTCTGCCTCTGGGTAGCCAAATCTTGACACCAAGAAACCTGAACACTCCCAAAATTGAGGAATTCCAAGTAGCTAACCACAATGCAGTATCATGGGCTAAATTACTGCTTCCCTTAGACAATGAGAGCACTCAGGCTTTTTACCTTTACAGCCAATTGGAACCTAGCCATTAATTTAAATAGGATCAGGATCAGGTCCCTGACTTTTTTGACATCAAAGAAACATCTTTCACAGTCATTTTGCTATAAATAATTAAAGCTGATTAGTAATAATAAGGTACCTTAACCAAAAAGGTAAACAGCGGAGACATTTATTATCAAAGTAAGAAAAGAAAATTAAAACAACCTGCAACACTTTTGTATGTGCAATTCATCACGCAAGAACAAAAACAAATGTTGGCTCATTCCAGAGGTTCTTTGTCATCATTAATGTATTCGGGTTTTCACAGCTGAATTGCTGTACTTTGAAAAGATTTTCATGAAAGGAAACTCACATTCAATGTTTAAACAAAGCTGTCAGGTTACCAAGATTCATATTTGCTTGTATGTCCAGAACATGTTTTCTCCTTCTAAAAAAAACCCTCTAGGTTAGAAGTAGTATTATTCCTTTGCTCTCAATTTGTAAACAACAGAAAATAAGCTTTTGTTAAGCAGCACATATTTATTTATTCATTTGCTATAGCAGAGCTGAAACCAGCAGTTAGAAATATGTGTTCCAAAGCAGAGGTGAAACTACCTGGTACGGATATTTTACTTCATTACTAGTTCTGTTCCTCAAATTGATACAAATGGCCTCCTTCTGTTTCTGTCTGTCTGCTTGCCTGATCAGTGGAGCTAATTGTCAGAGCTGGGGAGATATCCTATACCTAAACAGGAGATATGCAGTTTGTAACCTGCTTAATTTGCCTTATGTCCTGGATGGCCCTCAGTATGTTGTTCATTAAAGTATCAGCTGTTTCGGTTGTAACAGTGGCAACCTAAGCATAGGCCTATTTTTCTTTGTTAAAAGGCCAGACTGTCAATAAATAATACACATCTTACCAGCTAATTTCTTACCACTTAAAATAAGTGTGATAGTACTTTATCTCTCCCATTCTACACCTCTTAGTTTTGCACATCCAAAGAGGACAAGGACAGAGGTACCCAAGGAGGCTAAAGAATAAGCCTTATTAGTAAATCAAAGCCTAAAATTTAAGCTTTGCAGTACCACTTGGCACTTAAGTGAAACTAGGTTGAACTCCTCCCTTTTTAAAATAAGGAATTACGCATCTTCATAAATGTCCGCATATATGAAAGATGGGAAAGATCCTATCTGTGCTGGCATATTTCTGTTATATAGAGCAATCAATTTCTAATACAATCAAATCTGTGGCAGTTAAACTCTTTCAAAATGTTTTAACATACATTTAATCTCAGATACAGAGGTCTGTAACATCACCTAGCTGCACACAATTCACAGACTGCTTTGTAAATTACAGTCTTCTGTACGTCAGGACAGAAGTGAACTCAAACATTTAATTATTATCCTGTACCAATCATGCTGGCCTCAGCTAGAATTCTGATTTACTAGTCTTTTATTATACATACACAAGTACAATCAAACTTGTACAGTTCAATTTTTTTAAATTAAGAGAATCTACCTTTTCCATATGTAGGAGATACAGCCATTTAACAAAATTTGATCATTCCCTGGAAACACTTCATATGTAAGGGGTTTACAGGTAGTAAACTTCATACGATATTTTTGTATCAAGTCTGAGTAAAAACTTCAAAGAATTATTCCATTCTCATCATTAGCTTCTGTACACCTTCTAATAATGAGCTAGTTTTAGCATACTTCTAATTACACTGAGAGATCATATGAAAAAACATTATTCTGTTTTAATTTTGTTGTTCAGCAGGTTTCTATAGTTAAAAAGCAAAATTTCTGCATGGTATTTTAAGCTCCTCTATGCATGTAGAATTTAGTAAAAAAAGCTTTCTTTTTTATTCAATTTGCATCATTTCCTTTTATACCACATGTATGATACTACAGGTACAGCAGCAAGTGAGATAAGAACCAACTAGCTGAGCTTTAAACTCGATTTCGGAAAAGCTAGAAAAAGAAACACTGAAATCAGCTTTTCTCAAAGTAGGGTCACAAGGAGTTATTAGATGAATGACAGGAGGCAAGTGATTTATGTCAGCATTCGGACATGGCTGTATCTGGAAGGAATTGGAAACTCCCAGCTGAGATGACTGAACCAAGGTAGCCTGCCAATGTCATTAGTGTGAATGGTCTTATTTCCATACACTGAATTAGAGGAGAACTTCCAAAATAAGCATTTTAGGTTTCTTTTAGAACAACAGACACTGCTGTCCAAAAGGTCTTCTCTAACCTTATCTTCTGCCTTTTCAACCACTGAAAGCAATTTCCCTACATGATGTTTGTGCCAGTTACCCATGCCACAGAATAATATCCAAACTGAAATTAATTTAATGTGCAAGTTAACGTGAAGCCACCAAAAAAAGTTTGGAGCTACCAATTCTAGAGAGGAAAATCCAACTCTGGAAGCCAGTAACCCACAATACCGTGTCAGCTACTCACATTAACTCCCACAGCTGATTTAAAATACTTCAGCAGTTCCTAAATACAAACTCATAGCAAGCAGTGAAAACAAAGGATGCTCAACTGGCAAATTTCTGAGAGCATGTCAACATTCATACAAATACAGGCTTTAAAGGAAAAACTGTACTGCATGCTGGCTATTTTCAACTAACTTTATATTAAATATATGTATTTTTAAACATGCATAGCTTCTCTTTGAACTGATCTCTTAATAACAATGCATTTCTAATACAGAAAAGAGAAGAGAAAATGAAGAGTTGTAGGGAAGCTGCTAGTGACAGGCTGAGTTAGCTCAAGACACTTTGCTGCTCCAATAGTCTTTGTCACTAGAAACCTGTTGTTGCTCAATTAAAAGCAAGCTAAACAGTAGTTATTATTAATAAATGAATATTAAACAGCTTGTTATGTTAAGCATATGGTGTTTGAATATGTTAAAACCATTTTTGCTTTTATTCATCCCACATGAAGTGAACCAGACTGAAGACATCTCTTTCTGCTTTACCATTCCTGTGCTCTTAATGGAAAAGCCAACGCCACTAGGAGAAGGACAATGGTTTTGAACAAGGACCACTAGCAACAACTATGCTGGTGGGGCATGCTGAAGCATTCTGCCTGAAGGGTAAAACTAGCCAATGAAGGCTGCAGGGCATTCTCAGGACCTGTGCAAACCATAGCACGGTATCTCAAAGGCATTAAGAACAATCACAACCCTCAACATCTTCTGTTTCAATATAATGAATGCAAAACAGTCTGTTCCAATCTCATCTTTTTAATGAAAACACAAAGTAACATGCATATTTAAAAGGGCTCTTAACAACACAATGCTATACTTCATGTGCATGTCCCTCACTGAAGAGAAGACGAAAGAACACACATTACATGACACACAAGACACCATACAATACACGATCAAAAAATAATAGCTAAGAAAGTAGTGAGGCTTCAAGAACTCACTATATTTCCATTCTCAATTGCTTTTTTGCTAGGAATGTACTTCTCACACAGAGAGGTCTAGACCTCTGTGATGGTTCCTTTAAAATGTAATCACAGGAACAATCTCTAAAACCAGACAGACAAATGCCATACAGGGCAATCTGCTTTAGCATTGTTTCCCTGACTGAAAGGGTTGTAAACACATAACACTGAATAGCTACTGACTGATTAGGAGACAACACAATTTTCTGACAACAAAAATTCACTTAACCCTGGAACTAATGTGAAAGAATGCACCCAAGACCACAATGGTCCCATGAGAATTGCAGTTATGATTTGAGGAAATTATATGATAGGTCCAGAGAAGCTGACATTTACTTTATTAATTCATCCCCCTCTGATTTTTATGCTGTCTGTATAACATTGATATAAACTCGGTATCTCAAACTCCATATAAGGTATAGTTCTACAAAGTAATATTTTCTAGTGATCAAGGTTATGAGGTTAACACCAAAACAGCAAAGTTGTCCAAAGATGAACAATGGAAAAACACAGAGTACGGTCAAAGTAGAAATATGAATGTTGTCTTACAGTCTCACATTTTTAAAGGCAACCTTGATAATCAGGAGGGATGCAATGGTAAGTATGAAGTGGGCAATGGATGGGTCTCAACTGGATTAACTTCAGTCACACACTGCAGTAGTTATCTTTGTCCTTCCAGCCATATCAGCCTTCTCTGTCTTCACCACCAACTATTGCCTTTAGACATGAAATATAACCCCGTAAACTCCAAATCCAAAACACTTAGACCCATTAAAGGTTTCCCCTTTTCTTCTATTAAGAACAAAGAACACATTACATTTTTCTATGTGAAATATGCTATTAAATAATAGCTTGTACACTAATTAAAGCAAATGTAATTGTGAGAACACACTGACATTGTTAAAGTAAATTACCCAATTCGTTAATAGTTTCATTTCAAGTGACCTTAATTGTATTAATTGTGATATTGAGCAAATTAAATTGAAGAGTATTAAATGCATTGTTCCAGTCTGTCCTTAGAGGATCAACTTTCTCATTACATCAATGGAATGGGAATACTACCTACAATGCTCTTCAAAACTTGTATCAGAATGTGGTGAACGCTGAGTAAAAATTTCTGGCAGGTCAGAAACAGTTAACCTAGTTGTCCTGTTTCAATGTAGTATAAACCTCAAGCACTTGTCTGCTGCAATACACAAGGAGAAGGTAGAAGAACAAAGTTTCTGAAATGTCTCTTCATATATTCAGGGTTTATAAAGTCTCTGCTGGAGACAAAAAATGTAAGATTCATCGGTTTCTCTCATAAAGATCCCTAATTCAGAGGGAATCATTCAAAAATATTGTTAGAATGAAATGAACAATATCACAAAGATTCTTAGAACAGAAAATGCAGTAATATGCCATCAAGTTACTATAGTCAAAAGCAAACAATGCACATATACATACATACATACATGTAAATTAAAATACAACCAAATCCAAAAGGTATAATCCAAAATTAAAATTTCTTTAAAGAAATAAAAATCTTCCATTTGATGTATTAAACTACTAAAGTGAGAATCCCTGCCACAAATGTCTTGCCAACTATTAAAAATGCTATTTTAAAAAGTATATATGAGTGCATATATGGAATGCACATGTTTCTGTCTTAAAAACAAATCAGACAACGAAAAATCAACCATCGGAAAAAGACTGAAATACTGTCTTATCTGGTTGTTTCTGAATATTTTAAAGGGATAGAAAAAAAGATCCTGACTGTCAATTACTGAATATTTTAAACTTGCAAACAAGCACATTCTCATGACTCATCATAACTCAAGATTCAAAGTTCCTCAGTTACACAAAATTTGGAGTGCTATGAACGCCCAGATCTTTTTTCAAATGACACTTACCTCATCTGTAATGCTCTACTTTTATTTGTTCAGCTAGGTAATTGTCTCCTGCCTAGCATCTGCAACATTAATCCTCGCAGCTGTTCCTACTGAACCATGTCTTATTCTTCTCAGACCACTTCTCCAAAATTTCAGTACTACTTTGAATTGTACATCTGCCCTCCACTGTGCCAACAGCCCTGTCCCAAATAAACCATGTATTGTCTCTATACCTTAATTGAGATTTTAATAAAAGCACTAAGCACTACTAGACACAATCAAAAAAATTCTGGAATCCCATCAAATACATCCTTCCAAGCTGACGGCAAATGAACAAAAAGTAGTCTACGCACACAGTTTTCCAACAAGCTATACTTAACAGCAATTCATGTATTTCTGAGATTTCTTTCATTTTATGAAAATGCCTTGTGAGAGAATTTCAAAACTCCAGCTGGACGTGACATCTCCTGGTTCTGCATCAAGTTTTGATATCAGTTGCATATACTAAAAATACAATACTTCACACCGATTAACAAATCTGACTAGTTTTATGATTAAATATTTATTTTCAGCATCCTTACAGTGACACACTTTATTTTTGCTTCATCTCAGTGAAGACTTCTAGCACTTTGCTTCCAAGGTAACGCTTAAGGCATTCAGCACAGCTTCAAAAAACAATTCAGATGTCCTGATATTCTACAATATTGCACAGAACACCTCCAACTGATGGACCACCTCTCCTCCATATTTCTATGAAACATGATGCAGAAGACTTTACACACACATTTGCACCAAGCTGATTCTTTATCATGCCTGAAACTTGAGGCCAAATTGAAAAACCTTGTCTTGAAATAATTTCATGAAGACAATGACAGACTTCACAGACATGAACAACTGCAGACTTTGATGTCCAAAGACCTAAAATCATCTAAGCATACACCTTACTTAAGATGAAGTATTAAAACTTCAGAGACAATATTTTGGATATACAAAGTTTCAAATTAAAATGCAGTATGTGTTTCACAGTAAAAAATCCTATGAAGATTAAATGGATGCTTTATATAAAATATTTACATAGATAGAACATAAAAAATGTACCATAGTTGGTAACCTTTATGACTTGGGGAACCATGTATTTACATATCTTTATCTTCGCATGTGCGTATGTGTGTGTTGTGTATATATTTTTAACAGTTGACAGCTGTTTTAGAGCATACAGAGATGCCAAGCTGAATGAGGGTCTTGATTACTTCAAGATTAGCTATCTAAAGTTTCTATTCATTTTAAGTGTTGTTAGTGCGAAGAGTCATTAGTCACTTCCTTGTCTCATAGAACATCAGCATACATTTACATTGTTAATGAACATTTGGGGTAAATGAATTAATGGCACTTTTAAACATCAATTCAATACTAATAACTTTGTATGTCATAGAAATGTTAAGGTTGGGATAAAAATGAGAAACCTTTTCAGTCAAGGTAACTAATCGCTTCTGGGCACAAGAAAAGATAAAATTAATTTACAATTTTTTTTTTTTCAACAGGGTAAAAAAAATCTTGTTTTTTCTTAATACAGAGTTGGGAGAATTACCAGTATTTTCTTAAGGAAAAAAAAAAATCAGAAGAAATGCTTATACTTTTCTTGATTGGGGTAGACTAGAATCAAGCTACATTTCCTCTGGAAAATGGGTATTATTTTAGCTTATTGCAAAAGATTATTTTCAAGTTTCTAAAAATATGTACAAAAATGCATTTAGTTTATCAAACTAAAATGGCTCCATATCGTTAAGATGTCAGAGGAGGAACACTGACCTAGAAAAGCTATTTCATTTAATCATCAGCTTTTAAAATACTTTCCCCTGGATGTTCATTCTCATTTTCTAACATTGAAAAGGCTTTATAAACCAATGAAGGAAAAAGAAAGAATTAGCTCAAAGGGACAATGAAGTTTTACCAATGTATTTTAAAGCAAAACATCAGCTTCTTATAAACTGAAGTAATAAACCTGACTAAGCAAAACTTGACATAGCTATTTTGGTAAGCACTAGTAAATGGAAGACTTATAGACAGATACACCCACACAGAGCAGTTGTTCTGGGTGAGGGACTTGAGAAATGTGACAAAGTTGCTTCAACTCTGTAATGTAAAATAAATTTTTTATTTTGCCCTCCTGGTACATGTGTTCAATGACTGGAAAATTACAGGTAGTTAAGGTGCCACTGTGTATAACTGAGTACTTGAGGAATGTTTTCATGACAAGGAAGAGCTTTCTCGTTAAGCTTATCACTTTCTTCGAACCAACTATACTGTCACTACTTGCAAATAAGTAGAAAAGACAAGCAACACAGACATGCATTGCATTATGAAAGCAGTTTGTTCTCACTGTTCATTAGTCTTCCAAATACTGCATCAGTTAATTTACTTTAGGTTACACAGTAATTTCTACGTTTAGAGCCTGTTCATTCTATCTCAGCTTCTGTTTTTTAAAAAGTAAGGATATAGGTGCTGAGCCAAAAATAAAAAAAGCCTTTTTATTTGCATGATCTCATCCAAAATAACACACTGAACTTTACCATACAAAAATCCCCCAAAACATACATGGTGTAAGAGCCCATGCTTCGGAAAGTAACATAAAATCATGCTGCATTTCAATATTCTTATGCTGAAGTCAGTGTTTGGTTTATGATTAAAAAAGGATGACAGAGCATTAAACATTTGGCTAATGTTCTGTCTGTAATTGAAAGTTGACTTTTCGTGGTTTTCATTAGTGTCAGTATTCTGTACATATTCTGTGAAATGTTCTTTAAGTTGCCCTGTTCAAGTTCATTGAGAGAATTAAACAAATTAGGACAGGTAGAGTTGTCATAACACATTTATATAAAGTTTCTAGGTATAAAGTAAAAAAAATACAGTCATACAGAACTCACCTTCCTCTGGCTTGTTCAAATAACTCTGCAAGGGATCAATGCCTATTTCTTGTTCCTCTGTTTGCAAAGGGTGTCTGGTTTCAGACACAGAATGATACATATTGGCAAGTAGTAAATTCCAATCGAAGGGTATTTATCTAGAGAAAAAAAAAAACAACAAACACTTTAGTGTTTCTTTAGCTATTTTTCAATCACACGACTCAATAGCAAAAATGCTTAAAACCTTTCTTTATTTTCCAAATGTAACATCACCATCAGCTGCCTAGTTGCAGACAAATAGTGTCTCTATTCAAATGTTTTATTATTTGTAGTCCGAAAGAATTGTCATAGTGCCTCCAACTATCACATTGCAAGTAAGAGTCCAAGAGTGTTTTTGACAGACTGTAAACTGGGGAAAGAGCTTTACTTCCTTTTTCTAGCTTCCCCAACTCATCTCTTAGTCTGATTCCAAGAACTGATACTAGTCCGTGCAGATGATGAAGATTATAAAGCAAAGCTAAGGTTACACACATCATCATCACTCTTCTGGACTCAGGACCTACTATCCTAGAAAAACTTCCTTTTAAGTACTTCTTTTTCAGAAATCATATGTCAAGTATAAGATAACAGCAGGAGGGACACAAGCACATGTTAAAAGGGAGAATGAGATATTGCTGATTGGTATGATGGCTGATTTTGGTTTTAATAGGATTTATATTAGCTTTCCAGAAAGGTAATGATAAGGAAGCATTTCAAGAAACATAATCAGCTAGCCAGTGATAACTCACAAAGAAGTTCTTCAAAAAATAAAGGGCAAAAGAGGAGAAAGCATGTAATCAAAACACCAGGAAGTAGGTGACCCAGATTCATCATCACAAGCTGCTGAATGTCATTCACAAAACTACCACATAAGTGAACAAAAACTACGTTAGAAGTTCACATGAGGAGTGCTGGAAGCTAATATTGGCTGCAAGGAGTAAGAGGATAAAAAGGTGAAAAGCAGACAGTGTTATGGTCAGAGCAGTAAGAAGAAAAAATGACCTTTCCAGTGCATTAACAGCACAAGGGTACATTTGTCAAGACTGCATTTTGGTCACTGTACAGCAGTTTATTAACTTGCAACACGAAAGAACTATGCCAGCAAAATAGGTTTGATTTGCCGAAGCACACTAAGTAGTCACCTCTGATTGCCATCTGAGTTTTAAATATCACTTACTCTAACTGCTTAGTTTACAAGTACTGTAACATTTAAACTCCAATAAAATTATATTTAAAAATAAATATGCAAAGACAGACACACAAAGAGGTGTGCTCCTACACTTTCAGGACTGGTATATTACCTATTTGGAAATCACTTCAGCTCTGGTTTTCCTTTGGTTCTTACAAGGCATGGCATTGACCATATATGCTTTATACCTTCAGTTTACTGTCAATAAATGAAGGGGGACTGGGATTCCTAAGACCTTTCTGCTTTTATACATTATTCATCTGCTTAATTTCCTATAAAGTTAGTAAAAAAACCCAAACAACCGAACAACCCCCAAACAAACCCAAAACACTAAATAATAAACAAAGCTAGTTGGGCCACTGTTAGGCATCTCCTTCAAACCAATGCACTCAGACTGCTTCCAAAAGGATGCTCTCTCAGCTGTGTCCCCTACGGGTTTTGTCCTTTATCTGCCTTGGCACCTGTGTCAGTGTGGTGCTGAAATGATCACACCATTATCTCTTACTACTTTTAGACAGAAGAGAACATGTGAAGCTCTTGTGAACAAGGAGCCAGTAACTGAGGGAAGGCAGGACTACCCACTTTTGCAGTGATACACCTTTATGTCAAATTAGTGCAATCACATGATTAAAACACACCACTAAACCAGAATTGCCTTGAACAACTCTTTGTACTAGCTCAACAAAATGTATTATAAACACAAGTACGCATCATGGGTTTCCTATGTAATTTCTAAACCATAATAATGAAAAATGCATAAATGGAAACTCTGAGAAAAATGTTTATAAATTTGCTATCCACTTAAACATTTTAATGCAGTCTTATGGCTACAGAATACAGAGAGACATTTAGAACTACCTCATACCTTGAAAAAATAAATGAAACACTTGAAAGAATTCACTTAATTCTCTCAATTAAAACAAAACACAAGAAACAACTTTGCAGAAAGATACATTTATAGTCTTCTCTTGCTGGAATTTTAGTTGCTGCTCCTGTTCCCTTTGCTATATCACTGTAATAGTTGTAGATTATTATTACATTGTAAATTATTACATTGTAAAGTGTTCCAAGCCAGATGGGGGGCTTGGAACTAGATGATTTTTAAGGTCCCTTCCAACCCAAATCATTCTATGGTTCTATGACTGCAATCACCTCTCTACTGACCTGTTGATTTTGTCTTCACAAAAAATTACAAGTTTATTTTGAACTATGCTGCTAGAGTTTAATAACTTGTTATTTTGATGGTCCTTCAGACACTGCTACATGATCTGACCAAGGCACAACCCTGACTGCATTTCAAATTGAGAACCAGGCACAAAATGACCTTACCAGCCCTTGTAGTTTTAGCAGCCACCACTTAGTTAAGACATAATATGCTTCAGACATGTATTGTCCTATGTCCGTAACACAGTATGAAATTAGCTGTAGTAAATTTGTTGTTCTGCATTCTCCTGTTCTGTATCCACCTTCTCTTTTTTTAAATACTCCCCAAATACCATGCCTTTACAACACATAATAGCCATAATTTACTTTACAGACGGTTAGAGTAGTTTTAAACAGCTGAATAGATTTACTTTTGATACTTGCAGAGTGATTTAATCAGTTACTTGTGTTTGTTTACGGATACATTTGATTAGTGTTAAAAAAAATCCCTACCTATTAGTCTTGTCACTCCTTAGTCCAAGCAATTTTCTCTACAGTTTTATACTTAAGTTCTTTTCAGCTGTTTGAACAAAGAGAAAAGAGAACTATTAAACAATTATGATTACACTTGGGATCTTACTCTGAGACAGATTAATTCTTTACAGGTTTGTGGCTGATTTGTAATGGCCTATAACATATTGTTCATATTAAATAAGATGCAATTTAAAAACATTCTCAATGTGAAACAATAAAAATGTTATAAAAATCTAGAATTCAATTATTAGATTTCAAGACTTGATGATACTGGCTATCTAGTTAAACCCTAACATCTCAGTCAGAGCTAACAGTGATTCTTTTATCTATTTCTACTTCTTTTCCTCCAGAGCTGAAGGGCTAAAACCCCCAAAGACCAGGCACCCTTCCCAGCACTGGGAGTTCAACTATTCTTTAATATATATGAAAAAATAATTAAGGCTGTGTATGAAACATTTATGTAGTTAAGGGAATGAAAAGAGAAACTAATCCACCCATGAGCCCAAGGAAAAGACAGGCATATAAACTAGTCTGGCTACTCTCCTTAGGTAAGCAAACAGGGACAGCCCTCACGCCACTGAGACCAGCATTCAGGTGTGCTCCTCACTGACCAATGCATGTGGAGTGAATTCAGTCTGCTTTCCAGTGAAGGCATCTTATCAGTACACCTGTGACCTGTCAACCCAGGTTCTCAATGCAAATACCAAAAATTCTTTGAAAGACAGGCTTCTGGACTATGTTTAAGATGTGAAGAGTATTCATACTGTTTGGGCAAAATTAGAAAATATAATCAGACTCACAAAGGATATTTTGATGGTGGAACTGAGAAGATGAAAAAGAATTAGGCAGTTCTGAGCTTCTACAACATTCATTTCCCCTCTCTTCCCATCCCCCAGTGGTGAAATGAGAGGACCTGCAGCCTTGAGGAGGTACTTAGGACCAGGGCAGAACACCTGCACAAATTGCAGCACTTGTCCCAGCCTTGCTGCCTAATAACCTCTTACCCCCAAACAATCAAGCAAAATACCAAAACATTGTATGCTTAAAAAAACGAAAACAAGAACCCACTAACTTTTGAGTAAGAAGCTGAACAATGTTGGTCAATTTTGGATGTGCTATAAATAAAAACCAGCTTATATCCATACCAGCAAAGCTACCAGAATATGACATTTCTGAAAACTATTGAAGCGTACCAAAGTATTTAAATAATACTTTGCATTCATTCTACTCGACTGTATCATCCACCTTCTCCAAATTATCTTTGGGCCTTTATTTCATGCCATATAGCAAAGTTTACCATTTTAATTACTTAAATTGATGACAAGTAGAGGAAATACTTGTTTAGCTAAGTGATAAATTAGCTGCCCTGTAAAGTCAAATTGATTAAAACGACCTAACTAAAAGCAAATGTCTGATGTGGTAATGGTCTTATGAATGTTTTGTTAAGTTTGACAGCATCATGTTATGAGGGTGCACAACTCTGCCCCTCATTTGCAGCTTATGAAGTAATCAAGCATGTTAGCACACAGAAATGAGGACTCTCCAGAATGTGAAAACATTTTAAAGTAGATAGGGAACTGAGTATTAAGAGAATAAACACACATTGTGTTTATATAAAGCAATAAAGTATAGATGACTTGCAAATAATCTAGAAACAGTTCCAGACCCTGTTTGGTTTTTTTTCACTGGCCAAAATCTCCTGGGCTTTAAATTACTCCTCCTAAAGAAAAGAAAAATAAAAAGAAAGAAAAAAAGTCATGCTTTCTCTGAATAGAGGGTGAGCAGGAAGCAGTCCTGAACATGACCTTTGGAACATGAAGACTATTTGATATATTTCCAGCTGGATAATTTTAATGGACATTTTTGAAAATGTGGTTCCAACCTGTAATATTCACTGCTTTATTATTTGCTCTGGAAGTGATTCTTATTTAGGTCACAGAGAACACCTACCTGATAGCACTGAGTTCTTCACTTGAGCCCTTTACTATCACCACCTCCATTTAAATACAGAAGACACTAGTTCAAGTGCTCCAAAAGTAAAAACAACCCAACAAAACCCCATCAAACCAAAACACCCCCTTCTTACCCTCCAATTTAAAACTAGCTAGTGTTTCTACTTAGCCACTTCCACAGTTTGCCACCACTCACTAAAGAAACATGCCTTAGGAGGGACACTTACTAACTCATAAGTGCACAACTTGACAAACTTTGGATAGCATAAAGCAAGTCTGTTTTCTTTTATAAAATGTATCAGATTATGTATCATTAAAATAGAATGATGCAAACATAAAAATGGACTGACACGGTAACATTAACATCAGCTGGGGTCCAGAAGAAAACAAAGAAGATCATGCCACTGATGGACAGATTAACAGCCAGAGTCTGATGATCATGAACTGCAATTAATTTTGTCTCATTTAGTAACATTTCCTGCATTTTAACTTATGTCTCCCTGATCTTTAATACCAAAGCAGAGTTACATTGGACTTTAAATAAGTTAATTAAGTATTAAAATCAATCATGTGAAAGTCTTAATATTTAATATTGTTAGATTGTATATCAAAGTGGTTTTATTATTTATTTACTCCAAACCTTTCCAGAATACTTCATGTGGCAACAGGGGGTCTGTATCTCACAAGATAAATGCATTTACAATGCCAAATAAATTATATATAAAAGCATTTGTCTTAATACATGTCATTCAATATTAAATATCACCCATTGGTACCACCCTGAAACCCTAATCCATTTTTATCAACTGCACATTTGTATTATTCAAATGTTGTCTATTAAATAGTTGTCTCAAGAGCCACAGTAAAGGAATACATACCTAAGAACAATTATCACAGGAGCTTTAAAGCACTGTCTACAGTTTTAACCCTACAACTTTCATGTCTTACCAGTATTTAAACATGCAAAGTATTAATTTAGCACTGAATTAAAATGTCAGGGATAAGAAACAACACAAGTAGCCTGGGACCATGACAACGTATTCTCTTGGTAATTCACATGATAGCTAAAAGCTTTTTTTTTATGCTAGAAGTTAAAAAAAGAAAAAAAAAAAACCCAAAACAACACAAACGAAAAAGCAACCAAAACCAACCAACCTCAACATAACAAAAAACCCCACAAAACCAAACAACCAAATACAATAATAATAATAAATAAACTCTTCATATTCTGTTAATTTGGAAGATAGGAAATATTCCACAAGTAAGTTACTTTCTTACAATTTCACACAGTTGCTGGCCTACAGTTTTCCTGAGGTTACATGATTCTGTAAGGAACAGTAATTTGACTACGGAAGAAAACTTTGAATAAAGCAGAGAGGCTCAAAATCCTTATATAATGTTGACCACTAAATTCCATACCCACAGGTCCCTACTAAACTTGTCAACAATGTTTCCCAAGGTCTAATGCTATGAAAAGTGAGATGTGACATTTACGGTGAAACATTTTCTGTCTTCTGCATTGAAAATGGTGACAACAAAAGTATAAACAGCATCAACCATTTTAAATTCACAGAACTACAGTTATGTATTCAGTATGGTCTAATCTAAAAAAAAAAACCCCACCCAAGCCCCTCAAAATCCAACACAACAGCCAAAGCCAGCCTCAATTTTGCAGTTTGAAGTTCCTAAAAAGTAACAAGCTCCAAACACTCCGCACAAAACTGTACTTATTTTTAATGCAGGCTTAGGTAACAGTTCCACAATGAGGCTATTAGAAGAACACAACTTTGATCTAACATTGATTTCAAACAAGAAATACCAGCAAACCCAGAAAAGAACCTAAATGCAGCCCCTGCCCTGAACACCCCCTGCAGCCCAAGGATCTAGCTGCTTAGCAGCAGATGTGAAATGTTATGTTGCTGCATTTTTACCACGCTTCCCTTCAACTGAAGTAGAGAAAGGTTCCTCATAGCCAAAACAACTTGATAACAATGAAATGTGTAAATCTCCCATCTTCTGATTCTGCAAAGGCTTGAGCTGCATTAGTGTATTCATCTTTAGATGGATAGCATGACAAGACAAGAACCAGCTGCTGCAGTCCAGAGAAGAGCAACAAGACCTACTAGAACAAGACTGCAAGAAACAGTGTTTTACTTCAACGAAAGGAAGATGGGAGAGAAGGAGAGGGGAAAATTCAGTAAGGTTTCCTGTCTTTGCACCATTCAACTATGAAGCTACTCCCTTTTCTTGGAGTAACCCAGAGGTGGTGAAAACTCTATTCATATTAAAATGATTCAAACAATTCCAAGCCCACTAAATTAAAGAAATACCTTGTTTATTTTATTTCAGAATATATTTTATCTACCTGGTTATGAAACGATTCAACATAATTTAAAGCTTTGTCCTTCCAAAGATAGTTAAGAGATTAAAGTAGTTTACTGCTGTTTAGGGTATGGAAATGACTGCTTTTAAGTATTTAAGAGTTTTACTTTCAGGAACACAGAGGCTCCTTGCTATGCTACACACTTTATGTTTTAGTAATACATATGTAACTCAAAGGGCCAAAGAATGTCAAGACTGAAAGAAATCATCAAAACAGTGAACTGGAAGAAATGGCAGCTTAGCCTGCAGCCTTACCCAAAATGATAGTAACTAGCTTAGACACTAAAAGTATATTCAATGAAATAAGTTTCTAGGATATCACAGCTTTAAAGTAGTAAGCAATTAATATAGGATTCAGCCTTTATTCTTTCACTATTTTTAGAAAACATTTTCCTACAGGGGTTTAGAGAATTTGTATAGAAACACCAGCATGTGCATGCATGCACAGAGGCATTTACATCACATATTTCTCTTCTGGTTTTCTCCTCTAGATATGCAGATGCTAAAGCAGCATGGTCTCATGCTGAGGTACAGAAAAAACATTGCTGTAAGCCCCATTTGCTAAGGAGAAAAGGACGATTTCACAGGCACTTTCAAAGGAGGAAAGATAGAATTTGTTTTGTATCTTACAATGAGGTTTCTACATAACATGAAGAACCATAACCCATGTTCCCCTATGTGATCCAATCCTGACGAGTGAATTCAAATGGGCATGACTAAGGAAGAAAACTGGGTGCACGAAAAAGCAAAGACAAGGTGCCATCTGAAACCTAATTCAGTGCAGTGCAATCAGTGCAAATTGCAAGGATTTCCCACTACTTCTGCCGATGGGAGCAATGGCTTACTTGAGCATGTCTAAAAGCCATACTCAGAGGGAAAAAGATTCAGACTAGAGCTACCCCTGGTAAAAAATGTGCTGAAACTTCCCATGAATGCTCCCTCTTGCACCCAAATGCTCAGTCTGAAGACATACACTGTGTAAGGCACAGTATTCACGTAACGTACTGCCGGCTCACATTGCTTCTCTTCAGCCTTGCCTCCTCAAGCAAAGGAAACTCCTAAGACTTGGAAACACATGATACAGATGAAACCTGCTAACCCTCGCAGGTAGTTGACTGCATGAAGCACTTTATACCAAAATACCACTACTGCTATGAGTAACGTTTTACTCGGGTTATCTTTTTTTCAGTAGGAACATACCACTGTATCCCATGCTACTAAAAAGATGATAAGGCAGGTTCTTTTGCAGACAGTGAACTCTGTGCTCAGCACATCCTGCTACATCTGTTTTGTTTCTGGTGTTCAGGAGCTTTCAGTACTAAATCCTGCCAAGGTTATTAATATTATAAATGGGAGAAAATTGTAGAATCATAGAATCATAGAATAGTTAGGGTTGGAAAGGACCTCAAGATCATCTAGTTCCAACCCCCCTGCCATGGACAGGGACACCTCTCACTAAACCATCCAACACAAGGCTTCATCCAACCTGGCCTTGAACACCGCCAGTGATGGAGCACTCACAACCTTCCTGGGCAACCGATTCCAGTGCCTCACCACCCTAACAGGAAAGAATTTCCTCCTTATATCCAATCTAAACTTCCCCTGTTTAAGTTTTAACCCATTACCCCTTGTCCTGTCACTACAGTCCCTGACGAAGAGTCCCTCCCCAGCATCCTTATAGGCCCCCTTCAGGTACTGGAAGGCTGCTATGAGGTCTCCACGCAGCCTTCTCTTCTCCAGGCTGAACAGCCCCAACTTCCTCAGCCTGTCTTCATACGGGAGGTGCTCCAGTCCACTGATCATCCTCGTGGCCCTCCTCTGCACTTGTTCCAGCAGTTCCATGTCCTTTTTATGTTGAGGACACCAGAACTGCACACAATACTCCAGGTGAGGTCTCACAAGAGCAGAGTAGAGGGGCAGGATCACCCCCTTTGACCTGCTGGTCATGCTCCTTTTGATGCAGCCCAGTATATGGTTGGCTTTCTGGGCTGCGAGCGCACACTGAAGCCGGCTCATGTTCATTTTCTCATCGACCAACACCCCCAAGTCCTTCTCCGCAGGGCCGCTCTGAATCTCTTCTTTGCCCAATCTGTAGCTGTGCCTGGGATTGCTCCAACCCAGGTGTATGACCTTGCACTTGTCATGGTTCAACTTCATAAGGTTGGCAGAAGCCCACCTCACAAGCGTGTCAAGGTCCCTCTGGATGGCATCCCTTCCCTCCAGCGTATCAACCGGACCACACAGCTTGGTGTCATCGGCAAACTTGCTGAGGGCACACTCAATCCCACTGTCCATCTCAGTGATGAAGATGTTAAACAAGACAGGTCCCAATACTGATCCCTGAGGGACACCACTCGTTACTGGTCTCCAGCTGGACATTGAGCTGTTGTTGACCACAATTCTTTGTGTGTGGCCATCCAGCCAGTTCTTTATCCACCGAGTGGTCCATCCATCAAATTGATACCTCTCCAATTTAGGATGTTGTGTGGGACAGTGTCAAACGCTTTGCACAAGTCCAGGTAGATGACATCAACTGGTTTACCCTTGTCCATCAGTTCTGTAGCCCCATCACAGAAGGCCACCAAATCGGTCAGGCAGGATTTCCCCTTAGTGAAGCCATGCTGGCTGTCACCAAGCACCTTGTTGTTTTTCATGTGCCTTAGCATGTCTTATAGTGCAATACTCATCCTTCTTTAATAATTACAGTGTTATTTGTCACAATTCAGAATCATAGAATCGTTCAGGTTGGAAGGGACCTTAGAGATCACCCAGTTCCAACACCCTGCCATGGGCAGGGACACCTTCCACTAGACCAGGTGGCTCCAAGCCCCGTCCAAACTGGCCTTGTACACTGGCAGGGATGGGGCAGCCACAGCTTCTCTGTGCGACCTGCGCCAGCGCCTCACCACCCTCACAGTAAATAACTTCTTCCTTACAGCCAGCCTAAATCTACCCTCTTTCAGTTTAAAGCCATTGCCCCTTGTCCTGTCATTACATGCCTTTGTAAAAACTTATTTTCCTATCCCTTCCCTCCCTCATTTTTTCCATTAAAACTTTTGAGCAGCTGCATGAAATGTTCTGTGCTTTCCTGTACATGCACATCAAACTGTCAAGGGAACAAGTGGTCTTGCTTAAGTCTTCAGACACAGAGAAGCTAGGCAGACAAGGGCCCTAAAGCACAATGATTTCTATAATGCACTGTTACTTAGAGGTATTTATTCCTCCTAAAATATTTTCTGGGCAGTCCCTGCTCCTTGCCAGACCGTGTAAAACATAGACATAGAAGGCACTAGTACAAATGGCATGGTACATCAACCGCACACTGGCTATACTGCCTCAAAACCTGAAATAGATCCAGGTCTTAAACAGCAAGTTGGAAGCAATACTTCGCAAGATTATAGAGGAACAAAAGTCTGGCTATAAAAAAAAATATACATTTAACTCTGCAGAACTTCAAAAATGTACCATAAAATTTACAGTGAGAATGAGAATCCATAGCACATTAGAATCAGGATAACATGAAGTGTTTTAAAAGGGGAAATAGTAATAAAAGTGAGCTGCAATTTATGAGTTAAAAATGCTTTTTCGTTTGGCAGTAAATTTGTCTTACCAGAAACATCTGTCACCAACAAGTTCTGTTTTCTTTACTTTAAAGGCCTGGGTTTATTTTGCTTTAGAAGTGGGTTAGCACACACTATGAGGCAAGAAGCAAAAGCCTGTTTTTTCACGACATTCCTAGACAACACGTAAGTAGTAGAGCAAGACCTTAGGCAAGACCAGGAGCAGTTGTCTGAGGGGGATCAGTTCCCCTGGGAATAGTATATGCTCTTCTGCTCTAGGGAATGAGAACAGAATAGGCAGATTCTCTAAAGATTTTTTATTTTAATAGGTAAAACAATAGAATGATGGCTCCTAAATAAGTTAGGCTTAGCTGAGTGCTCTCTCTAACGCACCAACCACAAGGACATGACTGAATCTCAGACTGTTGTCAAAATACCAAGTTTTGTCATATGTAACCAACAAAAAAGAATTGGAATTTCCTCAAAACAATGAACAGAGTTGAAGAACTGCACTTGAGTAACAGCTGTCATTATACTTTATAGAAAGCTTGCAATACCTTTGAGGCTAAGCTTCTAAGCCCATTTTATTAAAAAAATATAACAGATGTAAACAAGACATGGTTAGAAAGCTCCTTGATTAAATTTTCCCTATTGTTTTTAGAAAGCCTTTGCAGACAGTTTTTTTGCCTGTGTTTGATGGACCAGTATGACTTTTTTAAGAATATTTAACATACAAATCACGAAAACAGTAATATTCTAAATCCTCCTGGACAAAAGAGCTGTTTCCACACCTCCTCTTTTTTATTTTTTTTTTTATTTCTCTGCTGTAATTCTGACCAATTTTATTATATTTTCTTTCTCTCCAAACCCAAGAAATACCATGAAATTTGTGAAAACTTGTGTGGGATGGTTTAGTGAGAGGTGTCCCTGTCCATGGCAGGGGGGTTGGAACTAGATGATCTTGAGGTCCTTTCCAACCCTAACTATTCTATGATTCTATGATTCTATGAGTCTATGAAAACACAGCTTTCAGGGTTTGTGCTGCTGCAGACTCTATGGTCTCAAACTAGTCAGATGTGAAAGCTTAGAAAAATGTTCTCTTGCTATGTTGTTGCATTTCTGGTAATAGTTGAGGCAGAGAACTGACCTAGTTCAGGTAGAGAAGTGACCTAACAACAGCCAGGTTATGGTCCACTTAGTGCATTAAGAAGATGAGAATTTTGAATAGGATGCAGAAGTAAATGGAAAGAAACCAAGCATATAGAATATAGGTGTGATCTGCTCCCACTTTTCTTTCTTACCTAATAGTGTGCATCTTAGGCTGTGCATCTTGAGGCACCTAAAATTAGCAGTTACTTTTGAAATTTTGGTCTGTCATGTATTATTCATCTAGCTTTCTCTCCTACAAGGAAGACATAAGATGGCAGTAGCAGATGTTCTTAGCTTCCTGATGGAAAAGGAGGAAAGAGCTGACCGAGCGGACAGATCTTTCTTCAAAGGCGAGGTGACAGACACTGCCTAGCTGAGATGACTATTCTCTGTCAAACACATACTGTAATTCCACCTGTTGCCAGGAAGGCTTGAAGCTTAAGGATTTCTCAAGCACGCATCAGATCCTCTGCCTACTCATCCAAACTCCTGTGCTTGGGAAGTTCTTGTTCTTTGCTGTGAAAAAAACAACCAGGGAAATCCTGCTCTGTTTTACCAGCCACATTTATAAGCAAGCTACTGAATACAACAAGCCCAGATAACTCTTAACATTATTCGCCATTTTTGGTTTAGAGGTTTTGACAGCATCTTATCAGAAACGTAAGCCAAACCATAAAAGATTACTGAAATGAAATGCTTTAGAAAGACAGAAAATCACTCCTTCACTATGCTACTCCAAGTCTGCTTTCTTTATCCTAAAGAACCCCACATAAGACTCCCCTCATCCATTCAAACACAGTATTTTTAACACAAAGATTCATTTCTAAAAAAATTTCATCTAGTACATCTATACAAAGTTAGCATGCTGGAAAGAATATTTCCTCACCTCCTTTAAATTCAAGGTTGCCTCTGTATTTAGTGGTGTTCCTTCACTGAACAGAAACACTGTTTCACTGGTGACAGAAACAGCAGATGAAGAAAGCAGTCTCACCTTCCAGAGACATACACACAGTTTGGCTTTTAAAAGATAACATAGAGGACTAAAGAACACTCTAACCAAAACTGTTGGTATTCTTTTTCTCAAAGCCATCAGAAATTATAATGAGAAATGTGCAAGAAAGAACAGGTTTTGGTGTAGCTGGGTTGTTTCATTCATGATCGAAGTACCATTTGAACATCAAGCTCCTTAGTCCACAGATAAAATGCTTTAAGACCTTACCCATACCCCAACATTACATATTAAACTTTGAAACTTATTATTTCCTACAAATGGCTCCTTTTATGGATATGTGCCATGCTGTCAAAACTCATCTTCTGATTCATACTATCAAGGGTCTTAAAGATACTATCTGAAACAACTACACTGGTTTTCATACTCATCAACAGTCTTGGTGCAAATCGAGATGTGAATACTTCTTAATCATAAATACAGCAATTACTTAACTTACGACCAGTTTTCCGAATGAAAGGCACACATAGTCTGTCGTAACCATGCCAAGACTCACACCTGTATGGCACTTCTGCACAACTTAAAATCCATTTAGTAATTTTGATTCTAGTTTATATTTAGATAGTCCTCTGTATGCCATATGCATATGCAATCTACTACATCAATCAAAACGGCTCAATGTTCATATGATTGATACACAAATAAATGTACTTTACCTAGAGGTCAAAATAAGTTCTGTAAGAGCACTGTATATTCTCCTATTTTTAGCTACCTCCTACAGCCATGAAGTATAAAAACTTAACAAGGTGCAAAATAACAAACTGAACCACCATTATCAAGTTTCTTCAGTTCACACTAGCAATGCTAGAATTATAATCAAGAACACACTTCACTTTTAACTCTGTTTTCACTGTATCATTCTACCTTGTGGCCCATGGTGACCTATGCCAGTTTAATTACAAAATATGGTCATAGGGAGGAAAAGGTAAAAAAAACAAAATAAGAAAAAAGAATCAAATCTGCTACTCTGAGATCACATGTGTAAGAACTGACGTATGGATTTTGGCTTTTTAAGACAGTGCTTTTTGCCCTTTAGCAGCCACATAATAGTCTGGGGGGATCACCACGACAGTGGATAAATTAGGGTTTCACTACCAAAGTCTGAATTGTTTCTTAACAAGGCTACGAATCCGCCTAGCTCTGATTGGACAGAACTGTGAGACTTTCAAAACTGCACTTTTAACACATTAAGTACAATAGGTAGGATTTTTCAGGAACATTTTAGAAATGCTGAGAAATAAGGTAAGTTGAAATTCATACATGTCACTGTTAGTCTCATGAAAAGACAGCTGCAACACAAATACACTGAAAAAGGTGTGAATACTTGTCTACACAGGGTACGAAAAAAGATTGCTAATATTTTGATGATCCACTTTTGTGTTTCTATCTTTTTTTACTGGACAGCAACTTTCTTCCTTTCACAGTCATTGGACAATATTAGGCCTAGAAGCATAGAAGTTTTCAAAAGAGCCCTATGATTTAGTCTTTCTTCAAATGTGACTGAGAAAATAAACATACATAGCTGAAATAAAAAAGGAATGGGCACATTATATGTATGACAATTAAAGCACTGTGCAATGTAAATGCGTGAAAAATAATTTCTGAACTTGTCTTAAGAGACTACAGAAGTCTAAATTCTGGCGTCTCTAAAACTTGCATTGATTTTATCAGGTTGGATAGGCAGCCTCAGCACTCTAATATACTTGTACAAAGGCCACTGCTCTAGATTCATGGCAAGTTCTGACGCTGAGACTTTTAAATTTTATTTGCTCATCCGATTTCTCTATGTGATTATTTTAGAAACCTCTCAGTATTTCAGTCTTATGCATGTTTCCAGTAAAGATTTGGGAATGTATTATAAACATACCGCACATTACTGCAACTTGTAGGTATTCAATTAGTAAAGGGGACAGCTGCACTTGTCCACCTCACCTTCATCTCTGAAAAATAATTACTACATACCAGACGCTGTGTAATGACTTATTGAAATATGCAAATAAAATATTCAAAGGGTCCTCACTAATTTTATGACAACAAAGTCCAGAGCTATGATATTCCAAATAACCCTAATTCTTATTTTCTTAATAATACACACGTGCAATGACACACCGAGGAAAATCATAGCTTTCTTTACAAGAAAACAGGATTTATTTGAGTTGGAAGTCTAAATGTCAGCCCTGAACATTATAAAATTATACAGAATAAGGAGGAAAGAGGGCTGATAGTGCATATAAATATAACAGTGTATTAGGCTGCATTTAATTACCAGTTCAAACAACAACCTGATCTAACCTTTGACAAGTAAAATAAATGTTCTGAATAATTTAACCAAAGCAAACATTTGCTGTTAAATGCTGGCTAATTATAGTAAGAGTTGTACTGAGAGCGGGAAAAAACCCAAAAGAGATGGTAATTTATACACTTCTGCAATTGCTACAGCTATTCCTTGAAACCCTTGAATTTTTTTCCATGTGGGATAGCTATTAAGTATCTACTTCAAGAAAAGAAATCTGTCTATGCGTAAGGGAAGAAGCACTGTATTAAAGATAACATCAGTTTCAAGAATATCCACCTTTTCTATTGTTGGTTTTCTGATATGAAAGGTCTCTGTACTGCTCCATATCACACTGGAAAATAGGAAAGGGTAGAATAAAGATTAAGTGTTTTCCAAAGTGTCAACTCAGTGTCACACAAAAGCCTCATTATAGGACAAGGAGCAAAATTCAGTCATGTCCAATGCACTTCTGAAGAGTAATAAACAAATTTCAGTTCTTTACCTAAATACTAGATCAACAATTAAGTGACACAAATAAACCAGTGTTCTTTAAAAAAACCCTCCCAAATTATTTAATGATGAAATAATTCCACCACTATGACTTTTTAAGTGACATTATCTATAGCCAGATGTACTCTCCACATGAAGTACTGAGGCTGTTTCAAAATGAAGCTTAAGATCTCAGAGAAAACAAAATATGTGACAAGGACAAATATTTAAAGTTAGAATACTTCCAATATCAGAAATTGAAACTGTGAGAAAAAATATGCCTTCCAGTTGTAGGCTATTTTTAAAGAAATTAATGGCTTTTGCTATCTTTGGGCCAAGAGTTTCACTTATTTATGCAATGAAAAGTTAGCAGATCATCAGCTGTCCATCTGCATGCACAATAACTATGATTCAGAAGAATCAGAAGACCATGAAAATTTCACGGAGAAGCAATGCGTGGTAAACGAAAGAAGCCTATAAACCCCTAATCTTGAATATATATTAATATTTGAAGGCTTTATATAATCTGCAAAGTAAAAAGTGAAAACCATTAAAAATATTAAAACTGACTGTAAGTATGCTCCTCTCTTTTCCCAAAAGTAATTTGTGTGCAGATAAGTTCTGGCCACAAGTTTCTAAGACAAACATATTATTTTTAAGTTACCTTTCATATTTTCATAAATATTTAAACTCTCCCTGAAATTTTAAATATGTTTATAGAGACACGAATGCTAACATTCTTTGCTTCTTCTAATGAAAAAATATGAATTAAACAATTTCTTGCACACTGTATGGGAAACAATTTTTAAAAGAAACATAATAAATTGACAAAAAAATCACCACAAATTGTCTACTTGATAACAGATTTTCTAGCTTATGGTGTAAACCAAATATTGGAAAATTGAATATGAAGGTCATTACTATTCTTGTTCCATAACTCAGGATAAAGTCTTTAAGCAAACAAAGTAGTGAAGAATTTGACAAGATCTATGCCTGACACTGGAGAAAGTCAAGTAAAGAATTAATTTTACACTGTATCTATTGCTTCGCGCCACACGGACAGTGAAATGCACTGATTTTTTTTGTGCTGAGGCATCCATAATAACATACTTGGCTGTATTTGGACAGGACAGGGAGAAATCTTAGGCAGTCACTGGTAAATGCAACGTATCAACTCTTCCTGCTATTATACTGCACACAAAATTTTGGCATTTAAGTATAAAACTGGAACAGATCATCTCTAGAGTTGTTATGCTTTCTGTGTTCTGCATTTGAAATGTTACCAGGTTCAGTAAGGTAAATTATGGTGATAGGAAATAGCTTTACCTTTCTGTGAATTAAAGGGTAGCAAGAAATAAAACCATCCCCTAATTCTAATTTTATCCTCTCTGACTTACATTTTAGGTAAAGAATGAAATTAACAAACCAGTTATAGGTTGCAGGGGGTGATGTGAAGACTGCTGCTTGATGGGGAGCTTGCACTCAGTGCTAGCCACTCATCAGTACCAATTACACTTTCCTGTTACGCCTAATTTTCCGAACTCTTGTGTACTTTAAGTATATTGAACATGAAATATAATACAATATTTAAAATTTAAATAATTAAATCTGATAGAAACACTGTTAGAAACGCTAGTGTACTAAAATGCTAATATACAAAAAAACACCCCCAAAACTCTCTTGGCCATAGTTGGAAGGAATATGTATTATTCCTGAATATCATCTTAGGCATCAGTCTGATATAGCAGGTGGTGTACCTGGAAGGGAGATTATAACCAAACAATTTAGTTGCACACATACATGTACATAGGCTAAACTAGCTAATATCTTCACCAAGTGTGGCCCACCTGGGGGACAATTCTTCTGAGTCCAAAAGATATTTTCAAACAGACCATTAAAGAAGAATACCATGATGCAGAAACTAGACAAGCTTCTCCCGACTTTCTGCGTGAAATTTTAACACTTAAAACGATAAGAACTAAAGATCAAGTTAGTCCTTTGGATCCATATTTTTGTGCAATAGGTTATCAAGAAATCTGAATTAGCAATAACATAAAAAGTAGAACGGCTAAACCAACAGAAATCATAGCAGAACTATGACTGTGAGGTTCTTCTTGAACCAATCCAACATTTCACCCTGGTCGGTCTGTTGTTATAAGCAACAATTAATTTAGTCTGCACTGGAAGTTTCCTACATATTTTAGTTTGCACATACTTGTCAAGTCTTCCAGAAGAGAATTCACTTTCGTGTAGAATGGCTTTGTGATGTGGATTAGCCTCCACAAGGGATCTAAATTGACAATAATGAATTCATTTTATATAGTAGGCTAGACTTAAATGAGAAGTGAAAGGCCAGTACCAGCAGAGTTCAATGATCAGCTACTGTTGTTCTCTATATAATTTACTGGTTGAGTTTAATAATTACAGCATTGCCTTGACAATCTGTAGCTGCAGCATACTGCAAGGAGAGGAAGAGCAAATGCTTCTTGTGTTAATAGAAGAATTTTTTATTTAAATGCAGACCCACATAAACTGCAGATGGAGTATTTATAACGAACATCTAAGAACAATGACACTGGCTTAAACTAAAATTAATTTATATCACTCAAATCCGGAAAAACATAATTTCAAGCCTTGATCTTATTAGGATACTTAATGTAATCTTATTAGAATATGAGCTTCTATATATCAAAGTGTTTTATACATTGCAAATATATTTTAAAGAGCTCCAATAAACATTACTAAACAATTCACTACTTATCTCCAAACCTAGTTTCACAGGGGCAGATTATTGGATCTGTAACTAATACAGCAGGAGAGGCAATGCCTTCACACAGGCAATATTCTTGCTGTTATACAGAACAGGCTGTCGCATGAGTGTTAAGTAAGTTTCTAGGACTTTCTCATCTCTTAGCTGCCTGAGATTTAGCACAGAGCATCATGCTTTCCAAAAGGACAGAGTACCTACAGCTTCAGTGGAAGCAAATGGGGATCACAGATATTTAAAATTTCAGAAAATCAGGCCTGGTGCCATATACCAGGAAAACGCTGCCAGAAATGTCACTCACAGAATCCATGCCTGCCACTCCACAGAGATTCATATATGCTTAATGATGGCTAGCAAGTACAGAGAGCAGACCTAGCTAAGGAAAAACAACAGAAAACTAGGCAGCAGGCATGCGATGAGCACTCTGTCTGCACTCATATCCCCACTGGCAAAGTAAAAGTAAAATAGTTAAGAAACTGGTAAGGTTGATGCCAAAAATGTAAATGTTTCTAAGGACTATAGCAGACCTTAAGAGATAGTTTTTAATCTCATTTGAAACAGTTTCAATACTTCAACATTAATGTATGCACATATATATTAATGAAGCAGACATGTGAATCCCCCCGATGTCGATGTCTGTGAAGCATCTTAGCTCTTACTTCCTTCACCATCAGTCGTGTGTAAGTAACATACTGTGGCAACATATGAATAGTTCATAGCTCCAGCAATGAATGAATGAATGAACAGTGACCTAAACGCAAGCAGCAATTAAGGTTTCTGTTTCTTTACCCATCAGCTATTGCATATACTCACAGCAAACAAGTGTGTTTTTCTGACATGCACACTTGTCTGTTAATAAGTTAAGGAACTATTTCAGTCAAAAGCCTTTACGTTTTTCCCCTACACGCTTCGTTTCTTGCTACATGCATTGGAGTTTTACTCTGATAGAGATGTTGATGACAAGCCAAAGAAACGGAGAGATGCTGCCAGGGATTAAGGTAAAGAACACTACAATACTATGCAGAAGCACAAAGGGTCTGGCTGGTGCTTCCCTGCACTTGGAAATCTTAAGCACAAGCTTTCTGAAAAGCACAACAAGAGCTTCCAGGTAGCACTTCTGTTTGATTTTAGTAAACAGTCATACATCCCATGCAAGACTTTCATTTACCACAATAAAGTATCAGCAAAACTTCCAACATTTTGAACAGCAACAAGCCTGAAATAATAATTACAATATGCTGGGGTTTATTTATTTCCTGTTTTTTTTTTTTTTTTCTGAGGAGGGTGTGTTGGGTCTTTTATTGGGGTTTTTTTTGTTGTTCAGTTTGTATTTTTTATATATTATGGGGGAAGAAGAGGAGAGCAACAAAAACCACACAAAGAGCCATGTCTGTTCTTTTTCACAGGTTCAGTTCAAAATAATTCTACTAATAATCTACTGCACATTATCAATACAGTAGTTCTGTGTTCAGAGTTAAATTACATTATAATTGACTCCAGTGAAACTAAATTCCAGTTGCAGAATTTTGTTACAGGAATGATCTGTAAGAGCAATCGCTGGCCTTGAAGTGACCAGCAGGTACAATTCTATGTAAAAGTAGTTAAAAAAAATACTTTTCCATCTGTAACCAGAACGACTGACACAATCATATCTGTCAACGAAAACTCTACATACATTTCTCAAACCTTTGCCTCAGTTTAGAACCTGGATCTATTTTCTCTATTATCTACACTATATGGCTCAAAATTCTCAGCCCCTGTTATTCTTACAAAAAGTGATCTCGGCAAAAATAAACTGAAGGAAATTTAGACAACCCAGACCAAAGAAAAGAAACAGATCCTAGGAGCTGTTAGTACATTAAATGAGCATTACACTAATGCATTTGTCTGTGTAGAAAGTAGAGAAAAACAGAAAGAAAGCTATCTCCTTAAGTACTTTTTTTTTCCTCTTCTATATTTAGCTTTTTAGATACAACAGTGTAATTTTATTTTATTCTTTTTTAATCAAATAATCGATTTGGATAATTGGTCGAGGGAACTAAGAGTCTACTAAAAGTGCAAAGTGGATGGCTGGCTCCTTTATGCTTGAAGCCTGCATCATGCTGCTTTGTGATTTTTAGAGCCAAAATTTGTAGAGAACTTGTATTCAATAACTAATGTTTAATACTTTAATAAGCTCTTTACATTACACAGTGTCTGCTACAGAAATGAACAATCCTCATCATTCAATACTGAGATCAGCTCTGCCCCTGTGCTAATTTATTATACATTACTATATAGATAGAATACTACAGTTGCAGGATAAATGATGCTACTCCTTTTGCTACAAGAGAATTTTAATATAAGGGAAAACAAGAAGAGAAGAGGTTGCAAGATCTTATCTCTCAGAATATAAAATTAAGTCTTTCACAACTTAAGATAACCATTATCAGAAACCACTTGTTACGAACAATAATTTAATTTCCCTGATCTCAAACCCTACAACATTCAGCTGACACTGAAGAAACTGGAAAGTAAAATGATTCATAAACTGCCAAAGAGCAGTATGGGTGGAAACAGAAATTGTTCTCAGTGTCAGAAGCAAAAGTAACAAAACAGTAAAATGAAAACTCTTATTTTAAAATGCAGGTAACATTTATAAAGATTTGATTGAGAATTAATGTAATATTGGGCAAAGAAAAGGCTAGATGATTGGCCTGACAACAGCAGAACAATTTTGAAACTGCAGATGCAGCTGGTCCCTACTGCTACTTTACCAAAGCACATGAGGGGATATACCTGTGTAGGAAGAGGAAAGAATTTGGCGAAGCCGTGGAAAGAAATAGTGAGTTAATTTTAAATTATAATGGGTGAACTTCTCCAGTGTGTGTAATACCCTCCTAGACATACAAGAGCTGCTCTGCAGCACCATTTCCTGGATGCTTGGAATCAGATTATCAGTTTTGCTGTAGATTTACATGGCATTAAGGTAACTTTAGACTTCCTTCCTCCTTTCTCTCCTTGTCCTCCCCAAATATTAATCTCAGCTTAATGCCTGAAAATTATATACATCAGAAATTTAAAATCCTGTAGCAGAGAATATAGGAAAGCCACCAATTCAGATTTTAACTTTCATAAATAATGATCTATTCTTATTCTTCTTCATTTTAGGACTTTATTGTATGTATTCATATATTATTTTTCAACCTTGCCAGAGCTGAGAGGTTCAATGGACACTGACAGACCATTGAAGAAGATGAGGTTTTTTCATAGCCAACAGAGCTGTAGACCAATTTTGGACATTATTTGGCAAGTGTTACTGTACTAAGGAAGCAATTTTTCCAGGTTCACATGCACCAAGTGCAGTGTGCATTACAGAGCTCTTCAAAAAGCAGCATTAATATAAGACTGAATATATCTTGTTTGTGTAATTATCTACTTAATTCAACATGCCCGAAGACATTCACATACAACTAAAAAGGTAAAAACTCACAGAAAGCAAAGTCTCTACTGTATGATGCTTTTTGGATAGCTTATGCTAACGTTTCTTTCGTAAACCCACATCCAGGAACATTATTCAAAGAAAGAAACTCACACATCATATACCCATCAGGCTTGAGAGTCTCACATTACTATCTACAAAAATTATGAAAAAGTAATCAGAAATTTCATGGACAGTGTACAAACTTATTAATATGATCTCTGTTAATGGGTGCCAGCAAAAACATCTTATTAGTTCTACAATTAAATGATTCAGAAACCATCCACACTATCTGCCTTTTAACAGTTCCAATCAGTAGCAGATCTAGGTGTAATCAACAGCAGCAGGGGGCTTTAGGAAGCAAAACAAAACAAAAACAGTAGGGATCTTTACTAGTTTACAGTAATTGATACAAGGAGATGTTATATGTTACTGCAAGTTAGCCCAAGATACTGAAAAGCTACGTGAAAATTCCCTATAACCTACAACTCCCATTTCAATATAGCAACAGCAGTACAATAAGCTTTTATAAAATGGAGTATTTAAAGTTTACTGAATTCCTTGCTGCTCTAGAAGATCTTCTTTATTTCTTCTTTTGCCCCCCTCCATTTTACATTTTTTGTAACACGATCAATATTTGGGTTACCATATATTCAGCACCCATAGATGTCACCCCTTAAATTTGTGAGTGGGCTGCACGAGTGATATAAAGCCCCTCTTCTGTAGGAGTTGAGCACATGGTCTGAACAGCACTTTTAGCCCCTGCTATGCATGGTAGCGAAACTATGTTTCCCATATGTTAGTGCTGACAGGCTGACTGATATAAATTCAACTCAAAGAAACTTACACACAAGTTATTTTTACGCTTTTTAATCCTTTTTTTCCTCTATTAACAGTGTCCCAGATATAAGAAAGGAATACATTAAAGAGAAATTGGTAAGTGGTGCAATAATTTATGCACCCTTTGAGTGCTAGGACATCTGCATAAAACGAGGCCATCGCCTTTTTGATGTCAAGGATCTTGGGATAGTTCCAAATTGTAAGTATTTAAATCCTAAGCTTTTAAATTCCCATTGATTTTAACACAAGCGTGAAGAGATAAGCATCCAAGTATGTTTTTGGATCTGCCCTTGCTACCAGCTCTGAAAAAGATTGCATCTAGTCACAGCCAGGCAGCACTCACAAAGGACAGCCCGTGAGCATCTTACAGTGAAAGCCCATGCTGTCACATCTGTAACATTCCTGACCTTACTAATTTAAAGCAAGTTTGCATAAAAAGAGCAATCACTCTTTTGGACTAAGGCACAAGCAGAGCCAAAGAAATGACACACTCCCACCACCCCATTTCCTCTGTAGAACCAGAGAAATCAGCAAGCAGTCTATAGGTTCCTTTCTTGGTGGCCAGGGAAAGGCACATGAAGTTCAAGATGATTCATTAAATGACCACTAAATGAGTATCACAAAGTCTTACAGTTCTTACTTGAGCCATAGTAGACTCTTAAAGAGCAGAAGTTTGAAATTACATAAATACATCTAATTATCTACTTACCATATGGATAATGTTATTCTTTTTAATATTTTAATAAGCCTTGCAGCAAAGCCGACATCTTTAGCACACAGCTTAATCAGAAATACAAGAGCAGAACACACTGGGGTCAAGCCACGACGGAAAAAGCATCAAGTGGAACCATTACCATGTTTTTGCAGGAGTACAGCAACTCACTCCTAGAAGCTGCCAATGGTGGATAAAACACCACCTATCTCACATCTGCCCTCAAAAGAGGACATTTTCCACAGAAACTGCTTTTCATTCAGTGGAAGTGCATCTGTTGAGCCAGCTACATGAGCTACATTGCAGCTACATGAGCACAATAAACTCCAGAATCAAAATGCAACTTTCTTACACCCACAGGTGAAGAGAAGCAGTTGGGTGTAGATGTAAAGTGGGGGATGTTTCGCCAAATGCTAGATTAGAACAGGTAACTATTAGGGACTGCTGGTGTGGCATGTTCATGGGTGGTGAGTTTGGGCGAGTCACAGTATGTATGAGGTAACTTCACTTAATTCTTCATCTTGCTATCTCACAGACTATCTGGCTGAAAGCTCCTTAGAGAAGTTTTTAAAGGATGGATTTCAGACACCTGTATTAAGGACAGCAAGGCTGACCATAACCAACGCATTCATTTCAGTCAAAAAACCTTTAAAGGTAGTTAAAGATTCAAAGCTAGGACACAGATACTCCATCATATCTAACCATTTTCAAAATGAGTAATCTGCCAATCACTCAAATAAAAAACAGTTTTGTACATAATTAATTGTTTTCCAACACCAAAAGCACCTACCTCTCTATAAATCCTACAGCTCAGCTGGCCACCATGAAATAATGAAGTAACAGAACTTTGCTGTCAAAAAGCACCATCAAATTAATTGTCTCTGCTCCACTAGCTCACCTGACTGTTCTGGACTTCCACAACTGAACATTTTCTGCTATAACAGAGACATAGCTACACCGATCCAAAATTAAGATCTTTAGAACACTCTTGAAACCAAGGGCACCACTGACTAGAGCTTTTTACCTTCTCTATAACCTGTTTATCGGCTTTCCACATTCAGCGCAGTTCTCGCAGGGCACAGAGGGCTCTAGCCGCTTCTAAAGGCTACTGGAATAGTATGGTGTATGTCAGTTCTGAATTAATAACAGATTTCCCCCAGCATTTCTCCAGATCTCCAAGTCAAAATTCATTCCCATGAATGAGTTTAGGCTGATGGTTTCTGATGCTGTACTTTAAGTCAGAAAATTGCTGAAAGTAATAGCCATTAGTCATCACTAAGTCTGCAGTCAGCATCAGCTGTGGAAAAACAAATAGAGTCATAGAATCATAACATACTTAGGGTTGGAAAGGACCTCAAGATCATCTAGTTCCAACCCCCCTGCC